>NC_064561.1:108720419-109339308 GCF_937001465.1 Orcinus orca
TTGTACTTTATTTTACTTTTAAAATTTCTTCTAATTTATACTTCTTCCAGTTTTATTGAAGTATAATTGACATATATCACTGTATAGGTTTAAGACGTACAGCATAATGTTTTGACTTACATATATTATGAAATGATTTCCACAATAAGTTTAATTAGCATCTATGATCTCATATAGATAAAATAGAAAGAAAAAGCAAAAAAAGAGAAAAAAATTTTCCTTGTGATGAGAGCTCTTAGGATTTATTTCATATATATTATATAGCAGTGTTAACTATAGTCATTGTTATACATTACATCCCTAGTACTTATTTATCTTATAAATGCAAGTTAATTTATATTATCTCTTATGTGTTATATATTCTTCAAAGTGACCAATTTTTTTTCTGGCAAAAGCAGAGTTTACGTAAATAAACTGTAATAATTTTAAATAGCATGTACATTATATGTTGCAGTTACTTTAAAAATGAGCACCATTTTGTATACATATTTCCACTTAAACTATTAGTATATTTTACATACTTGTAATTTGAATGAAAATGCTGTATTTCACGGGTTGATATATCATTATTTGTTTAACTGTCTTCCTCCATCCCATGGTAAAGCGTCCCATGGTGTTGCACAGATTTGGTGAAAAGAATGATGATCAACACTATTAAAAATATCTGTCATATTTAATCTTGAATTATGTACTTGAACATTTTTTCATGATGTCCTAAAAAATAGAGCCACCATGGATAGATCTTCAGCAAGGGAAAATCAAATGCTTGTATGTGCTCCTTTAGATAGAAAATGTCCTGTTTCAAATTATAAAATATGGGCATGAACTGAACTGGTATAATAGTATTGCAGGAAAAAAAAAAACTTGAAGGATAAAAGTACAGTTTCATTTTCTGGGCCTATTTGTCAAGGAGAAACTATCACACACTTATAAAATTGAACTGGGGGACTTGAAAGTCTTGGAGTGAAAATTTGTGGAATGTATATGCTCATGACGGAAAGGCTCTTGATCCTCCCTGTAATGCATTTTAAATTTCTTGGTGATTTATGGTAAATAAATGCAGTAAAGATTTCAAACGAGATGAAAATTATTTGACACATTTTACCATTGAGAAATATAATACTTCAGTGCAAGGGAGTATGGACATAATTTTTAACTCCACATGGGTTTGTTTCATTAATTGTTTTTATTTTAGCAACCATCAACACTGTCTTTCTGTTGCTATGTACAACTATAACACGGTTCCAGACTAATTACGGAAAAGATACTGTCCATAAAAGCATGTTATAGCCTAATGGTAGAAAGGAGATTTTTGCAGGTGAAAACAGCAATTACTGCCAGGTCAAATCTCAGCTGTGTGAAATCAGTCAGTGAAGGACAAGGGTAGTTGGCTCCTTTTGAACTGAGGTGTGGGTCGTCCTGTGAAGCAAAAGACTGAGAAGTAGCCAGAGAGGTCACCCTTGTACCCCGCAGGAAAGAATTATGTGCTTGTTTCCATACTGATCATCTGTTTTCATACCTAGTAATTTTGTCATCAAGGACTGGGAGAGGCTAACATTTTGGTATAAAACTGTTCCATATCCCATTATATTAATTTGTTCATCAGTGTTCAAGTATCAGTTATAAAATGATTATTGGTATTAGTTTTCCATGTTCTGACCGAATTCTTACAGTTAGAAAAAGAGCTGCCAGAGCTTTCTTGGCTGCTTGGAGGAAAGACCATTCGTCCCCAGGAGGGGTCAAGACTGACCCAGGGATTCAGAATATGCCCACCCCTTCCCATACCTCCATCAGCAGGAATGACCAAGGGGCTCCACCTTCTTTCTACCCCTCTTTCTTACGCCTCCTCAGCACGCCCAGTCTTGCCTCGCTCTGCCTTATGACATGTAGACTGTGGGCAACAGAATCACGTCGGGGGCTTGTTCCAAATGGAGAGTCCCAGGCCCCTCTCAGCATCACTGACAGGGAATTTCTGGGGAGAGATCCCTGGAATCTGCAATTTTACCAAGTGTCCCAGCTGATTTTTATGCACATAGAAGTCTGAAGCACTGCTAGATAAACACAGAGAATCTCCATATATATATATTTTACAAATGTAAAGTACTTTAAAGTGTACAAAGCACTTTTATACACCCTCTCATTAGATCCCTAGAAGAATCAAATGAGATAAACAAGGCAGGTATTGACATTTTATTTTATAAATGAGACAATGGGTATCTATAATATCCAATGTCATGGCCGAGCGGTAGTTGAGCTGAAGAACTAGCTTCTCTTAGCACAGCAGGCTGCCTGCAGATTATATTGGCCCTGGAATGGACAGATGTATAGTTTACTCCTCCTCTTATGCTATCTCCTCTATTCTCCCTAATAATCCTGTGAGGTAGATTAGGCAACTATTATTAAATCTATTTGACTGACGAGAAAACTAAGACTAGAGAGTCGAAGTGCCCAAAGTCATAAACAACAAAGGGGCAGGACCTGGACTCAAACTCAGGTTTTTCAAGTCTAAGCGCTACCTCCTGTCTACCTTTCACTATGAAGAAGTTGCAATGAAGTGTAAATATTTTAATATTTTTGATTGCTTAGTATTTAATAAATATTGCTTATGTCATAAAATGTTTCTTATGTATGTTTGGCTTTCTCACTAGTGTAGCAAATAAAATCTTTTCTGGATTCCACTGTTTTGATAACTTAGCATCATAAAACTTTTTTATGAGATAATTCCTTTAATAACTGTTCTTTTTAAGGTCATAGTAACTTTCGAAATGTAGTCAACATATCCCATTACCATTTCTTGGTTTTTATCCTCCTGTCTCTTCGCAGCACTTGACCCTGTTGATCACCCCCTTTCTTCCTGAAAAATTCTGTCTGTGAAGTGGCATACTCATGATTCTGAGCTCTCCATCTGTCCTTTTCTGGCTTCTTTTTTTCCTACTCCACCCAAGATGTGTCTGTAGTTGCCTTCCTTTTGCTTTCATCGATTTCCCCTGGTAATACATACATTTCCACAATTTCAGCTATTACAATCATTCTGATGACTCTCAAATATATTTCTTTTTTCCTGAGCTCCAGATCTACTCAGAATCTTGGACAGACTAAATACTCAATATATCTTATTTAAATTTCTATCTGTTTGCTAAACATCTCATTTATTTGATGGATATTTACTGAGTACCTACTAGGTGTCAGGCAATGTTCTACGTGCTTGGGATACATCAGTGAAGAAAACAAAGTTACCTGCCCTCACAGATCTTAGATTTTAGTGGTAGAAGACAGACAAGAAACCATAAACATGAAAAATACAAAAATTAGATTTTATGTGAGAGGCAGTATGAAAAAGGAGACAGAAGGATAGAACATGATAGAGGGAATCCAGAGTGCAGCTAGAGGATGAGAGTGCTGGTTGCACTTTTCTATAAGGTGGTCAGGGTTGGCCTTGCTGAGAAGAAACATTTGAGAAGATCTTAAAGGATGTGAGGGAGTTAGCTCTGGGGGAAATGCATTTGGGGCAGAGGAATAGCCATTGCAAAGACCTTAAGGCACAAGTGAGACTGGTATATTCAAGAAATAGTGGTAGGCGAGCAGGTCAGAGAGGAAATGAGAAGTCAGATTGTGCAGGGTCTTGCCAGCCCTTGTAAAGGCTTTGGCTTTTATCCTTTGTGAAATGCGGAGCTACTGGAGAGTTTTAAGCGGAGAATGACAAGATATTTTTTACGTGTTTAAAGGATCGTTCTGGCTACTGTGCTGAGAATAGGCTATATGGTAGTAAGGGTAGCATTGACAAGCCAATTGTGAAGCTACTGTAGTAATCTGGGCAAAGCTTGGACCAGAATGACAGGAGTGGAGTGGACAAGGTGGGCAGGTTGTGGATATATTTTGAAGATGGAGCCCTTAGAATTTCCTGATGTAGCAGATACGTTTAGCATGAAAAACTAGAAGGCTGGAGCTGTCATCAGTTGAGATTGGGAAGGCTGCAGCTAAAGGAGGAAGGTCAGGAGATCAGTTTTGCACATGTTATATTTGAGGCATCTATTTGATGTTCAGGTGAAGATGTTGGATAGGATGTGAGATTACAGAAGTCGTCTGGGATTCAGGAGTGATATTGGGCTGGAAGTGTAAATGTGACCATTGGTGGCAAATAAATTTAAATTTAAAGCCATGTCTCTGGATGAGATCACCAAGAGGAGGAGCATGGATGGAGAAGACAAAACGACCAAGGACTGAGCCTTGGGGTACTACATCATTACAGGTTTGGGGAGAAGAGGAAGGACCAGTGAAGGAGACTGAGAAGGTTATCTGTGAGGCAAGGGGAAAAGCAAGAGAGCATAAGGTCTTAGAAAGTAAGTGGAAAAGAAAATTATCAGGGAGGAGAGAAAGCACAGCTACATCAATAATGCTGCTGATAATTTAGGATGAGAATAGAGAATTGGTCATAGGATTTAACCAGGAGGCAGTTAGTGGTGACCTTCACATGAGCAGTTTTCATGCAACAGCAGGGATGAAAGTCTGATCTGAGTAAGTGAACAAGAAATAGTGACAGAAATTAGATACAATAAATATTCACAAAACTTTTGAATTGATTCAAATTCAAAGTGTCTAAAACTTTGACCATCATTTCCCACCTAAATTAATTCTTTCTCTAGGACATTTTATTTTTATTGGTGGCATCTCCATCCTCTCAATAACTCATGGCCAAAGCCATGGAGTCATCTTTCACTCCTTTCTCTTTCTTGTTCCCCCACATTAATCCACTAGTAAGTCTTGTCCATTTTACTCAAGAAGGCAGAAAGGTACATTAGAAAGCATATGCACTTTCAAATCAGACACATCTAGTTAGCAAGTCATTTAATCTCTCTTAGCCTCAGTTAAGGAGGATAATATTCCTTACCTCCTAGGATTCTTGTGAGGATTACAAATGCTCATATACAAAACATGGAGAACAAAATAAGATCTCAATGTGTGTTAGTTTCCCTCCTATGTGCCACTTGTCCCAGGTTTCAAGATCTCTTTTTAATCCAAGGCTCCAAGGCCCTTGTGACTTATCCTCTTGCCAGTGTAATCCAAAACTGTCCTCCCAGCTTCCAGTTTTGCCCGTGTCCAGTACACTCTCAGAGGAACCTCTCTAAATCACAGCTCTAACCATTTCATTTCTATGCTAAAAATTTGTTTTAGTGACTCTCCATTACTAGAATAAAGTCCAACATACTATATAAATAAAGTACAGTACTGTCCTGCTCCTACTTAATACAGAACACCACCTCCCCAATACTATTCAATATAATACTATTCAATATTATCTATGAAGAAATTCAGCCTCAGAGAAACAAAGTATTTTCCCATTATTTTTAAAATAAATTTATTTATTTATTTATTTATTTATTTATTTATTTATTTATGGCTATGTTGCGTCTCTGTTGCTGCGTGCGGGCTTTTCTGTAGCTGCGGCGAGAGGGGGCTACTCTTCGCTGAGGTGTGCAGGCTTCTCGTTTCGGTGGCTTCTCTTGTTGTGGAGCTCAGGCGCTAGGCGTGCGGACTTCACTAGTTGTGGCATGCGGTCTCAGTAGTTGTGGCCGCACGGGCTCTAGAGTGAGTGCAGGCTCAGTAGTTGTGGCCGCACGGGCTTAGTTGCTCCACGGCATACGAGATCTTCCCAGACCACGGCTCAAACCTGTGTCCCTGAATTGGCAGGCGGATTCTTAACCAATGTGCCACCAGGGAAGTCCTATTTTCCATTATTGCATAGATTCTTTTTTTTTTAAACATCTTTATTGGAGTATAATTGTTTACAATGGTGTGTTTGTTTCTGCTTTATAACAAAGTGAATCAGTTATACATATGTCCCCTTATCTCTTCCCTCTTGCATCTCCCTCCCTCCCACCCTCCTTATCCCACCCCTCTAAGTGGTCACAAAGCACCAAGCTGATCTCCCTGTGCTATGCGGCTGCTTCCCACTAGCTATCTATTTTACATTTGGTAGTGTATATATGTCTATGCCACTCTCTCGCTTTGTCACAGCTTACCCTTCTCCCTCCCCATGTCCTCAAGTCCATTCTCTAGTAGGTCTGCGTCTTTATTCCCATCTTGCCCCTAGGTTCTTCATGACATTTTTTTTTTTTTAGATTCCATATATATGTGTTAGCATACAGTATTTGTTTTTCTCTTTCTGACTTAACTTCACTCTGTATGACAGACTCTAAGTCCATCCACCTCACTACAAATAACTCAATTTCGTTTCTTTTTATGGCTGAGTAATATTCCATTGTATATATGTGCCACATCTTCTTTATTCATTCATCTGTTCATGAACACTTAGGTTGCTTCCATGTCCTGGCTATCGTAAATAGAGCTTATTGCGTAGATTCTTAAGCAGATTGTTACATAGATACGTAAAATAATGCCTACATGAGCTATTGTGAATTCAAATTTAGGGAGAACATTTTAGAGAAAAAGAAATGATTATACATATTAAAAACATATATCGGGCTTCCCTGGTGCCACAACTACTGAAGCCCGCGTGCCGAAACTACTGAAGCCTGAACACCAAAAGCCCGTGCTCCACAACGAGAGTGGCCACCACAATGAGAAGCCTGTGCATCAAAATGAAGAGTAGCCCCGCTCACCGCAACTAGAGAAAGCCCACACACGGCAACAATGACCCAATGCAGCCAAAAATAAATAAATGAAAAAAATATATATATCATACACTGCGGCTAGATATTTACTGTTTACTTATGGAGTGTGTTATAAAATGACTTTCAACATCAGAGACCTAATCAGCTCAATGCCAGCATCCCTTTTGAATGGAAGAGTCTATCATCTCTATTGTTTGCATAAGGATTTTGATTTTGGAATCTGAGTAGAAGAAATTATCATATGAAAAGCTTGTCTTCCAGACATTTGTGCCCTGTATAGAAGTAGTAAAGGGAGGTATCAGCGTTCTGTAGAAGGGAAGACAATATAGTCAACTATATATGGCATGACTAGAAAACTCCTTCTGAGGAATTTGGTGTGTCGATAGTGATTTGGAACTCTTTAAGGGCTTATCACTTGGAATATTGGCAAGAGTTCAAGTCAGAGGAGAGTCAATAGTCCTAAGATTATACCTATGAGGTCCCAGAAACAGACCAGTATTCTAATACTGTTTGCTTTTTCTTTTTTCTTACATCTTTATTGGAGTATAATTGCTTTAAAATATTATGTTAGTTTCTGCTGTACAGCAAAGTGAATCAGCTATATGTATACATATATCGCCATATCCCCTCCCTCTTGTGTCTCCCTCCCACCCTCCCTATCCCACCCCTCTAGGTGTTCACAAAGCACCGAGCTGATCTCCCTGTGCTATGCGGCTGCTTCCCACTAGCTATCTATTTTATATTTGGTAGTGTATATATGTGAATGCCACTCTCTCACTTCGTCCCAGCTTACCTTTCCCCCTCCCTGTGTCCTCAAGTCCATTCTCTACGTCTGCGTCTTTATTCCTGTCCTGCCCCTAGGTTCATCAGAACCTTTTTTTTTTTATGATTCCATATATATGTGTTAGCATACGGTATTTGTTTTTCTCTTTCTGACTTACTTCACTCTGTATGACAGACTCTAGGGCCATCCACCTCCCTACAGATAGCTCAATTTCATTTCTTTTTATGGCTGAATAATATTCCATTGTATATACATGCCACATCTTCTTTATCCATTCATCTGTCATGCCATCTGTTGATGGACACATCTGTCCTGGCTATTGTAAACAGTGCTGCAATGAACATTGCGGTACCTGTCTCTTTTTGAATTATGGTTTTCTTAGGGTATATTCCCAGTAGTGGGATTCCTGGGTCATATGGTAATTCTATTTTTAGTTTTTTAAGGAACCTCCATACTGTTCTCCATAGTGGCTGTATCAATTTACATTCCCACCAACAGTGCAAGAGGGTTCCCTTTTCTCCACACCCTCTCCAGCATTTATTGTTTCTAGATTTTTTGATGATGGCCATTCTGACCAGTGTGAGGTGATACCTCATTGTAGTTTTGATTTACATTCCTCTAATGATTAGTAATGCTAAGCATCATTTCATGTGTTTGTTGGCAATCTGTATATCTTCTTTGGAGAAATGTCTATTTAGGTCTTCTGCCCATTTTTGGATTGGGTTGTTTGTTGTGTTGATATTGAGCTGCATGAGCTGCTTATATATTTTGGAGATTAATCCTTTGTCCATGCTTCATTTGCAAATATTTTCTCCCATTCTGAGGGTTGTCTTTTCGTCTTGTTTATGGTTTCCCTTGCTGTGCAAAAGCTTTTAAGTTTCATTAGATCCCATTTGTTTAGTTTTGTTTTTATTTCCATTTCTCTAGGAGGTGGGTCCAAATGGATCTTGCTGTGATTTATGTCATGGAGTATTCTGCCTATATTTTCCTCTAAGAGTTTTATAGTGTCTGGCCTTACATTTAAGTCTTTAATCCATTTTGAGTTTATTTTTGTGTATTGCATTAGGAGTGTTTCCTTAATTTCTCTTTCAGATTTTTCGTTGTTAGTGTATAGGAATGCAAGAGATTTCTGTGCATTAATTTTGTATCCTGCTACTTTACCAAATTCATTCTTTTACATGTAGCTGTCCAGTTTCCCCAGCACCACTTATTGAAGAGGCTGTCTTTTCTCCATTGTATATTCTTGCCTCCTTTGTCAAAGATAAGGTGACCATTTGTGCATGGGTTTATCTCTGGGCTTTCTATCCTGTTCCATTTATCTATATTTCTGTTTTTGTGCCAGTACCATCCTTTCTTGATTACTGTAGCTTTGTAGTATTGTCTGAAGTCAGGGAGCCTAATTCCTCCAGCTCCGTTTTTCTTTCTCAAGATTGCTTTGGCTATTCAGGGTCTTTTGTGTTTCCATACAAATGGTTTTTTTTTTTTTGTTCTAGTTCTGTGAAAAATGCCATTGGTAATTTGATAGGGATTGCACTGAATCTGTAGATTGCTTTGGGTAGCATAGTCATTTTCACAAGGTTGATTCTTCCAATCCAAGAACATGGTATATCTCTCCATCTGTTTGTATCATCTTTAATTTCTTTCATGAGTCTTATAGTTTTCTGCATACAGGTCTTTTGTCTCCTTAGGTAGGTTTATTCCTAGGTATTTTATTCTTTTTGTTGCAATGGTAAATGGGAGTGTTTCCTTAATTTCTCTTTCAGATTTTTCATCATTAGTGTATAGGAATGCAAGGGATTTCTGTGCATTAATTTTGTATCCTGCTACTTTACCAAATTCATTTTTTTTTATTCTTCTAGTTTTTAATGACTCTTACATACAGATTCAAATATTTGGCCCTTTCTTTTGACATGTAGCACATAGAATTAACATGTTTTCACATTTCACAGTAACGCATGTAAAATTATATGCTTTCTGTTCTTTGGCCAAATCCGTTCTTTGTGTATTTTATTTTTACAAGAGATAAATAAACTGACACCAAGCATTGTAAATGGATGACCACAACAAAAGCAACAATGGTTGCAATTACCAAACACGAAACACACTCATACTATGTCATAATATTGACATTCAGTCCAGTAATCCTCCACTGTAACAGCTCCTTTACTTTGCAGTGAAAATTAATTTGTATATTTTTTGCCTCTGAGTCCTTGTGGGATTTTTTTTTATTATTATTCAAACAGAACATCACAAAAATTATAATCATCCTCATCAGTTCACTCAGTCCCATGTAATTAATTTTTTTTCACCTTGATCTTTTGTTAGCACTTTTATGAATTCATCAGTTTTCCATTAAAGTTCTGAAAATGCTTATTCATTCAGTTCAGCAGTATAGTTAGTTACCAGAAACCTGTACTTGTCAGAGTCTTTTCCATAAGTTCCTTGAAGATGAAACCCTTTATAGGAAACTTTTTGCAAAAGCATCAGAGTACACCCAGAACTGTCTGTAAATGACAAAAGACTTAAAAATGACCACAGTTAAAGATTTGATGGAAGTTCATAATAATGCAATTGACAAGGAAATTTAGTTATTTCTAAGATATACATTTTAAAGTAATAACTAGAATTACGACTTATAACATCATACCAGAACATAAAAGATTTTTAGAAATTTTATGTAATGTCTGAAACATTTATATTAACATATTTCCATACAAATAACACAAAGAAAGTTTAGTATTAGTTGTTTTTTTGTTTGTTTTTTTATACTGCAGGTTCTTATTAGTCATCAATTTTATACCCATCAGTGTTTACATGTCAATTCCAATTGCCCAATTCAGCACACCACCATCCCCACCCCACTGCAGTTTTCCCGCCTTGGTGTCCATACATCTGTTCTCTACATCTGTGTCTCAACTTCTGCCCTGCAAACCAGTTCATCTGTACCATTTTTCTAGGTTCCACATACATGCTTTACCAAATTCATTGATTAGCTCTAGTAGTTTTCTGGTAGCATGGATTCTCTATGTATAGTATCACATCATCTGCACACAGTGACAGTTTTACTTCTTCTTTTCTGCTTTGGATTCATTTTATTTCTTTTTCTTCTCTGATTGCCATGGCTAAAAATTCCAAACCTATGTTAAATAATAGTGGTGAGAGTGGGCACCCTTGTCTTGTTCCTGATCTTAGAGGAAATGGTTTCAGTTTTTCCCCACCGAGAATGATGTTTGCTGTAGGTTTGTCATCTACGGCCTTTATTATGTTGAGGTAGGTTCCTCTATGCCCACTTTCTGGAGAGTTTTTATCATAAATGGGTGTTGAATTTTGTCTAAATTTTTCTGCATCTATAGAGATGATCATATATATATATATTTTTTGGCTGCATTGGGTCTTCATTGCTATGTGTGGGCTTTCTCTAGTTGCAGTGAACAGGGGCTACTCTTCGTTGCAGTGCTCAGGCTTCTCATTGCAGTGGATTCTCTTGTTGCAGAGCACAGGCTCTCAGCGCGTGAGCTTTCATAGTTGTGGCACGCGGGCTCAGTAGTTGTGGCTCGCAGGCTATAGAGTGCAGGCTCAGAAGTTGTGGCGCATGGGCTTAGTTGCTCCATGGCATGTGGGATCTTCCTGGACCAGGGATCAAACCCGTGTCCCCTGCATTGGCAGGTGGATTCTTAACCACTGCACCACAGGGAAGTCCTGATCATAGGGTTTTTATCCTTCAGTTTGTTAATATGGTTTATCACATTGATTGATTTGCGTATATTGAAGAATCCTTGCATTCTTGGGATAAACCCCACTTGATCATGGTGTATGATCCTTTTAATGTGCTGTTGGATTCTGTTTACTAGTATTTTGTTGAGGATTTTTGCATCTATGTTCATTAGTGATATTAGCCTGTAGTTTTCTTTTTTTTGTGACATCTTTGTCTGGTTTTGTATCAGGGTAATGGTGGCCTCCTAGAATGAGTTTGGGAGTGTTCCTCCCTCTGCTATATTTTCGAAGAGTTTGAGGGGGATGGGTGTTAGCTGTTCTCTAAATGTTTGATAGAATTCACCTGTGAGGCCATCTGGTCCTGGGCTTTTGTTTGTTAGAAGATATTTAATCACAGTTTCAATTTTAATGCTTGTGATTGGTCTGTTCATATTTTCTGTTTCTTTCTGGTTCAGTCTTGGAAGGTTGTACTTTTCTAAGGATTTGTCCGTTTCCTCCAGGTTGTCCATTTTATTGGCATTGATCTTACTTTCTACAATTGTGCTTTTACTTATGCTCTTCCCTCCCTTTGGTATTCCTTCTCCTTATCTCCTCCCATCAGACAAAATCTTATTCATTTTTCAAGGCCTAGCTCAAATGTCACACTGATCACAGAAACTTCCATATCACCTCCCCCATCTGCCAACCAAAAGTTTCCCTCTCCTCTATTCCTAAAGCATCTTTTATTTCTTTTAAAGGACATAAATCATTCTTTATTATTTAATCATTATTTGTGCATGTGTCATGGCTCCCTCTCTAGAATATGCTCTGCCAAGGCAAAGATCATGCATGATTCATCTCTGTGTCCACTTAGCACCTAGGACAGTTCTCTTTGCTTTGGAAATGCTCATAATGTGTTTGCTGAATTGATTATTGGGTTCTGTTATTACATTTTTGACTTTAAAATTGAAGTTATTGTTTTAAAAGTTACTCTTGTCCCTCGATTTTCTTAGTTTTTTAATTTACTATCAGAGAGAATAAATCACAGAATAATCCAAAAGCACCAAAAAAAAAAAAAAAGCCTTGCCTGAGATAAGCGTGATCACTCTTCACCATGTCTACTATAGTAAAATAGCAGAGTCACCTCTAATTCAAGTTGACCAAGTGATTTCCAAACTGAAATGCCTTTCAACCTTTATATATGAGTAATATGGGTAGAAAAGTAATTATCTTTAATGTTATCAATGAGTTTAACATAAGTATGATCTATTCTTCCCTTTTACCTCCTTCTTATTGATTTTATCCTTTTTTCACTTCAACTTAATTTAGTTGAGTAAACCAATGAAAAATAGTTGCTTGCACAGTATCATAATAACAATCTTTAAGAAAGATTGTTAAAATACTTTTAAAGTAAATATTTTGAAAGGAAAGTCAGGTTAGTCAATATTTGAATGAACTTATGCAATATCAATTCTGTCATCTTTCATTTACAGATTCAAGCTGGGAATCCTAGGATGTGAGCCTAGCAATAATTAGCAAACCCAAACACATCCCAAGAGCTTTTTTTGTGATGACATATGCCAGTTTGACATATCAAAACTGTCATTTGTTCACAGGATTGCTGACAAATTCACTCAAATAAAATAATATTTCTATCTTGGTTGATGCTTAGGAGGGAGTAATATCCTCTCATGAAATGAATGAATGTATTGGTATCTGTTATAGACTGAATGTGTCCTTCCCCAAATTTTCATGTTGAAACCCTTACCCCCACTGTGATGGTGTTTGGGGGTGGGCCTTTGGGAGGTAATTAGGTTCAAATGAGGTCTTGAGGGTGAGGTTATCATGATCAGATTAGTGTCTTTATAAGAAGAGGAAGAGAGACCAGAACTCTCTCTCTGCCATGTGAAGACACAGCAAGAAGGTGGCCACCTGCAAACCAGGAAGAGAGCTCTTTTCAGGAACACAATCTATCAGCATCTTGATTCTGGACTTCCCAGCCTCCAGAATTATGAGAAAAAAATGTCTGTTTAACTCACCCAGTCTATGGTGTTTTTTTCTAGCAGTCAGGGTGAGTAAGACAATATCTATCATTTATTTTCCAAACAAAGGTACTTTCTATTTCCACAAAAAACCCAGGCTAGTGAAGTCAGATGCGAATGCACACACTTTATATTCAGCAAATATTTCCTGAGGGCTTATTATGTTCCAGGCACTAGCTAAATACTTTCACATGCATTAAACCTTTTAATTTTTACAATAATCTAGGAGGTGGGCACTGCTGTTCCCATTTTACAGATGAGGATACTAAAGACCAGATAGATTAAATGATATAACTAGAAAATGGGATTGTTGGCTCCATAAGGGAAAGGTCTGTTCTGTCTCATTAATTACTAGAATTCTGGTAGTTAGCACAGAAGCTCTAGTATCTCAGTAAATATGGGTTTGATAAATTATTGAGAGTAAGTAACAGATAAAGCTGAATTCAAACACAGGTTTTCTAACGCCAAGCCTTCTAATGCCCATTATATAATGTCCCATGTTAACATATAGTTAGTATTAAGTTGATATTCATTGACTAATATTAATATATTGTGTTATATATTAAATTCATTCTTTATTGTTAGAAATATTAAGCCTCTTCCATATTGTTTTAAAATTTTAACCAGTTTTTTAAAGGTTATTATTATAAAGCTAACAAATGACTGTAAAGATCTGACAGCTCAAAATTGGGTGATGTGAGAAATCCTCTGTGCTTCATGCCAGAAGTAACCACTCTTAAGAGTTATGTGTGTTTCCTTCCAGATGCCCTAAGTGCACACATGGACTGTATATATACCTACATATACACTTTTCTTTAAATGCCAAAAATGGCATTCTCATGTTATTTTGTGATTTTCTTTGAAATTTAAATATGTATTATAGTTATTTTTCATATTTTGCAGATTTACTTTATTTTAATGGCTGTGTGGCATTCTCTTGTTTTCATACATTTCTATTTAACTAGACCCCTACTGATAAATATTTAGCTTGTTTCCAGATTTTTACTATTATAAACATGCTGAAATAAATATACATCTTTGAACATTTGTGACAGTATATCTGTGGACAAATTCTCAGAAAGACTTACTGTTGGTGGAGGAAGTCATGGAGAGAACATGAAGGCTCCTTGACCCGAGGTGGGTGGGTGCCTGTCCTTAGAACGTATGTCATGCCTACTACCCACTTACTAGCAGCCCTTTCAAGGCTGCAGCCTTGAGAGAGTAAGGTGTTGTTTAGACCAGCTGGACTGAATCCATGACTGAAGCTACTTAAAGCCTCTATATAAACTTTTAAGTTTCTGGTGGGGGTGGGGTACAGAGATCTATTCGCCTTGTAGCTGCTCAAGAAAAGCCTCCTTTGTAAGTTCCCTTGTTTATTAAACCTGTTTAAGGGGCCAGTTGCAAATTTCACCCAGGGAACTCCTGAAGTTGCAAACCAACAATTACTGGATGGAACGGTAAGCATTCTTAGCATTTTGATCTATATTGCCAAATTACCTTACAAAGGTGTTCCAGTTTATATTTCTACTAATAGTGCATGAGAGTTCCTCTTTTAAAAAAAGTGACACATATGAACACTGGGTGTGGCCCACTTATCTTTTCCAATATTTTAGGTTAGAAAATGTGGCATTAAAATTTTTGTATTTACTCAATTATTGATGAAGTCACTATTGATCGTCTGTACTCATTTATCTCTGAGTAGTGTATTCTCTATTCGTGAATTTCTGCTCATTTTTTCTGTTGAGTTATTGGTGTTTTAGTATTGATTTGGAAATTCTTTTTGAAAGTTAAAGAAGTTTGTCTCTACCTCTCAAAGACAAATGTTACTAGATGAGAATTTTTATTGAGAGAACAAGTTTAATTTTCATCTGACCAGGCTTATCAGCCTTTTTCACCCCCCAGTGGTTTCTGGATTTCCTATTATAATGAGAAAGACCTTCCTAATTCAAAGATTTAAAAAGAATCATTCCTGTTTTCTTCTGTAGTTTTATATCTTTATTAATTTTTTTGGTTCCTGCATTTATCAAACAAATATTTACTGTAACACCTACTGTGTATCAGGCATCATATGTTAGTGAACAAAACAGACAAAAATGTCTGTGTCCATGGAATGATTGATCCACTGGGGTTATTCTTGTAATATATTCAACTTGATTTGCTATGATATTGTCAATTATTTTAGCATTAGATTAACTGTTGAGTTATATGAAATTTACTTTGGTAAAAGGAATGAGGTAGGAATCCATTTTTGTTTTTCTCCATAAGATTTGCTATTTATCTCAATAAATAGTTAATCTTTTACTATTGACTTTGGAGTAGCACCCTTATGAAAAACTAAATACCTGTAGGTACTTGGGTTTATTTCTAGACACCATTCTGAACATTGATCCTTTGTGGCTGTTCCTTAACCAGTGTTGTAATTTTAAAATTACTGTAGCTTTATAATAATTTTGATTTCCAAAGTGACTCATTTCCCCTTAAAACTCTTCTTTTACAGATTTATTTTTCTTAACTCTTATATCGTGTTTAGTCTTCCAAATGAACTTTATAACTGTTTAGTCATGTTTTAAAAATTCTCAGTATTGTGATTGAGATCACATTGGTTTTTATGGATTCACTTAAGTAGGAATAATTGCTAATCAATAGTGAATCTCCACACCCAGGTGTTTTCATTTATACAAGTCTTCTTTTGCATCCCACAATAAAGTTGTAAAGCTTTCTTCATATAGCTCTTGGGTTTATCTTATTTTGTTCACTTGGTTTTTATTTTGTGGCTACTATTATTATTTTTTTCATTTTGCTTTGCATTGTTAAGTTCATTGTATGCCTTTCACAGTTTGCAGTGTTTTCAGGCTATTTAACAAGATTAATTTTGTAACTTACACCTTCACTGGCTTTTCTTATTGTTTTTTATGGGTTTTTTTTGAGTTTTTCAAATACACAATGATGTCATCTATAAGTAATGAAAAATTTGCCTCATACTTTCCAATATTTACACATCTTATTTCATTTTCTAATTTAAATGCACTGGCTCACTCTTGGAAAACACTTTTAAGTAGCCGTGCCCTTGTTTGGAATCCTTGCCTTATTCTTGACTTACACAGGATTGCCTCTATTACTGCTTTGCTATGAAATATATTGCTGGCTTTGGGGTTTATGTACTGATATATATTACTATATCACATTAAAAATTATTCATCTCTTTCTCTTTTACTAAGATTTTTGTATTAGAAAAGCATGTTGAATTTTGTTACATACTTTCTAAGTATTATTTGATCTCATTTGACCAATTAATAGGGCATACTATTTTAATAAATTATCATCAAACTGTTTCCTATTATCAAACTATTTTTCCACTGTGAAGATGAATCTAAGCATGTTGTGGTATATTATTTTTTAAATACTACTGATTTCTACTTGTGAATTTATTTATTAATGTAAATATGCTATCGTAACATAAATATCAATTTACAACTTGCTTTTTTTGACTCAGCAATGCTTTGGTGATCTTTCTTACGTAAACATATTGATCTAGCCCTTTCTTTTTGTCTTTTTGTCTTTTGTCTGTTACATAGAATTTCACAGTGTGGATAAATTCACAATTTATATAATCATTACTGTGTTGAAGAGCATTCAAATTTTTCCTTTTTAATTTTTCCTTTTTAATTTTTTTTTTGCAAATACTAGCCATTATTGATTGCTATTTCTAACAATGCTGCAATACTATTCTTATACATACCTCCCAGTCTATGTGCAGAGTTTGGGGGGTGGGGAAGAGGCCTAGAAATGGAATTTGGGAGTCATCAATTACATGCAATTATGTTTAAATAATGCACACAAATTGACCTCTGAAGTGGCTGTAACATTTCACACTGCCGTTAGTAATGACTGTGATATTCATTTCCCACACACATACCAAAGCTGACACACTCAAGCAATTTTATACTTTACTCATCTCTGTAATAAATAAAAAAAACTGTATCTTAGTGGGGTTTAAGTTTGCACTTTTTCTTTTTGCTATTAATATTTTTATTTTGTGAATTTCCTGTTCATGTCTTTTGCCTATTTTTCTGTTGAGTTGTTTGTCTTTTTCTTACCAGTTTAAGGAGTTCTTTATAATTTCTGCATTTTGATCTCTTGCCTATTATATATTTTACAAATGTTTCCCCCCACTTGTTTTTTTTACCTTTTACTTTGTTTATGATGTCCTTTGTTTGTGAATATTACATGTTATGTAGCCTCTGGGAAACCCCACTGGACACTTGTGAGAGACTGAAAAAGGCACAAGACATCTTAGAATTATTGGGAAAATAGTTTTGGCCTGAAAGGATCTCAGGTCTCCTGACCACATTCTGAGAGCCACTGCTCTAAACCTTGCCACTCATTTGAAGATAATTAAATTTATTAAGTTTATATTTAAATTTCCTTATTTGAGGGTGCCATCTATTTCCTACCGTAACCCTGACTGATAAGCCTATCCTGTCTGGGTACCAAAGGCCAGTCCAAAAGGATGGAGGAAAGGCAGGGGAGATACAGAGAGAGAGGGAGAGACAAGAGCAAGAGTTGCAACTATTTACTCCCAGAGGACAGAGCTGTTGCAAACCAATTTAGGGTGTAGCAACATTAACAAAAAGTAGGCGGCGCTCTGTAGCTGGCAGGAGGAGGCCCTGACGTTCAGCTTTTCTGAGCCTACCTTATTTTTTAATGAGGTGGGTACTGAGTTGAGAGCCAGTGGGCCTCGATGTACTCCCAGCAAAGGCTTAGTATGGATAGTTGGGTCCAGGCTGGATAAGGGATGTACAGATAGATGTCAGAGGCCCCAGCCAGTGAGAGCCAAGGGCAGGTCGAGTCATCTGGGAGCTTCTGTGGGCTCTGATTCTGGTGGGAGAGACCAGATCGTGTAAGCATAGACTTGCTTAGGATTGTTAGCAGGAAAACCCGGTGGACAAGAGGCATCACCCCCAGAGCAGAAAAGGCAGATGACACCGCCTTCAAACACTCTTTCCTGCTTTCACGAAGACGTGGAAAATCACACCCTTTCTGCATCCACCGAAGATACCTTCTTAGGAAGAGTTGGAAGAGAAGGCTCCCTTGAGAGACAAACATTTTGTCCCAAGAAGACTGTGGGCATTTTCTAAAGGGATTCTCAAAAGGATTCAATCTTGATGAATGTTATAATTGGGTTGAATATTTTGTTATTTTTTTCTCCATTAACCTCTGGTTGAGTGGCGTTACTCTAAAGGAAAACCAGATTCATTACAGAAAACATAAAGGAGACTATATTTTTCTTCTTATCTGCACAAAAGTTAGCAGGACTGATTTTTGATCCCAGTGCACTGCTGTTTGCAATGAGAAACTGTCCCTACAGGTCCCTAGCCCTCTTGCCATATATCAAACCTCATCACTGCTCAGAGGTCCTATTTATAGATGACAGCCCCAGTAAATGATGAATACCATTTTGTTTATTTTTGGCAGCAATATTTCCACCTCAAATTAGTTTCTTAACCCGATGCTTGGGGAAAAGCACAAAGTTCCCAGGCACTGCTGTCCAGCCTGAGCCAAGTCTGTGCGAGGCCAGACCTGATGTCTTCGGAGTTCAGGCTATTGTCTGATATATCCTGACAGAGACAAACAATTCTCGATCTTGGAGTGGTTACACTGTGGTGAGATCCCATCTGCTGAATTGTAGAATTGAATGAGAAATAGATCCACAAATACTGGGGGTGGTGGGGAGTAAGGATGGATTATACCTAAGGTCCCCTAAAAGATGTTGCTACCTGTAATGATCTCACTGGTTCCACCACTGACTTTACATGAGGCCTGGGCTAAGTCCCCTCATATTTTGATTTCGCAGGTGTTCAACTGAAGGGGGAAAACATACCTGTACTTTCTATATAACTACATGACCAGAATTTAGAGGTTTAACTGTGGATGATGGCAGAAGTCAAGATTAAGAACAAACACGGGGGATGGACTTACAGGCTACAAATCAGGGTCTGAGAAATATATTTTAGCCAACTGAGTTTCATTTAAGGTAATTTTCTTCATAAAAGACATTGTACTTGATTTAATTTTTCCAAGGATGTTTATAGACATTTAGTAACTCCATTTTTCCTTCCATTTTCCTACTTCCCCTATGTGATTCAGAGGAAAGTTCAGTTCAGAATAAAACCATACAAAAGGGCTTCCCTGGTGGCGCAGTGATTAAGAATCCACTTGCCAATGCAGGGGACACGGGTTCGATTCCTGATCTGAGAAGATCCCACATGCCGCAGAGCAACCAAGCCCATGTGCCACAACTACTGAACCTGCGCACTAGAGCCCGCGAGCCACAACTACTAAGCCCACGTGCTGCAACTACTGAAGCCTGCGCGCCTAGAGCCCGTATTCTGCAACAAGAGAAGCCACCGCAATGACAAGCCCGCACACTGCAACGAAGAGTAGCCCCCACTCGCCACAGCTAGAGAAAGCTCGTGCGCAGCAACGAAGACCCAACACAGCCAAAGATAGATAGATAGATAAATAAATAAAAAGAAACCCCTGTTTTATTAAAAAAAAAACATTCAAAAATTTCATCTACTTAGTTCTTGCCTGTGCATTTTCTAGGCAGGCATTTTTAAACAGGGCTTGCCAGAAAGGCAGTTAAATTTCCAGGCACCGGTTTGAAATCAATAATGTATATTTCTTAAATAACCATTTTATCTCACTTAGGGGAAAATGTGTGAGTTGGGGGATTGGATTCGAAATAAACTAAAAACTGGTTGCAACCTGGAAAGCATTATGTTAGAAGAAAATAGGGGAGAAGTATGAGTCTAATTAGCAAAAGGGCCAGATTCAAAATAACACAGCAAAGATGAAAGGTCTGCCCTGTTTAGCTAGTCTCTTAGTGTTCTTATCATTGATGAATGTCAGTCTTCATTCTGTTACTTTGTAAATCTGAGCCAGTTCCTCTGGGTTTAATACCCCACTGTGAATGAGGCAATCTGGGGAGATGTAGCCTTTTTTCTGGTCTACAATGAGGATGTGTCAATCAGGATGCTTTGGGCTCTAGGAAACTGGTGGTATGCAGGATTTTAAAGATGTCCCCTCAAGATTCCTGTCCCTAGTTACTCAGTCGAATGCTAGTATAGGTACAGGTGGGGAGGGACTTTGTAGATGTAATTAAGTTTTCTAATCAACTGACCTTAATATAGGGACATTATCCTGGGTTACCCAGGTGGGCCTAATGTGATCACATGAGCCTTTAAAACTAGAAGACAGCAGAGGAGTCAGTAAGAGGGATGAAGCAGAGGGTGGGGTCTGAGAGACTGGAAGTGTGAGAAGGACTCAATTTGTCCTTGTTGGCTTTGAAGACAGGGAAGAGGGCCAGGAGTCAAGGATGTGGGCAGTCTCTAGAAGCTTAGTATGACCACTGCCCCTCGTTCCTGTGGAAAACCAGCAAGGAAACAGCGACCTCAGATCTGCAAGTCCGTAGAACTTAATTCAGCCAACAATCTGAATGAGCTTAGAAGCAGATTCTTCTCTGGAGCCTCCAGAAAGGAGTGCACTCCTGCCAACACCTTGATTTCGGTCTTGGGAGAGCTGAAGCTGAGGAAGCAGCTGAACCACCCCATGCCCGGACTTCTGACCCACAGACACTGTGAGGTAACAAGTGGGTGTTGTTTTAAGCAGCTAAATTTACGGTAATTCGTTGTGACAACAATAAGAAACTAATATAAAATTCAGCTAAAACTAGCTAAAAATCTAGATAAATTAACTTTCTAATTAATAATAAATGGATAACTACATAATAATAGTATCAGGGTTAAGGAAGGCCTCAGGTTGACTGATTCTGTAGCTCAATGACATCCTCAAGCGTCGAGGTTGTTTTCCATCTCTCTTCTCTGCTAACTTGGGTGTTCGCTTCACCCTCAGTTTCATAACAAAATGGCTGCGGCAGTTCCAGCCATCGCACCAAACACCAAAACGTGTAGATAAAGAGATCATTTCTTGTGTGCTTCCTCCTTGTGAGTGAAGAAGCCCCTCAAATGACTGCTCCTCTGTGTCAGAGTCTGCTTGTTGTCCCCCCATATTCACCTTCCCCTTCTTCCTCAGTAACAAAATCCAGATTTTTAGCTGGGCACATAACTGCCCAGAATAAAGATTTATGGCTAGGCATGGCCATGTGCTGAAGTTCTAACCCTTGGGCTATTAGAAGAGTTGGGAAGTAACTTTAAAGCAAGAGGCATATTCTTCTTCACCCTTTCCTCCTGTTTGCTGGCTGGAAGGTGACTGTCATGGCAGAAGCTCCACTGACGATCTTGGAATTTACAGTGACTTGGGGAATGGTAGGCATGTGTGGTGGAGCAACAAGATAGAAGAAATGCCATACTAGGTCTGGATGATGACCTTCAGGCTTATTGAACATACTTAAGGTTTATGTGTTACTCACAGTTGAATCCAGTCCCAAGTAATACACTCTTATAGTTTCCAGGAATGGTTACAGGTCTGAGAAAAGGGATAGAATGATCATGATCAGTTGCGAATAATTTTCCAGTGCGTAATACTTAGGCGTCTACTCTAGGAGGTCAGTGGACCATATCAAGGAGGTAAATCATAGATGAATACTCTGGTTCTCAAGGGGTCTCACTTTCAGGGGATAGACTATAGGCTCTGGGATAACTTATGTCTTTCTAGTCTTTATAAGAGAATTGTATGACCCAAAGGAATCTTGGAGGACATTACTTTTATTCTCATAGAGTGCTCAAATTGGGAACCTCATTAGCTAGAGTTGGAAATGTCTCTATAATGTGCCTTACTTTGGGTCCCCCCAGAAGCTAAGTTGGCAACAAGGATTCAAATGCAAGCAGTTTATTGATGAGGCACAGGGACCAGCGGTAGGGTAGGGGGCATGTGAGACAGGAACAAAAGGAAGCTGAGAAGGGGCATGTTTCAAGCCAACCAGTACAGAGGTCACTGGAACTGGGAGCAGTATAGAGTCCCTGCCTCTGAGTTATTGAAACACCTGCACATCAATGCCAGCACTCATTGGTTGAGGGCTGTTCCAGGCACTTGGAGGGAGAAGGGATGCAATTTGGAAGACAGCCTTCAGGTGGAGAGATCAGATACCTTCATTGAAGTGCTGAGGCCTAAGGGATAGGAGTAGGGCCCTAACAGCTTCTGCAGCAGGGTATATATTCAAAGGTATTTTTTTTCTTTTTTTTTAATTGAAGTATAGTTGATTTACAATGTTGTGTTAGTTTCTGGTTTACAGCAAAGTGATTCAGATATACATATACATTATGTATATTCAGATATATATATAATTTTTCATATTCTCTTCCATTATGGTTTATTACAAGATATTGACTATAGCTCCCTGTGCTATACAATAGGACCTTGATGTTTATTCATTCTATATATAATAGTTTGCATCTGTCAAAGGGGGTTATCTACACGCCCATCCAGTAGTACCTGTCTTTGTATCACCACGGAAAGTAGGAAATCAGACCAGGCATGAGTAGGTGGATCGTATCCTACACTGGAGATTTGTTTCAGAAGCTTACATCATCTTTAAGCTGAAAGGGACCTTAGAGGGAAACTAGTTTTTTTTTTTTTTTTTCATTTTACTAGTGAAAAACGGAGGCTCCAAGGGCTGCCTGTGGTGACAGAGCCTTCAGATGCAGCACCAAGCCCATGTCCATGTCTTCTGACATTGTGTAGCACAGAACTGGCACTGAGAGGTGGGCAGGGGAGGCTTTGGCTCCCTCCAAATCTCCAATAACCCCTTCTTCTCTTCTTTTATATGGACAAGTGAGTTTTTAAAAATTACGCAAGCATAGCTTCAATTCCCCCCTCTCTAATTTAAGCTGCATAGACAATCCTATGTCCTTCCCACACAGAAATTCCAGAGCATCTCTTGGTCTAGGACTCTAGAATTGTTTCCCACCCTGGTTAAGATGAAAATAGGAAGTGGCTTACGTTAAACAGAATAAACAGAAACAGCTCCTCTGAAGTTACCTAACATTAAACTGCTTTTGAGAACTTTGAGAAAACTTTCAAGGAAGAAATGAAAACTTGTTTATGCCCGAACGGGAATTTATTCTCTTAAGCTGACTGTATAGTCAGCAGCCATCTCAACATGTGGAATTGTGACAACTGGCTTCTTGGTTTTGAAGGGTTCAAAGTGGTTCTTTCCACACAGGCAAGGATTTTCCATGTGAGGAGGAACAAGTCCGTCTGGTAGCTTTTCTTGGTTTTGGTTACAAGGTGGTGATAACTTCTCTCTTGTGGACAGGCTTTCCTCTTCAGAAATGCTGCCTCCATTTGGCTTTTAGTTGGGTCCTTGTGAGGTGGGTCAGCCCAATAGATATTATTGTCCCCACTTCAGAGACTGAGAGAGAACACGACGGCCTGAAGGCATCTGGCCCAGTGCCACGAGCTGGGACTGCAGCCAAGGCTCCACTGATGAGAGGGTTCTGTAAGTGCCATTTAGTTGGCCTTTAACTCAATTAGTCCCAGAAACGTTGTTTTGGGGCCTGCACTTATGTCCTTGATCTCATCAAGTGGAAGCTGTGGTTCTGCCCAGGACGGTCTTGTTGCTCACCCAAGGTAAGGACATGGATCACTGCCTATTTTGAGGCCTCTTTCAATTATTTTATTCTATTTATTTATGCATACATTTAAAATTAAGTAAGTTCTGTGGCTTTGGAATCTTGTAGACTTGGGATCTGCTGATTACTCAGTGAGTGACTTTGTAAGATCACTTAACATGCCTCATACTTGGTTCCTTCGTCTATAAAATGGGGTTGCTGTGAAGATTACATATGGTAAAGGATGCAAACCATTTAGCATTATGCTTGAGCACCCCACATCCAAACTATGGCTAGTTGTCTCAGTTCTATCTTCAAAACATTGTGTATCTAGAATTTCACCACTTTAACCACTTCTCACCTGCCACTTCTGTCAAAGCCACCATTGTCCCTTACATATATATTTATAGTGATGGTCCTACCCAAGGTCTGTTCCCACCCATTCCCTTCCTGCACTTTATTGCCTAGGGGCCAGAGTGAGTCTTTTATTTTATGTTTTTAATTATTATTATTTTTTTTTGTGGTACGCGGGCCTCTCACTGTTGTGGCCTCTCCCATTGTGGAGCACAGGCTCCGGACGCGCAGGCTCAGCGACCATAGCTCACGGGCCCAGCCACTCCACAGCATGTGGGATCTTCCCAGACCGGGGCACGAACCCGTGTCTCCTGCATCGGCAGGCGGACTCTCAACCACTGTGCCACCAGGGAAGCCCCCAGAGTAGCCCCCAGAGTGAGTCTTTTAAAATGAAAGTTGGATCACAGAGAAACTCTACTCAAGCTCCCCAGTGACTTCCCATCCCAACCAAGCCCAAAGTCCTCACTGTTGACCACAGAGTCCTCCGTGATCTGGCCCTTAGCGTCTCTCAACACCTTCTCCTCCCATCCCCTCTTGCTCTCTGTTCCAACTATTTTGTCTTTCTTGCTCTTCCACAAGCTGAGCATGTCCCTGTTTCAGCCTCTTTGCACTTAACGCTCCCTTTTCCTGGAAAAATTTGCCCTTAGATTCACTACTTGGTACCCTCCCTCACTTCCTTGAGTTCCTACTCAAATATGACCTTATCTGTCACCTTCCCAGCCTCTTGTATATCAATGTGTGATGCATATATTAATTTCATATTCATTCAAGCAATAGAGGCTCTATAAATATTTAAGATGCTTAGTAAATTGTCATGAAGGAATAGCTAGCCTTTACTGAAGTCTTGCTATGTGCCCTGAAGTTTGCTTTCCTTTGCAGGTGGCAATCTATCTTCTTGGTGTATTCTGTCACCTGTTAGACATCTTAGCTCAGATGATGTCTCCAACAAATCTTCCTTGATCAGTCAAGCCAGAAGTGATTCTTGACTCTTGTGTATTCCCTTAGTGATCACTTGGTACCATTCACTGTCCCCTGGTGTTGTAGAGTTTTTTTTTTTTTTTTTTTAAATTTATTTATTTATTTATTTATGGCTGCATTGGGTCTTTGTTGCTGCACACGGGCTTTCTCTAGCTGTGGCGAGTCCGGGCTACTCTTTGTTGCGGTGTGAGGGCTTCTCACTGCAGTGGCCTCTCTCGTTTCAGAGCACTGGCTCTAGGCATGCAGGCTTCAGTAGTTGCGGCATGTGGGCTCAGTAGTTGTGGCTCGTGGGCTTAGTTGTTCTGCGGCATGTGAGATCTTCCCGGACCAGGGCTCGAACCCATGTCCCCTGCATCGGCAGGCAGGCTCCCAACCACTGCGCCAACAGGGAAGCCCCGTAGAGTTTTTTTATAAGTATCTTTTCTTAAATATAACAAGACATTTGATGGCAAGGACCATATCTAGTGCAATTTTATGTAATACACAATTTGTAGGGCAGCCTCTCAATTTATAATCCACTTCAGATATTTAGGAAAAGTTTCATATGCTCTCACCAGTTCTATAAATGAATTCACATTGATGGATAAGTGTTATTTGGGATTGTAGATTTCAGAATCCAAAATCTCAGAGTTAGTATGTCCAAGGCAAAATTAGGTAGAAGAGAAAAATGAAAACATAAAGCTACAAAAGGCCATTAAATGTATCATTAAAGACTATATGAACATAAGGTTGAATTGTGTAGAGTTATCTCCATGGGTCCATGGCTCCTTGTGAAAAAATCTGACAAACGACATATTTATAGAGTTTTGGTAAGAAGCAATGATCATTTCTTCTCAATTTGCTATAGTAATCATTTATCTCTTTACTTATCTTCTCTGTGCTTTCATTTATGACATCCTAGAAAAACTAGTAACAAAATATTTTTCCTATGCTGCAGAGAAGCCTTCTGGATGTAAGAGTTTCTTTTCCGGGCTATCAGAGTAGCTCTATATTGAGGGAATTTTTAATGGTTGTGGTATTTTCAGTGTGACTCTCTAGTGTGGAAAAGCCTCGGGCACCGAGTGAAGTCGTTTTTCACTTAATCCTTAAAACAGCCCTGTGAGGTAGGTATTAGTGAGTCATATCGTATCACCCTCATGCTTAAAAACCCTCCAGGGCTTCCCTGGTGGCGCAGTGGTTGAGAGTCCGCCTGCCGATGCAGGGGACATGGGTTCGTGCCCCGGTCCGGGAAGATCCTACATGCCGCAGAGCAGCTGGGCCCGTGAGCCATGGCCACTGAGCCTGCGTGTCCGGAGTCTGTGCTCTGCAACGGGAGAGGCCACAACAGTGAGAAGCCCGCATACCACAAAAAACCCAAAAAAACTCCCCCAAACCCCCCCAAAAAAACCCTCCACATGGATCCCCATTTCACTTACAGGAGACCCAAGCTCTTACTATGGCTATAGGAGCCAACCCACAAGGACCCTGCTCACTTCTTCCCTTCCATCTCTTTCCAACTCTACCCACCTTTCTCCACATTATTTGGAGTGGTTCCGTCTGTCCTTGAACAGGCCCAGCCAAGCTGCTTCCTGCCTTGGGGCCTTTGTACCTGCTGTTCCTTCTGCCTGGAATTCTGTAATCAGATCCTTCAATGGCTGTTTTGTCCTCATTAAGTCTCAACTTAAATTTTAGCTTTGCGGAGAGACTCTCCCATACACATAATGTTAAAAAAAAAAAAACCCAAAAAACCTTCTGTATGGGGTTGTCAGATATAGCAAATAAAAATACAAAACACTCAGTAAAATCTGAATTTCAGATAAACAACAAAGAGTATTTTGGTACGTCTTGTGCAATGTTTGGGACATACATATACTCAAACATTATTCATTCCTTGTTTATTTGAAACTCAAATTTAATTGGCTGTCCTGCAATCTACCTGGCAACCCCACCTCCACAGCCGCTCTGTGTGATCTCCTGTTTTATTTTCTCCGTGGGACATTTCACCATTAGAAATTCTGTTTGATTCTCCCACTGGAACATGGGCTCCATGAGGGTGGGGCCCTCTCCGCCTTGCTCACAGCTGCATCCTCAGAGCCTATCATATGGCCCGACGCAAATAAATGATTACACATAGTAGGTGCTCAATAAATATTTGTTAAGTATTTGTTATAAAGGAAAAATAGAAGAATAAAAAGCTTAAAGAGGTTGGTAACATATCCAGGGCATACTGCCAGCTGGATGAGATTGGAATTAGACAATACGGTGCCAAAGCTCTTCTGAGTTTTCCACATTTTGGGGTGTGGAAGGCAGTGGAGTTGAGAAGGGGCATTGTGTCACCTGCCACTCAAGAGGCTCTCAGTAGAATCAGAAGACCCTGGGAGCAGTAGATTTCGGGAGAAACAAAGTCTAAATGAGCCTTTCCCATTTGCTTTGCACGTAACCAAGGGAAAACGCACTTGAGTGAAAAGAACAAGGTACTCTGCGTTTGGAACGGGGTCAGAGGCAGTGCGCATCCTCCATGTCTTCGGACACGGTCAACTCCCTGCAACTTGAGGGCTGGCTTTATTGTCAGACTCCAGAAACCTCTAAACCCGGATCACAAGAGAAACTAACGGCACAAGCAAAGAGCGGGGAGGGGCGGATCAGGATGAAGTCAAGACAGAAGAAATCGAACTCTGGTCTTGGGCCCAGGCCGGGCAGCGGGGCGGGGGCAGCGGCGTTCAGCCTCAGAACTCGGTCAGCTTCACCTCTTGGTGTGGACACTGGGCGCTTCGCAGGACCCACTGAAGGCGCATAATCTCCACTCGAGCTCACTTCGTCGGACCTAGGATGATTGCCGGAGGGCGAGTCTAGCGGCCGGCCCGGAGCTAGCTGCGTGGGTAACAGTGGTCGGATCCTGGGGCGCAGCCTGGCTCTGGTCCCTAACCAGCTCCACCCGGCTCTCGCCAGCGCGTCCTCCCACCCAGGAGCTGGAGGATGGTCCCGGGGCGCGCCGAGTGTCTTCAGCCCGATCCTCCCTGTTGTGTGAGTCGCACGCGCGCCCAGTTCGGAGGCAGCCACCCTCGCCGCTGCTGACAGGTGCTGCCCGGAGGGCGTCGGGTGCGGTCCCAGGCGCAGCTGGAAACGCACGCCCGGTGCGTGTAGCGTCCCGAGCCCGGAGCCAGAGAGGAGAAGGGGCCAGGGCGCGGCCTGGGGGACTCCAGTGGACTGGAGCCGCGGAGCGCGGAGCTAGAAACTTTGCGGCGGCCGAGATTTGGCTACAGCGCCAGCCCACCCCCGCGGGTGCGGGAGGAAGAGGCAGCGCCGGAGTCCCGCGGCCGGAGAGCCTCGGCGGCGGCGGCGTCTTTTCCACGCTCTGGCCTGAAGCCGCCGGTCACTCCCGGCTTCTGCTGCTGCGTCCGCCGTCGTCGCTGCCACCGCGGGGCTCCGGGAGGAGACGCAGCCGGAGCGGACGGAGAAGAAGGAGGAGGGGAGCGGAGGAGCAGGGGGTGAAGGATGGAGCCCCCGGCTGCCGCGGCGGGCTCGCCCGAGCCTGCGGCGGCGTCCTCTTCCTTCCAGGCCCGGCTCTGGAAGAACCTGCAGCTAGGGGTGGGCAAGAGCAAGGGCGGCTGGGGCGGGCGCGCGGGGGTACCCGAGCGCCGCACTGCGGACACCCCGTCGCCCTCCCCGCCACCCCCGGGGGGTAGGCGGGACGCACTGGCCGGCTTGGGTGGCGCGGGCAGCAGGTGGAGCGGCTTCAAGAAACGGAAGCATGTGCTGGACCGCGTCTTTTCCTCCTCCCAGCCCAACCTGTGCTGCTCCTCGCCGGAGCCTCTCGAGCCCGAGGGTGCGAGCAGAGCGGAGCAGGGGTCAACGCTGCGCCGCCGGATCCGCGAGCATTTGCTTCCCGCGGGCAGGGGCCCGGTGGCAGCCGCCGGAGCAGCCGGAGTGACGCCTCCTGGCGGACGCTCTCCGGACTCAGCTTGCTCTTCGTCCTCTGCCTCATCCTCCCTGTCCTCCTCACCCCAGCCGCCCCCGAGGGGGGACCGCGCCCGAGATGAGGGTGCACGGCGTCGGGGCACCGCGGCGCACTTGTGCCATCAGAAGAGTTCCTCCCTGCCGGGCACCGCCTGCTTGGAGCAGCTGCTGGAGCCGCCGCCGCCGCCTCGAGCTGAGCCAGCACGGAGCCGAGCAGAGCCGCGAACCACGAAGGGCGAGGCGCGCGGCAGCAGACGGGTGAGTGACAGGTGGGCGCGGCCCAAGCCTAGGTGCGCGGGGCCACGCCTCCAGCTGTGGGCGATCGAGACCCCGGGAGTTGCTGGCGGGGTAGGGGTGCTACCAAGTTCAAGCAGTGGAAAGAAAACGTCCCGCTCCTGCTTAGTAGAGTACTGACTTGCGCTCTGACTTTACTTTTGACAGAAATAATACCTACTGCTAGAAGCTGTTTGAGTAGCTTTCCCAGTTGCCGATGAAAGTGGAAGTATTAATTGTAGCCAAATAGGAGAGGAATAAAGTTAGACACAAAATGGGTACTTTTTGGAGATCTCCTAAAAGGACTGTCCAGCTAAGTCTCATCTTGTCAAAAGAAAAACAAGCAAACCCAACAACTTGCAGGGAAAATTAGAAATGCGAGGAGGTGAATTAATGGCAAACGTGAGGTCATGTCTTGGGGAAACCCTTTAGGCAGAAGTCTGTTCATCTTCCAGCCCTCCCTTCTCAAAACTTTCTGCTGCGAGTGGATCGCTGCTTAACAAATAGCGTGAGTGTCGCTTCCGAGTTAAACCGATGTTCCTATGGCCTTTTTTGTTTTGATAGTCATCTGAAGTAGTTACGTTTAAATTATTCTGCTGTAGACGTGATGTTGACTCTCTGGTCAGGCAAGAGTCAAGTAAAAATGTACCTGTAAGATCTGTAAAGCGTTCCACTGAGCGGCAGCTTTTACTCCCTCGGTTTTGTAGAGGCGATGTTCTCCTTTTGTAAATTTTTATCAAATCGTGTTAATGCCAGCAAATATTTTGAAAGTTCCATTCTGCCAGAGACCTAAAGAACTCTTTTCTGCCAATACATCTTATTTTGTTTAAATTCTAATTATTTTGACTCTGATTAATTGTTAGGTTAATGATATATACATTAAAACTTTAATTAGATTAAAAGTTGGGTCACAAAAACCATGAGGCCATGCGTTGAAGGGTAAGATATGGGAATAGATGGGATTTCACTTGAAAATGTTTATAGTTTATTGGCTAATTTATTAGTGTAATTTCAGAAAGTAAACCAGAATACTAGTATGTTTTGTTGTTTAATAAACACAATTGCTTGCAGTAACCTGATGTTACTAATGCTCTAGAAAACACCTGATGGTTTAGTAAAAGGTTACAGTTATTCTCAGAAGCATAGGCAGAAATAATACTGACAAAAAGCCTAAATAAACCTATCTTTCCTTTTATCTTGAAAGAGAATTGACTAGAACTCCTGTTTCTGGTTCCAAAATGAGGTAAAAAGTGGTTTTAAAAAGATTGTTTAAATTCAGTGTAGATGAATACTATATATTTTAAAAATATTTATATTTGAGTGTGTACCTAATCCTAATGTATAAGAATTTTAGAGCTGGGGTACTTGCTTACATTTGTTTTTATTAACTTTTATGATCAAGAATGATAAAAAATAAGAACTGAATTAGTTTGGAAGGCAGAGATCATATTGCTGCAAATGTTAACTTACTACATAACTTTGCAGTTCACTGAACCAAGATATTTTCACAGTGAAAGCAGAGAATTCAGAATTAATCTTTATATTCATTTTTACCCAAACGTTTTCAGACACTATCAATCTTTATTTGAAAAACTGCTATGTAAATATAAATTTTGTATACAAAAGACCAAAAAACCTTTTTTGAGAGGATACTAAACAAACATTATTGTGTGTGCCGTCACTATATGTTGGGCACTTCCATGATTTAATCCTCATAGCTGCCCTACATGATAGAAGTTCTTGTTGCTATTTTATGCATTAGGAAATCAATGCTCAGAGAAATTAAATAATCTTTCCAAGGTCACATGATTAATATATGACAGAGAGAGTTTTTGTCATTCTCCACAATGTTTTTCCATCGCTACAGCTACGTTTGACAACTTTTAGAACTTTCTATGTCTCTGAGATAACTTCAGTCCTATTGATTAATACTTGCAAGTTTACATACATTCTGGATTCCTAGAATCAGTTCTGTGATGGATTAGGTGAATTAATTTGTTCTTTGTTCTCTGTAATGCATTGTTGCATATCTTTTATATCACATTTACAAATGACATTATTGATCATACTGTCTGTAGTTCTAAAGAAGCTTCTCATTATAAAGAACCAGCATTTCAATGAAGTCATAGGAGGAATACAAAAGCTAAAATATCTTTCCAAGAGTAGGTGAAAAGTGGAGTGTAGGCAGGAAAATAAGCCCTGATGCTTTATTGTTGATTCCCTGCATCTGCTGCTCAGGAAGCCTTGTGCCCTGAGAAGCGGACAGTTTTCTCCGTTACAAGTCACAAATCCAGTTTTCAGCAGCTCTCTGTCACTAATGCAGAACAGAGGATTCCTCAGTCCTCTAAATGCCTCTTTGCCCAACTCAAGGAGTCTGGCTCACCTCTCTGAATGGAGAGAAGAAAGAAATGGAGTTGGAATCTGGAACTGGAAGAGGACTCTCTAAGGTGTCCAGGAGTAGGTGTAACTCGGCAGCACACTTCCGAGCTTCCTGCATGTCTCAGAGATCTTTCCTTGCTCTCCTAACACCTCATTGCTGAAGATACTTGGGCATGGGGAGGAAGCTCGTAGCACATGCAGATTTCAGTTTTATTCACAGTTCATAAGCACAGATGGGAACACATAAAAAGAAAAGATGCTAAAAACATTAAATCCATCTTCAGATTGCCTAGATAAAAAGCACTTTCTCTCAAGGAAGAAAGAAAATTCGTTGCAAAATGAGGCAAATTGCTCACATTTTCTCTTGTTCTCTGCTTGATCCTGGCATCAGCCATGTTCTCCAACACACTCCCCACCTCTCCACTGCCCAGCCGAGCACGAGGACACAACAACATATGGGCACATACACTGACACTGAGTGGAGATATTAAGCAAAACCAAAAAAATCATTTTGGACTGCTAGGGAAAGAGATTTGGAAGTCACTGATGTATAATAATTACAACTAAACAAACCATTCTACCTCCTATGCCCCTGTCAGCCCTCTTGCTATTATGTTTTCTTTAGCCAAATATACCTTTGAATGACAGTTTAATAGACTTAATAATGCCTTGCTGTTGGGCCATGTGCATTATTTAAAATGTTCTGCTTTGAAAAAAAAAAAGAAACCCCGTTCTTCCCACTGATTCTAGTTCACGTGCTGGGCCATATTGTCATACCAGATGCATTTCATTTTCTGCAATGCAGTTGGGAAAGATGCATTCTCAATTTGTGTGCATATCAAAAATGTGCCAATTTTATGTATTCTATCTTGATGAGTTACTAAAATTATACTTTGCTAGAATCAGAAATTCCGTTAAGATAAAGAGTTAGGAATGAATATGTTGCATTTTTTAAAGTGTTTTAACAAAAGTGTGTAGTGTTTATGAATGTTAAACCTTTGTTGTTTTTTTTCAAATTCATTTTGTTAAAATTGCTGTCATCGAGGAGCAAAAATGATTTTGAAAAAAAGTGGATAAAATATTCAGGGTATGATAGGAATATCCATTCATTGGGATAAAATTCCTAAAACACATATGAAAGCCCCCCAAAAAAGTGGAAGATATTTTCTAAGATTAAGTCTAGACATGAAGTAAATATTGCTTTATTAATTATCTGATCTTTTAAAGAAAGCCTGTATTTTCAAAAACTATTAAAAATGTGATTTGGGTAATTTTTGCTATTTATTTTTCAGGTGTCTTTAATCTTACTTCAAAGAACCTAACTTAGTCTTGGGGAAGGCACAAGTTTTAAAAATATTCCTAATGTAAATCATTAAAACCACTAAAAATCCCCCAGTAATCTAAAAAATAAGCTCCTAAAAGGAGTGTTAGTAGCTTTTTCAAAGCTTTTGCAAGTGAGAGAGTGAGGGTGAGATCTTAGAACATTTTGGAGCAGCGTGTAAAGTTTGATGTGTGATTGCATTCTTGAGAAATATTGGGACATCAGGTTGTTCCAGAGAAAGGGCATAAACAGAGTGATAGGTTTACTTTGGAGTGGAATTGTTTCCAGTAACTTTTAATTACTATCAGGTGTATCTGGTGGATCTGAGTAGAGCTGTGGATACCGTATAAATGCAACTGTTATGAGGTAGATGTTTGAAATTGGCTTGAAACCTGTCTCAGTAGGCACTAGCAATTGTGTGCTGTTATTATTTTTGAAAGGTATATTAAACTTTTGCCACTGCCACCGTTACAAGTAGGTGGGTGTTGAAAACAATTAACAGGGGCTTTGATGGTCCTTTTCATTGAGGATGTAAATTATTTTCCTTGCAGTGGTGGCAAAAGTAGCCTAAAATTAACCCAGGCAGTACTGGTGACATCACAGCTTCACACAGTAATGAAAAAATCTTATATAACTTTTGGAAAATATGTGCACATTATCATAAAAATGAGAATACATACTTGGAGGAATAAAATAAATTTAACAGATTCATAAAGAAAGTAGGACAAATATTCCCCCTTTTTTTCTGTTGCCCCATTGTTCGGAAATATGGGATGATTTCACAAGATTAAAGGTTAATAATATGTCTTTGGCACCACAAGGAAACATGTAGTATGATTTCTTTGCTCATAAGGATTATCAGAACGTTTGCCAACTCTAGACTGATGAAGAGTAAAAAAGTATGTGTAGATAACATTATAAGCATTGAGAAAATCTGCAGATTCACAAGTTAGGGTAATGCATTTTTTAGTTAAATCATCGTTACTTACAGTATCGTAGCAGACATCTATTTTAGATAAGCAGAAATTAAGTTTTTGAAATCTGAAACTTTTTTGCTTTGAATTTTTTATTTTGCTGGAAAACTTACTAAAAACTATATATTTCCCTGCCTCAACAAACCAAGCATCCTAAATAAAAGGACTTGGAAACAAGAAGGCAAGAACATCATTACATGACCATAAAGTGATTTTGAAACTTTTCCAAGAGAACTTATCTCTGAACTTATCTCTTGATATCTGAGAGCCATTTTTGTGAATACTGGCTTTTGGGGCGGGGGGTTGTTTTATGTGAATGAAACAGTTATTGTCTTAACTTTCTTTAGGTAAGCTTGCTTGTTTTCATAAAATTACAGTATAACACATACCTATTTATGATAAGCTTATCTTCCTATAAAGTTAATTATTCAAAGGTGTGAGGCACTCTTCCTCAAGTCCTTTTTATCACTTGCCAAATAATCTTTACTGTCTTTATTTGTGAATTTTGATTTGTCAACTACCATTGAAAATATCATTTTTTTTCCCTGCATGGTGAACTTTATGTGCTGTCTTGATTTCTTTGTCATTGTCAACCTTTTCTTCTAATTTACATTGCTTTTTATAAATCACATGTGGAAAGTGATTACTGTACCTCAACAATTCAAGATTGTATGCAAATATATTTCCCCCTCCAATGTATACCAGTTTCTTATCATTAGAAAGTTTTTTCAGCAGAATAGCAGGCCACAATTTCCCCAGTGTCCCAAGTACTCCTATTTAATATTAGTCTGAGTGCAAGCAACATGAAAACTGCATTTTCAATATAATGAGATTTTAAAGTCCTGCATACTACCTTCTTGAGAGAACAATTTTCCTATGAAATCTGTTTGAGATATTTTATGTCAGCCTTATTTCCCATTCTCTTGGGCCCTAGCCAATCTGGAAAATTATGACACATGATAGGCAAATGGGACTCTGGACATTTTAGGATCAATGCATCCTCTTAATCACATGGGTTTTATTTAGAGAGGCTCCTTCAATATTAGCAATCTCACTGTATTTTGCACTGCTAGAGTAGAATTTGGCAAGCCTTAGTACGTACAGTGGACCTATTTAATCAGCATTGTAAACTGGATCGGGGAAGACTACTCAATAAATGGTTGCTGAATGAACGAAGGGATGAATGGATGGGCTGGAGCTGTTCAGAGATAAGTTCTCTTGGAAAAGTTTCAAAATCACTTTATGGTCATGTAATGATGTTCTTGCCTTCTTGTTTCCAAGTTCTTTTATGCCTGGCAAATGTATTTGACATTCCCCTCTTCTCCCAGTTGCTGGCATGGCTTTCTTTTAATTCTGGTTCATGTCTGAGGGCATAAAGGGAGGATTTGACCACCATATTGTGCTCACGTGGGGGATGGAAGAGTGATTTCTGCTTCCGAGGTCTCTGGCTCAAGGATGCATTTCTTGTTACTGGTCTCCGATTCCAGGTATCTGTTTTGCACCCACGTTTCCTTGTCTGGCCTATGAGATCGTACCCCGACACCTGGATCACCAACACCTGTTGACATGTCCTCACTCATGATCTCTGAGCCTTGAACGGTCCTTGGATCTAAGCTCAAGATACTTTCCTGCCTGCTTCCTTGCACTTCTCCTCTAACCCATTTACTTTAACTAGATTAAAACCCCAATCTCGATCAAGAATCCTGCCCTTACTAGCCTGACTCATTCTGTTGCCAAGTGTGTGAACTGGGGTTCAGACGGTTGGTCAGTTGCTTTTCATAGTGACTACCTGTCTAATGCTGAGCCTATTTTTAGAACACCAAAGACTCCTCCAGAAAATCTGCACTGCCTGTCGACTGCATTTGCCTATACAGGGCGTTTCTTCCCTTGGAGGACTGGCCCAGAGCTGGTCGTTGTCTCTGTGTCCCTACTTCCTCTTCTCCTATTTTCAAACTCTCACCATGTCTGCTCTTGGACATCATCACCCTTTTTCCTTAGTCCTGCTTGCTTTCTCTTCCTCCTTAATATCGTCTCTCTTTCTGATTGCAAGACGAGTTTTGTAACTGACCGTTAAGCATCTGGAGCTGTGCTGTCCCATATGGCAGAGCCACTGGCTACCGAGCCCTGGAAAAGTGGCTAGTTCACATTGAGACGGGTGGAAAGCGTAAAGCGCACACCACATTTTGAAGCCTTAGCTCAAAGAAGAGGAAGTAAAATATCTTATTACTAATTTTTTATGTTGCTTGTGTGTTGAAATAGTATCGTGGGTATATTGGATTAAGTAAAATATATTATTAAAGTTAATTTCACCCACTCCTTTTCATTTAAAAAGGTGGCTGCTAGAAAATTTTAAATTATATATGTGACACATTTTTATTTCTGTTGGCCAGCACTGATCTAGAGCAGGTGTTCAAACTCCATTACCCACAGGGGCCATCAAAATAAAGAAAATGAGCAAAGGTTTGATGGGGCCTGTGGTGAGCGAGGAAGCCGTGCCTCATCTGAGGGGCAGCTGCTTCTCGACTCCAGCTGATTATTATCATGCAGTGAAGGCAGTGCTGCCAGGGTTTCTAGATTCTTTAACAGAAGCCAAAAAAATCCTCCAGAATCTTGAATTTTTGACAAAGAATTGATTTTTAGAAAAACGCAACACAGACCAAATAAAATATATCTCTGGGCTGACTTTAGCTATCAGCTTGAACTTCTGACTCAGAAAGCTCATGTTTGATTTCTCCTCTCCCCTCCCAGTGCTAGATGAATGTTATCTGGACGTAGTAGGTGTCAGTACATTTCACAGAATAACAGCATCAGGAGTGGTGGGATGGAAGACGGAATGCGGCGGGTTGGAGGGTGCCTGGAAAGATGAGGTGGGGACAGAGAGAGTGGCCAAGCAGTTTGGCTCTCCACAAGGGATCAAAGAAAGTGGTGATGAGAACACGAGAACCATGCTGGGATGGGATCATGGGCAGGGTTTTGTTTTTTGTTTTTTTTTTAACATTTTTACTGGAGTATAATTGCTTTACAATGGTGTGTTAGTTTCTGCTGTATCATACGGTATGCTGACACACATGTATGGAATTTGGTTTTGTTTTTAATGGATATCACCTGAGTGGGTTGATGAGTCAGCGCTTGTGGAGGGGGAGAAATTGAAGTTAAAGGAGAACGGGGGTTAATTGATGGATGAAGGCCTTAAGGACTCAGGTGGGGGTGGGTCCCAGAGACCAGGGGAATGGTAGCGTCAGTGGAAGAAGGATCCTCTCCCTTGCAGATGGAAGGGACGGTGCGGGTGTGGATGCAGGTAAGGAGTAGGCTGGGGGGCAGCAATTTGAGGGTGTTGCCACCCGATGGCCTCTGCCTTGTTTTGAAGTGTGCTTAGGATTCGGACACAGGGAGATGGAGGAAAGAATATTGCCATAGGCACAGAGGCGAACAAGTGCTCTATGTATTCAAGAAATGGGGTATCACTAGTGGGACTGAAGCCTAGGGTGTGGGGTGGGGTAGAGGAAAATGAAGGTGCAGCTGAAGGTCTGGGATCTCTGGGGGTTGAGGAGCGTATCTAGGGAGGCAGAGGGACCCCCGGAGGCATTTGAGCAGGGGAGACAGGGGCACGCGAGCCTCGGAAGGGTGAAGTTGGCAGCAGGGGCAGGGGACCACTCGGAGGCCAAGGCAGTCCCGTGAGAGCCTGATGTTGGGCAGGTGACTGACCTTGGGGATGGGGAGATGGAAAGATTTATTAAGACCAGGGATGTAGCTGAACCTTCAGGAAAAGGGAGAGTGAAAGGAATAAATTAGAGCACATGTCCTCCTTTACTTATGTTTTTGATTTTTCCTGGTTCTGTTCACAAATGCTTGTATTGAAAAGTATTTTCCGTTGGGAGGGAGAGGGAAGGTTAAGTTTTGAATTTGCATTTGTGTAAAATGGTTAAAGGTGCCAGGCTCTTGAGTGCCAAATTGTCACCTATTTACTGTAATAGCTCAGATTCTTTTTTAAAAACTTATTTTATTGAAGTATAGTTGATTTACAATGTTGTGTTAATTTCTGCTGTATAGCAAACTGATTCAGTTATACATATATATTCTTTTTCATAGTCTTTTCCATTATGGTTTATCACAGGATACTGAGTATAGTTCCCTGTGCCATACAGTAGGACCTTGTTTTTTATCCATTCTATATATAATAGTTTGCATCTGCTAAGCCCAAACTCCCAATCCACTCCTCCCCAAGCCACGCCCCCCCCCCGCCGCCTTGGCAACCACAAGTCTGTTCTCTATGTCTGTGAGTCTGTTTCGTAGATAAGTTCATTTGTGTCATATTTTAGATTCCACATATAAGTGATATCATATGGTATTTGTCTTTCTCTTTCTGACTTAACTGCACTTAGTATTGTAATCTCTAGGTCCATCCATGTTACTGCAAACGGCATTATTTCATTCTTTTTTATGTAAGAGCTCATATTCTTTATATTATAGTTATTTTGGATTCTTCCATGAGTAAAATAGTTATTTTCCCTGCAGTATTAAGCACTGAAAATAGTGTTAAGGGAGAGAAAAAAGGGCAAAACATGTTTGGCAGTTTAAAAAAAAAAAAGGTAAAGCAAGAAAACCTCCTACACATTTCTGTTACATAGATTTTTTATGGTGTCTGATGTCAGAGAGACTAAATATTTGGGGAAATATTTATAATGAAAAGGTTTGGAATTGAAGGACTCTGTTGGCAATTTTCGATCTTAAGGCATTGTGGCTCAAATGTGTTGAAATATGCATTCTCTCTCAGATGCAGGGTTGACCCATGCATGACACAGGATCAATTTCTGAAAATTACAAATAGTTACTCTCTCAAAATAGAAACGATATTCTATCTGGACCCTTAAGCCATATTTGACCCTTGTTCTTTTATTGAAATGTAAAATAGCTTTTTTTTTTAAATAGCTTTTGATAAGAGAGAAATTCATTTCTATAGTTTCCTTTGAATAATATTTTCACCACACCAGACTAGAAGTCTGAGTGTTTTCCAGAATCTCTTTTGCGATTGGAATAGGTTTTGGAGACAAGTTCTGTATCACTACAGAGCTGTTGCCAAACCTCCAGCTCCCTGGCGGTTGGAACACTCTCCTTCAGCGTGGCCGCTGTCTCCTGGCTGAGAGCGGTCACAGGCTGCGCCTCCCTTTTCTTTCTTTGCCTCCCTGGACTTTCAAAAGGAAGCAGGAGTAGGGGGCAGGGGCGGGGTCCAGCTGAGATTGGGATCTCGCCTGGTTCTCTGTGGCCTTGCACACGTGCCCTTTCAACTCAGCGGTTTTAAGCAAAAAAAAAAAAAACCACATTGACTTAACCAGTTTGGTTATCGCCCCAGTCCCACTCTGCTCCCTTCGGCTTGCTAGGTGGCATTCGTTTACTCCAGACTCAGGCTGCTGCTTCTGTGACTCCTGAGACTTAGGGGAACGGGAGAGTTGGGAGGGAGAACGACCTTTCGCAGTTAGTTTCCCAGGCCCCACGCCCTCTGCCTCTTTTCAAGGAAGATGGAGCTTTGTAAGGTGTTCTTAATCTGCTCCTCTCTACCTGGCATTTTCACTGTCCCCAGTGCCAACGTTTTTCTTCCTGGGTATATGCCAGGGTATGAGGAAGAACTTTACGGGCCTTGCCACGAGAGGGTCTTTGTGTATTTTGAATGACCAACCATGGTTAGTCTGTGTACCTCTGTCACAGGACTATCCAGGTGGTATATTCTTTGGGTCCTAGCTCTTCATTCTCTGCCCTCCTGCCACTTGCCTTTCAGCTGTGTCATTTCTCTTTCTTTCTGGGAATAAGAGCAGAGAAAATAAAAAAGAAAAGTCAGGCATTTTTTTTTTTTGTTAGGGGCTTTCATAATTTTTTTCCCACAGTGAAGTTTAAATAATTGGCTCCTATAATGTTTTGACATTTTGTGTTGCTCTGACATAGGCTGTACACACACATGCACACGCACACGCACACCCACACACAATTATGCCTTCACCTAGTATGGTTTATACACGTACCTGTTTTTTCACATGCATCATATTTCCCACTGGAGTCAAAGATAAACAGAAGAACTCCAAAATTCTTCCACCTAAATTTAATGTGATAATACTAAATTTCAGTGATAACATAGTCCTTACAAATGGTCTAGGTTCATTTAGTATGAGTAGGTGTACAATAACCAGCTCAACCAATGAGAAAAAAAAATTAGAAGACAGTTTTTATCGTTCACTATGGAGTGTGTTCTACAAAGGGAATGAGTAATCTTCCTTTGAATTTAAACTAATGTATAAGGAATACCTTTTCTTCAGTAAGAATAATCATTCTTCTGTAACTATTCATCTTATTTACAGCCACCATGGAAGAGAGGTCTTTGAATTATTTCCTTAATCTTTTGCAATCTAGATGTCACAGTAACTAAGATCTGTCGTTAGTATTTTCGGCTTGGCCTGGCTTTACTCTCACAAAGTGATCCTCACAGATAAAAAATGGGGAGACATTTTGGAGAGTTTCCTTACTGATACAGTTCACCTTTTAATTAGAGAAAAAGTGATCCCTTTATTCTTATTTTTTTTTCATTGGGGTATAGTTTTACAATGTTGTGTTAGTTTCTGCTGTATAGCAAAGAGAAGTAGAGTTCCCTGTGCTATACAGCAGGTTCTTATTAGTTATCTATTTTATACATATTAGTGTACATACGTCAATCCCAGTCTCCCAGTTCCTCCCACCACCACCCATCCCCCCACCACTTTCCCCCCTTGGTGTCCATACATTTGTTTTCTGCATCTGTGTCTCTATTTCTGCCCTGCAAACCGGTTCATCTGTACCATTTTTCTAGATTCCACATATATGCGTTAATATACGATATTTGTTTTTCTCTTTCTTCACTTACTTCACTCTGTATGACAGTCTCAACCCTAAAGAGTTATACCTTTAGGGTTGTAAAGATGTATTCTCATAATCACAGAAAGCTCAATTTTTGAAATCACCTGAAAAAGAGAGTTGGGGAATAACTGAGTTAGGACCAAATGGATCTGGGACAGCAGAGCTTTTGTTTGTGTTGGCTGCTTAAAGGATGTTCTATTTTCTGTTAATGTTGCTAATATTTCTCAATGGCTCTTTTTATAACATAACTCTCTTAATTATATATGGATGGCATTTTGAATGGTGTGTTTGTAAGTGCCCATTTCATATTTGAAAATCTATTTTTTTCTTTCTAGGAGTATAAGTCTAATGTGAGTTCCAGGCAGCTACACAAATTTTGTTTGTATTTGGTGCTAGAGTTTTGTACCAGGTTTGTGTGGACTTGTTTTGCATAAGTGTCCATGACCATCTTTGTAATGTTATCTGCTGGGGTAGGACTTGGCCTTCACTCCCCTGCCTTTGAATTAATATTTGTTAAATCACAGTGCACACTCTGTCTTCTGAAGTTTTATTATATGAGGTAGGACATGCTCACGATGGTCCTCTGACCACCCTGGGCTGGGCTCTCTTTGCTCAGTTGTATCATGTTACCTATGACATGAGGCCAACTAACTATGGGTCCTCTCACCCCCATTTTATTTTATTTTATTTTATTTATTTTTCTTCTAGGTTAATTGAGATATAATTGACATTAACACTGTATAAGTTTAAGGTGTACAGCATAATGATTTAGATATATCATGAAATGATCATCATAGTAAGTTTAATGAACATCCGTCATCTCATATAGATATAACATTAAAGAAATAAAAAGAAATTTTTTTTCTTATGAGGAGAACTCTTAAGGTTTAATGTTATAACACCTTTCACGTGTAACATAACACAGTGTTAATTATATTTGTCATGTTGTACATTACATCCCTAGTACTTATTTATCTTAAACTACAAGTTTGTACCTTTTGACTGTCTTCATCCAATTCCCGCTCCTCCCCGTCCTCTCTGGTAACCACAAATCTGATCTCTTTTTCCTTGAGTTTATTTGTTTGTTTGACACTTTATAACTAGTATTAATAACAGCTAAACACACAGGGCATTTATTATGTATTGGCACTATTCTAAGTGCTTTTTATGTATTAACTTATTTATTTACTACAGTACTTTCTGAAGTAGGTTTATCATTTGCATTTTCCAGATGAATAAAGTGAGCTAGAGGAGAATAGGTGACTTGTCCCAAGTCACACATCATATAATTTGGATCCAGTGCACTTGGCCCTTAAGCTCTACAAAGGAAGGCTGTTTGTAGTAGGTTGTGCCTGAGAAGCCCGGTTTAGGAAAACAGCTCCAAGTGGAGTTGTTTTTTCTCCTCATCTCAGTATTGACATCAGAGCTCTTCTTTGCCCCTGCCATTTCCTTCCCATCTTTCTGATCTCTGAAGGTTGTCTCATAACAAGAAAATTTAATGAAGACAGATTTAGTATAACAGAAGATTTTGGTGTCAGGCATAAACCTGGCTCTACCACTTCCTTCTTACTGGTTGGAAGCCCTCTGAGATCTCTTTGATTGCTAGATAATGGTATAGCTAGCAACTTTTAAATGTCAGTCCTGCTTAAAAAAACTCTTCCTCACCAAGTGCCCCACTATATGTCATTGTTATGTCTGTTATTGATATTATCCTGAGGAACATGTTATAATTTACAAGACCCTTATAATTATGTATTTTCTATATTCTATAGCCTCACCTCATCTCTGTCATTAATCCTCTCTTGTTCCATGAACAGCATGGTAGTAGTGGAAGGAAACAAAGTAGCTCTATCTACTAGGCATTCTTTGCATTGTATCTCAGATCGATGTTATAAAATATGTACATTATTTCACTTTAACTCTCACAGAAATTTTGACGCAGAGATATTGTTATATATGCATTTATTTATGACACATAGGTATATGCTATAGCTGTATCTTATATACGGGAAATTCTTAGAGGCCATGTTAGTAATTTGCCTGCCGTCCTGATTCTGTCTACAGTTAGTAAGTGGCAGAGTTTGGGTAACAGACAGCTGATTTCTGCCAGGGCCATAGTTTCCAGGGTATCCACTGCTCCACCAGTAGTGAGGGCACATCAGTGCACCAGTGCCAGGTACATGACGTGCCCAAACCGGTGATTCGTGGTTGAGTCTGGTATTCCTTCAACACCAGCCCTGTCAATGAGTTTGAGTCTTACCATTGTTTTGGAGGGATAGCTGGAGGAATGTGCCATTATTAGTTGGAGAAAAGTATCTAAAAAAATATAGTGAGGGGCTTCCCTGGTGGCACAGTGGTTAAGAATCCGCCTGCCAATGCAGGGGACACGAGTTCGAGCCCTGGTCCAGGAAGATCCCACATGCCGCGGAGCAACTAAGCCCGTGCGCCACAACTACTGAGCATGCACTCTAGAGCCCGCGAGCCACAACTTCTGAGCCCGCATGCCACAACTACAGAAGCCCATGAGCCTAGAGCCCGTGCTCCACAATAAGAAAAGCCACCACAGTGAGAAGCCTGTGTACTGCAACGAAGAGTAGCCCCCGCTCGCAGCAACTAGAAAAAGCCCACGTGCACCAATGAAGACCCAATGCAGCAAAAAATATATATATATATATATATGTATATATATAGTGAGTGGGAGTGTGTTAGTTTGTTTATTTGTGGGCTCAATTCCAAGAGCTCATAAGTGAATATTTCTCAGATCATTCTTCTCATGTGTGCTGTACATGTATTTTGACTTCCAGTGATGTTGTTAAACTCGTGTAAAACTAAAGGTGTACATTCTGCAGTTAGTCTAGGTGTTAGGATCTCTGGACAGGAAAACAAATTGTTCTCAGAGCATCTAGTTGTTTGTGAATATGCCCAAGTGGGGTATATTCTTTAAATAAGGAGAAGGCAAGATAGTTCTTGCCTTATGGTACAACCAGTGGAATTGGTACAACTTCTCATGTTTCTTGATAATAACAATAATAGCACTAAAATCTTAGTCTTGTGCCAGTCAGTGTTTCACAGGCATTACTTCATAGTCTTTGTGACGATAAGGAGCTGGAATACTTAGTCTCATTTTGTAGATGGATCACCGGAGGCTCAGAAAGTGTGAGGACTTGCTCGGGGTGGTGCAGCTATAAGTGGTAGAGCTGGGATTTCGTACCTAAGTGACTGGCTTCAAATGTCATGACTCTAATTGCCATGTTCTATGGTTTTCCTCAACACTGAAGAGCTGCTGTGTCTCCTGAGTATTGTCATATAGCTCTTTTCCAGGTGTCTTGGAATAGGGGAAAAATTTGGTTAGAATGTTCTATGTCGTGAACCAGCCTGAAGTATATATGTGTTGCTGGAAGATCCCATTCCAATCCAACACCAATGATTTTGGTAACTCATCTCTCCTCTTTTCTCTCTCTGGTCCTCACACGTTTATTAAATATTTACCCTGTGGTAGACTTGGTATCTTTTTAATACCTTGATAAAGAAGACAGACCAATTCCTGTTCCCATAGACCTTATGATGTAGTAGAAGAAACTTTCATTAAATTAAAAAAATACACAAATAATTATCAATTACAGTTGTGATAACTCAGTCAGAGGTATATAGAGAGAAATAGAACTACAGGAATGAATTGCAAGAGGTCCCAACCTAATCATGCAGGAAGGGGAGGGACAGGGCAGATTTTCCAGAAGAAGTGACATGTAGGATGAACTACAAAGAATGAATAAAAGTTGGCCAGATTTCCTGAGGAGAGGAAATGAGGGATGTGGCGGATGGTTATGGGCAGAGAAAACCACAGCAGAAGGTACTTAGAGAAAGATTGTGTGGGCAGCTGGAATTTGGTTAATAAGAGGGAAAGTGAGGGGGGATGGGTCTGGAACGGTTGGCAGGGGCCGGATTATACAGGGTCTTTTGGGTCATGGGGAGATTTTGGACTCTTAGGTACCGAAGCAGTCTTGAGAGCCTAGATGCCTCTGAAGAGCAGAACCACCTTCAGGAAAGTTCTTGACTTTCCTGGGAATAGCTTTCCTTCATTGCTATGTATGGAATCACATTGCACTCATAGGGTTGTTTCGTAAAGAGGTAGAGAAGTATGTTGGGGCCACCTTTCTCTACTAAGATAATGGTATTTTTTAAATGTCTATAATAAATAGAAATACCAAGTGGATGAAAATATTATTCCCCCTGGAAAAACACATCATTTCACTTGTCCTCTTGCTTTTCTATTGAGCACTACTGGAAGGTAAATGAAGGTAGGAAATGCAATCTAATTTCCTCCTGTCAATACTCAGGGGAGAGATTCTCTTTGACAGTACTTTTCAGAGCCTAGGTAGGGATGCAAATGAGATAAAGCTTGGTGATCCAGGTGTTACAGCTGTAAATTATGGAGAACATATTTTTTATGAGCTTCCAATTTCTTCCCTGAAGTCAGAGTGGGGAAAAAGAATGAAGAACTCTGGAAAGGAGTTGTGTAAGGAGGTGTACATTTAAAAGTCTGTATTTGTTAACATGATCGTGGGGTGATTAGGATGACGGCTTATTGAACACAGTGGAGCAGATTTGATTTAAATTTTATATTTTCCTATATATTTTTTAAGATATAAAAATCTAAGTTTTATATTTTCATGTATTAGCCAATATTCATATTTGCAAAACAGATATGCAGTAGTGCCTAAGCAGGAAGGAAAGCTTAAAGTATGTAGAAGCTCCCCATTACACTTATTGTACAATGTTATAGTAGGAAAAGAAAGGAAACGTAAAAATTCCTCATCAAGACTGTAGTCTGTCAAAGTTGAATCAAACCTGACATGGGAGCATAAGGCAGCCTACCTGCCACTCTGAAAGCTTAGGGTATGGATTCTAGCATGTCCAGCAAGTGTGAGTGCTCAGAAATTGTACCAAGCCCTGCCCAAGTCAGGCCTGCCAATCTGTGCTTTGATCGCCCCAGCCAACTACTGTCACGACCAACACCCAGACAACATGGGTTGCCCTGAGCATCCAAGCATCACTGCCATCTAGTATAAGAAATAGCATCGAGTAAAAACTTTCAATGATATAAGCCATGCCCAACTCAAAAGAGTATCAAGAACCTACATATTCTTTATCTGCGTAACGTGGTTTCTTTTTGTTGTTGTTCTTTATGTAACATTTTACTGGAGTCATGACCAAGTAAACACTATGCTATTAAAATAGCAAAGGAATTGAACATTAATTCTCATTCCATTTGGGGATCATAAAACCTTTCCAGAAACTAATGAAAGTGTGGCATTCTCTTCATAAAGAAATACAGTTGTACGCAAAACTAATATTGTGCATTCACCTTCAAGCAAGGAAGTCCATGATTTCCAATCCATGGTCTCCAAAACCCTCAGTTACTCCCCTTGGGATAAAAGGAAGACTCAGTGATAATTCTCATGAAATAAGATGGCCTTAATAGCACTATAAAAAAATAAAAACTTGAGTCACTGAATTTTCAGCCATGACCTTGTTTACTTATTTATTTCGGAACCTTGCAGGGTGCATGGACTGATTCTTTAAAGGAAAGAGCTATAGACAGGCCTTCTAGGGAGAAGTGCAGACATGCCCAGAAATAAGAAGTCAGTCGTGCCCTGCAGTATTTCCTGAAGAGACCAGCATACAGTTAGAGCCCTAATTTGGTCATGATTGGCATTTTTTGTTAATATTGGGTTCTGCTTTCTGGAAGTTGATTTCTCTTCCCTTGTATGGAGACTCTCCTTTGGGACTGAACCACTGAGAAGCAAGATTCTATTACGAGAGAATGTGATATCGAATAAAAGCTTCCTCTGATTCTCCTCCTTAGTGGACAACATTTGCTGACTATTGGCTACCCTCACAGGGTCTGGTTCTAGATTCTGGGGCCTCAAGGCTCCTGCCCTCTGGAAATTTTTCCTCTTAGCTGGGGAGATAGTCAATATACATAAAAGATAAATGTCACTACCAGGTAGCATAAATATCCGTCTTTAGGGGGGTAAAACCATGGGAATTCCTCTTCTCAGGAGATAAATACAGAGACTTAATTATCTCATTGTAACAGCTATGGGGACAATTGGTCTGGTTTGCACCAGCAGTAGTGTAATTAGACTTTTGTGCTGTCAGCTCTCTCTACTCATTTTCTCTCAATGATTCCACAGCTATCTAATGTGCTAAAAAAATGTAGAGGCGTGCAGCCTGGAGGCCTCTTCTTTTTTTGAAGGAAGAGCTTTGTTCAAGTTAGAGGGCAGTTCTCAAACCTAAGTGTGGATGATTCAGAGGGACGTGGATCTCTGCTGTGTGTGCTGGGCCTCGACAAACTGAAGCACAGCTATTCCCTTTAAAATCAACCAACGAACCACAGGTCCAACTCAGAGCTCCTTGTCTGGAAGCCTAATTGTCCACTTGGGGCAGTGGCCTTTCAGAGGGAAGGTGAGTGGAGCTGGGTGTGGAATGTGAGTGCCTGTTGGAGAACTGTTGCTTGGTGCTTGGTGGACCAGGAACCAGGAAACTGACCTGCTGCTGGCTGGCTCCATGGGTCCTGCCAGGTGGACCAGGCTTGGGCACTGAACCACACCATGGTTCCTGTCATCATAATTTGAGGAGAGGTGGGTAGGAATGGAGATGTCTAATGAGACAGATGGAGCACAGGCATCAGGGATGTCTTATTCAGGACTCCTGCCTTGTTACAGGAGCTCAACTCTTCTTGGATATGGCTTCAAAGGAGAGTGTATCTGCTCACACCTGGCAAAGCCCCAGGGCAGCCTGGATCTAGAGCCTCAAACAGTGCCATCAAGTCTCTGTCTCCGCCCCTCCGTCCTTCTTTCTTCTCTTCCCTCAGAATTGCTTGGCCTTGGGCATCTTCTCTCTCAGGTAGGGTCTCTCTACCTGGTGGCCTCCAGCAGCTCTTGGCCTCCATCCTCCCCACAGTCCTTGGGAGTGAGTCCCGTTGGAATGATTTGGAGCGTCACTGTGCCTCCTGTGGCCGGGTCACGTGTGTACCCTTGGAGCTCAGGAGTGAGGGGCATCCAGCTTAAATAATGTGGACTGAGAGGGGGAGGGAGGGGGGTCCTTAAAGGCAAATCAGATTGCTTGGAGGAGGCAACATTTTTCAGTGTCCGCATGGGTTCAGTCAGTAATCAGCAGTTGGAAAGACGAGTGATCAGCCGTCCAGAAAATCTGTCTGGGGGCTGCTGGACCCGGCTCCTGGCTTGGAACACAGGGTCCACTCCAGTTCTGCAGAGGGAGACTTTGTTTTCTGTGTTTTTAATGTAAAATGGGCATAGAATATGGCAAGTAGGTTCTTTTTTTTATGCCTTTCTTCTTGAATGGGTTATACTATGTAAAGCCATAGTAATGAGATGACTAATTTTAAAGTCAGGTATTCTACAACCTGAATTAACCTAAAGGGTAGCTGATTTATTGAGTCCTAGAATGTTGGAAAAGGACCTATAAAACATACTTTAGGGCTTCCCTGGTGGCGCAGTGGTGGAGAGTCCGCCTGCCGATGCAGGGGACACGGGTTCTTGCCCCGGTCTGGGAGGATCCCACATGCTGCGGAGCGGCTGGGCCCGTGAGCCATGGCCGCTGAGCCTGCGCCTCCGGAGCCTGTGCTCCGCAACGGGAGAGGCCACAACAGTGAGAGGCCCGCATACCGCAAAAAACAAACAAAAAAAACAAAACAGACTTTACATAGGTAGATACTGATACTTGGGAGATGAATATACTGAAGAAGTTAAGATAATGTCCTCTTTTCCCTTTCTCAGAGCCTAGAATATAAGCAGTTCCTGATCCACACCCCACTGAAGAAGTTTCATTTATACAAACATGCTTGAGTAGTATTCAGCCAGTGCTGCCTCAGTTTCTCCTACCATCCCTGCCATCACACAATGGAAAAAAAACTTTGCTTTTAGGGTATCTGTGGTTTTAGTACAAAGGAATAGAGAAAATAGTGCAAAAGAAGAATGGCTTAGGTGAGCTGCCTGCCCCTGGGATGGGGACCAGACTGGTTGACTTTGCCAAGGCAGAGAGAAGACCAGGTGACTGTCTTCCAGAGCTCAGTAAGACACAGAACCTCTCCAAACCCCCGTTTCTCTTCTGTAAAACTGGGGGAATAACATACCTCCCCACTGGTGGTGTTAAGAGGGTCCAGTGAAGCCGTGTTAGTTCCTGGCATCGTAAGTGCTCAATATATACTCATTATTCTCCCATGACCCTGCCCCCGCCCATCACTGCTATTAGCCTGTTATTCTCCACATTTGGCTTAACAAGTCTTTTCTTTAAAAGCTACACCAGTGTCTTTGGAGCCTTAAGGAATGAGCGTTTACACGTTAGCATGAATTAATTCAGTTAGATTCTTTCCTCCTGGATAGAAAAACTGTAAAATTTGAATAAGGGGTGGAGTTGGTGGGGTGGGAGTGAATTAGCTTGATCTGTAGAATTTGTGGCAGTAACTTGGGTCTGGTTGAGTGCTACAGGACTTAAGTCTTGGGAACTAAGAGGCTAGAAAATAGTGCAGCGTTGAGTGGAGGTGCATGGGAAGGGAGAATGCTAACTAAAGACTTTCTCTGATCCAGGACTTGGCTACAGAATGGCTCTGGATCTGGCACGGGCATGGGAAACTACGATGTTCTCCTCCCGTCCCTCATAGCTTCTTGCTCCCAGAACTTGGGGTGGACCCGCTAGTGCTGCGTTAGGAGGGCTCATTTGGAAACCAGCCCCCATTTATGACATTGCTTCTCTGGGCAAATAAAGGCAGTAAACAGCTTTCTAATGAACTTTGGGAACCTCACCAGTTCAGGAAGCCAGAGGGTGCTTGCACTTTACAGATAATATTTTCAAAATGATTAGCCTTCCTACACTTGTGAATTTCCTGTCACCACATCTTAAGTGGAGTGTCTCAGATAAGGTCACTTTTAGTTACTTCCTTTGCTTAATATTTGCCTTACACATAGTAGATACTCCACAAATGTGAACTCAAATTGAATAATTAATATATGATTTTTCTATTAAGTGAAGAAAAACCTTTAATTTTTAGAGTATTAGGAGAATGATCAGGGACAGATTACATGGTATGACATAAACGAACTTTTACTTCTAAATTTTCTGACATTTATTGAGAGTTTTGGTCATTCATTTTATTAAAAGACTATCTCAAGGAGCTGATTAGCCATAAGTTTTTTAAAAAATTCAACATATCAGGGCTTCCCTGGTGGCGCAGTGGTTGAGAGTCCGCCTGCCGATGCAGGGGACACGGGTTCGTGCCCCCGTCCGGGAGGATCCCACGTGCCGCGGAGCGGCTGGGCCCGTGAGCCATGGCCGCTGAGCCTGCGCGTCCGGAGCTTGTGCTCCGCAACGGGAGAGGCCACAACAGTGAGAGGCCCGCGTACCGCAAAAAAAAAAAAAAAAAATTCAACGTATCTCTATTAATTTCCTGATATCTGTATGATAGTGAACTTTTTCAAATAAAACATTTCATAAATCTAAAGTTCTGTTCTGAAAGAAAGGATCTAGTCAACATGTTTGAAATTTTCAGACTCGCATAAAATCTGAAACAAACAAACAAATAAACCCAACCTAGGAAAGTTGAATGCAAACTTTCATTTGTAAAATCATAAGCTTTTCTGTTAAGCTACTTTTTATTCTCTTGGGAATATCCCACAACATGTTTTAAGGTTAAATAGACTGAGATAATCAGTTTCTCAAATACAGATGTTCTAATGGGATTCCCAATCTTTCTAAGCACATAGCTATTCACATAGATGTCTCTGAGATTTTTGTGCTGAGAACTGATACAGGCATCTTGATCTCATTTTTGGTCTTTTTATATGATTTGTATTTTTATTTTCAAGTGTAATTTGCTTTCACTTTCTAAAAATTAGTGTAATGTGTAAAAATAGTGATGCTTTTGGTATCTTTTAAAGGTGTTTACAGAGTGTCTCCCTAGGAGTGCCTAAGTTCCTCAGCCCTTTCACATCTGAAATGAACTGTGCGCTCTCAGAAGTCTCCTTGATTAAAAAATGTGTCTAAGGATTATAGATTCCATTTTTAAGAGCTTAATCCTTTTAAGATTAACTGGTGAGAGTAAATGAGCAGGCAGAGACTTAATGAGGACAGATCGATGGTGGAAACTTTGACGCTCCGCCCTCATCCCTTCCTTTGGTGATGTGTCCATCCCTGGGCAGCTAAGGCAATAGACCATGATGGCCTCGCGGCTGTGTCCCTCATCAGGCCTTGCCCTCGACCACAGGAAATTACCTCTTCCAAGGTTGTCCCCCTCCAACCGGGCACTTGGAACCAGTGACTGCTTGATGAGGGGATTTAAAGGCCCAACCCTCTTGTCCCAATTTGGGACATCTCTGCAGTCCCAGCTCCAGGACCCCCTGTACTCTTGTGGCAGCCTCCATTGAAACCACATTGTGGGTCGCCTTCTCCCTCTACTCGATCCTGCCCCCTCCCTTCCTTACATGTGTATCTCCCCGGGCATCCCCATCTTCTAATAAACCATTTGCAGGCATCTCTCCATTGTAGAGAACATTTCCAGGAAACTCAGTCTGATAGACACCATTGTTGAATTTCCTAGTGATCTTTAAGTTGTAGGAAGAAACAATTAGATGTCATGGAAGCAATGGGAAATTTTGGAGGCAATCAAAGGAAGTTTGGTTGGTGGGCTTACACCGAGGCTTAAAATAACATTTATGGGAGGATGAAGAAGCACAGAAGTGCCAGAGGAGATGGCACTATAGGGCAGTAAAGTCAAACAGAGACTGAAAACACTACAAGAAATCATTTATTATAGATTAAAAATTTTGTTTTTTTTCTTTTAACATCTTTATTGGAGTATAATTGCTTTACAATGGTGCGTTAGTTTTTGTTTTATAACAAAGTGAATCAGCTATACACATACATATATCCCCATATCTCCTCTGTCTTGCGTCTCCCTCCCACCCTCCCTATCCCACCCCTCTAGGTGGTCACAAAGCATGGAGCTGATCTCCCTGTGCTATGCAGCTGCTTCCCACTAGCTATCTGTTTTACATTTGGTAATGTATATATGTCATTGCCACTCTCTCACTTCTTCCCAGCTTACCCTTCCCCCTCCCCGTGTCCTCAAGTCCATTCTCTACATCTGCATCTTTATTCCTATCCTGCCTCTAGGTTCCACAGAACCATTTTTATTTTAAGATTCCATATTATATATGTTAGCGTGTGGTATTTACTTTTCTCTTTCTGACTTACTTCACTCTGTATGACAGTCTCTAGGTCCATCCACCTCACTATAAATAACTCAATTTTGTTTCTTTTTATGGCTGGGTAATATTCCATTGTATATATGTGCCACATCTTCTTTATCCATTCATCTGTCGATGGACACTTAGGTTGCTTCCATGTCCTGGCTATTGTAAATAGTGCTGCAATGAACATTGTGGTACATGACTCTTTTTGAATTATGGTTTTCTCAGAGTATATACCCAGTAGTGGGATTGCTGGGTTGTATAGTAGTTCTATTTTTAATTTTTTAAGGAACCTCCATACTGTTCTCCATAGTGGCTGTATCAATTTACATTCCCACCAACAGTGCAAGAGGGTTCCCTTTTCTCCACACCCTCTCCAGCATTTATTGTTTGTAGATATTTTGATGATGGCCATTCTGATTGGTGTGAGGTGGTACATCATTGTAGTTTTGATTTGCGTTTCTCTAATGATTAGTGACGTTGAGTGGCTTTTCATGTGCTTCTTGGCCATCTGTATGTCTTCTTTGGAGAAATGTCTATTTAGGTCTTCTGCCCATTTTTGGATTGGGTTGTTTGTTTTTTAAAATTGAGCTGCATGAGCTGCTTGTAAATTTTGGAGATTAATCCTTTGTCAGTTGCTTCGTTTGCAAATATTTTCTCCCATTCTGAGGGTTGTCTTTTCGTCTTGTTTATGGTTTCCTTTGCTGTGCAAAAGCATTGAAGTTTCATTAGGTCCCATTTGTTTATTTTTGTTTTTATTTCCATTTCTCTAGGAGGTGGGTCAAAAAGGATCTTGCTGTGATTTATGTCATAGAGTGTACTGCCTATGTTTTCCTCTAAGAGTTTTATAGTGTGTGGCCTTACATTTAGGTCTTTAATCCATTTTGAGCTTATTTTTGTGTATGGTGTTATGGAGTGTTCTAATTTCATTCTTTTATATGTAGCTGTCCAGCTTACCCAGAACCACTTATTGAAGAGGGTGTCTTTTCTCCATTGAATATTCTTGCCTCCTTTATCAAAGATAAGGTGAGCATTTGTGTGTGGGTTTATCTCTGGGCTTTCTATCCTGTTCCATTGATCTATCTTTCTGTTTTTGTGCCAGTACCATCCTGTCTTGATTACTGTAGCTTTGTAGTGTTGTCTGAAGTCCAGGAGCCTGATTCCTCCAGCTCTGTTTTTCTATCTCAAGATTGCTTTGGCTATTCGGGGTCTTTTGTGTTTCCACACAAATTGTGAAATATTTTGTTCTAGTTCTGTGAAAAATGCCCTTGGTAGTTTGATGGGATCACATTGAATCTGTAGATTGCTTTGGATAGCATAGTCATTTTCACAATGTTCGTTCTTCCAATCCAAGAACATGGTATATCTCTCCATCTGTTTGTATCATTTTTAATTTCTTTCACCACTGTCTTATAGTTTTCTGCATACAGGTCTCTTGTCACCTTAGGTTTATTCCTAGGTATTTTATTCTTTTTATTGCAATGGTAAATGAGAGGGTTTCCTTAATTTCTCTTTCAGATGTTTCGTCATTACTGTATAGGAATGCAAGAGATTTCTGTATCAGGAAATAGCATAAAATTTTGTGTCCTTCTACTTTACCAAATTCATTGATTAGCTCTAGTAGTTTTCTGGTAGCATCTTTAGGATTCTCTATGTATAGTATCATATCATTTGCAAACAGTGACAGGTTTACTTCTTCTTTCCGATTTGGATTCCTTTTATTTCTTTATCTTCTCTGATTGCTGTGGCTAAAACTTCCAAAACTATGTTGAATAATAGTGATGAGAGTGGACAACCTTGTCTTGTTCCTGATCTTAGAGGAAATGGTTTCAGTTTTTCACCATTGAGAACAATGTTTGCTGTGGGTTTGTCATATATGGCCTTTATTATGTTGAGGTAAGTTCCCTCTATGCCTACTTTCTGGAGGGTTTTTTATCATAAATGGGTGTTATATTTTGTCAAAAGCTTTTTCTACCTCTATTGAGATTATCATATCGTTTTTCTCCTTCAGTTTGTTAATATGGTTTATGACATTGATTGATTTGCATATATTGAAGAATCTTTGCCTTCCTTGGATAAACCCCACTTGATCATGGTGTATGATCCTTTCAATGTGCTGTTGGATTCTGTTTGCTAGTATTTTGTTGAGGATTTTTGCATCTGTGCTCATCAGTGATACTGGCCGGTAGTTTTCTTTCTTTGGGACATCTTTGTCTGATTTTGGTATCAGGGTGATGGTGGCCTCGTAGAATGAGTTTGGGAGTGTTCCTCCCTCTGCTATATTTTGGAAGACCTTGAGAAGGAGAGTTGTTAGCTCATCTCTAAATGTTTGATAGAATTCACCTGTGAAGCCATCTGGTCCTGGGCTTTGGTTTGTTGGAAGATTTTTAATCACAGTCTCAATTTTAGTGCTTGTGATTGGTCTGTTTATATTTTCTATTTCTTCCTGGTTCAGTCTTGGAAGGTTGTGCATTTCTAAGAATTTGTCCATTTCTTCCAGATTGTCCAATATATTGACATATAGTTGCTTGTTGTAATCTCTCATGATCCTTTGTATATCTGCAGTGTCCATTGTTACTCCTCCTTTTTCGTTTATACTTCTATTGATTTGAGTCTTCTCCCTTTTTTTTCTTGATGAGTCTGGCTAATGGGTTATCAATTTTGTTTATGTTCTCAAAGAACCAGCTTTTAGTTTTATTGATCTTTGCTATTGTTTCCTTCATTTCTTTTTCATTTATTTCTGATCTGATATTTATGATTTCTTTCCTTCGCTAACTTTGTGTGGTTTTTTTTCTTCTTTCTCTAATTGCTTTAGGTATAAGGTTAGGTTGTTTATTTGAGATGTTTCTTGTTTCTTAAGGTAGGATTGTATTGCTATAAACGTCCCTCTTAGAACTGCTTTTGCTGCATCCCATAGGTTTTGGGTCATCATGTTTTCTTTATCATTTTTTTTCTAGGTATTTTTAAATTTCCTCTTTGATTTCTTCAGTGATCTCTTGGTAATTAAGTAGTGTATTGTTTAGCCTCCATGTGTTTGTATTTTTTACAGATTTTTTTCTGTAATTGATATCTAGTCTCATAACGTCGTGCTCGGAATAGATACTTGATATTATTTCAGTTTTCTTAAATTTACCAAGGCTTGATTTGTAACCCAAGATATGATCTATCCTGGAGAATGTTCCATGAGCACTTGAGAAGAATGTGTATTCTGTTGTTTTTGGATGGAATGTCCTACATATATAAATTATGTCTATCTTGTTTAATGTATCATTTAAAGCTTATGTTTTCTTATTTATTTTCATTTTGGATGATCTGTCCTTTGGTGAAGGTGGGGTGTTAAAGTCCCCTACTATGATTGTGTTACTGTCAGTTTCCCCTTTTATGGCTGTTAGCATTTGTCTTATGTATTGAGGTGCTTCTATGTTGGGTGCATAAATATTTACAATTGTTATATCTTCTTCTTGGATTGATTCTTTGGTCATTATATAGTGTCCGACTTTGTCTTTTGTAATAGTCTTTATTTTAAAGTCTATTTTGTCTGATATGAGAATTGCTACTCCAGCTTTCTTTTGATTTCCATTTGCATGTAATATTTTTTCCCATCCCCTCACTTTCAGTCTGTATGTGTCCCTAGGTCTGAAGTGGGTCTCTTGTAGACAGCATATATACGGTTCTTGTATCCATTCAGCCAGTCTATTTCCTTTGGTTGGAGCATTTAATCCATTTACATTTATGGTAGTTATCAATATATATGTTCCTATTCCCATTTTCTTAATTGTTTTGGGTTTGTTATTGTCTTTTCCTTCTCTCGTGTTTCCTGCCTAGAGAAGTTCCTTTAGCATTTGCTGTAAAGCTGGTTTGGTGGTGCTTAATTCTCTTAGCTTTTGCTTGTCTGTAAAGGTTTTAATTTCTCCATCGAATCTAAATGATATCCTTGCTGGGTAGAGTAATCTTGGTTGTAGGTTTTTCCCTTTCATCACTTTAAGTATGTTCTGCCACTCCCTTCTGACCTGCAGAGTTTCTGCTGAGAGATCAGCTGTTAACCTTATGGGGATTTCCTTGTGTGTTATAGGCTGTTTTTCCCTTGCTGCTTTTAATATTTTTTCTTTGTATTTAATTTTTGATAGTGTGATTAATATGTGTCTTGCCGTGCCTCTCCTTGGATTTATCCTGTATGGGACTCTCTGTGCTTCCTGGAATGGATTGATTATTTTCTTTCCCAAATTAGGGAAGTTTTCAACTATAATCAATTCAAATATTTTCTCAGTCCCTTTCTTTTTCTCTTCTTCTGGGACCCCTATAATGTGAATGTTGGTGCGTTTAATATTGTCCCAGAAGTCTCTGAGACTGTCCTCAATTCGTTTCATTCTTTTTTCTTTATTCTGCTCTGCAGTAGTTATTTCCACTCTTTTATCTTCCAGGTCACTTATCTGTACTTCTGCCTCAGTTTTTCTGCTATTGATTCCTTCTAGAGAATGTTTTATTTCATTTATTGTGTTGTTCATCATTGTTTGTTTGCTCTTTAGTTCTTCTAGGTCCTTGTTAAATGTTTCTTGTATTTTCCCCATTCTATTTCCAAGATTTTGGATCACGTTTACTATCATTACTCTGAATTCTTTTTCAGGTAGACTACCTATTTCCTCTTCATTTGTTAGGTCTGGTGGGTTTTTACCTTGCTCCTTCATCTGCTATGTGTTTCTCTGTCTTCTCATTTTGCTTAACTTACTGTTTTTGGGTCTCCTTTTCGTAGGTTGCAGGTTCGTAGTTCCTGTTGTTTTTGGTGTCTTCCCCCAGTGGCTAAGGTTGGTTCAGTGGGTTGTGTAGGCTTCCTGGTAGAGGGGACTGGTGCCTGTGTTCTGGTGGATGAGGCTGGATCTTGTCTTTCTGGTGGGCAGGACCGCATCCGGTGGTGTTTTTTGGCATGTCTGTGACCTTATTATAAGTTTAGGGAGCCTGTCTGATAATTGGTGGGGTTGTTTTCGTGGCTTGCTAGTTGTTTGGCGTAGGGTGTCCAGCACTGTAGCTTGCTGGTCATTGAGTGGAGCTGGGTCTTAGCACTAAGATGGAGATCTCTGGGAGAGCTTTCGCTGTTTGATATTACGTGGAGTTGGGAGGTCTCTGGTGGACCAATGTCCTGAACTTGGCTCTTCCACCTCAGAGGCACTGGCCTGACATCCGGCTGGAGCACAAAGACCCTGTCAGCCACATGGCTCAGAAGAAAAGGGAGAAGAACAGAAAGAAAGAAAGAAAAATAATAAAATAAATTAACTTATTAAAACAAAGCATAAAAAAATTATTAAAAATGAAAAAATTACAAAAGTAATTTAAAAAAGAAGAAAGAAAGTAAGAAGAAAGTAACCAAACCAAAAAACAAATCCACCAATGATAACAAGTGCTAAAAACTATACTAAAAAAAAACCCCAAAACGGACAGACAGAACTGTAGGAGAAATGGTAAAAGCAAAGCTATACAGACAAAATCACACATAGAAGCATACACATATACACTCAGAAAAAGAGAAAAAAAATACATCTATATATAAAAAAATAAATGGAAGAGAGCAACCAAATCAATAAACAAATCTACCAATGATAATAAACTCTAAATACTAAACTAAGATAAACATAAAACCAGAAAGCAGTCAGTCGCATACAGCAAACCCAAGTCTACAGTTGCTCCCAAAGTCCACCACCTAAATTTTGGGATGGTTCGTTGTCTCTTCAGGTATTCCACAGATGCAGGGCACATCACCTTGATTGTGGAGCTTTAATCCGCTGCTTCTGAGGCTGCTGGGAGAGATTTCCCTTTCTCTTCTTTGTTCGCACAGCTCCTGGGGATCAGCTTTGGATTTGGCCCCACCTCTGCATTTAGGTCGCCTGAGGGAGTCTGTTCTTTGCTCAGACAGGAAGGGGTTAAAGGAGAAGCTGATTCGGGGGTTCTGGCTCACTCAGGCCGGGGGGGGGGGGGGTACGGATGCGGGGCGAGCCTGCGGCGGCAGAGGCCAGCGTGACGTTGCACCAGCCTGAGGCGTGCTGTGTGTTCTCCTGGGGAAGTTGTCCCCGGATCACAGGCCTCTGGCAGTGGCGGGCTGCACAGACTCCCGGGAGGGATGGTGTGGATAGTGACCTGTACTTGCACACAGGCTTCTTGGTGGCTGCACCAGCAGCCTTAGCGTCTCATGCCATGTCTGGGGTCCGCACTGATGGCTGCGGTTTGCACCCATCCCTGCGGTTTGCACCATCCCGGATTCAGACAGTGCTCTGAATCCCCTCTCCTCAGCACCCCGAAACAATGGTCTCTTGCCTCTTCGGCAGTTCCAGACCTTTTCCCAGACTCCCTTCTGGCTAGCTGTGGCGCACTAGCCCCCTTCAGGCTGTGTTCACGCTGCCAACCCCAGTCCTCTACCTGAGGTCTGACCTCCAAATCCGAGCCTCAGCTCCCAGCCCCCGCCTGCCCCGGCGGGTGAGCAGACAAGCCTCTCGGGCTGGTGAGTGCTGGCCGGCACTGATCCTCCTGTGTGGGGGTCTCTCTGCTTTGCCCTCTGCACTCCTGTTGCTGCACTCTCCTCTGTGGCTCCAAAGCTTCCACCACCTCCACCCCCTGTCTCCACCAGTGAAGGGGCTTCCTAATGTGTGGAAATTTTTCCTCCTTCACAGCTCCCTCCCAGAGGTGCAGCTCCCACCACTATTCTTTTGTCTCTGTTTTTTCTGTTTTCTTTTGCCCTACCCAGGTACTTGGGGAGTTTCTTGCCTTTTGGGAAGTCTCAGGTCTTCTGCCAATGTTCAGTAAGTGTTCTGTAGGAGTTGTTCCACATGTAGATGTATTTCTGAAATATTTGTGGGGAGGAAGGTGATCTCCACATCTTACTCCTCCGCCATCTTGAAGGTCTCTAAAGATTTTACGTTTTTAAATAAGTATTAAAAAAAAAATCACCAAATGCTAATGTGGGAGGAGTCTTTTGTAGCTGCAGAATCACATTATGTCCTGGAGGTTCAAGTGCTGCAAAAAATTAGTATAAAAGCACTTACCACTTACTATTCATGTACTATCTGATTGTAAAGATTAGGAAACGGTTTTTAACTGTCAAATGTAAGAATTTGGTGAATTACGTTTTCCTTTATTACGGATCAGAGTATAAGGTCTTAAGGTGGTTGAATGTCTTGCCTAATAGTACATTTGTCTGGTGCATGAATCAGTGAATAAGGCTGGGTGTTGAATGCAAATTCTGGATGTTTTCCTTACTCTTTATAGAGGAATGGAACTTACTTCAGAAAAGTTGCACAGTCTAATGAAGCTTCTGAGGCTTTTGATTATTATTGTGGTTAAAGCCACTGTAGGTAAATGTGTTATTTTGACTTAAAAAAACAAAAGTAGAATGAACTTATAGGAATCTACTGTTAGGACGTAATAAAAAGTATGAACCAAATATGTATGTAGAATTGTTCATCACTCTGTTACTTTTAACAGGAACAACTAGCAATGGTTCAAATTTTCAACAATAGGGAAATGCTTAAATAATGATAGTAAACTCTCTGGGGCATTATGTAGTAATTTAAAGTGTTTTCAAAACATTTTGTGGTATGCATTAAAAATCAACTTTATTTTTGAACCGTTGTAGATTTATAGAAAAGTTGCAAATGTAGTACAGAGAGTTCCCATATACTCAGCACCCTGCTTCCCCTATTATTAACAGCTTACATTACTGTGGTACATTTGTTACAATTAATGAACTGACACAAATATATTAGTACTAACTTAAAGTCCACACTTAATTCAGATCTCCTTAGTTTTTACCTAAAGTCATTTTTTTGTTCCAGGATCCCATCCAGGACACCATCTTACACTTAGTCCTGTCTCCTTAAACTCCTATTGGCTGTGACAGTTTCTCAGATTTTCCTTATTTTTGATGACCTTGATAAACTTGAGGAGTACTGGTCAATGTTTTGTAAAATGTTTCTCAGTTGGGGTTTGTCTGACGTTTTCCTGAGTAATGGGTTAGTTATAGGCGTTGGGGAGAAAGACCACTGAGGTAAAGTGCTATTTTCCACATCTTGGTAAGGGTACATTTTATCAGCGTGACTGACCACAGTTAATGTGAACCTTGGTCACTAGGCTGAGGTGGTGTTTGGCAGGCTTCTCCTCTTTCACGTTATCCGTGCTCCCCCACTCCCCCTTCCCATGCTGTACTCTTTAGAAGGAAGTCACTATGCACAGCTTATGCTGAAGGAGTGGGATGTTATGTTCCACTTCTTTGAGGGTGGAGCATTTACGTCAATTATTTGAAATTCAGTGCAGGAGATTTGTCTAGTCTCCCCCATTATTTATTTATTCGATCATTTATTTCTATCAATACAGATTCATATATATTCCTATTATACTTTGTGTTATAACTCAACACTGCTTTCTTTACATTTTTACTCGTTGTTTCCGCTTTGGCCATTGAGAGCTCTTTCAGTTGGCCCCTGTGTCCCTTTGACGTGCTCCAGTCATTGTGTGTTGTTTGTTTCCTTGATTACTTCTTTACTTCCTTACTGTAAGATGCTCCAGGCTCATCTTGTATGTTTCCTGCCCTAGTCCTAGGAATTGCCATTTCTCCAAGAATCCCTTGTTCCTTTTATTGGAGAATGGTATTAGAAACCCAGATCTGGGCACTAGGTGTGCTCATTGCTATTGGGAAGCATTTTTTAATGGCATAGAACAGTGTTTATTATAATCTGAAATTTTAAAAACATATAAAACTGGATATGTGAGATGAATTGTGTGTGTATACAAGCTATAAATGTAAGTCCATAGAAAAATAAAGGAAAAATACCAAATGTCAGCAGTTCATTTATCAAAGTATTGTAAGGTTTTTGTTTTTTTATACCTTTCTTTTTTCTCCCTAAGTTCTGGATCATGAATCTCATACCTTGCAATTCAAAAAAAAAGGTAGCTAGTGTTTTCTTAACATTAAATTATTAAAAAAAAATAAAACGAGGCAGATCTTATTAATGTTACTGTCTCACCAGACTGTCCTTGTAGTAATCATTAAGCACTATGTCCTACAAGTTCTCATTATATACACCAGGAATTGAACCAGAAGCTGTTATCAACATCTGTTTTGAGGAGAATTTGAGGATGATTAATATAATGATGGAAATTTCACAGTGAACAACAAGATTGTGAAATGTCCTTACCAGTATTGAAGTGATTCAAGAAGGTTATTAACTTCTGATGTCAGGGTTTCTTAACCTTCAGGAACTCATAGTTACTGTCCTATCTACCTACCACCTGTACAATATTTATTTAATAGTTGTCTCTAAATTGATTTTGTTAAACTTTAGATGCATTTAAGAAAAACTTTTTCACAACCCTAAGTAAAAATCTCATGTCATGAATGGAATGTAAACATAAAACAAAATACAATGGAACAATAGAACAAAACAATGTTATTAAAGTTAAAAAATAAAGTGAAGGTTGCCCTGATGTAAAATCAACAGGTACATATGGCTAAAATGTCCTGCATGATCTTGGACCCTATTTTACCTCCTCATCTTGGGTCTTCTTGCTCCCTCCCATTGAGCCATGCTATTCTTATTTGAGAGCTTTTTAGTCATAACCCTCCCTGCCTTGTTGTTTTTCTTGTGTGGGGAATGTTTAGATAATGCCTGCTCACTTGCCAGCTCTGAGCTCATCCTCAGAGAAGGCAATCCTGGTCTTCTTGACTCACTCAAATCCCCGGGGATAGTTCTCTCCTTTACATACTCTGTTTTGTTGCACTGTTCCCAACTGCAGTGTTGTAGTAGTGAGGTTATTTGATTGCCCATCTTTATTTTTCCTCAGTGAGGGTGTGGATCTGTCCTCACTGTTGTTTTCCCAGAATGTTGGCTAGTGCGTGGCCTGCAACAGGAACTCACTAAATATTGAAATAAATGAATAAGTGAATCCAACAGTCCCAGGGTTTTGACATTTAAATTAGTGAATTCCAAACATTCCTTGTGAGTATGATTTTCTTCTCTGCACCCAACTTGTTTCTCTCCCAGGTAATGCTAAATTTGACTAAGCAATAATGAAGGGTAGGGAATAATAGCCAATTAGCTTTTGTACCCCTAAGAAGGATTTTGAGGTTCAGACCTTTGACTCCTCCTTAGCTAATGCCATTCCAGCTATTTCCCAAATCAGTGGCCTAACTTTCACATAAAGTACCTGTAATATGACAAAGCTGTAGCTTCAGCACATTAAAATATATGCATAACTATTAAATTAGGGAAAAGGAGGGCTTCCCTGGTGGCGCAGTGGTTGAGAGTCTGCCTGCCGATGCAGGGGACACGGGTTCGTGCCCCGGTCCGGGAGGATCCCACATGCCGCGGAGCGGCTGGGCCCGTGAGCCATGGCCACTGAGCCTGCGCGTCCGGAGCCTGTGCTCTGCAGTGGGAGAGGCCACAACAGTGAGAGGCCCGCATACCGCAAAAAAAAAAAAAAAAAAAAAAATTAGGGAAAAGGAGATTATCTATGTATTGGGTTGGCCAAAAAGTGCCTTCTGTTTTTAAGTAAAAATAAAAGACACATTTTTCATTTTCACCAAGAACTGTATTGAACAACATATTCAACCTTTTGTTCCGCTACTGTCTGCCATTTTTCAGGCAGCTTCATAATTCCACCTTCCGAAAACTTTTTATCTTTTTGAGCAAAGAATTGTTCCAGGTGCCATTTATAGTCTTCCAGGGAATTGAAATTTTTTCCATTAAGAGAATTTTGTAAAGACCGAAATAAATGGAAATCCAAAGGTGCAATGTCTGGTGAATATGGTGGATGAATCAAAACTTCCCAGCCAAGTTGTAATAGTTTTTGCCTGGTCATCAAAGAAACATACGGTCTTGCGTTATCCTGATGGAAGATTATGCCTTTTCTGTTGACTGATTCTGGACGCTTTTCGTCAAGTGCTGCTTTCAGTTGGTCTAACTGGATGCAGTACTTGTTGGAATTAATCATTTGGTTTTCCGTAAGGAGCTCATAATAGAGGACTCCCTTCCAATCCCACCATATACACAACATCACCTTCTTTAGATGAAGACTGGCCTTTGGTGTGGTTGGTGGTGGTTCACTTTGCTTGCCCCACGATCTCTTCCGTTCCACATTGCTGTACAGTATCCACTTTTCATTGCCCGTCATAATTTGTTTTAAAAATGGAGCATTTTCTTTACGTTTCAGTAGAGAATAGCGTGCGGAAATATGGTCAAGGATGTCTCTTTCGCTTAACTTACGTGGAACCCAAACATCAAAGCGATTAACATAACCAAGCTGGTGCAAATGATTTTCAGCGCTTGATTTGCATATTTTGAGTATGTCGGCTATCTCCCGCATGGTATAATGTTGATTGTTCTCAGTGTCTCGATTTGATTGCTATCAACTTCAACTGGTCTACCCGACCGTGGAGCATAGTCCAGCGTGAAATCTCCAGCACGAAACTTCTCAAATCACTTTTGACATGTTCAATCAGTCACAGCACCTTCTCCATACACTGCACAAATCTTTTTTTGCGTTTCAGTTGCGTTTTTACCTTTCTTGAAATAATAAAGCATAATATGGTGAAAATGTTGCTTTTTTCTTCCATCTTCAATATTAAAATGGCTACGCAAAAATTCACCAATTTTGGTAAGTCTTTTTTAAAATGCACGCCGATATGACAGCTGTCTCATACAGTCTAACAAAATTGTTTTGAATGAAGTTAAAGACAACTAAGTGCTGCTAGAGCCATCTTATGGAAAAAACTGAACGAACATTTTGGCCAACCCAGTATCCCCTAAAATCATTTTGCATATCTCCAATGGCATGCGTATCAGGCTGTGAGCCACACTGACTTTAGTTATTTGCATAGTAAAAGAAGGGTGAAGTTATTAAGTTTTTAAAGAAGTTATTTAGTTATGTATTTTATTTTATTAAGAAATCACATTTTTTTAAATTGAAGCATAGTTGATTTACAGTATTGTGTTAGTTTCAGGTGTACAGCAAAGTGATTCAGTTATACATATATATGTATATTTCTATATTCTTTTTTTGATTCTTTTCCATTATAGTTTATTAGAAGATATTGAAAAGAGTTCCCTGTGCCTGTGCTATACAGTAAATCCTTGTTGTTTATTTTATATATGGTAGTGTACATCTGATAATCCCATACTCCCAATTTATCCTTCCCTCTCTTCCCCTTTGGTAAATATAAGTTTGTTTTCTTGTTTTAAAAAGTAAATTTATTTATTTTTGGCTGCATTGGGTCTTCATTGCTGTGCATGGGCTTCCTCTAGTTGTGGTGAGTGGGGGCTACTCTTCACTGCGGTGTGCAAGCTTCTCCTTGCAATGGCTTCTCTTGTTGTGGAGCACGGGCTCTAGGCGCGCAGGCTTCAGTAGTTGTGGCTCATGGGCTCTAAAGCGCAGGCTCAGTAATTGTGGCACATGGGCTTAGTTGCTCCGCGGCATGTGGGATCTTCCTGAACCAGGGCCCGAACCCGTGTCCCCTGCATTGGCAGGCGGATTCTTAACCACTGCATCAGCAGGGAAGTCCCTATAAGTTTGTTTTCTATGTCTGTGACTCTGTTTCTGTTTTGTAAATAAGTTCATTTGTACTACTTTTTACATTCCACTTAGAAGTAATATCATATAATATTTGTCTTTCTCTGTCTGACTTCACTTAGTATCTCTAGGTCCTAAAATCATGTTATTACAGTCATAGTTATACAGGTTTTTTTTTTTCTCCTTCTCTTTTTAGTCCTATTTCTGAAGAGTTATATTAGTTAAGGTCCGATAAGGAAAGCACAAACCACTCTTGAGTATTTGAAGCAGAGGGAATATAATGTGGGGAATTGGCTTCACAGGTGGTAGAAAAGCTGGGAAGTTAAACAGGAGACCACTGGGCCAGCCGGAGTTTGGCAAGAGTAAGCAGTCAGGACAAAGGGAGGAGGTGATTGGAGCCTTGTACTTGGGGTCAGCCAGTGAAGCGGGTGCCACACTGCAGCCATGGGAGACACATAACTCTGCCAAGTGCCCCCTCCAGAGGCACAGAAGTAGGAGGAGAGATACTCAGGTTTCTCCCTCCAGTTCCCCTCCTATTGGCTGAACCCAGTAGGACATCAGCTGTCATACAGCCAGCAAGAGTCTGAAGTGAGTAAAAGGAGGGCAAGGAATGGACCTGCTGGCACATGGGCCCTGGACCAGCACGATATTGTGCCATGCCCTTCTGCTAGGTGGAGGGGATAAAATTTTTTTTCTCCCAACACCTGGGAGAAATACATATTATATCCCTGTGACTCATTTATTTTATAACTGGTAGTTTGTAACCTCTTAATCTTCTCCTATTTTGCCTATTCCCCATCCTCTCCTGTCTGGTAACCACTAGCTTGTTCTCTGTGTCTGTGAGTCTATTTCTGTTTCATTATATTTGTTTGTTTTGTTTTGTAGGTTCTATATATAAGTGAAAACCTACAGTAGTTGTCTTCTCTGTCTGACTTATTTTACTTAGAGTAATACCTTTCAGGTTCATCCATGTTGTCACAAATGGCAAGATTTCATTCTCTTTTATGGCTGAATAATATTCCATTGTGTGTGTGTGGACACACACACACAACACCTTTACCTTTTCATCTGTTGATGGACACTTAGGTTGCTTCCATTTCTTGGCTATTGTAAATAATGCTGAAATAAACATTTGGGTGCATATATCTTTTTGAATTAGTGTTTCATTTTCTTTGGATAAATACCCAAAAATGGAATTGCTGGATTGTATGGGAGTTTTCTTTTCTCCACATCCTCACCAACACTTGTAATTTCTTGTCTTTTTGGTGATAGCCATTCTGAGAGATGTGAGGTAATATCTCATTGTTATTTAGATTTGTATTTCCCTTGTGATTAGTGATGTTGAGTATCTTTTTGTGTGACTGTTGGCCATCTGTATGCCTTCCTTGGAAAAGTGCCTATTCAGGTCTTTTGCCCATTTTAAAAATCAGATTGTTTGTTTTTTGGGTATTGAGTTGAATAAATTCTTTATATGGTTTGGATATTAGCCCTTTATCAGATGTTTCATTTGCAGATATCTTCTCCCATTCAATAGGTTGACTTTTTGTTTTGTTGTTGGTTTCCTTTGCTGTGCAAAACCTTTTTAGTTTGATGTGGTCCCATTTATTTATTTTTGCTTTTGTTGACTGTGAGGAGACAGATCTAAATAAAATATTGCTAAGACTGATTTCAAAGTGTGTACTGCTTATGTTTTCTTCTAGGAGTTTTATGGTTTTAGGTCTTACATTTAAATATTTAATCCATTTTGAGTTTTTCAAATATGGTGAGAAAAATGGTCGTTTCATTATTTTACATGTAGCTATCCAGTTCTCCCAACACCACTTACTGAAGAAACTGTTATTCCCCATTATATATTCTTACCTCCTTTGTCATAGATTAACTGACCATATGTGCATGGGTTTATTTCTGGGCTCTCTATTTTGTTCCATTGATCTTTGTGTCTTTTTTTTGGTGTGCCAGTACCATACTGTTTTGATTACTATAGCTTTGTAGTATAGTCTGAATTCGGGGAGCATGGTACCCCCAGCTTTGTTCTTTTTTTCTCAAGATTGCTTTGGCTATTTGGGGTCTTTGGTGTTTCCATAAAATTTTGGGATTATTCTAGTTCTGTGAAACATGTCTTTAGAATTTTGATAGAGTTTGCATTGAATCTATAATTGCTTTGGGTAGTATGGACATTTTAATAATATTAATTCTTCCAATCTAGGTACAAAGAATGTCTTTCCATTTATTTGTGTTATCTTTAATGTCTTTTACCAGGGTCTTATAGTTTTTAGAGTACAGGTCTTTCACCTATTTGGTCAAATTTATTCCTAGATATTTTATTCTTTTTGATACAATTGTAAATAGGATATTTTTCTCTTTCTGATAGTTCATTATTAGGGTATAGCTATGCAACAGATTTCTGTATATTGATTTTGTATCCTGCAGCTTTCCTGAATTCATTTGTTAGTTCTGATAGTTTTTTGTTGGGGTCTTTAGGATTTTCTCTATATAGTATCATGTCATTTGCAAACAGTGACAGTTTTATTTCTTCCTTCCCAATTTGGATACCTTTTATCTCTTTCTCTTGTCTGATTGCTATAGTGAGGACTTCCAGTACTAGTTTGAATAAAAGTGGTGAGAGCGGGCATTCTTGTCTTGTTGCTGATTTTAGAGGAAAAGCTTTCAGCTTTTCACCGTTGAGTATGATGTTAGCTCTGGGTTTGTCATAAATGGCCCTTATTATGTTGAGGTTTGTTCCCTCTGCACCCACTTTGTTGAGAATTTTTATCATGAATGAATGTTGAATTTTGTCAAAAGCTTTTTGTGCATCTATTGAGATGGTCACATAATTTTTATCCTTCATTTTGTTAATGTGGAGTATCACATTGATTTATTTGTGGATATCTAACCATCCTTGCATCCCTGGAATAAATCCCACATGATCTTGATATATGATCCTTTTAATATGTTGTTGAATTCAGTTTAGTAATATTTTGTTGAGGATTTTTGCATCTATGTTCATTGGAGAGATTGGCCTGTAATTTTCTTTGATTGTGATGCCTTTGCCTGATTTCGGACCAGGGTAATGCTGGCCTCATAGAATGAGTTTAGAAGGGTTTCATCCTCTTCAATTTTCTGGAATCACTTGAGAAGGATAGGTATTAACTCTTCCTTAAATGTTTGGTAGAATTCTCCTGTGATGCCATCAGGTCCTGGACTCCTTTTTTGTTGGGAGTTTTTGATTAGTGATTCAGTTTCATTCCTAGTAATGGGTTTGCTCATATTTTCCGTATCTTCATGATTCAGTCTTGGGAGATTGTATGTTTATAAGAATTTATCTACTTCTTGTAAGTTGTCCAATTCATTAGCATATAATTGTTGATAATATTCTTTTATGATTATATTTCTGTGGTATTGGTTGGAAGTTCTCTTTTATTTCTAATTTTATTTATTTGGTCCCTTTCTCTATTTTTCTTGATGAGCCTGGCTAAAGTTTTGTCATTTTTCCTTTATTTTTAAAATAAATTTATTTATTTACTTATTGGCTGCATTGGGTTTTTGTTGCTGAGTGGTCTTTCTCTAGTTGCAGCGAGTGGGGGCTACTCTTTATTGTGGTGCATGGGATTCTCATTGTGGTGGCTTCTCTTGTTTCAGAGCACAGGCTCTAGGGGCGCGGGCTTCAGTAGTTGTGGCACGTAGGCTCAGTAGTCGTGGTGCCTGGGCTTAGCTGCTCTGTGGCACGTGGGATCTCCCCGGACCAGGGCTCGAACCCATGTCCCCTGCACTGGCATGAGGTTTCTTAACCACTGTTCCACCAGGGAAGTACCCATTCTTCTTTATCTTTTCAGAAAACCAAGTCTTAGTTTCATTGATCTTTTCCTTTTTTTTTTTCTACTTCATTTATTTCTGCTCTGATCTTTATTATGCCTTCCTTCTGTTAACTTTGGGCTTTGTTCTTCTCTTTCTAGATCCTTTAGGTATAAAGTTAGGTTGTTAATTTGAAATTTTTCTTGTTTCTTGAGGTAGGCCTGTATTGGTATAAAATTCCCTCTTACAACTGTTTCTTCTGCATCCCATAAATTTTGGAAAGTTATGTTTCTATTTTCATTTCATTCAAGATATTTTCTGATCTCCTCTTTGAGTTCTTTATTGACCCATTGGTTTTTTAGTAGTGTGTTTTTTAGTCTCCATGTGTTTATGTGTTTTTCCAGTTTTCTTTCCATAATTGGTTTCTAATTTCATACTGTTGTGGTTATAAAAGATGATTGATATGATTTCAGTCTTCTTAAATTTATTGAGACTTGTTTTGAGGCCTAGCACCTGATCTATCCTGGTGAATGTTCCATGTGCAATTGAAACGAATGTGTATTCTGATGAAATGCTTTGTAGCTGTCTTAAGTCATCCGGTGTAATGTGTTATTTAAGTCCAATGTTTCCTTATTGTTTTTCAGTATGGATGATCTATCCATTGAGGTAAGTGGGATATTAAAGTCCCCTACTGTTATTGTATTACTGTCCACTTCTCCCTTTATGTCTGTTAATATTTGGTTTTTTTATGTTTAGATTCTCCTTTGTTAGATGCCTATAGTGTACAAGTGTTATATCCTCTTACTGGATTGACCCTTTTATCATTATAACAAAAGACAAAGAAGGGCATTACATAGTCTTTGTGTTAAAGTCTTTCTCACTTAAGTGTTGCTATCCCAGCTCTTTGTTTCAATTTGCATGGAATATCTTTTTCCCATCCCTTCACTTTCAGTCTGTGTGTGTTTTTAGCTGAAATGAGTCTCTTGTAGGCAGCATACACATGGGTCTTTGTTTTTTTATCCATTCAGCCATCCTGTGCCTTCTGATTGAGGCTTTTAGTCCATTTACATTTTAAAAAAATTATTTTATTGATTTATTTATTTTTGGCTGTGTTGGGTCTTCGTTCCTGCGCATGGGCTTTCTCTAGTTGCAGTGAGCGGGGGCTACTCTTTGTTGCTCTCATTGCAGTGGCTTCTCTTATTGCAGAGCACGGGCTCTAGGCGAGTGGGTTTTAATAGTTGTGGTGTGTGGGCTCAGTAGTTGTGGCTTGTGGGTTCTAGAGCGCAGGCTCAGTAGTTGTGGCACACAGGCTTAGTTGCTCCATGGCATGTGGGATCTTCCTGGACCAGGGATTGAACCTGTGTCTGCTGCATTGGCAGGTGGATTCCACCAGTGAAGTCCCTAGTCCATTTACATTTAAAGTGATTATCGATAGGTATGTACTCATTGCCATTTTGTTACTTGTTTCCTGGTTGTTTTTGTAGTTTTCTTTTCTTCTTCTTTTAGTCCCTTCCTTTGTGGTTTGATGATTTCCGTTAGTGGTATGTTTGGGTTTCTTTCTCTTTGTGTTTTGTGTTTCTATTGTAGGTTTTTGGTTTCTGGTTACCATGAGATAGATATATCTATATGTATCTTTCTCTCTAGATATATCTATATATATTTTTCACTGATAGTTAAATTCAGACACATTCTAAACGCTGTACATTTTAAAATTCCCCACTACATTTTATGTTTTTATGTTGTGTTTTACATCTTTCTGTGTATCCCTTAACTACTTATTGTAGTTTTTGTTGATTTTACAACTTCTGTCTTTTAACCCTTTTTACTAGCTTTTTAAGTGGTTGATCCACTGCCTTAACTATATATTTGCCTTTACCAGTGAGATTTTTTCCATCATGTATTTTCTTACTTCTTGTTATGACATTTTATTTTCTCTTGAAGAAGACCCTTTAACATTTCTTGTACAGCCGGTTTAATGGTAATGAACTCTTTAGTTTTTGCTTACAGGGAAACTATCTCTCCTTCAATTCTGAATGATAACTTTGCTAGGTAGAGTATCCTTGGTTGTAGGTTTTTCCCTTTCAGCATTTTAAGTATATCATGCCACTCCCTTCTGGCCTGCAGTGTTTTTGCTGAAAATTCAGTTTATAGCCTTATGGGGTTTCCCTTTGTTTTTCTTTTGTTGACTTTGTTTTTCTTTTGTTGCCTTTAACATTCTCTCTCTTTAACTTTTGCCATTTTAATTATGTTATATCTTGTGTGGATCTGTTTGCATTCATCTTGTTTGGGACTCTGTGTTTCCTGGACCTGAATATTTCTTTTCTTCCCCACATTAGGGAAGTTTTCATCCATTATTTTATCAAAAATATTTTCTACCCTTGTCTATTTATCTTCTCTTTCTGGGACCCCTATAATGTGAATGTTAGTATGCTTGATGTTGTTCCAAAAGTCCCTTGGAATATCCTCATTTTAAGAAAATTCTTTCTTTTTGCAGTTCTGATTGGGTCATTTCCACTATTCTGTCTTCCAAGTTGCTTATACAGTATTCTGTATTGCTAAATTTGCTATTGGTTCCCTCTAGTGTATTTTTCATTTCAGTTATTATTTTCTTCAGCTCTGATTCATTCTTTTTATGTTTTCTGTATCTTTGTTGAAGTTTGCACTGTATTCCTCTATTCTTTGCCTGAGTTAGTATTTTTATTACTCTTGCTCTGAACTCTTTATGAGGTAAAATACTTATCTCCATTTGATTAAGGTTTTTTTCTGGGGTTTTATCTTGTTCTTTCATTTAGAGTATATTCCTGTCTTCTAATCTTGTTTAATTTTCTGTGTTTGTCTTTATGAATTAGGCAAAACAGTTACCTCTCCTGGTCTTGAAGGTGTATCCTTGTGTAGGAGTGTCCCTGTGCAGACTGTGTGTGCCCAGTGGCTTTAGACGGAGGGCTGGAGCAGAAGTGAGCATGGCTTGGGGCTTCTTCTGGGGTCAAAAGCTGCCACCTTGGCAGGGTTGCAAGGCCTGGAGCCAGAGCCCAGCATAGGCTGGAGCTTCTCCCAAGGTGCATCAGAAGCTGCTGCCTTGCAGGGGTTGGGTGGAGAGTTGCCCAATGTGAGGTTCATACCTCTCATCCTTTAGGGAGGACCTCTGAGTTTGTGATATCCCTTTCCTCTTTTGGATCACCCGCTGGGAGTGTGGGTCATGACTAGATTGCTTCTCTTTTCCTCCTATGTGTCTTTGTGTGGTCTTTTCTCTATATCCTTAATTGTAGAAGAGCTGTCCTGCTAATCTTCAGGTTGTTTTCAGAGAGAGTTGTTCTATACGGAGTTGTAGTTTTGGTTTTGCTATGGGAGGAGATGAGTTCAGGGTCTTCCTACTCTGCCATCTTGATCCTGCCTTCACACCCAGTGCTTCTGATTAGGCATCAGTGCCCTGAGCTGCAGATAAACCACCTTCCCTTGTACTGGTTTATGACTGAAGTACTTCCTGGTTCAGTACTTGGGTGCACAGACTGCTTAGGGAATGCAGTGACTCACTGATTTCTTTGGAAGAATCGTTGTATAGTCTGGCACCCGGTCCTTAAAGGCAGGTTGCATTAAGATGCTAAGGGAATTAACCTGAGTTTTTAATTCCTGGTTCTCTGACCTTCTGCTTTTTAGGTAATGTCGAACCTTTGTTCTCTGTACTCCTGTTTAAAATAGGAAACATGAATCACAACCCTCTGATTTTATCTTTTCTAAGAAAAGGGTTAACATTGGCTCTTTTCAGTGTCTTCAGTGCATTTTTCTAGCCTCAAGCTCCAGGACCTATAATCTTCCCATTATTCACAAGGCTCTGGGTGGAATCAGTGAAGTGGGGGGACCATCATGGCTTAGCAGTGTCATTCACTTTATTCCCTCCCTCTTCTGAATCGAAGGCTTTTGTTCTGTGTCCTTCCCATTCCTAGCATGTGGTCAGGAAACGAAAGAATGAATTCTAAGACTGCCCATACTCTTTTAAAAAAATTATCCAAATACTATCAATTCTTTAAAATCGAGGTAAACTCTAAGTTCCTAAAATTTCTCTGGCTGTTTCCATCTATCTATTGAGCTCTCCATTATTGAAAACTGGCTCTGTGTCAGGCACTGTGCTCGTGCTGAGAGTACAAATATTATTTAGTAAGACAACGTTGCCATTCTTGGAGTTCACAGTGTAGAGAAAGCTACTTCTTCACCTTTCAAAAGATCTTTATAGGAACAAGAACTTCTAACATATATAATCTCCTGCAAACCCTATCAATTTAGAATATAACTATGGCTTTCAAACTTTCATGACCATGCCCATATTATGAAATATGTTTTACATCTGTAAAATTCCACATACACACCCAAATACACACATGTGCTTTAAAATCCAAGAAACTTACTAGAACAACTTCTGATATTTTTCATTACGTTCCATTTCATTTTTTATGAAGTTGTTGGTTTTGACCCATTTTCTTGATTTCACGATCCACTAATGGATTGTAACCCATGATTTGAAAGAAGGTCATATCAATATAATTTGGAATTATTACACAAATTGATACAACGATGCTCCCAGAAACTAATTTACTTGGCTGAATCACAGGGCTGGTGAGTGAGGTGTCAGAACTAGAGCCTGTATCCTGGAGTTCTCTCTCCTGCCTCTAAATTTCTAGAGCATATATATAGATAATTAACTAGACAATTAATATATGCAGTGGTTTTTGAAATGTATATTTTTACTGTCTTAAACTCTAATTATTTTACTATTTCTTCACCTTTTCTCACTTTATTTTAAGCATCCTGGCATAGTATCCATGTCTACATTTCATTATAGCACCAAATGACCCAGCATAATAACTTATATAGAAGAGTCAGTGTTAATTTTATTTGAGATTAAATACTGAAAGATATCATTTTTAGATAATCAGAATGGACAAGATGCTTTATTAGCAGTTAAACTTGTAGTTAAGATATGACCTCTGGAGCCTGTCTTCATGGGTATGAATCCTGGCTCCATCACTTACTAGTTGTGTGAACTTAGATAAGTAATTTAATCACTCTGTTCTTCATTTTCTCATCTAGAAATTGGGATAATTTCACTAATTATCTCATAGGGTTGCGTTGAGGATTAAATTCATGTAAAGCACTTTGGACAGTGCTTGGCACAGAGTAAGCCCTCAACAAACATCAGCTGCTATAATTATCATTGTCAGTGTTATCATTTCTGGTTGACTTTATAGGTGATCACAGAGCAATATGATGAGTGGGAAATTTAGGATCTTGAATATAAAGTTGATTTTTAGGAATTCAACAGGGAAGGGAATTATTTAAAGCTTTGTTGGTCTCTTATGAATGAAATGCTTCAGTAGTTTGTGTTTTGAAAGACTAAGTTACTGACATTTTTATTGGCTGGTTTTGTAGCAAGAGTAGTAAAATTGTGTGACTTGAGTTAATAAAAACTAGGAATTTATTCCTGGTTCAATAAAAAGTTAATATGATAATAGGTATTTTGTGGCTTAGACTACAAGTATATTTATCAATCATGAAAGTTATAAACTGAACAATAGACTGACTGCTATTAAGATGCTGGATTACGCTTTCAAAATAGCAAATTTACAATTCCTGGTGTCCCCAGCACAATGTTTCGTATGCAATGAAATGAGATGTTTTCTTTTCAGAACCTTTAATAGTCTTGTATTTGTATTTTAGTTTGGATTTAGATATTTATTATTTTCATATTACTTATACCTTTATTTTACTCTAATGATGTGTTCTGTAGTTATAATGGGATATATGTCAATTTGGTCCTTTCGTTAGTAAGTCTTTTCATGCATTTTTCATTCAGAAAGAGCAAAGACAAAGATTCTCTGTGGAAGGCTAATAGAAGGAGATACTTAATACAACATCTGTGTTTGCAGTACATTGTTCAATTGTTATCTTGGTTACTTTTCTATTATATTTAAACTAGTGCATGTCATACATATCCCTTTTTCTTCTTTTGTAAGAGTTATTAAATTTATTGTGGTTAGAGGGAATTCTTCAAATTATACCAGGCAAGAGGTTATCCTCTCTCATGACAATATTCTGGTACAGTATAGATAAAAAGTTTTAGTAGAGTATATGTATGAAAACAAATATTTTACAAATAAAAATTTTATTTCTAAGAAAGGCAGTAATTTTCAGCAGAGACAGGGCCCAATTTTCAGGCTCTTCCCTACATTCTCTGCACTCCAGTTGCATCTTTCTTTGGGGACCTCTAACTTGCAGTTCCTCCTTTCACTTTAAGTAGTGTTAGACGTCCTGTGTTCTCTCTACAATGTCTCCCTTCACTGTCCACCTCCCTGGTGATTGTAAGCCGCATTTCCTGTAGCCTTTATGTGTGCAAGTGTGTAAAATAAAACATATATGTGGAGAAGCATACCAAAGTTAAAAAACCACTTCATGTTTCCCTTCTTTCCAGAACCAGAGATGTATGCCATCTATTGTTCTGGGTTTGAAAACGGTGGTCTCTTAAAGTTTTCCTGTTTTATAGTTGTTCTTTCCTTTTTCTGTTTTAAGCCACTCTCGTCTTTTCATATCATTGGGGATTTTCTGTGAATTTGATTTATCCATTACTTTTACAGCCCCTCATTGCTACATCATCAAGAGGTAAATGTCTAATAAAGCCACATTTCCCTTGTTCTCATAATTTATGGCCACATTGTGTCCCATTCTCTCCTACCCACTTTGATGTGGGCCTTCTTTCATTCATCTGATGTATAGGAGATGCTCAGCCAGTTTTTAGGTTTTTGTTTTTTTTGTTTTTTTTCCAGAGGAAGTTGTTCCATACATAGGTATAGATTCAGTGCATTTGTGGGAGGTGAGTTCAGGATCCTCTTCTGTCTCCATCTTGAACCAGAGCCCCTGGAAGTTCTAATCTTGACAGGAACTTCAGTGACTTCTTTGTGGGAGTGGCATTTTATGAGCAGATAGTATTTTAAAAAATAGCTTTATAGCAGCATTGTCATATAATAAATTTCACTCGTCAAAAGTGTACGATTTGAGTTTCGAATATGTAAAATCTTCCTTATAATCAAATAAAAAACATTTTTGTGGATCCAGAAAGTTTCCTTGCGCCACTTTTTAATCCCTCTTTCCCTCCCTCCATCCCCTTCGCTAGGCTACCACGGATCTGATTTATGTCATTGTAGATTTAGTTTGCATTTTTCAGGAGTTTTATATATGAGATCATATAGGAGATATATTTTTTGGCGGGGGGGGGAGCTATATTTTTTGACTCAGTATAATTATTTTGAGATTTATTCATGTTACTTCAGGTATTAATAGTTCACTCCTTGAGTAGCATTGACATATATACACTATCCAATGTAAATGGGTGGCTAGTGGGAAGCAGCTGCATAGCACAGGGAGATCAGATCCGTGCTTCGTGACCACCTAGAGGGGTGGGGTAGGGAGGGTAGAAGGGAAATGCAAGAGGGAGGGGATATGGGGATATACGTATACATATAGCTGATTCACTTTGTTATGCAGCAGAAACTAACACAGCATTGTAAAGCAATTATACTCCAATAAAGATGTTAAAAAAAAATAGTTCACTCCTTTTTATTGCTGAGTAGTGTTCCACTGTATGGATATATTTCAATTTGTTCATGCATTTATCTGTTGGTGGACATTTGGGTTATTTCCACTCTTGTGCTATTACTTATAAGGCCAGAATTGGAAAATTTATTATTGTTTCAGTAGAATATTCTCTTACTGCTTCTCACAATTCAGTAATTTAAGGATGCTTGTGAAAAATACTGGCTTTTAAAAGATGCCAGCCATTAGAAAATTTTCAGAATCCCAATTAAATCTCCAAATGACTGAGTTTGCATAGTACTTTTCTTGTTTGCTTTTCTTTTCTTTTTCTTTTTTTTCATTAATGCCTCACCAGAAATAAGTGGAAAACAAAAAAAGGGAGAAAAAGTGAAGAATGATGTAACAAATTAGAAAAATCTAGTTTTCATTCATTAGAGATGAATCTCTTCATTTCTTAGTTGAAAATTGCCACAGAGTTGTGTTTTAAATGATTAAGGGCTGCTTCATTTAGTGTACTATTATAGACATTTTTCTGAGGACTTTTTTTTTCACACTAAGCTTTTTTGCCTAGGCGTTTTGATTCATAAAGGTGTTGATGTTCATTAAACCTTCCACTCAATTTATATTTTTATTTTCTCTGCCTATTTTCATTCAGTGAGAGACTATGGTTCAGTGTTTCCTTTTTTGTTAAGTGTGTAACTTTCTAGCTCTTCAGACTATTTTGCCTTGCAGAGTTGTGTTTTAAATCTCCCCCAGAAGAGGAAATGACTCATTTCTATACAGTAGCATGTAGGTGTTGGATGAATGTTGCTGCCAGGGAGAAATAGACTGTAATGCCAGTGTAAATGGAGTTTTACAGCTGCTAAAATCTGAAGGATTTAAATTTTCCTAGGAATTTAAGTTGGGGAAAAAAACAACTTCAGAAGTTGATAAGTCTCTGTGTTCTGAGGGAGAACTTTGGGCATATTAAAGTGGTACGAATGTTATGAAATTGTTGATGGCCTAATGCAAGAATGGTGTGTTCTTTGAGATGCTTTTATTTCTCCCTAAATTATTGGCTTGGGACTGTGCAAGCTGGAGCAGGATGACGCCCAGGTGTAGTGTAGGTCTGATGTGTCACATCACCCAGGTCACTTTTTAAGACTTCTGACTGTTGTAAATTCACAGAAATCTCCAAATTTATCTGTTCTTCAGACTTCTGTGCAATAGGAGACATGAGGAAGTGGGTTCTACAGTTATCTTCCTCTGCAGACCTCTAAATGTTCTAAAAATAATGGCATTGTCCTTATTTTGGAGACCAAGAGAAACTGAGTTGGAAATACCACATTGTCCTGCAACACAGGTGTCATGCTGAGACATGAGAATGATCTTTACCTGCATAAAGAAAGGCTGATGTTAGTGTTTTGGGCACAGCTCTCACATGGACAGGGTTTATTAAATATGAAGGAGGATAGTATGTAGTAGATATCTGGCTAACTCATTTTTTTCTTAATTTATGGCAGTGTCCAGAGCAGCACCTTATATATGATATGTACTTAATAAAGTTTCATAAAAAATGGCTAATTAAAACTCAAAGATGGTGCAGTAAAATTTAAAATTCTTTCTTGAGGTAGATTGTGAAACTGTGTTTTAAACTTTACAGTTCATGGAAATGTAACCATTTTGATTTTTCAAACTGCTACACTTTTATCATTTATCTTGATTATTTAAAAAATGTACAGTATTATATTATAGCAACTCCTTGGATTTGTGAAACCTGATCAAGAATCTGTAAATAAGAACAAAATGCCAAAAAAAAGAAGAAAAGAAAGAAATACCTGGCTGGTTTCAAGTAAAATACAGTAAATAATATTTATAGAATAAAATATCCTACTAAGATATTTTCTAATATGTGCTCCTTAACACGAAGAAAGGAGTGTGTGTGTGTGTGTGTGTGTGTGTGTGTGTGTGTTTGAGTGTGTGTTAGTAGACAACAAAGAAGGAAATATTAGGATTTAACTGGTCAGAATATAAGCTCTAAGTATGAAAAGAAATGTGGATAGTAAAAGAATGATGAGAGAGTCTAAAGGTAGAGCGTTGTTTTGATTAAATGTAAAATGGTGTGCTGCTAAGAATTCAGTGTGTATGACCAGGTTTGAATCTGCCTAGGTACATGCAGCTAACAGAGGACTTACAAAAATAAGCCTGCACTGATTTGATAGGTCAGTTTATTGAATATTCAGAAACTTTTCTGAATATTCACTATTTGTCAGACACTATCCTAGGTGGCTAATGTAGAGTATCCGCCCTCACAGGGTCCATGGTGTGGTGGGGGAAACAGAGAAGGAGACCAAAAATTACAGTCTAGAGTGTAGGGACACATCGAAATTCAGCCTTGGTCTTGATACTCAGCCTGAACCTGTTGTCAGGTGTGAGCCTTTGGAGAGCTCAGGAGGAAATGCTCACTTTAACATTGTTTTTGTCATCCCTGAACCAGTGTGTGAGCACCAGGTTAGCATCATGTCTACTCTATGCAGCATTTGTTACGTACACAAGGTATGACATTAACTTAAGGCTGATTAACTTAAGGTTAATGTCTGAATGTTGACATTTAATTACAGGGATTGTTGCTGGTGAGGTTGGGGAGGAACTGGGTCATGGAGGATTTCTCTGTGAGGCTTAATAGTTTAAACTTTTTCTTCTGAAGATTTTTGAGGAGAGGAGTGAGTAGCTCAAAACTGTATCATTCTGTGGTGGTCTGAATGGCAATAATATAGATATTGGGCTTGACAGAGCCTTGGATGCTTCTGGGCTAATGAAGGGACAAGAGGAGAAGAACCAGACTGAGACATTGGTAGAGTTGAGAAATGTTTCAGAAGTCGAATCAGTAAACCTGATGCTGATTGGATTTGAGATGCCAGGGGCTGGTTCTAAGAAGCTGCAAAGCTTAGTAGTGGAGTAAGCACCTGAACTTTGCTGTGGTTAGAGATGTGAATGCAGGAGGAGCTGAAGCGTGTGGTAAAGGAAGGTGTGACGTTGAGCTTTGGTGCCAGTGACTTATCGAGAGGCTGGGCTAGCAGGGATCTGGGTATGTGTGCCTAAGGCTCTCTGGAGTGGTCAGGCACACCCTGAGGGAGCTCTAGTTTTGAGATCCACCCACACGTGGGTGGTGGATGAAATGATGGGAGTAAATGGGATCACTTGAGGAGAGCAGCAGAATGTTGGGAGGTCATAAGTGCCATGGTGAAAAGAAAAATAGAACATGGTAAGGGCATGAAGAGAGCTGGAGTTTAGGGAAAGGGTTTTAAGTTTTAAATGAGGTGGACGGGGTAGGCTTCATTGGAAAGGCGAATTGGAACAAAGATGTGAAGGGTGTGAGGGAGTCAGCCATGTGGATATCCAGAGCAAGAGTATTGCAGGCCAGAGGGAACAGCTGGAGCAAAGGCCCTGACGCGGGAGAGTGTCTGGGGTGTGCTGGGGACATGGAGGACCCAGGGTGGCTGGATGGGTGACTGTGTGTGGGGTGGCAGGAGGGGAGGTCATGGGGACGAGATCATGTAGGGCTTTTTAGCTCTTTGTGAGCACTTTTGGCTTTTCCACTGTATGAAATGTGAAGCATTAGAGGGTTTTAGGCAAAACAATGACATGACCTGACTTAGATTTTAAAGGAATCATTATGTCTGCTGGGTTGAGAAGAGGCTAGGGATACAGAGAGTAGTGTAAACAAAGACCTAGGGAGGCTGATGATGCAGCAATCCAGGGAGTTTCCAGCTTTGTCTTCTGCTGAACCCTGGACTCACGGCATTTGTGCCCCTCTCCCACCTCAGGACCTTTGCACATGCTCACCTTTTATGAAATGCCCTTCTCCTTGTTATTCATCTTTGCCTAATAACTCCTCCTGCTCTTTCCTATCTCTTTTAAATACTACTTTCTCAAAAAGAGGTCCACACTGACTGTCTCTCAGACTATATTAGGTTCTCACTGTTACATATTTTTGTCTCAGTGATTTTCCTTCTTGTGGCTTGTTTGTAAATATATGATTAAATAGGTCTACATTCCTTAGAGTCTTCACTCCATGAAGAGTCTATACTTCATGAAGACAGAAACTTATGGCACCCAATAAATTTGATGGATGACTTGTGAATGAGTAAGTGTGTAATTGAATGGATGAAATAATAAGATGGAGACAAGACTCTAAGTCTGTGATCAAAATATTGAATTCCTTGGGCTCCTGGCTTGGTGACTGCAGTGAGGAGGGAGATAGGGTGGTATGGTCAAATGTCAGGAGGCTCACAGGAGAAGAGGTTCATCTGTCTTGACCAGCCATCAAAAGCATGTGCCCTTTGCCTCTTTCTATCCCTTTAGTTTTTTAGAAATTAGAAAAGCAAAGAAGAGAGTTGTAAACATGTACCCAAGAATCTTTGTAACTCAGTGCAGAGAAATGCCGATGGCAAGGGATAATAATTAGCAAATTCATTGAACATCTTTAGCCCAAGCCAGATAGTCTCTGAATTGAAATATTTGTCTTTTATTACAGACCTCTAGGAATGACTACTGTTTGCATTCTTTTTAAAACATCTTTATTACAGTATAATTGCTTTACAATGGTGTGTCAGTTTCTGCTTTATAACAAAGTGAATCAGTTATACTTATACATATGTCCCCATATCTCTTCCCTCTTGCATCTCCCTCCCTCCCACCCTCCCTATCCCACCCCTCTAGGTGGTCACAAAGCACCGAGCTGATCTCCCTGTGCTATACTGTTTGCATTTTATGTTTGATTTTCCCAAGTCTTATAATTCAAACCCGGACCTAGACTCACCAGATATGTCTGTGAAAACACCTTTAGTTAAACTCTTCGTTAAAACCTACAGCCGTGAAAATAAATAAGCCTTAAAGCACAGTAAATAAATTTGTGAGGACTTTTCTATTATGGGCATGTCCTGGAAGAGATTTTTCCTGAAAGTGGAATGCTTGGACGATGGGCACCACCATTCACTGGACTGACTGTGCTTACAGAAAGTCCGCGAACTTGAAAACCTCAGGCTCCTGAACTGACTTGACTTTGTCTATTCTATTTCCACCTGTCTTCAGGAGGGTCCTCCAGAGTGCTTAGATATACATCATAACATTTTCATAATTTTGCCACTGGAGGGCTCAGTGGGCTTTTTAATGTTCCTTTTAGGAGATCAAATCTTATGTTTGTATAACAGTGACACTTTGAGGCAAAATTTTTTCCCTTTTTTGAGAAAGCCTGTTTTTTCTGGGCAGGTGGGGGAGGTACATTTAGGTGCCCAAGTGTATGTGTCTTTATAGCCAAAAAGCTTTCGTTATGCACTCAGATAGAAGGTCTTGTCATTGTTGCATGTAAACTGAAATCAAATAGGGCTACACTAATTTCTCTCCCAGAGAAAAGGGAATTGAGGTTATACTGAGCAAGACTTTGAGCATGTGCACGTGCGTCCGCAGTGTACTTGCCTGTATGTACAGGCAGCAGTGTGGAGGGCAGGTGGAGTTGGGAGGGCTGAGAGCTCTGCAGTCATCCAGGAATTATATGACTAAGGTAGTTGGGTGGGAGTGGGAATATTTTTCAGGACTAACTGAAAGGACATAGGGGTGAGTGTCAGGGGAATGGTGGTCATGGACAGTTCCAGGGCTCCTTGTGTGTTCTGTTGTAAAGATTGTGATTGGAGTTGTTCTCCTGTGTGTGTTATCTGCATGTGTGGTCCAGCTTCTCTGAGGCTGATACTGGAGCATGGATTAAGCAAAGGCATTCCGCTGTAAGTGCCACATCAATTTGGCATGTGCATGTTTTTTTGTGGGATATTTAAGAGGTATCCAGAGGGTGACAATGAGGTGTTATGCAAAGAACGTGGAGACAGGCTTGGCCCCCAAGTGAAAGTATAAAATCAACATAAAGTACAGAGATGGAAATATCAGAATGGCTCTTCCAGATCTGGTAAGATTTAACTATAAACTAATTGAAGAATTAACGTATTTAAAGTTTAATAATTTGCAATCAGAAGGGAGATGATTGCTCAGACTGAAATTTACATAGCAGGTAGGGGAGAATCTGAGAAAGAAACTTTGGAGGCACTGCCTAAGAACTGCTCAAGAAGGCTGGCGTGGAAACTTCAATTCTTTTGACTTTCCCATCCATGTGATGGGTGCTTGTGCCTCTAAAATTTTGAATCATCAGTGAACTCTCTTTGTTCAGATTTCATGCCTATGCAACTATGTTTGGTTTATTATTTGGCCTTTCATAGATGTCCCTATCACAGGGAATGTACTGGTTGTATGAAGGTGTATATTCAGATCTCTGTGTCAGTTGTGCTCTTCACATCAGCTCAGCATCTACAAGTGTGGTGTGCTGAAAGAATCCAGTTCTGAGCAGGCACAGTCGAGAACAAGGCTGTGGACCATGGCAAGTTCCCCAAGGTAAATGCCACTTTCTTAGGCTATTTGCAGTTTGCCATTGGGCCTGTCATAGTGATTCCTCTCAGGTCCACCTTTCTTCCAGTCTCTACAAATCCCACTAAATGTTTCACAGTAAATCCGAAAGAGAGGCTGAGACCAGGAAAACAGTATTTTTTCTTTTTTTAACATCTTTATTGCAGTATAATTGCTTTACAATGGTGTGTTAGTTTCTGCTTTATAACAGAGTGAATCAGTTATACATATACATATATCCCCATATCTCTTCCCTCTTGCGTCTCCCTCCCTCCCACCCTGGCTATCCCACCCCTCTAGGTGGTCACAAAGCACCGAGTTGATCTCCCTGTGCTATGTGGCTGCTTCCCACAAGCTATTTTACATTTGGTAGTGTATATATGTCCATGCCACTCTCTCACTTTGTCCCAGTTTACCCTTCCCCCTCCCCGTATCCTCAAGTCCATTCTCTAGTAGGTCTGTGTCTTCATTCCCGTCTTACCCCTAGGTTCTTCATGACCATTTTGGTTTTTTGTTTTTTAGATTCCATATATATGTGTTAGCATACGGTATTTGTTTTTCTCTTTCTGACTTACTTCACTCTGTATGACAGACTCTAGGACCATCCACCTCCCTAGAGATAACTCAATTTCATTTCTTTTTATGGTTGAGTAATATTCCATTGTATATATGTGCCACATCTTCTTTATCCATTCATCTCTTGATGGACACTTAGCTTGCTTCCATGTCCTGACTATTGTAAATAGAGCTGCAATGAACATTTTGGTACGTAACTCTTTTTGAATTATGGTTTTCTCAGGGTATATGCCCAGTAGTGGGATTGCTGGGTCGTATGGTAGTTCTATTTGTAGTTTTTTAAGAAACCTCCATACTGTTCTCCATAGTGGCTGTACCAATTTACATTCCCACCAACAGTGCAAGAGGGTTCCGTTTTCCCTCTCCAGCATTTATTGTTTCTAGATTTTTTGATGATGGCCATTCTGACTGGTGTGAGATGATATCTCATTGTAGTTTTGAATTGCATTTCTCTAATGATTAATGATGTTGAGCATTGTTTCATGTGTTTGTTGGCAATCTGTATATCTTCTTTGGAGAAATGTCTATTTAGGTCTTCTGCCATTTTTGGATTGGGTTGTTTGTTTTTTGAAATTGAGCTGCATGAGCTGCTTGTAAATTTTGGAGATTAATCCTTTGTCAGTTGCTACATTTGCAAATATTTTCTCCCATTCTGAGGGTTGTCTTTTCGTCTTATGTTTTCCCTTGCTGTGCAAAAGCTTTTAAGTTTCATTAGGTCCCATTTGTTTATTTTTGTTTTTATTTCCATTTCTCTAGGAGGTGGGTCAAAATGGATCTTGCTGTGATTTATGTCATAGAGTATTCTGCCTATGTTTTCCTCTAAGACTTTGAAAGTGTCTGGCCTTACATTTAGGTTTTTAATCCATTTTGAGTTTATTTTCGTGTACGGTGTTATGGAGTGTTCTAATTTCATTCTTTTACATGTAGCTGTCCAGTTTTCCTAGCACCGCTTATTGAAGAGGGTGTCTCGTCTCCACTGTATGTTCTTGCCTCCTTTAACAAAGATAAGGTGACCATGTGTGCGTTGGTTTTTTTCTGGGCTTTCTATCCTGTTCCATTGATCTATATTTCTGTTTTTGTGCAAGTATCACACTGTATTGATTACTGTAGCTTTGTAATATAGTCTGAAGTCCGGTAGCCTGATTCCTCCAACTCCGTTTTTCTTTCTCAAGATTGCTTTGGCTATTCGGGGTCTTTTGTGTTTCCATAAAAATTGTGAAATTTTTGTTCTAGTTCTGTGAAAAATGCCAGTGGTAGTTTGATAGGGATTGCACTGAATCTGTAGATTGCTTTGGGTAGTATAGTCATTTTCACAGTGTTGGTTCTTCCAATCCAAGAACATGGTCTATCTCTCCATCTGTTTGTATCATCTTTAATTTCTTTCATCAGTGTCTTATAATTTTCTGCATACAGGTCTTTTGTCTCCTTAGGTAGGTTTATTCCTAGATATATTATTCTTTTGTTGCAATGGTAAATGGGAGTGTTTTCTTAATTTCACTTTCAGATTTTTCATCATTAGTGTATAGGAATGCAAGAGATTTCTGTGCATTAATTTTGTATACTGCTACTTTACCAGATTCATTGATTAGCTCTAGTAGTTTTCTGGTAGCATCTTTAGGATTCTCTATGTATAGTATCATGTCATCTGCAAACAGTGATATCTTTACTTCTTCTTTTCTGACTTGGATTCCTTTTATTTCTTTTTGTTCTCTGATTGCTATGGCTAAAACTTCCAAAACTATGTTGAATAATAGTGGTGAGAGTGGGCAACCTTGTCTTTTTCCTGATCTTAGTGGAAATGGTTTCAGTTTTTCACCTTTGAGGACGATGTTGGCTGTGGGTTTGTCATCAATGGCCTTTAGTATGTTGAGGTAAGTTCCCTCTATGCCTACTTTCAGGAGGGTTTTTATCATAAATGGGTGTTGAATTTTGTCGAAAGCTTTCTCTGCATCTATTGAGATGATCATATGGTTTTTCTCCTTCAGTTTGTTAATATGGTGTATCACATTGATTGATTTGCATATATTGAAGATTCCTTGCATTCCTGGGTTAAACCCCACTTGATCATGGTGTATGATCCCTTTAATATGCTGTTGTATTCTGTTTGCTAATATTTTGTTGAGGACTTTTGCATCTATATTCATCAGTGATCTTGGCCTGTAGTTTTCTTTCTTTGTGACATCGTTGTCTGGTTTAGGTATCAGGGTGATGGTGGCCTCATAGAATGAGTTTGGGAGTGTTCCTCCCTCTGCTATATTTTGGAAGAGTTTGAGAAGGATAGGTGTTAACTCTTCTCTAAATGTTTGATAGAATTTGCCTGTGAAGCCATCTGGTCCTGGGCTTTTGTTTGTTGAAAGATTTTTAATCACAGTTTCAATTTCAGTTCTTGTGATTGGTCTATTCATATTTTCTATTTCTTCCTGGTTCAGTCTCGGAAAGTTGTGCATTTCTAAGAATTTGTCCATTTCACCAGGTTGTCCATTTTATTGGCATATAGTTGCTTATAGTAATCTCTCATGATCCTTTGTATTTCTGCAGTGTCAGTTGTTTCTTCTCCTTTTTCATTTCTAATTCTCTTGATTTGAGTCTTCTCCCTTTTTTTCTTGATGAGTCTGGCTAATGGTTTATCAATTTTGTTTATGTTCTCAAAGAACCAGCTTTTAGTTTTATTGATCTTTGCTATTGTTTCCTTCATTTCTTTTTCATTTATTTCTGATCTGATCTTTATGATTTCTTTCCTTCTGCTAACTTCGGGGATTTTTTGTTCTTCTTTCTCTAATTGCTTTAGGTGTAAAGTTAGGTTGTTTATTCGAGATGTTTCTTATTTCTTAAGGTAGGATTGTATTGCTATAAACTTCCCTCTTAGAACTGCTTTTGCTGCATCCCATAGGTTTTGGGTCGTCGTGTTTTCATTGTTATTTGTTTCTAGGTATTTTTTGATTTCCTCTTTGATTTCTTCAGTGATCTCTTGGTGATTAAGTAGTGTATGTTTAGCCTCCATGTATTTGTAGTTTTTACAGATTTTTTCCTGTAGTTGATGGCTAGTCTCATAGCATTGAGGTCAGAAAACATAGTTGATACGATTTCAGTTTTCTTAAATTTACCAAGGCTTGGTTTGTGATAGAAGATATGATCTATCCTGGAGAATGTTCCATGAGCACTTGAGAAGAAAGTGTATTCTGTTGTTTTTGGATATCAATTAAGTCCATCTTGTTTAATGTATCATTTAAAGTTTGTGTTTTCTTATTTATTTTCATTTTGGATGATCTGTCCTTTGGTGAAAGTGGGGTGTTAAAGTCCCCTACTATGATTGTGTTACTGTCGATTTCCCCTTTTATGGCTGTTAGTATATGCCTTATGTATTGAGATGGTCTATATTTGGTGCATAAATATTTATAATTTTTATATCTTCTTCTTGGATCGATCCCTTGATCATTATGTAGTGTCCTTCTTTGTCTCTTGTAATAGTCTTTGTTTTAAAGTCTATTTTGTCTGATATGAGAATTGCTATTCCAGCTTTCTTTTGATTTCCATTTGCATGGATTATCTTTTCCATCCCCTCACTTTCAGTCTGTGTGTGTCCCTAGATCTGAAGTGGGTCTCTTGTAGACAGCATATATACAGGTCTTGTTTTTGTATCCATTTAGCCTGTGTGCGTCTTCTGGTTGGAGCATTTAATCCATTTACATTTAAGGTAATTATCGATATGTATGTTCCTATGACCATTTTCTTAATTGTTTTGGGTTTGTTATTGTAGGTCTTTTCCTTCTCTCGTGTTTCCTGCCTAGAGAAGTTCCTTTAGCATTTGTTGTAGAGCTGGTTTGGTGGTGCTTAATTCTCTTAGCTTTTGCTTGTCGTAAGGTTTTAATTTCTCCGTCAGATCTGAATGAGATTCTTGTTGGTAGAGTAATCTTGATTGTAGGTTTTTCCCCTTCATCACTTTAAATATGTCCTGCCACTCCCTTCTGGCTTGCAGAGCTTCTGCTGAAAGATCAGCTGTTAAACTTATGGGGATTCCCTTGTATATCATTTGTTGTTTTTCCCTTGCTGCTTTTAATATGTTTTCTTTGTATTTAATTTTTGATAGTTTGATTAATATATGTCTTGGTGTGTTTCTCCTTGGATTTATCCTGTATGGGACACTCTGTGCTTCCCGGATTTGATTAACTGTTTCCTTTCCCATATTAGGGAATTGTTCAACTATAATCTCTTCAAATATTTTCTTAGTCCCTTTTTCTCTTCTTCTTCTGGCACCCCTATAACGTGAATGTTGGTGAGTTTAATGTTGTCCCAGAAGTCTCTGAGACTGTCCTCAATTCTTTTCATTCTTTTTTCTTTATTCTGCTCTGTGGTAATTATTTCCACTGTTTTATCTTACAGGTCACTTATCCGTTCTTCTGCCTCAGTTATTCTGCTATTGATCCCTTCTAGAGAATTTTTAATTTCATTTATTGTGTTGTTCATCATTGTTACCGTTAGCAGTTTCACCAGAATCTGAGCAATCAGTTTCTTTGTTTTCTTCTAAAACTGAAGAAATTCATCAAGTCCTGTCCTGTGGCCTCTGATGCTTAGTGGACCTGACTGAGTCTATTTGTTCAAGAGGCAGAAAAAGACTAGATGGGATCTTGGAGACCTTTAATCCAGAACCTCTTTCTTTACAGTAATCTAATCTCTAATTTTTTGAATAGCCTAAAGTTCCATTGTATTTTGTAGTCCAGCTTCTGTCCAGACTTGCCTAGTCATTTTGTCAAGTGACTCAGAAAATGCAGTGTTCTTTCTTGATGACCTCATGGAAAATTACCTCAAATTAATTTCTTTCTTTGCTTCAAATCATCTTTAAATCAGCATAGTTTAAAATGCAATTGCTGGGCTTCCCTGCTGGCGCAGTGGTTAAGAATCCCCCTGCCAATGAAGGGGACATGGGTTTGAGCCCTGATCCGGGAAGATCCCACATGCCGTGGAGCAGCTAAGCCCGTGAGCCACAACTACTGAGCCTGTGCTCTGGAGCCTGCGAGCCACAACTACTGAGCCTGCGCTCTAGAGCCTGCGAGCCATAACTACTGAGCCCGTGTGCCACAACTACTGAAGCCCACACACCCTTGAGCCCGTGCTCTGCAGCAAGAGAAGCCACTGCAGTGAGACGCCCGCACACCACAACGAAGAGTAGCCCCCGCTCGCCACAACTAGAGAAAGCCCGCGTGCAGCAATGAAGACCCAATGCACCCAAAAATAAATAAATAAATTTATTTTTTAAAAAAGCAGTTGCTATTTAAAAGCAAGTTATTAGATTTTGGATATTTGGAATTTGGGGGGGAGTTACATTTTTCTTCACAATAATCATTTATACAATTCAAAAATTAAAAAAAAATCCCAAATCTATAAAATTTAACAAAATCCTCATGGAAAAATAGAGTAAGGAGCCCTCAATAGTTGTTGGGTTGAAAGAAGTGTTTTTGAGGTTGTGGTACGTGGTGAGGGAGAGATTAATTAATAGGAAGAGTAACTACAGAAAACATTTACTGTGGACATATAGACCGCTGGCTGAAGTTCACTCCAAGAAAGAAAAATCCTGCATGTGTTATGCAGAGATTCTCCATGCTGTTTGTGCTGACGTGACAGCCTACAGAATATTCTTTGGTGTTGCTTTGGTGGAGGGGAATATTTGTTCAAAAGAGGAGGAGAGGTTTTCTTTCAGTTAAATAACTTAAAAAAAATGACACAACTGTGATATTCCACTCGAATATACATAACATACTTTCCTAAAGACAAAAATAAGAGCAAACACATTAACAGTAAGTATGCCTCAGGTCCAGATTATGGCTACAGAGAAGGGGTGGAGAAAAGAGGGAGGGCAGAAAGCAGAGGGAGAGTGGAGGAGAGGGTGCTGGACTGAGGAGAAGAGGATGGAGAGGGAAGTACCCATAGACACAAAGAAAAATGAAACCAAACCCCAGGAACAGAGCAAGGCACAGATTTAGAGAAGAGAACAGAACACAAGGCAGTAGCAAGCACTGAGGACTCTCACTGGAATCTAAAGTGGATGAAGTGTTTTTCTCACTTGAACTTGGACCTAATTAACAGTATTGGACACTTGTGTATATGTATGAGTGTGTGTGTGTACGTGTATGTGCCTGTATCAGGTAGAGAATAAATTATCTTTTAACTGCCATGTTTTTATAAGGATCTTTTAAACTAGTAGCAAATAAATAGGCTGTCAGCTTTTATTAATAGTAGGCTTAATCCATAGAGAATGCGGAGGAAACATTATCATATAAGAGACGCATGAGTCCACCGATAGATGCATGAGTCCACTGGTATGAGATGCCTCCAATCTACGAACCTAGGGGCAGCACAGGAATAAAGACGCAGACGTAGGGAAAGGACTTGAGGATGCGGGTAGGGGGAAGGATAAGCTGAGATGAAGAGAGAGTGTGGCATGGACATATATACACTACCAAATGTAAAATAGATAGCTAGTGGGAAGCAGCCGCATAGCACAGGGAGATCAGCTTGGTGCTTTGTGATCACCTAGAGGGGTGGGATAGGGAGGGTGGGAGGGAGACGTAAGAGGGAGGAGATATGGGGATATATGTATAGTATAGCTGAGTCACTTTGTTATAAAGCAGAAACTAACACACCATTGTAAAGCAATTATACTCCAATAAAGATTTTTTTAAAAATGCCTTTTTTTACAATTTGTAATGACATTTAATATGTTAAATTTTATAGCTTCAAAATATTAATATTATGTTCACACTCTATTACAAAGGAGAAAGAAGAGAAAAGCAATCTACAGCAAAATTACACATGCACACACACACACACACACCCCTATGTGCTTTATCACAACTATCCTATGTGATCTCCAAACGCACCCTAGGGGTTGTGCTACCCTCCTTGGATTTGGAACCATTGTAATAAAGTAGCATTTCACACAACTATGCCTTGCTAGTTTGCCTTTGGTATTTTTTTTCTCATTTTTATCAATGTATTTCCTTGTGATCCCTGACAAATGAGTACTGTATAGGAATAGGAAGGACTGGATTTATGCCATCTACTTCTTTAGAGTGATTTTAGCCAGGGGATTTTGTACATAGATGACTTACCTGACATATGCACACGTGGGTATGCCGTTTAGACCTAAGTCCTGCACTTCTGTATCATAACATTGTCAGTTTCTTCTGATAAAATGATATCAGTCCAAAGGTTTATAATGATGACATAGGATATTTGTGGTGTATTTAGATTGTTTACTTCATGGCATTTTATTACCAATACATTTTCAGAAAAAAAAGTTATATTCTTTCTGCTGAGATGTCACTGATTAACAGAATAAAAAAATCTCCTCAAAGATACCTTTGAGACAAGGCAATATAAATATGATACTTATTGAAGTGAAATCTTCTGACCCATAATGTCAGGTATTGCCTATAGTATATATGATGTTACAAAATTTTATTGGGAACTTAAATTGTGTATTTAATTTTAATAAATTAAAAATCAAGATTAAGTAGCTTTAGTCATTTGATCTAGTAGGAAATTAAGGAGCAGATATGTGCCTCGAAAACGAAAATTAAAAGTCAGTTTGGGGGCTTCCCTGGTGGCGCAGTGGTTGAGGGTCCGCCTGCCGATGCAGGGGACACGGGTTCGTGCCCCGGTCCGGGAGGATCCCACATGCCGCGGAGCGGCTGGGCCCGTGAGCCATGGCCACTGAGCCTGCGCGTCCGGAGCCTGTGCTCCGCAACGGGAGAGGCCACAACAGTGAGAGGCCCGCGTATTGCAAAAAAAAAAAAAAAAGGTCAGTTTGGAAAATTGGGGACATACAGTTAAAAGAAGTCATACTCATGGGCATGTAATTTTAGGATGCAAGGTTGTAAAGATGTCATATTAAAATAAATTAAAATTATAGTTTAAATATTCCTGTTCATAAATTTTTCTCATCTGTGAAATACTACCAATCCTGTGGAAAATTGTTAAATAGTATCTATTTTTCATCCTATGGCCAAGTTGGTGTAACTTCTCTACCTAAGAGGCTCTATGGCATGGAGGTTAAAAGTGTGCACTCTGAAGGTTTGAATTTCAGGTCTGCCACTCATTAGCTGTGTAAACTTGGGCAAGTCACCTAACCTCTTTGGTCTAATAATAGATATAATAACAATATCCACTTCTCATGAAGTCGTTGTGGGATTAAATGGGTTAATGTGGATAAAATATTAATAGCTGTGCCTGGCACAGAGTAAATGCAGGTATGGGTCAGTTATGGGTCTTACCACATGTGAGTGAGGACAGCCGATCTCTCAGTTCCCTCTCCCTGGATCGTTCATATCTGTCCCTAGATAGTTATCATCATGCCCTTGAGTGAATGGGCACAGCCCCCCTGTTTTAGCTCGGAGGTGTCCCAGGATGGGTGCCTATTTTAGCTTGGGTTCCCTAGAAGTTATTCTTGAGAGGGTTCATTCCTATGAATGTGACTTATTAGGAAGTTTGCTCAGGAAAACTGGTAGGAGGTTGGGAAAGCAGGACCGGAAAGGAAGCAAGCCCAGCAAGGACATGATATTAAACAAAATCTCAGGAGCGCAGCTGACTCAGTCTTGCAGGCGGGCCCTGGAGACACCACAGGCCACACTCTGGAGGTGTCCAGACCAGGGCAGGGGAGCTGGTATGACCATAATCCCTCATCCCTTGGGCACTGGGTTAAGGACTGCTCCTGGGGAGACAGAAATTTCCAGACACTTTTATCTCTGCTGTGGGGCTTGAACAGGAAGAATATTTGTCTGGATTGTTAAAGATACTGCTGTTCAAGGCTGTACAAAGTATTAGGTTTCTTTATCCATAATGAGTGAGTTGACAACTTTGATTTTGCTTTATAAGTGTTGGTCACTTCTGAAATGCCTGTGTGGTTTGCTTTTCAAATAGATTTTGGGAAAAAAAGAGCAGGTGATATGATTTAGTAGTTTAACTTCAACACTCTGTTTAATTTGTTTGCTTGGTTTCTCCCTAAGTGTGCAAAGAAATGTTCACCCCAGAGTTTACAATGGTGCTGAGAATCTTGCTTCACACATGAACAGTGGAAAGAAACTTGCATCAATGAAGTCATATTATGTGCTAGATACTGTGTGATAGGCTCTTGAAGATACTGCATTTAGTCCTTATCACATGCATGTGAGTTAGGTGTTATCCTAATTTTAAGGCTAGGGAAATGGAAGTTCAGAGAAGTTCAACTTTATGCCCAAAGTTGCACGGAACTAGAATTAAAACAAGTCAAAGACTGCACTCTTTGCTAGTTCCTATTACATAGGAAGTAGGGAAAAGCTTTATATCCTGATTTTCGGTTGGCATCTGGAGACACAGAATTTTCTGTCTTTGAACAATTATAGCTTTTTAGTGTCACTGAACTGTGCAGGAGGAGGGAGTTTTGGGGTGTGTGTGTGCATGTGCACACGTGCACATACTTCTGTGTGAGAGAGAGAAAGAATTAGCACAAGTGACATAAGTTTTTAATAAGTTTTCTTCCTGTGAGCACTGAAAAGCACAATGATAAGTTGTGGAGCACTGTTTGGAAGTTGCCTACCTTTTAAACAGTCATTGTTTTCAATGTAAAGGGGCACACTCTTTGGACATGAGAAACAGTTACTCTGGGTAAAGGATTAAGAAAAAAATGCATTTAACTCATTCTTCTTCTTTCTCAGAAGCAGAGTAAGGCTCATGCCTTCATTTAGGTCAATCTGCGTGCACCTAAAATTGTGTTGATTCAGGGTCCTTGACTCCTTGGTTGGAATTGGTTTTAGACAGTTGTTCAAATGCAGAGAAATTGGACTGTAGACTGATTCTTTGGATGCCTCAGAGTGCTATGCATTATTTGCTAATAGCTGGATCTAAATAGTCCCATAGAGCTTGACAAGTCAAGAAAGAATCTTGAAAGTTCTTTTGGTTTTATCAGGAAGATGCCTGCAAGACTAATTCCCATCTCTCAGGGGTGTGAGTAGCTGCTGCGTAACATAGAAACCTTACCCCAGGCAGGAGTGGCTCACCTCCCTACAGCCCAGAAGTTACGTGGTTTTTCTGGGGTCTGCTGTGATTAGAGGGAAGTTTCGTAACGTGCTCTTTCTGATAGCTGATACTTACTTACTTCACCAGCGCCATTACATTTCTCATGTTGGTAAAGACCAGAGGTTCCTCTATTTGTATTGTATTTCCTGAACTTTACACATGATTTCCTGCAATTTAGATATATTTTTAAGAAATATTTTCAATTAGCCTCATGGTTTACTATGAAAAAAACCTAGAAAAACAGAAAAATGTTTCTATTCAAGTGGATCATATATGTTTGATAGGATCTTTAAAAATTCACAGCTACAGGGCTTCCCTGGTGGCACAGTGGTTGAGAGTCTGCCTGCCAATGCAGGGGACACAGGTTCGTGCCCCGGTCCGGGAGGATCCCACCTGCCGCGGAGCGGCTGGGCCCGTGAGCCATGGCCGCTGAGCCTGCGCGTCCGGAGCCTGTGCTCCACGGGAGAGGCCACAACAGTGAGAGGCCCGCGTACCACAAAAAAAAAAAAAAAAAAAAAATTCACAACTACATTGTTTTTAGGAAAAGTAAAGGGAATGGCTTAGAGACTTTAGAAGTGAACCTTACAGTTAAGCTCAAGTTACCTTTTAGGAGGAACTGTAATTTTCTGCTGTTAAACCTGAAGAAAATTCCTTCTGAGTATTGCAGTGTTTGACATTCCTTTCACTTAAGTCTGCTCGTTATTTTTTCTGAGTTTAGACTTTCTATTATTGCAATATTTTTTCAGCTTCTAGAAATACGAAAGAGAGACTTGTGGAATCATCAACAATTAAATAGTAACTAATACAATTGTTATTGTCCCTGGTTAACAATTATAACCAACAATGAGCCACTTGCTAGGCAAAAAGTAGCTGGTTCACTCCCTCTTAAAGAAGGGTTAAATGAATAGTTGGTCATATGATGTGATGGGATATATTAAAAAACACACCAAATGTTTATTAATTACATACTTAAAAAATATGAAGAGGGGTACATAAAACTGTTTGCTGTGGCAAAAATATTTAACATGGCCTTTACTAAAGTGATTATTTTAGCTAGTCCTAAAATTCTACCTTTAAGAAAAAGTAAAGGCCTTAGTAGAAAAAGAGAAAGCTTCAAGTTTACCTTTTATCATCTCATAAACACTTTTTATTTCCCCTTGCATCTTATAATAATAGAAACAAAGAAATCCCTGTGATACAACACTCTGTAAAACTGAATTCTTTAAAAGTTGAGAAAAAATAGGAAATTTTATTCAGGTACCAAGCTCAAAGAAACTGTGTTGAATAGAGTCAAGAATTAATATTTATTTTGTTAACCAAAGTCTAATATTAAAAGAATCTTTAAAATGACCAAGTTTTGAATGTTAAAATATGATTCTTTTTTTTCCATTTTGTTATTTTATTTTGCAAATGGAGTTCACAGTTCTATAAAGTGACCTTCATATTGTAATGCTTTCCATCTCTCATCTCACAGGTGTGTTTCAAAGTAAATTGAAGTAGGATCCAAAGGAACCTTCAGCCACCTGGAGGGGCCTAGTGGCCTCTATGGGCTAGGTGTCCAGAGACAAGCTGAAAGTCTTCTGCACTGATGTTTTTCTAGGTTGCTATCTATCATAGTCATTATCACTGTCAGCATTATTTGTTGTATCATCATCATTATCCACCAGGCTCTGGTTATTCAAAAAGGACTCTTTGGTTCTATAGCACCTCTAATCTTCCTGAATATTATTGAAAGCTTTTTTTTTTTTAACTTTCTTCCTTTGTTCATTGATCTATGAAAAGGGAAACTGTTGCTTTAAGATGACAACACCTGCACATTTAAAGAAATGATGTCACTCTATCAGCCAGTTGTATAAAAACACACCTTCAGCCAAAGACATTTCTTACAAGTTAGATTATAAAATAAGATTCTTAATTTAAACTAGTCATCCTTCAGAATCTATTCTCTTTCTCTTATTCAGTAATAGACATACTAGAACTTCTAATTGTTACCTGGCATGGGCATGTCTGGAGTAAAGACCTTATTTTCCAGTCAGTTTGCAGGAAGACATGGCCATACGACTAACTCTTGGTCCGTGGGCTGCAGGTTGGACAATTAGAATCAAGCAACCATCTTGAACTGTGAGGTAGAAACTGCCTGCTGAAGATGGCAAAGCAACAAAGTGGATGGAAGCTGGGTGCCTGACATTGTGGGATGCCATACTAGACCTGGCTTGATGACCTCTTGTCTTTTTCTTTTCTTGATGGAGAGAAATAAACTATTGTGTTTAATCACCGTATTTTCAGTGACTGGATTTAGATCCCCTTTTAGGGTCCAGGGATACTGAAGTTAACCTTGACAGAGACATCAAATTATTTTTCTTTTTGATCACTTGTAAGATGATTTTCTGTGCAAATAAATTCCTCAGGGTAATAAAGTTCAATGGAACGTACTCAGATCAACAACAGCATTGAAAGCTGGTCTTAACAATAAGACCTCATGTGTCAGACTCAGTGATCAGAGAACTCAGTTGGGTAGAAAATGGATGGACCTGACTCCTGAAAAAGGAAAAAAAAAAGAGAGCCTATACTGAGTTCATCAAGACTTTATATTCAGCAACTGTTGTCTAACACCTGAACAAATCAAACAACCAACAGGTGTATTGGGAGCCAAGGGGGAATACATATATTTTGATATTAAAGTGTTTTTGATATTAAAAGTGGGTCTGAATTTTCCAAAAGGCACAGTTTGGAGCATAGAAGATGGAAGCATGGTGTTGGTGTCTACTTTATCTGTCACCACGATTGCAGATGGTATTTCTAACCACATGTTTCAGATGTACCCCATTAGTCACCATGGGAAGTAGAGGACAAACTCGAAGCCACCTGCAACCCCGAGCACAGCCCTTCTAAGACCCATTATTTCTGTTTTGGTCCCTATCCAAAATCTGCTCAGACAGATGGCTCTGCCTAAATGGGAGACAATTTAAGGCTTATAAAAATGCTGAGGATGAAACACATTTACTTGGGATAAGCTTCCTAAATGGAACTTTGTATTCTTTCAAAGTTATAAACATACAAACCGGAACTTCTCATTGGCAGTTTCTAATGAAATCATAGGTTTTCACCTCTGTCTATTATAAGCTTTATGTGACTGCCAGCCCCCCTTCAAAGCAGGTTGTCATGTTAGTTGATTTTGAAGAATTGAGAATGATTCTGGCTTGCATGTTTTTAAGTGCTGGTTGTAGCATCTACACCGGACAGCGTATCTCGAGCACACTAAAAAATGTTATGTTCTTTCCCTCATAAAGTTAAAAATGTTTTGCTTGTATTTAAATGTTAGGTCTTTTTTGCATAATTTTTCCTGCATTTACTGATGTTTGCAACACTTCTCAATTTAGTACCATCTGCGAATCCATCAGCTTGTTATTTACTGCCTCTTCTAGATCATTAAGGGAGATGTTATGGCAATAATGCTTTATTTACACGTCACTTTTCCAGGAAACTCAAAGTATATTTATAAAGTTATTGTATTAAACAATGGCACCCCTGTGAGGTAAAGAATTTTACAGTTAGAAAGCATTTCAACGTTAGTATCACATTTTAGATAGAAGGGAATATTTCAGTGGTTCTAGAGTTTACGCATGTCTGTTATTAGGTGTTCTTGTTGTTCTGAGCCATTAAGGAAGTTGTTGCAGTAGCGTCTCATGGTTGTATAATGACCTGAGAGGTGGGAGTGATTGGGTTAGACTGATGAATGCATTTTACTTTTCTTCCAGTTCCCTCTTGGTCCCAACGTCTAAGTCTTAATTACTGTGAAGTGGCAAAAAGCCAATAAAATTAGAGGAAGACAGAGACACAAAAGAATCAGGTAAAATGAATTATTAAGGATGAAAAATTCTCCATTTTGTCTCTCTTCCTTTTAAATGATGGTAGTGTCAATGTTTATGCATGCTTCTAGAGGCCTGCAGACCAAGGAATCCTTTGTAAAAATGGGGAGAATGAGAATCCATTTTGTTTACTGAATGTGTGGATTTTATTTTATTATTTCACTTTTTAATAGTGTTGTTCTGTGGCAGTCTGGTTGTGCTTGGTTAAACACAGAAAACAATGTATCTCTTCTGTAGTTAATCAGTATTTTCATTGACTATCCAGTGGTATAACTATTAGCAAATGCATAAGGAACCTCAGCTCTGGTTTAGCCCCTTTTTATCCATAGTTTTGAATGGCAGAAGTTAAATGTCATCGTTTAGCAACTCATACCATCTTTGCAAGTTAGTTCGAGAACTTTGGTCTCCCAGTTTAGATAATGCAGGCTGTTGCTGAATTTAGTTTGAGATCTATCAGTTATTTATTATGGAAGTAAAGTTATAATCATCCAAAAGAGTTTCTGGTGTTTAACAGGATTTCTAGCTGACATTTGACTTCTAAATTTATATTTTCTCTTATTTCTTAAACTCATTAATTAATTCACTTAGGATTTATTTATAAATTAGCTTAATGGTAGAGAGTCGAATAAATATGAAGGGGCAGTTACAGGCATCTCTCTCAATAAGAATATAACCTTTATGGCAGGTTTTGGGTAGTGGAGTTTTGTAATAGTTGCATTTAAGTTGCTCACCAGGAGACTGAAGAATACATGTGGATTTGTTTGATGGGCTTTTGTCTCAGGTTGCTGTGTCTGCTGGGCAAGGCAGTGGCTTCTAGACCTATAGCTCATCCAGTGCATTGAGAGAGTGGCTTCTAGACCCATGGCTCAGCTGGGAGGGCCATCCAAAGTTGACATTAAGTCTCTATTGTTAGAACAGCAATGAGATCTAAGGCCCACATGAGACCCAAGGCGATTAGAACAGAGCCTCCCAAATTTAACTCATTTGAGTATCATCCTCTCATTTTTGCCTTATATACCCACAACCTTCATTATTTTTCTTATGTTTTGCTTTTAAATCAATGCAGTTTAGGGACTTAAATAAATTATTTTAAAACAGAATATTATATTACTACCACAAATCAGAAAAAATCCTCTTCTAAAGTAGATGGTAACTATAAAATAGGATGAAAAATCAAAAAAGTATACAGTTCTAGTTAGATGATGTTACCTGGAGGCTCAGTGCCTGAGAACATCTTTGTTCTGTTAAAACAACAATAGAGAGATGTTAAAGACCTACTAGCACTAAACTGAGATTTTTCTCCTTGTTATTAGAAAATCAAAAATGGAAAACTTTGTCAATCTCTGAGTTAGGGTTTGTAATGTACTGTTACCATCTACAATGATATCCTGGACCATGCTTTGGGAAATAATGGATTAAAAAAACAAATAAAGAAAATGGATCCAATAGCCTAACCAACTCACTCACTTATTCATTCATTTGACTTACTATGTGCCCCCAAACTGGGTATGCAGTATTGAACAAAACACGCAAATCCCTGCCCCTGTGGACTTACCATCAAGTATGGATCTTTCCTTCCAACCTCTTCTACCATGCATGCAGTCCTACTTCCTCTTTTTTTCCTCTCAGCTCTTCTCTCATTGCCACCCCAGTCCAGTGTAACTTATTGTGGGGAATAGAAACTCCAAAGGGTCCTTGTTCTCTTCTGACATCATTTGGGTCTCCTTGTCTAAGGTTCAGCCTTGGAATGCACCATGATCTTGCCCACAGGCAGAACTTCTCCAGACCGCTAGCAAATTTAAATAGTATTTCAAGTGTCTTACGCAGTTTCCACAGTTCCTGCACAATCAGAGGAGTAAGAACGCCAGGAGGCACATCTAACATTAGGAGGCTCAGGGTCCTGGATATTCTTTGCATTTGTGTTCCTGTTTGGTAGTGAGCTTGGTTTTAATCCCAAAATGTGCTCTGAGGCCTTGAATATACAGTCAGGTCCCATCAATTATCTCAATACTGCCTGGTAAAACCACTTCACTAAAGGTGGTTAATACAAAAGGTATTTATTTTACTCATATTATTTAGTATACTAGTAAGTGCTTTTCTAGGTTTCCATGTAAAACCTCACCTCTGGTGTTATTACCAAGCCTCAGAACTTCTTCAGAGTCAATACCTATGAACTCCTCAGTTAACTCTTCCTTATCCCCGTAGAAATTAATCACAGTGCAGATTATCTGATGTCATGAGAGTTTAATAACAAAGATTATGGTCTCATGTTCCATTTGCCAGAGGAAAGCAGTTGTGGCCAAGACCAGCTATGCTAATAAGGCCCCCCTTTATCTTATCAGAAGAAATATAAAGAGTTGTCTATTGTTAGAGTGTGGAACCTCCAAATTCCATTTGTTGTTCTGACCTAACCTCAACGTGATTCTATAAAATGCTTTGAGAAGGGGGTATACCTGTTCCATTATCCTTCTAAATTCAGCTGTGATAAATTTTGACATCCTCTAGGGGAAGAAAAATCTTGAAAACTCTGATGAAAGCAAATTTACAAACAAATTCAAAAAGTAATTTCAATGGTAAATTCCAGGAAAATAAAGCTATTTACAGAGTATGCTAGGAATATTTGGAAACAATACTGGGAAATATGAATGTGCTAGAATGGATGAGTAATAACTGTTTTTTAAAGTTTGCGATGGCATCAGTGAGCCTATAACTGTGGTCTTATCTGAAAGTGAATTTATCTTGTTGCTTCTTGAAAGCTTTACTGTGCGTACCTTCAACTGTGGGTTCCACTAAGGTTGTATATAACCTATGCATCTGCTAGTCATGTACCCCTCGGGTAGTCAATAAAAATGCTAACTGAAAAGAGTTGAATTGCTCCCTTTTTATGCTGACTTTTTTTTCCAGAGAAAGCTTCAGGAGAGATGATACTGGCTGCCCTCTTGTACTTTACTAATGATACTAATTTGGAGATGAAGTCTTTGAAAAGCTTGGCATGCAAGACAGGGGAGAACAGTTATACAGCTTAGATTGAAAAGACAATAAGTATATGTTTGTTTGCTGCTAGATTATCCATCAGCTTAATACAACTCTGCAATTCCTCACTTTGGTATGACAGTGTATTTATAATAAGAAAGTATAATTTGCCATCTTACTCCCCAGTGTGTGTGACCTATGTCTCTTGTAAGTGGCTGCTTTTGAGGTGCCGTGATGTTGGTGGGATTTTGACATCTGGTGGATTTTCCTCTAAATGCTTTAGGAGAAACTCTTGTAGACATTTCTGTGGGGCCATACCAGCAGGTACCTGTCAGGATTGGGAGCCTTACTCTCCTCTGAACTGGAGAAGTGCCAGTAGAACACAGTATATCAGGAATAATGCCAAGAAAATATTATCATTATGAGTAGCTGTGGAAAAAGCACAACTGACAGGATGGGGGTAGTTTGTTAGGAATTTTCTGGAAAGGGAGGGAGTGACTTCCCAGCTCTAGTTTCTTGGACCAAAGCCCAGACTTCCTATAGACATATCATAGCAAGAATTCCTGGCAACCTAGCAGTATCTCCAGTTGTACCGGCACAACCTTACAGAGACATCTATCAATAGGAAGGACATTGACACAAGGGTATTGACAAAGTCACAGCTCTTTTATTTAGATAACATTTAGTATATATAATTTTAATTGGAAAAGGAATCTCTGTCATAGGCTCCCTTAGAGTAATGTGAAAAAAAATGTTTACAACAAATGCCAGAGATCAGAGAGTTAATTTATTGGTGATTTGTTTCCATTTAAATCAAAGAAGGTAAACTCTTGTCTTATCAAATTGAAAAATGTATTAATTACATTAAATTAATATAATATTAATCTATTAAATTAAATACATTAATTTGAAATTTATTTGAAATATTAAATTTCAAAGACGTCAAGAAAGTATTGAATTGTTCCACAAATTTTATTCCTTCAGGTTGTATAAAGGTTTTTGTTTGTGGGTTTTTATTTATTTATTTATTATTTTATTTTATTTTTTTTGGTACACTGGCCTCTCACTGTTGTGGCCTCTCCCGTTGCGGAGCACAGGTTCCGGATGCGCAGGCTCAGCGGCCATGGCTCACGGGCTCAGCCGCTCTGCGGCATGTGGGATCTTCCTGGACGGGGGCACGAACTCGTGTCCCCTGCATCGGCGGGCGGACTCTCAACCACTGCGCAACCGGGGAAGCCCTGTGGGTTTTTTTGTTTGTTTGTTTTGTTTTGTTTTCTGATTCTTTAGATATTAAAAGTACAAACAGGCTAATATTAGTCAAGGTGTTGAGGAATTCTCAGTGTATGACCTCCTTTATTTACAAATAAATATTGTGAGCATATATATAAAAGTTAAAATTCGGGGTGTTAGAGATGGTCGTTGTTGATTGGATGCAGTTGGGACTAAATTGCCCTGAAGGTGCTGCCAGGTTGGACTCAAAGAGAGGCCTTGGCTGCAAACAAACAGGGGATTATCCCTGTCACTTGCCTCAAAGATTTCTCAAAGAATCCTTCAGTTGTCCTTGAAAAATCACCAGTGAGGGAACTGGTTGAAGAATAAGAGAAATAAATGAAATCTAAGGCAATTTTAATTTTTATTATGAGCCAAAGACTCTGTTCCATTGCCTTGGACTTGAAGCCTTGCTTTCCATTTTTCTTTGTGATAGCTGATATTCCTGGAAGGGTATATAAGACCACTCCTGAGCTTTGACTTTGAATTCTGAGGTAGAAACCCTATTTAAGCACAAGTCTGATGGTGGAGAAATTAACTAGCATCCAAGTTGCCCTTTCTCAACTCTCTAATAAAATAACTCTGAAAATAAATAAATAGAAAGAACATTCAAATAGCTCCACTAACTTAGGGAAAGATCCAGGTAGTTTGTGCTGACTTAGGCCTACTCTATTCCAACAGGGATATAAGTAAGAAGGGCTTTCTCCATATAACAGAAACTGTCCCCTCTTCCTCCCCACCCCAAATATAACAGTGGCTTAAACATTTAAAAATTTAATGTGGAGGTAGGTGGTTTTGCCAGCTCAAGGATTTCAGAGTCTATGTCCTGAATTTTTTGCCCTTTTCTTTGTGGTCTTCTTGTGGTTACAAGGTGGCTGCTCCATCTGCAACATCACATCCATATTCCAGGCAGAAAAAAAGGGAGAGCAAAAACTAAGGCAACATGATTTTACTCCATTTTTGATGAGCTGCTCAATCAACTTATATCTCCTTGCCCAGAATTGTATTTTTCATAGTATCCTTTCTCTACCAGAGAAGATGGTTATTGTTTTCTATATGAGAACATTACTGTCCTCCACTCCCCAAATTGCTATTCTCTTAGGAAGGAAGATGGAAAGGGTAGGAAGTTGGTCTGTTACAAATATTCATCATTAATGTTACCTCACATAATTCTCAGATCTATTCATTTTTCTGTATTTCCATTTACACGATATTTAACAAATGAGAACTAAGATATCAGTTAATTGGATTGATCAGGGAGGGTCTCGTGGAGGAGGTGAGACTTAAAGATGAGTCTTGAAGTTTAACTATAATTTGGAGAAGCAAAGGGGGTGGAAATTCTAAGCAGAAGGAAAGAAGGGATAAAAGCCCCAAGATGGAAATGATTATAATACGTATGAGTGTGATTATGGTTATGGGCAAAGGAAGTATTAGGAAATTAGACATGCTTGAGCTGAGGTATTTGGAAAATCTTATAGCTATTTCTTTAAAAAGTAGAATGGATGGGGAGAACTAAGTCAGATACTCAGATCTGATTGTTGTATAGCATTATGGAGAAGCATGAAGCAATCCAAATTATAGTCCAAGGGAAGCTCTAATCCTTAAGATCTGAAAAAGAAACTCCTGTCTAAATGTAGCCTCTGTCAATAGCTATTTAATATGTGTTCTTCATTTCTATGGCCCACCTTCTTTGCAGCTACCTTGAATTTTCTAAGTTTTTAAGGTTATTTACATTTCATCGCCTTCCTAGAACATAAGAAGTACTCGTATGTTTGCAGAATCAAATTACATTGAATTATGCCCTACTCACCAACACTCCTGGGAATGGCCCATAGCTCCTGCTGGTGGGTCAGGCCTAAGCTGTCATGTTGGTTCCTCCAGACATGTCTTTTTTTCATAGAGTCAGAGGAAGCTCATTCACAGCTGATGATTTGAGCCAAATATGTTTGCTCTTGTGGAAATGGGGTCACTGACAACCAGATCTAAGTGGTGAAGGGGAGGGGAGGCCATAATCCCTGAATAATCAGAGGAAGCTATTTTGCATGGTGAAAAGTACAGGGTAAGGCATCATCATTCCAAAGACATCAAATTTTCCATTTCTCAGGTTTGGCTTGATGTCACCTTTCCTTCCATAATACCTACAGTGTCCCTTCAGTAAATTTTCTTAGACTGGTATGTATAGGTTTCTCTTTCTTGTTATCAGTTATGCCTAACAAGGACAGAAATATATTTGAATAATATTCCTATATATCCCTATTGGAGGGATGAGATTGCATTAAAAAGGGAGGCACTCTTAATACATTATATCTTTTTAAATGACTGCATAAGAATTGGTGCAAATATATTCCAACCATCTTATTCTTGCATGGTGAGCATCATTACTCATTTTTGAAAATTGTAGGGTTGATAGTGAAGTCTTTTTAAAAATGAAAGTCCGTGTCATCTCTGAAGTTAATGCAGATTGTCTTAATCTACTATTATTTATGTATTAGTCCAGTTAATTATCACAATTCATTGAGTGATGGAACTTCTAATAACATAGGATAGGAAGGGTATAAGTGGATTTTCCACATTTTTATTGGGAAAATCAGAAGCTTCTACAGGGGCCATTCAGAAGTGTGGTTAATAAAAAGACCACAGATCCATGGTCCCTACTGTGACACTTTTGGTCTTACCACAGACATTACATTCATCCCCTTGATCTGTTGGATGAGAATTACCTAATGGGCCAAACTTGACCTTAAGTGGTTCATCAAAGTGAATCCAGGGATGCTGCAAAGCAAGCACTGATTACAAGCAAAGGTATAGCTACCACCGCTCTGTTTAAGCAGCTGCCTGAGACGAAGAATGAAGGTTGGCAGACCATAGCACGTGTCAGAAGCATCAGTCATATAATTTATTTGGTTTGTTTTCGTCTTATGGAAGTCCTCTCTAGTAGGAATAAAGATGTTTAGAAGGAAAGGACTTGTTTTGAATTCTGATTAATTTAGAAGATATTCCTTTGGAGGGCTTGTATATTGTCTATGCGAACCTGTACCTGTGTCTGAGTCAGAGGCCTTGGAAAGGTGAGGTTATAAAGAGTAGGGTGAGTGGATGCAAACCTCCAGTGTTTTACCCCTTAACACATTAGTGGAGCTTTATTTTGGGGGAGAAAAAAAGAAATGAGGCAGGATAAGGAAAGGACCTAGGGCTACCCTTAGACTGGGCAAAGAGCTTCTGGAGTCCACAGCTCAGGGAGATGGGGCATGTGTGAGGGCATGAGATGTATTGAGTAGATGGGAATTCAAGAAACAGGAAGAAATCCTCTTTACTCACAAAACCCTTTTATTTCCCCTCCCCCAACTGTCCTCTGCTTGTTTTGCTAATGAGGGAGGATGAATCATTGTGCATCGAGCAGCTGCTACAAACCAGGCTTTGCTTTAGGCACTTCATGTCCAAACTCTGACCAATCCGCCAACTGTCCTGGGAAAACTGTGTAGTGAAGTGGTCCATGGTAGTCTAATTAGTGTAAACTGTCAACTTATCAGTGAAAATTCACTCAGGTGACTGTGGAATCAGAAAAGGAATATCCGTTAGAAGGACATAGAAATAACATGTAGAGAAGTTGTCATTTCCTGTGTCTGGGTACATTTATTTTTGATTGTTTATACGGAATTTATTTTTTGTTTTCCAAGTATTTTTTTTCAAAAGAGAGGCAGAGAGAGAATGAATGTCTGGAAAGCTGACTACTTGAAAATTATTTTGCTAGCGAACACTAGCAAGCTCACATTTGGTGGCTTTACAAGAATCATCAATTTTATATTACAGGTGGTTCTCAGGTTGTAGTTCCAGTATTTTACACATGCATCCAGTCTGTTTTCTGCAACCTAGAGGGATGAGCTGTTGATAATTAGTTTTATGCCATAGGGGTTCGAACTTTGTATTAAAAGATATGTGTGATGTCCCTTTGCATGTAATGTGAATGAGTTATTTGATTATAGGAATTAGTTGTTTAGTCTGTTTGCTTTGAGAACAGGGGACAGTTATCTTCTCTTGGGAGAGATCAGCTTTCATCTTTAGTCTGTATTATTATAAACCTTTTTTCTTAGAGATAACAGATAAATCACATTACTCATTGAATTAAGTTATGCTTTTAAAGCTTGAAAGAACTTTATTGGAGAGTTTCAGGTATTTTATTAAAATTTATTGTAATTTACTAGACATAAATTATTGTGTGATAATTATCTCCCTTAGAAGTAATATATGAAGTAAAATTTTACCAATGTTAGCTCATTATTTTCACTCTATTTTATCATTTTTATTTTCTTTAGTTTTAAGTGTTCTGAAATACCCCCCCAAAAATTAATGCGTTTTGTTGAGAGAATTAATTATGTACCCAAGAAAATCTGTTTTTTTATTAGCAGATATTCTAGCTATTTGCTTTGCCTTGAGAGAAATTTATAACAGATAAGGATAGGTATTTAGATTTATTTTTAATAGGAAAGTGATGTTGATTTTCCATGTGAAGATTAAAAATTATTACACATGAGAAAATTACTATATAACAATGCAGTTTGTTATTATATGTTATTGTTATATGTTTATGTTATATGTTATTTGGAAAGTGGACAAATAGATGAATAACATATTATTTCTCTGACAAAAACTCTAAAGGTAATCCCAAGCCAATGAACTCCATGTAATTCAAAGAAAACTCTGCTGTGAAATGTACAATAGATAATCTAGTGTAAATTACTTCCTTGGAGAGTTAATTTTTCTCTGGTGGCGAGTTATTAGTAGAGATAATTGAGGTGGTCATTGAGTCAAAGGAAATTTATGGAATTAATGCCAGTGATATCTCAGAAATTCATAAACTTGATTTCTTAATGAGAAAAGTAACACAAAGAGTTTTTTCACTTTTTATATGGTAATACTTTATAATATCATTTGATATAACAGAGGATTTTGATTCTCCAAGTGGCCTCAAACTAATGGCAGTTAGTCCTTCCTCTCTCCAAACTGGTATAAACTGAACTTATTTACGTTGGAGAGTCAAGCATTTACAGGACAGGATGTTCCTGTTTGATATTTTATGCTCTCTCATTTTCATCCACTGTGAATATATTGTCTTGAGCTCTTTTGGCAAAGGGAGAAATTAGCTTAGCACAGCTATTTTTTTCTGACCTCATTTTATTCTTTGGAAAAATCCTTAGTATTTTGCAGCATCAAAGTGGCAAAAATAGAAGAATTTAAACTCACATATATAGGGTCTGTGGCAGGACTAGAAAATAGCCCTCAGTACACAGAAGTTGCAAGTCACTGAGGGAAATTGAGCAGCCAGAGTCAAGCTTCTAAGTCATACTGCTGATCAGAGCTGAGGGTCATGGTTAGGACCTTTAAATAGAAACAGCATCATACTGGTTTTCTTTTACCCCCTCAAGCTACTCCCTCACCCTTGTGTACTCCTTATAGACTTCATTCTGATTATATGAGGATCTAAAAATAGAACAAAGATGGCTACATCTTTTTGTATATGTGTGTGCTGTAATAAAAAAAAGAAAGAGATGAAACAATTTTATTGTTTGTTTTATTAACCGTAATATAACCTTAAGAATTTCTATTAAATATGTTTACTTCCTTATAACTTTTACTACACTAGGCATTGTATCTGGCAAGAAAGGTAAAAAGTACACTTTTTTTTTGTCAGAGTCAATTTTATGTTGTATAATATTATATACTACCTGTCAGTATAATACTTTTTATCTTTTAAGTTAAATGTGGTGATGCCACAATTCAATAAACATTTGTGCAGCATTTATATGCTAAGAGCTGTGTGTAATAAAAAAAATGGGAGGTTGTAATTTAGCAGGGGAAATGCCTATTTTTTTGACTGTATCAATAGTATGAGTAAGTATGTATAAAATGGATAAGAGAGGTAAAATGAAATAGAATTATTAAGAAAGATAGCATTAATTTTGACTGAGACTTTGGAGTAGAGATGATATTAAAAAGAGGTTCCTAGAGGGAGTAATGTTTAAACAGGGACTTGAAAGATAATTAGGACGGGGGTGGGAACACTCCAGGGTTGGCAGTGAGGTGGCCTAACATGAGTTAAAACATAGTTAAAGATTGATGAGTCTTAGGTATGTTTGGAAATGTCAAATAATCCATTTTTTAGGTGGAGCCTTAAAGAGTAAATTTAGACCAGACAATGGAAGGGGTTGAAGGCTGTGCTGAGGAATCTGGACTTCATTCTGTGAATTATGGGGATTCTCTGAAGGCTTTTGAGTAGAAGAGTTATCTTTAAGGACAGTAACTGATGACAGTAGGAAGGATGTAGGTGAGAAGGAGACAGAGGGAGGGAAGGAGGGGCCTGGCACATGGAGATATTTCTTGGCAGGCTACCGGTAGTTCAGAGACAATAGACTACAATGAGAAGATCACAGTGAGAATGGATTTCTGAATAATATGGCTGGGGTTTGATGGCTGATTGACCTGGGAAGGGGAAAAGGGAGAAAGAAAGGAGTAAAAAATTTTCCCGTCAGTATTTTGACTTAGTAACTTGGAAAATGCTGACGCTATTAGCTAAAGTTGGGAATATTGGAAGACAATGGGGAAAATAAAAAATTCCACTTTGGTCATATTATACATGAGAATTAGTGGGATGTCCTTGTGGGGCAATCAAGCTCATGAGTTATGGTAAAAGTAATATTGATAAACCGATTTCTGAAATCATATATATATCAACATTTAATACATGAAATAATTCAATTTTTTTAACATCTTTAATTGGAGTATAATTGCTTTACAATGGTGTGTTAGTTTCTGCTTTATAACAAAGTGAATCAGTTATACATATACATATGTTCCCATATCTCTTCCCTCTTGCGTCACCCTCCCTATCCCACCCCTCTAGGTGGTTACAAACCACCTAGCTGATCTCTCTGTGCTATGCGGCTGGTGTAGATACTCTTCAAGTTCTGTGATCTAATACAAAACTCTCCAGTTGTCTTTTTAAAAAAATCTATAAAATAAAGGCTGTAAATGTCCTTTTATCTCTGAAATTCCATGACTCTGAGTGGTTAGGGATTCTTTAAAGTTTTTTTTTTCTTAAAGCAGCTTCATTGAGATATAATGCATATACGATAAAATTCACCCATTTTAAATGTATAATTCAATGGTTTTAGTATACTCGTAGAGTTGTCCAGCTGTCATCACAATTTGGGAATATTTTCATCACCCCCACACACACAAATAAATTCCATATCCCTTACTGCTAAGTCTCCATTTCCTTCTAATCTCCTGAGTCCTAGGCAACCACTAATCCACATTCCGTCAGTATAGATTTTCCTGTTCTGAACATTTTGTACAAATGGAATGATACAATATGTAGTGTTTTGTTTCTAGTTTCTTTCACTTAGCATAACACTTTCAAGGTTCATCCATGTTTTAGCATGTATCAGTACCTTATTTTTATTGCCAAGTAATATTCCCATATATGGATATACCACATTTTATTTATTGATTTATTAATGAATGGGTTTTTCACTTTTTGGCTCTTATGAATAATGATTCTGTGAACATTTGTGTTTATTTGTACTTATGTTTTCATTTCTCTTGGGTATATAACTAGAAGTGGAATTGCTGGGTCATATGGTAACTCTGTGTTTAAACTTTCAAGGAGTTCCCAGACTGTTATCCAAAGTTGATGCACTATTTTGCATTCCCACTGGTAATATACGGATTCCAATTTCTCACATCATTGCCAACACTTGGTATCATCTGTCTTCTTGATTATAGCAATCTTGGTGGTGTGAAATGGTATTTACTTGTGGCTTTGATTTGCATTTCCCTGTTGGATATGATGTTGAGCATCTTTTCATGTGCTTATTGGCCATTTGTATATCTTCTTTAGAGAAATGTCTGTTCAGATCCTTTACCTATTTTTAATTGGCACACTTGTCTTTTTATTATTTAGTTTTTATTATTGAGTTGTAAGAGTTTTTTAATGTATTCTAGACACAAGTTCCATATCAAACATATGATTTGTGAATGTTTTTCCTGTTCTATGGGTTATCTTTCCACTTTCTCGATGGTATCTTTTGAAACACAAAATAATTTAAAATTTGATGAAGTACAAATTACTTTTTTTTTGGTTGCTTATGCTTTTAATGTTCTACCTAAGAAACTGTTCCTAATATGAGATCATGAAGATTTACACCTATGTTTTCTTCTAGGAGTTTTATGGTTTACCTCTTGCATTTAGGAATTTGATACACTTCAACTTATTTTTTGTATAATTTTGTGAGGTAGGGGTAAAATTTCATTCTTTTGTATGTGGATATCTAGTTGTCCCAGCACCACTTACTGAATAGACTATTTTTTCTCCTTTAAATTTTCTTGGCACCCTTGTCAAAAATTAACTGACCATAATTGTGAGGGTTTATTTCTGGACTCTCAACTCTATTCCATTCATCTTTATTTCTACCCTCATAATAGTATCACACTGTCTTGATTACTGTGTCTTTGTAGAAAAGTTTTGAAATTAGGAAGTGTGAGTCCCACAAGTTTCTTCTTTTTCAAAATTGTTTTGGATATTCTGATTTCTTTGGATTTCCATATTAATTTTAGGATTATCTTACCAAATGTTGCAAAGATGCTAACTGGGATTCTGATAGAAATGGTATTGAATCTATAGATAAATTTGGGGAGAGTTGCCATTTTAACAATATTAAGCCTTCTGATCCATGAATAATATCTTTTCATTTATTTAGGTCTTCTTAATTTCTTTTGAGAATGTTGTATAGTTTTCAGAATATAATTTTGCACTTATTTTGTAATTTTATTCCTAAGTTTTAAAATTCTTTTTGATGCTATTGTAAATGGAATTGTTTTATTAAGTTCATTTTCAGTTTGCTCATTGCTACTCTATATACAATTGATATTTTTATGTATTAATTTTATATCCTGGAACCTTGCTAAACTTATTATTCCTAATAGTTTTGTAGTGAGTTCCTTTGGATTTTGTATGTTTAAGATCATGTCATCTGCAAATTGAGATTGTTTTACTTCTTCCTTTCCAATCTGGATGCTTTTTATTTTCTTGTTAATTGTTCTGGAAAGAATCTCCAGTGCAATGTTGAACAGAAGTGAAGAAGACATTCTTGCTTGTTCCTAATCTTAGGGGAAAGTATGCAGACTTTCACCATTAAGTATGATGCTGGCTGTGGGTTTTTCATAGATGCCCTTTATCATGGTGAAGATGTTTTAATCCTAGTTATTTGAGGGTTTCTTTGCTTCCTCTGCCTGGAGTGCCCTTTCTTTTCTCTCATATCTGGTGAATACCCTCATATCCTCTAAGACCAGCTTAAATGTCTCCAGTCAACAAAGCTGATCCTTTCCCTCTTTCCACTTCTGGCTTTAGGGTTATAAGTCATAAAGGAATGGAAGAAATTGACTTTGAGTCACTTTTAAAAATGTTTTTCAATTTGGAAAATATCCAATTATTAATTCAAGGCACTCAGATCAGAGCCCTCACAGATCATTCCATTTAACCTGCCGAGGGACTGATTTTCAGGCACGAAACTTGGATGGTGAATTTGCATAATACATTTTCAAAGTACATTTTCAAAGTACAAACTGATGCACATCTCTCTGCATAGGTAGTAATCATTTTCAAAGTACAAACTGATGCACATCTGTCTGTATAGTTAGTAATCCATGCATTTGCAAAAATCTAATAAAATGTATCCTGAAGATACAAGTTCTAAAATGATAAATATTGAATATTCTGCAATAGAAAAGACATTGTGAGCTATCTGATCCAGTGAAATGAATTTTTCATTAAAATGGCATATTAATTGAAAACTGAAGATTAATGCTTTTTACTTACATGTATATTAAGTCACAATTCACTTCTGCCACTTTTCTTTTCAAATAGTGAAAGCATTGAGTTTTGCCTTCACTTGAGCAGGTTAGTTTTTAACTTATTTTGCTGGATTTCTTTCACTCACTCATTTACTTACTAACCCACCAATTAATTTATACAATTAATTTTAAAATGTTCATTTATAATAATTTCTATAGGAAAAGTAAATAAAAACAAATCCCTATTCTGCAGGAATTTATTTTATTAGAGAAATTAAAAGAATGTAATGTGAAGTAGTTGATACAGACTTCTAGTTGAAGTTAGCAGCCTCAGTACCTGTGTCAGCTTCCCTTTGCCCTAACATATATGCACATGTCAGACATGCATGCACACAAAGGGGAGACAAGCTGGGAAAACGGACTTATAAAACCATAGAAGAAATGTAAGCCTATTATTTATACCAACAAGTGTAGTCTGTGATTCATAAACATAAATGGATGTAAAATATACCAGATACTTGAGAAAACCCAGCAAAATGAAAGATGAACCAGGAGAGATGATTCTAGACCAAAAAAAGAACAAAATAGAAATTAAAGTTTTTAAATTAATATCTTCAGAAAGATTCTAACTTTTTTGCATCCATAAATTAATATAAACATGATATGAGAAAATAAGCAATCAAAATTAAAATAATCTGGGAAGTTAAATATATAATAATAAATTGTAATAAAGTTTGAGTTGGCTAAATCATGAGATGCTTGTAGTTGAAAATAAAGTAAGAATCTGGAAGATAAAGTGAAGGAAACTGTTAATTTCTTAGGACTGCCTTAACAAATTACCACAAACATGGTGCTAAAATAACAGGATTATATTCTCACAGTTCTGGAGGCCAGAAGTACAAAATCAAGGTATCAGCAGCGCTGGTTTCTTCTGGAGGCTCTGAGGGAGAATCTGTTCCATGTTTCTCTCTTAGCTTCTGGTGACGGCTGGTAGTCCTCGGTGTTCCCTGACTTGTAGATCCATCATTTCAATCTCTGTCTCTCCATCTTCACATGGCCTTCTCTTGTGTGCCAGTGTATCTATTTCTTTCCTCTTCTAAGGATTTGCCGTTGGATTTAGGGCTCACCCTAATCCAGGTTGGTCCCATCTAGAGATCCTTACTTTAATTACATCTTCAAAGACCCTTTTGCCAAATAAGGTTATATTCTGAGGTTTGAGATGGACATATCTTTTGGGGGCTACAGTTCAGTCCATTACAGAAACATACCACAGAACTGGAAAATATGAGAGTGAAAGTCTTTAAGGACCCAAGGAATAAATCTAGTTGGAGGTACCATTCAAAATATTTAACCACTGATATGGCATAGGCATAGACTGATCAAATAGAGGCTATCCAGTCAGAATTGATGCTAACTGAATATTAGCTCAGGATTCCAAAGCAGAGAAAGGGGGCAGTGAAACACAGGAAATAATCAAAGACATAGTAGAAGAAAATTTCTTCAGGCTTAAGAAAGGTTATTTCTTAATATTGAAAAAGTCTGGTAAGTATGTCAAGTAAGATAAATGAAAAAAAAAAGTTCTAGGAGAAAATAATTTGGATACTTTCTAGGGGGAATCCCATCCCTCCAAGGATAAGAGAAAATCTGAAAAGTTTCCAGTGAAAACAAATGGGTTACCTACAAAGCAATGTTAGAAATATGAATCAGATTTTTCATCCTAAGTCCAGGTGCTAGAACACAAAATAGCAATATCTTCAACCAACTATCTGAAAAATTAGGAAAAAACAGTAATAAAGAAACTTTGTATTCACAGTTTCTGGGCATTGAAACTGGAGTAGGTGGTGGGGAGAAACACTCTTCATTTTCATTTTATGCCCTTTTGTACTTTTTTTTTTAAGAACAGTTTTAAGTTCACAGCAAATTTGAGTGGAAGGTACAGAGATTTTCCATATCAGGTTTCCCCCACTATCTGGAAGTAGAGTGTTCCCATAAAACCCTTTCTAAACTGAAGTGTCCTAAAGCAAAGAAGCAATTACCTTAAGACACATCTTTTTGGATGGATGCACAAAATAAATCAAGATAAAGTACAGACACAGTTCAAAGCTATGATGGCTTGATGTTGAGATGGTGAGTAGTTCCCAGGGAAGGAGCTTGGAGGTGCCACTTTCGCTGCTCAGGGTGCGAGCTGCCTTTGTAACACCTCACTGCAGAACAAAGACTGAGTGCTAATTTTGCTTTTTGCCTTTTTTGGTAAAAGCAAAAGTCCTCTTTGGGTTTCTTTCAGTTAATGAAAACATGTACTAATGTAGGTCTCTCATAAAAGCCATAAAGTGGACTTTGGAAAAGCGGGGCATACCTGTATTCCCTACCCCACCTATGCATAGCCTCCTCCATCGTCAACATCCCCCACCAGCGTGGTTACATTTGTTAAGTTTGACAAACCTATACTGACACATCATAATCTCTCAAAATCCATAGTTTATTGTAGGGTTCATGCTTGGTGGTGTACGTTCTATGGATTTGGACATATGCATAATGACATACATCCACCATTATAAAATACAGAGTATTTTCATGGCCCTAAAAATCCTCTGTGCTCCACGTATTCATCTCTCCCAACCCCTGGCAACCACTTACTATCTCCATAGTTTTGCCTTTTCTGGAATATCAAATAGTTGGAATCATACAGTTTGTAGCCTTTTCAGATTGACTTCTTTCAGTTAATAGCACGCATTTAAAGTTCCTTCATGTCTTTTCATGGCTTGATAGCTCATATAATTTTATCACTAAATATTATTTTAATGAAATAACATTCCATTGTCTTCCAGCCTCTACCCATCCATTGTCTGGATGTGCCACAGTTTATTTATCAGTTCATCTACTGAAGGGCACCTTGGTTGCTTCAGTGTTCTGGCTGTTATGAATAAAGCTGCTGTAAACATCTGTGTACAAGTTTATGTGTGGACTTAAGTTTTCACCTCTTTGGGTAAGTATCAAGGATCATGATTGTTGGATCATATGGTAGGAGTGTTTGGTTTTGTAAGAAACTGCCGAACTGTCTTCCAAAGTGGCTGTATTGTTTTTGCATTCCCACCAGCAATGGATGAAAATTTCTGTTACTCTGCATCCTTGCCAGAACTTGGTATTGTCAGTGTTCCAGATTTTGGTCATTCTAATAGATGTATCTGGTATCTGATTGTTGTTTTAATTTGCATTTCCTTTATTTGCTTATTTTCCATCTGTATATCTTCTTTGGTGAGGAGTCTGTTAAGGTCTTTGGCCCATTTAAAAATATTGTGTGCTTTATTGTTGAGTTTTAAGAGTTCTTTATATATTTTGGATAATAGTCTTTATCAGATGTCTTTTTTGCAAATATTTTCTCCCAGTCTGTGGCTTGTCTTCTTATTGTCTTGACATTGTTTTTTAAAGAGCAGAAGTTTTAAATTTTAATGAAAGCCGGCTTATCAATTATTTCTTTCATGAATTGTATCTTTGGTATTTTACCTAAAAAGTCATCACCATACCCAAGGTTATCCAGGTTTTTCCTTTGTTATCTTCCAGGAGTTTTAGAGTTTTGCATTTTACATTTAGGTCTATAATCCATTTTGAGTTAATTTTTATGAAGGATATAAAGTCTGTGTCTAGATTAATTTTTTTTTGCATGTGGATGTCCAGTTGTTCCAGCATCATTTGTTGAAAAGACTATCTTTGTCCATGTTTTGCTGAAAGACTTACTTTCAGCTTCAGGTTCAGGGTATTCACCAGCAAAATAACCACTCCACACTTTAATGAGCAAGAAATAAGGAAATTTATTATATAAGTAGTAAGTTACAATATAAGGACAAGTAATATGTATATACAGACAGAGAAATAAATGTACATACATCACCAATTGGAGAAACACCTACATCCAGATCCAAACAATGCTGGGAAGTCCCTGCAACAGCAATCTGGAATCCCAATTGGAAGGTCCTGGACAGTGTGTCCACCCCACAGGTGAGACTTCAGAGTGTCGCCTAGAGGAGTCCTGTTTTTAACACCAAGCTGTGAGCTCATAATCATCAGCTTACGTGCAAATATGCAGCTCTGGCTATTATCATAAATGCTTTGATACTTTAGTCATAAGTCTCGAGGTGTTCATTGATCCCGGGAACTGGCCAGATTTGACTTTCTAGCACCATTTCTGCTGACCTGCACATAGTCCAGCAGTTCAGTATGTAGCTTCTTTCAGGGTCTTTGTTTAATCAAAGGCCTATTGTTGCCTCTGAAGCCTGAACAAGACTATTAATTTTCCCAACAGTCCATTACATTGCCTTTGCTCCTTTGTCAAAGATCAGTTGACTGTATATATATGGTTCTATTTCTGGGTTCTCTATTCTGTTCCATTGATCTATTTGTCTATTCTTTCACCAACATCACACTATATTGATTACTGTAGCTTTATAGTAAGTCTTGAAGTTGAGTAGCATCAGTCTTCCAACTTTGTTCTTTTCCTTCAATATTGTGTTGGCTATTCCCAGGTCTTTTGCCTCTTCATATAAACTTCAGAATCAGTTTGTTAATATCCACAAAATAACTTGCTGGGATTGTGATTGGGACTGCATTGAATTTATAGCTGAAGTTAGGAAGAACTGACATTTTGATAATATTGAGTCTTCCTATCCATGAACATGGAATATTTCTCCATTTATTTAGTTCTTCTTTGATTTTATTCATCAGAGTCTTGTAGTTTTCCTCATATAGATCTTACACCGATTTTGTGAGATTTATACCTTAGTATTTTATTTTGGAGGGTGTTGATATAAACGGTACTGTGTTTTTAATTGCAAATTACACTTATTCACCATTAGTAAATCGGAACGCAGTTGACATTTGTATATTAATCTTATATCCTGCAACCTTGCTGTAATTGCTTATTAGTTCCAGGAATTTAAAAAAAAATTGATTCTTTTGGCTTTTTCTGCATAGATAATCATGTCATTTGCAAAACAAAGATAGTTTTATTTCTTCCTTCCCAGTCTGCATAACTTTTATCTCCTTGTCTTATTGCATTAATAAGGACTTGCAGCATGCTGTTGAAAAGGAGTGGTAAGAGGGAGCATCCTTGCCTTGTACCTGATCTTAGTGGGAAAACTTTGAGTTTCTCACCATTAAGTAGGATATTAGCTGTAAGTTTTTATAGGTTTTTTATAATCAAGTTGAGAAACTTCCCCTCTATTTCTGGTTTACTGAGGATTTTTATCATGAATATTGTTGGATTTTGTCAAATGCTTTTTCTGTGTCTATTGATATGATCATGTGATTGTTAAAAATTCTGTTGATATGAAGGATTATATTAATCGATTTTTGAATGCTGAACCAACTTTGTATACCTTGGCTGTTGTCTTAGTTTGTTCAGTCTGCCATATGAAATATCACACACTGGGAAGCTTATAAACAGTAGAAATTTATTTCTTACAGTTCTGGAGGCTGGAAGTTTGACATTGGGGTGCCATGGTCAGGTGAGGGCCCTCTTTCTGGTTGCAGACTTCGCATTGTATCTTAACATGGTGAAGGAGCTAGGGAGCTCTGTGGGATCTCTTTTACGACAACAATAATCCCATTCACGAGGGCTCCACCCTCATGACCTAAGCACCCAAAGGTCCCACCTCCTACCAGCATCACATTGGGCATTAGGATTCCAACATGTGAATTTTGAGGCGGTGTAAACATTTAGACCATAGCAGTCATGGTGTATAATTCTTTTTAAAAATATGTTCTTTAATTCTGTTTCTAATATTTTTGTTAAGGACTTTGGTGGCTATGTTCATGAGAGATATTGGTGTGTAGTTTTCTTGTATTGTCTTTGCTTTTGGTTGTAGGGTCCTTTAATACTTTAAAAAACATATACATGTGTTATCTCTATAATTTAAAAAGTTAATTTCAATAATAACAAAAGAGTAGTATATGGCAGTGCTTCTCCAACTTTAATGTGTATATGAACCACTGAAGAATCTTATTAAAAACAGATTTTGATTCAGTAGGTCTTGGGTGATATCTGAGATTGTCTGTTGCTAAAGAACTTTCATGATAAGCTGATGTTGCTAGTCCTAGAACCATACTTTGAGTAGCAAAAGGTATAGAGTAAGTCCAATGAAGGGCGCAATAGTTTTTTTAAACCAAAATAATTAAATTGAAACAGTGGTTGAATTAAAAAAATTATTTATACTTAATGGCTAGCGAGGGTTTAGAAGCTATCCCTAAAAAGTCATTTTATGATAATTAAGTACTACTTGGATTAAAAAAAAAAAAACCTGACAGGAAAATTAACGACTTAATGTCCAGGGCTGGAGAGGGATGAAAGTCTATGACATGAGTCTTAATTTGCTTCTGGAGATCAATACTTAGCATCATTAACAAGATCAATATAACAGTGTAGCTTAGAATAAAAGAGATTTTAGTTTTTTCTTGAATATTCTGTAATTCCTCTCTGAAAATTGCCAGGTTTTCAATCCTGACCGATGCTAGGAAACATGAGTATAATATTTACCGATGTTGTCATTTATCTATTGGTTGGTTCATTCCTTTGTTCTTTTATATTTATTAAGCACCCATTTTGTGGTGCTGAGTAAAGGAAGGGAGCATGTGCTGCTCCCTGAGTTCCCAACCATGCTTGGACACCCATAAAACTGAATTTCTATCAGGACACGAGCCTGGGACATACAAGTCTGCAAAATGCAAAAGTCTGATCTGTTTTTTTTCAAGAGGGGGAAAATCTCTAAGAATTACAGGCTATTTAACTTTAATAAGTTGGTTAAAAATGGAATGCAGTAGATTAATTTATGATAAATTGAAAGTATATTTAGTTTTTAATTTATTTAAAAAATTTTAAAACTTTCTATTTTATTTCTAACTCTACAAGTAACATAGATATTGTTTTTATAGCAATTAAGTAAATAAATGGGAACAAAGTCTTTTGAATACTTCCCTCAACCCCAGTCACTATGCATTAAATATATATATGTATATATGTATGCATGTGTATGTATAAATGTACATTACATATAGATTGAGAAAGAGGTCGCTACATAAATACATACATGAGTGGGTGTGAGTGTGTGATGTTTCTACATAATTAGTGTCTATACTGTACGTATTCCACAACTTGATTTTTTTCATTAACATGTCTTAGAGATCTTACTGTGTTAGTCCATAAAGATTTACCTCGTTGTTTCTAACTGCTATCCAGAATCCCTATTTAACTATTGCCTGGTAGATGATCATTTATGTTGCATCCAGCTTTTGCTCTTACCACTAGGTACACTGCATTGAACCTCCCTGTGCGTGCCTCATTGTGCCCACCTGTGTGGGCATTTCTATCTGGTAAACACTGAGTAGTTAGACTGCTCTGTTTTAGGTTATACACCTTTTATGTTTTGTTAGATACTTCTAAATTGCTAAGTTAATTTGTGTAGATCTAATCTTATTGATATTGCAAAGTACTAAATCTTAAAAGTGGTCTTTGAAAAACAACTTGTTCCTGCTCAGTTTAATTTCCTCTGTAACAAACCATAGCCCTGAAGATAAGGAGGGGGAGAAAGAAAAGCAATATATTTGAAGCGAAGCTTTGGATTTGAATTAATAATTTTCTTACTAGTGAAATTTAGAAAACTGCTTTGAAATATACAGTGGTCAGACACCCAGTTAGCTGGACTGCCCAAACCCAAAGCCAGTAATCAATAAAGTAGCATCAATCTGAGGGTCGTTATTGAAGTTCCTCTGGTTTTACTCTTAATTAAAAAAATTGAACAGAATAAAAAGGAAGCTTAATAAAACCGAACATAGCTTAAGAATAATGGGGACGTTGGGCTGTTTTGAAAAAGTGACCATTAACATCACCTCATTGGTGATGCCATCCAGTGATTCATTTCATTTATGTTTAGACTGAATTCAATCAGCAGGTAACTGGCTCTCCTGGCTGGATACTTTCCGCCCCCAGCTCTTCCCAACCCTTCTCCACCTGGCTCCTCATTCTGTGGTCCAGTGCAGACATACCCACCTTCACTGTTCATACTCAGACTATTAGTGCTAAGTCTATGTTTCTTACAGAACTCCTTCATACTCTTATGGATTATATCTGTTCTTTTTCCCCTCTCTCTTCACTCGTCATTGGACTGCTTGAGGACTGAACCATGAATTGTCCATTATTGTAGTCCCAGCTGGCAGCACTGAGCTTAGGTGGTTAAGGATGTGAACTTCAGACAGATCCGTGTGCAAACTTCAGCTCTGCCACTTTCCAGCTCTGTGTATTCTTGGGGAAATTGCTTGAGACAGTGGTGCTTCCGTTTCCTTATCTGTAATGGCACAGTATAAACAATGAAACGATAATTGCTGTTATTATTATTGTCATTGTTGAAATATAGTTTAAGAAGAACTAAGTAAGAAAAATTCTTCAGACTATGTGAAAGAGGGCTAATGTATTATAAAAATTTAACTCAAATTTCCCAGTCTCTCTTATTTTCTAATAAAAGGAATAGATATGAGTTACTTTCGTTTTCATCTAGAATAAGCTGTATCTCTCTGCGTTTATTTAGCACAGACTTAGGGATCTCAATGCAAAATATATTTAGGTTTCCAAGATGTATGTTTTATCAGGCACTTCAAAATTTGACACTTACTCTTGATAATGATGAAAATATTCAGGAATGAACAAGCACCCTGAGTACCTCAGTGGTCTCCTATTTGGCCCAAGGTAGCAATTTCAAAAAGGTGAGGGATCACATCTAAAGAAAACAAATGAACATTTTTAGAATGCGGTCTCCTAGCTGGCATACTCATCTTCCCAGATCTTTAATTCTCCTTTGGGAATTAACTCATATATCACTCTAGTTTCTATAGGTATAAAGTAGTCTTTGCACCAAGAGCTATAATGCTACCATTGAAATCTGGGTCTAGGAATTATGATTTACCTCTTAGCTTAGGCATTTTTTGCCTACTCTTCACCATGTTGTTTATTTCAGACAGCCCCTGTGCTCTTTTAACAGGGCATCTGGATTCAAACCTATACCTTTTATAGTGTCTGCCTGTCAAATTGGTACTGCTTCTGAAACCCTTTCTCCTCCCTCCTTTCCTTCTCTGATTTTATGTGCATCCTTTAATTCTCTCTTTCCTCCTAGAAAAGTGCAGGTCACCAACAGAACCCCTTTCTAAAAGCATGCTGCCCAGGGAGCTCCATTTCCTTTGCTCTCCACCATTGCCAAATATCTCCTGCTTTCTATTTTCTCTTGTCTTCTGTCACAATAGTCTCTCTCTTTTTATTCTTTTAGAAATAGATATGAAATATCTCTTTTAGAAGAGTGAATTTTTATTTTCACATCCCCTCTGAGCTCCTGTGGGTAGTGGTAACAGGAAAGCAGATGTTGTATATCGAAATTGTCATCTCCAGTCAAGTTGTCTCTGTGATAAAACTTGAGATTCTGTGAGGCCGCTGTGTCCTGGAAATGTCATAAGCAAGAACTTCTCTGCCGTTGATCATTCCGAATCCCTGGACTGTGTTATTCTAGGGTGTGCTGTGAATAAGGACACTCTTGGTGCCACTCCCTGTATTTTGATTGCCTGCCATCTCTCAGTCTTGAGATTCAAGGTCTCGAAGCTCTGGCCAGACTCCACCTCATACTTCTGCTGCTGACAAATGAACCAACCTGCCTTTCTATTTCGAACCGTCTCTGAAAGCTTTCCAACAGTTTCTTATTGCCAAGGTCTCTGCCCCCAATTTGAAAGCCTTAGAAGTCTTGCCTTTTCCCTTCCATCCATCTGGCCTCATTTGATCAATGACCACCCTCATGGCTAGGTCTCAGTTTCTCTGGGTGCTATTTTATGTGTTCAGAAAGTTCCTTTCCATGCCATTCACCTCCTGCCCTGATCCGAGGCCCAAACGTGGAGCGGGCTCTTTTGGTTGCTTTTTCCTCTTGGAGGGTTCCGGTTTAGGCATGACCCTGAACGTGGAATTTTATTTTCTTTCATGTAGGTGCCATAAGAGTCATTGTTATCTCCAAGATATTGGTTAAAAACTAAGGTATTGGTTAGTGATTGTACATATTCCTGAATACCTTCATAAGATAGGAGATTTTTGATAACAGATCCTAAGAAGGAAACTCTAATGATGGAAAGCCAGTGAAGTGAGTATTTTAAAGGGTGTCTTACTTGTTTTTCCCTCAAATCATGCCTATGGGTACCACCTGATCATAATATAAGCCCCTGCCCTCCCCTTTCCTTCATACAGCTTCAAGTTCCCGTTCACAGTAACAGATAACTTCTCAAGGCAGTGGAGTGGGTGAGGCAAGTTGTAGGGAGCCAGACTGCCTGGGTTTGAATCTCACCTTGGCTACTTATTAGGTGTGTGATTTCAAGTGATATGTTTTAATCTGTTTCGTAATTTCCCCATGAATAAAATGGGCATGATAATATTACCTACCTCAGAATGTTCTTAGGTAGATTTTATATAAGTTAAAATCTACCAGGCTTCGCTGGTGGCGCAGCGGTTGAGAGTCCGCCTGCCGATGCAGGGGACACGGGTTCGTGCCCCGGTCCGGGAGGATCCTGCATGCCGCGGAGCGGCTGGGCCCGTGAGCCATGGCTGCTGGGCCTGCGCGTCCGGAGCCTGTGCTCCGCAACAGGAGTAGACCATAACAGTGAGAGGCCCGTGTACCGCAAGAAACAAAAACAAAAACAACAACAACAACAAAATCTACCTTATTATTATCTTGAACTGAAATAAGAAAACGCACTCCTAAGTATCTGGGCTGTAGCTGATAAAAGACTAAAATTTTTTATTAAGTTATGTACATTTATCACATCTTTTATTCTCTGCCTGTATGCTCCTTCTGTGTTTGTCCATGTTAACAGCTCATAGTTTATCCTGGAGAACATTGGATGGCGAACATGTTCCATATAAATATTACTTCGTAAAGGCTTTTCAGTGATCTTGGTGATAAAGTGCACATTGTCTTGGGTTTACAAGCCTTTCAGAATATTTAAATCCTATAGTCTTAATCAGCCTGATTTAACTCTGTGTATTTGGTCTATTTGTTAACTTCATCCAATGCTTTTAATGTAAATATAATCTGTTTTCCCAGAATGGTGAGGCTTGAGCGAGGTCATCTATGAGTGAAAATCCTTTGTAAACAGAAACATGCTATGCAGATATAAAATATATTAATAATAGCCTTATGAACTCACAAAATAATGAGTTATCTTCAGGTGAAAATAAGGCAGGTGTGGTTAGATTCATGTACTCATAAAAGCCTTGAAGATGATAAAAAGCACATGAAGTTTGCCTCTAATTTGTTGATCAATGACTATGGTTACTTATTTGCTTGTAAATATTTCAGATATTTAACTTTAACCATGCTTGACGTGATTTTTAAAATGTATCAAGTTTAGGGGAGCATAATTTTGTTGCCCTCTAACATTTATTCGGGTAGAACTCATTTTAAAGTTTTGAGGAAAGTGACTACTCTCCTTCGAAAACTCAAGGTAAATCCTCTTAAATGACAGGTGAAATGTTACATGCTTTACATTTGATAATACTTTATTCTCAAGATTCTAGTTTCTCAAGAAACTAGAGGCCTCAAGAATCCCAGCATTGGGGAAAGTAGCATTGAAGGTCTAACTCGCATGTTGAGCACCAGTGGAAGCCCTACAGATGGACTCAGTGTTACGCAAGGTCCATACAGCAAAACAGACAGCTTTGCAGCCCTCTCAGGGGGCACACTGAGTGGTGGCATTCTTTCCAGTGGCAAGGGAAAATACAGCAGGTTAGAAGTCCGAGCCGATGTCCTAAAGGAAATTTTCCCCAAAGACACAGCCAGTCTTGGTGCAATTAGTGACAACGCAACTACTCGTGCTCTGGCCGGTTCCATAATCAGTTCCCACAACCCACAGGACAGAGAATACAACAATATGGAGATCCAAGGGGACAGTGAAGCCAAACCAAGCCACTATCAGCTGGTGAGTGGAAGCAGCATGGAGGACTCACTCCACGTTCATGCGCACATGGCGGAGAATGAAGAAGAAGGCGGTGGTGGCGGTGATGGTGGTGATGGTGGCGGCGGTGGCAGCGGTGAAGAGGAGCCCCCCCTGCAGACACCAAAGCTGTGAACAGAAAGACTGCCAGGCCAGCAGACTTTGGGGCACCAGCCTGGCCCAGCCCAGAGCATCCGCAGTGACCTGGAGGGCTCCGATACGCAGTCCGACGATGTGCCAGACATCACCTCAGAGCCAAGCCGCAGCCCCTCAACACCCAGAGCCTCAGGTGTGCCGAGCCCAAGTGCGCCTATGAACCTCTCTGCCCCAGCTGAGGGGACAGTGTCTTGAAGCCGGAAGATACAGAAGCCGGAGTATGAAGTGGAATGAATGCTCCTGTTCTGAGAAGCACACTTGTAACTGCATCTTTTGGAATCTTTTCTGGGGGGCAGGGATTTACATATTTTATTTCAGAGATTCTCTGGTCACAGGCTTTCCCCAGGGGAATTCTGAGAAATTTGCAATTTCTTACCAGATGAAACATGGAAACTTTGCCCTTAGTTCCACCCCGCATCCCCTTTGCCCCCCACCCTTTTTTAGTTTTAATTTGTTGGTTAAACTGATGGTGGCAATCCGTGAGATGTGTCGAAGAGTATACAGATGTACGTGTGTATATCGTATGTATGCTAAGATATTACTGAAGGACACATTTTGATAAAGATTTCTGTCGTAAAAAAAACCCCACAAAAAAACCTTACCTGCCCACGTTCTCCGCTTCCATTCCCTGCTGCCCCTTGCGCGCGCAGGTACTCCCGCCCGGCAAGCGAGCGACTTTTTTTAAAAATAAATTTATTTACTTATTTATTTATTTTTGGCTGCCTTGTGTCTTAGTTGCTGCTCCGGGGCTTCTCATTGCAGTGGCTTCTCTTGTTGCAGAGCCCGGGCTCTAGGCACACGGGCTTCAGTAGTTGTGGCTTGTGGCACACGGGCTTAGCTGCTCGGCAGCCTGTGGGATCTTCACGGACCAGGGATCGAACCTGTGTCCCCTGCATTGGGGGAGCAGATTCTTAACCACTGAGCCACCAGTGAAGTCCTAGCCTATTCACTAGCCTATTCACTATCAGAAGATCTCACCAGCAAATAGCAGTGCATTCCCTCAAGATGTCTCTGCTGATACGGAAAAATAGGAAGGAAATATCACTGGAACCATAATAGGCCTTTATAAACTTTGGCTTCACTGTTGACACAAACAGCCATTGTGTTCTTAAATCCTCTGACACCCTTTAAGTATCCTAGGAAGCCTGATAATGGCAAACATGTAAGCTAAAATAAAATCTGCTTTATTTTATGGTATATGGTTTTAAATGATTTTTCAAGATGTATAAAAGCATTTGTCAACTTCTGTTAATTTTTTATTAAAATCAAAACTTACCGCCTTGATTGTAACATCTTTACATGTACATATACAGATATATGTATACATATTTACACTTTCATTGTATTGTATACATATTTATACTTTTGTTGTATCCTACCAGTTCCCTAAAAGAGATTTGGAAAAGGTTAAGATAAATAACATATGCATAATAAAACTCATTAATTTCTACTAGACAATACTCTAGAACTTGGAAAAGAAAAGGAAATAGATTTGCTCAAAAAGAGGCTAATATAATTATGTCATGACCAGCTGATTTATTTGACCCTTAGCTTCTTGGAAGCCAGGAAAAAAATGGAAGTAGTCTGAGTTATATATTCTCAGTATCATAAAGGAAAAAAAAAGTCAAATTCTTAATGTATTATATTTAAATGTGGTTTTATATACATGATTTATCACACATTGGAAAAGACTAACGCAAAACATGTCTGTTTTACTAAATTTATATTTGTAATTACCTTGCTTAGGGTAATGTGAAAAGTTTTTTCATTCCCTGGGCATACTTTCTCTGTGCACAATTTTGGGTAGCAGAAGGGTATGGGTGATAGGGAAAATTTTGCCATAGAGAAAAGAGTGAAAATTTTGAGTGTATCTAATTTTTAGAATATTGGCCGTATAGATAGGATTCTGACTTTCATAGTAACTAGCTGTCGCAACAATTGGAAAGTAAGGTTGAGTGAAAAGAAATTGATTTTAAAGTTTGGAATTTGTCTAGAGAATGAAAACCTGTATCTTTAACATAGCTATTTGGAATTTGATTCCCAAAGCTCTGGTCTCTCTAAAATCTTAGCCTAGGAAATTCTTCTTCATTCAATAGGAGGGGAAGACAAATGGATTACTCACTATACTAATGCACTTGTAACATATTTGAAAAAATTAAACAAAGGAAAGCAACTCATAGAGACTCATAACTGAGAGGCATGGGATGAATAAGAAGGTGTAGTGGTAGAAAAGAAAAACAGATTTCTTCTTTGGGTGAAACGATGAAGACTCTGGCAGATGGCTTTCTAGATTAATAGCCTCCTTTCAGATTCATATGTGATAGAAGGTAATGTAAATATAGATTGGCTTATACTCTTGTATTTTCATTAGCATTATTAAACCTTCTGTTTGAAACCTAAGGGCACATAAAAGTTTCTTTAAAAAAAGCTTTATTCTGTGTAAATTAACTTTTAGTCTAAACACAAGTATTTTTAATGTGAACCCTGGCATATTTTAGTATATTATGATGAATAGATTTTATGTTTTCATTATGACAAGTAAAATGAAAAGAATAGAGAACATGAACTTAACAATTTGTATTTATTTCTATTAGGTACTTTGTTCTTCAGAATCAAATAACTTGTAATAAAGTTGTAAGAATTCATAACTAGCTGTACGTTGTTTAACCATGCAAGACTTTCCCTTATATTTGATTCATGCTGGTTCACACCATTATCATCCTCCATAAAACCAAATATATAAGTTAATTCTCAATTTCTCTTGGAGTTTTGCACGTTTCAGAATTGTAATCTCTCAGAGGAGTTTTATTGTTGGTTGCTTATGTTGTCAAAACAAGAGTTAATTCTCAAACTTTACCAATTATCCGTGTAGTAAATCAGTCTCTTCTGTCAAATTTCTTCTCAAATATACATCAAATAGCATTTGTATAGTACTTAAGACATGAAACATGCTTTGTGTCTTAGGTGTGTTCATTCATTTATTGATTCTCCAAATGGTCTTGATAGGGAAGGAATTATTTTTATCCCTGTTTTTCCAGTAAGGAAACTGAGAAGCAGGCAGCTAGTAAGTGACATGTATTTCAGGTTTCAACAGCTCAACTCTTTTCTGGGTTTCATATCAAAAGTTAACACTTAAGTCGATTTGCTCCCAATTTTGCACGGGAGGAGATTAAAAAATCAATGTCTATGGAATATGTGTCTAAAAAGAAGAGGTTTAGCAGGAAAAAAATACATAAATAAATATATAATCAATACATAGTTGATTAACCATGTTGTTTTAGTTTCAGGTGTACAACGAAGTGATCAGTTATACATATACGTGTATTCTTTTTCAAATTCTTTCCCCATTTAGGATGTTACATAATACTGAGCAGAGTTCCCTGTGTTACCATATCATATGATATTTGTTTTTCTCTGTCTGACTTACTTCACTTAGTATGATAATCTCCATGTCCATCCATGTTGCTGCAAATGGCATTATTTCATTCTCTTTAATGGCTGAGTAATATTCCATTGTATATATGTACCACATCTTTATCCATTTATCTGTCAGTGGACATTTAGGTTGCTTCCATGTCTTGGCTATTGTAAACAGTGGTGCAATGAACATTGGGGTACATGTCTCCTTTCGAACCATGTTTTTCTCCGGATATATGCACAGGAGTGGGATTGCTGGATCATATGGTAGCTCTATTTTTAATTTCTTAAGGAATCTCCAGACTGTTCTCCATAGTGGTTGTACCGATTTTGGTGTATTGTTTTTGATAGTGCAGAACTGGTTCTCTCAATTGGATAACTGACTCCAGAATAATTGAGTTCTGTCATTATATTCAGCACCTCAGACATCTTTTTCTCATGTCTTAATTTTTTTTTTAAATTAAGTTAATGACATGATTTCTTAGAAGTGACTTCTCTGTAGGCTAATTGGAGATTCTAAATGTCTGGGCATCAAAATTCAGTGGCAATTCCAGAAGACATAAATGGTGGAGAGCTGGTTGTATCCTTTCCAGATTTCCCTTCCAGGCTGTAGTGTGCCACTGGCATGCTTGTGTTAGAATCACACTCTGCTTTAAAACACAGCAAAATTGAGGCAGTTGAAGGCCATTAATAAAAAGCTGGTAGCTTCATCTTCTAAGCTTACTGTTCTCTGGAATATACTTCAATCTCTTTGTGTATTATGTCTCTCCTGCCAAGCATGGATATTAAAGCCACCAATCAATATTTTCCATATCATTTAATCTCCCAGTCTATTTGTTATTCTCTGGAAGTGCACAGTTGGGAGGACATGATAAGTCAAGTGTTTTCTGAACCGACAAGTTTGTTTATTTAAACCTTAAACACTAATTACACATATGTGGAAAAATGCAAATTATAGCTTGTGCAAATTACATCATCATCAACAGTATTACCGAAGTGTAAGCTTTAGGGTTCCTATTCCCCACACACCCTGTCGTGTGGAGAGATGCTGTAACAGAAAAGGGGCTTTATCTCTCAGTGATTTCAAGGCTTTCTTGTTTTTCCCCAGTTTTATTGAGATATGATTGACATGTAACATTGTGTAATTTTAAGGTTTACAGTGTGCTGATTTGATACACATATATATATTGCAAAATGGGTACCACAGTAAGGTTAGTTAATGTAGCCTTACCTCACATAGTTACCATTTAGTTGTTGTTGTTATGGTGATGACATTAAAGCTCTACTCTTACAGAATTTTTCAAGTATACCAGTATCGTTAACTATAGTCACCATGCTGTAATTGGATCCCCAGAACAAATCTTGTAACTGAAAGTTTGTACCCTTTGACCTACATCTCCCCATTTGAGAGATTTGAGGGGTTGCCTCAGCCCCTGGCAACCACCATTCTATTTTCTGTTTCTATGAGTCTGAAGTTTTTAGAGTCCACATATGAGATAGATAATACAGTATTTGTCTTTCTGTGTCTGACTTGAGCACTTAGCATAATGCCCCCAGGATCCATCCATGTTGTTACAAAAGGCAGGGTTTCTTTTATTTTTCATGCCTGAATAATATTCCTTTGTGTGTGTGTGCGTCCATGCGTGCATGCAACATTTTCTTTATCTGTTCATCCATTGATGGGCACCTAGGTTGTTTCCATGTCTTGGCTTATTGTAAATAATGCGTATTCTGTATTTCCTCGGCTGGTGTACCCTGCCCTTCAAGGCCATCAGACCAGCATATAAGATGCCTGCACAGTATCTCCACAGACATTTCCTTGCCTCCATTCTCAATATCACGGCTTCCTTTTCTTTCTGTCCTACAGCCATGCAGACATTAAAAAAAATAACTTACTGAGGTATAACTAACATACAATAAAAAGCACAGATTTCAAGAGTACAGTTTGATGGGTTTTGACAAACGTGTACATCGTGTATTTCTGGCATCCTAGAAACTCCTATCATGTCCCTTTGCAATCACTCCACTCCTCTCACTCAGGGAGCCACTGATCTAATTTTTGTCACCATAGATTAGTTTTGTTTGTTATAGAATTTCATATAAATGAAATATTGACTTCTTTCATTCAAAATGTCTGTGAGATTATCTGTGGTGTTGCATGTATAGGCAGTTCGTCTGTTCTTATTTCTGAGTAGGATTTCATTGTGTCACTATACTACAAGTTGTTTCTTCATTCACCTGCTGATGGACATTTGGGTTATTTCTACTCTGAGACTCATATAAACAATGCTATATGAGACTGTATGTATGAGACTCTGTGTTTTAGTAAAACTTTTCTTTTTTTCTTGCGGTACGCGGGCCTCTCACTGTTGTGGCCTCTCCCATTGCGGAGCACAGGCTCTGGACGTGCAGGCTCAGCGGCCATGGCTTACGGGCCTAGCCGCTCCGCGGCATGTGGGATCTTCCCGGACCGGGGCACGAACCCGTGTCCCCTGCATTGGCAGGTGGACTCTCAACCACTGTGCCACCAGGCAAGCCCAGTAAAACTTTTTATTTTGTGATAATTATAGATTTCACATGCAGTTTTAAGAAGTAATGTGGAGAGATTCCATGTACCTTGTATTCGATTTTCTCCAGTGGTAACATCTTGCAAAATTACAGTACGTTATCACTGCTAGGAAATCGATATTGATACAGTCCACTGATCTTATTCAGATTTTTCAGTTTTACTCATTTCTGTGTGTGTGTGTGTGTGTGTATTTAATTTTAGGCATTTTTATCCCATGTGTAGTTTTGTATATCCACCACCATAATCAGATTCAAAACAGTTCTATTACCACAGAGATCTCTCATGTTGTCCTTATATAACCACAAGCATCTCTCCCATTCCTTACCCCTGGAAACCATTAGTATGTTCTCCATCTCTATAATTTTAGCATTTCAAGAATGTTATAAAAATGGAATCATGCAGTGTGTAACTATTGAGATTGGAAGTTTTTTACTCAAATTAATTCCCTTGAAATTTACCTAAATTTTACACCTGCCAATGGTTCCTTCCCATTGAAGGTTGTTTCAGTTTTTGGATACGATTTATAAAGCTGTCACAATTATCAGCTTACAAGTTTTTGTGTGAACATACATTTTCATTTCTCTGGTATAAATTGCCCAAGAGCACAGTTGCTGGGTCATATGGGAACAATATGTTTAAAGAAACTGCCCATCTATTTTCCAAAGTGTCTGTACCATTTTACATTTTCAGCAGCACTGTATGAGTGACCCAACTTCTCTACATCCTCATCAGCCTTTGATGTTGTCGCTATTTTTTACTTTAGCCATTCTTAAAGGTTTGTAGTGGTATCTCATTGTGGTTGTAATTGTTTCCTTAATGGCTAAAGATGCTGAACCTCTTTTCATGTGCTTATTTGCCATCTGCTTTATCTTTTTTGATAAAATATCTCTTCATGTCCTTTGTCCATTTTCTGTTTGGATTGTCTATTTCTTTCCTGTTCAGTTTGGAGAATTCTTCATATTTTCTAGATACTAGAACTTTATTAGATAGGAAGTTTGCAAATATGTTCTCCTGTCCACAGCTTGTCTTTTCATCCTCTTATACAGGTCTTTCACAGAGCAAAAGGTTTTAATTTTGCATAAGTCCATTTTATCAGTTTTTCCTTTTACTCGGCTTGGTTTTGGTGTCATCTGAGAACTGTTTGCTTAGCCTTAGATCTCAAAGATGTTTTCCAGTGTTTGTTTCTAAAATGTGTTTTTTCTAAAGGCTTTATGTTTTTACATTTTATATTTAATCTGTGATCCATTTTGTATAAATTTTTGTATTAGGTGTTTAAGCCTTAGATCGAGGTTCATTTTTTTTCTTTTTTGCCTAAAAATGGCCTATTGATCTAGCACTGTTTTTGATTTTGAAGTGGCTATCCTTCTATTGAATTTCATTTGCATCTTTGTTAAAAATCAGTTAGTGTATTTTGTGGGTCTATTTCTGGGTTCTCTGTTCTCTGCCATTGATCTGTTTTCTATTCCTCCACCAATAGTACACTGACTTGATTATTGTATCTACATAGTAAACCTTATTATCAGTTAGAGTGATTTTTCTCTCCACTTTATTCTTATTACCATTGTTTTAGCTATCCTAGGGCCTGTGCCTTTCCATATAAATTTTAGAGTAAGCTTGTCTATGTCTACAGAGATGGGATTTTGATGGGAATTTTGATAGGAATAAACCTATATGTCAATTTGGGGAGAATAACATTTTACTATGTTTAGTTTTCCAATCCATGAGCAAGGTGTGTCTCTCCATTTATTTGTCTTTGTTTTGGTTCATCAGCATTTTGCAATTTTTAACATAAGATCCCATACATGATTTGTTATTTTTATACTTAAATATTTAATTTTTTGAAGTGATTCCAATTAGTATTATGGTTTAATTTCAGTTTCTGCAGATTCATTGTTAGAAATGTGATGGATTTCTGTGAGTGATCTTGTATCCTTGCAACCTTGCAAGTGTTAGAAGCGTTCAGAATTAAAGTGTTTTATTTCCTGAAAAAATGTGTCAAGAGTATTTTGAACAGTGCTTGCCACCTTCTTCTCATTGTATAACCTGTGATACAGAGTGAGCAGCTTCTTTATCTTGACAAATTGTCATAGCCTTTTCTAAGTTTGGATCAGCTTCCAATGTTTTATCCTTTGTGCCTTCAGTGTCATAAAATACTTCTGAGAGTGACTTTAAGGGGAAGTTTTCGGCAAGTGTGACCTCTGGGACATCTTCACCTTTCCATCACAACCACTTTTCTCATTTATGTCAATACCTGTACTTCACTAAGTTCCTCTAGCTGCCTGTCTAGAGTTTCCCCAGTGGTGGCAGTGTCAGCATTTCCACAGTCAGCTATTTCTTCTATAATCTCATTTATATTTGATTAAAATTTCACTTCCAATGATGCCATTGTTTGTTTCTCTAATACCTTTTCATCTTTGTTGGCCAAGTCTCTCTTCCACTTACTCATTTTTGTAAGATGTCACTTGAGTTTACCAGTGGGAGACTAGGAGTCATCAAAAGTACATTCTTTCCTATCTGTGGATGAACTGAAGAGCAGATACACAGTGACCAGTCACTAACAGACATAAAAAGAAGTGATATGATTAGTTACTGATCATGATGCACATTTTTTTTTTTTACACTGATTTGTGACCTGAGAGCCTGGCAGCAAAATTTGTGCTTTATACAATTACTTACAGTTAATCTATCATGGTAACTGAAGTGTGAACTATGTTATTGAGGAACTGCTGTTTTTAACTAAACCATGATCACTGAACCCCATGCATGTTGGAACTGTGCAAAGTGAGGACTGCCTCTGTGTGTGTGTGTGTGTGTCTATAATGTCAGGATGTGTGATAATTGCTGTGAAGTAAAACAAAGAGGGAATGGGGATATTAAATGTGAGTGGGAAGTGCTGTTTTATATCATTACGGAAGACCTCTTCATGAGCTAACTTTTGAGCAAAGAGACCTGAGTGAAGTGATTAACTAAACTAACACACCATTGTAAAGCAGTTATACTCCAATAAAGATGTTAAAAAAAAACAAACAAACCTACAAAATAAATAAATAAATAAAACATTGCTAAGGTCAGGGAGAGGAAAGTCTATGATAGGGAGTTTGGGCTTTACGCTTTGTATAATGGAGAGCCACCAGAAGGTTTTAAGCAGAGGTGTTATGTAATTTTATCTGCATTCTTAGGTCATTCTGGCAGTGAAGTAAAAACTGATTGCAGGGCAGCTATAGTGGAAGCAAGGAGACCCATTGAGAGGCTTTTTTTTTGCGGTACGCAGGCCTCTCACTGCTGTGGCCTCTCCCGTTGCAGAGCACAGGATCCGGACACGCAGGCTCAGCGGCCATGGCTCACGGGCCCAGCCGCTCCGCGGCATGTGGGATCTTCCCGGACCGGGGCACGAACCCGTGTCCCCTGCATTGGCAGGCGGGCTCTCAACCACTGTGCCACCAGGGAAGCCCTGAGAGGCTTTTGTGAGAGAAACTTATGGTTTGGATCAGGGTCTTAGCAATGGATATGGGAGAAGAGGTCAGCTCCAGGATATATCCTGAAGACAGACTGAGCAAGACTTGTTATTGGATTGGATGTCAGCTATGAGGAAAAGACAAGACTTAAAGATCATTCCTAAGTTTTTGGCTAGGACAAGTGAGGATATTACAGCATCACATGCACAGATGGGTAAGATGAGGAGGCAATAGATAGGAATAGAGGATATAAAGTTCCCTTTCAGATATAAGTTGAAATGCCTATTACCACCTATTTAGAACTCAAGGAAGAGATGGGGGCTAGAGATACAAACTTGGGATTCATCGATATATAGATGTTATCTAAAAGCCCAAACCGGATGAGATCATATAAGTAGTGACTGGAGAACAAGAGATGGTTATGGACTGTACTTTGTGAAATAGAGAGGAGAAATCCAGCAAGAGATTACAGAAAGGCAGCCAGTGAGGCAGTGGGGAAACCAAAAAGGCATAGTGCTCAGAAACTAAATTTTGATAGTGTTTCAAGAAAGACGAAGTTGCCAGTTTTGTCAAAATGCTCCTAAATGGTCAGGGAACGTGGACTAGTTAACCACTGAATTTGTAGTATTAACCGGGGTTGTCTTGTAGTATTAATAGAGCCTAGAGGCCACCCGGAATGTCTGAGGACAGACAGGGTGGTGAGGAAATGGAGACAACAGTATAAACCACCTCTTCAATGAGATTTGTTCTAAAAGGGAGAAAAGAAAAATGGAGTGCTATCTGTTAGGTCTACGGAGAGGTTATATATGTATATGTATTTTTTCCATTTCAGAATATTATATTTGTATGCATGAGTTTAGTCACCAAAGGTTAGTGAAGCAACACCAGACCTTCAACAACATGGTTCACATTTCCGTTGCCACAGTATGTTACCTGAGATGAAAGTACAGACTTTGCAGCTACCCCTCCAGTCCACAGATCATGACACCTTTGGAACTCTCCCCTTGAGTCTTCAGTGTGCTAGTCTACCTCATCAGATTTTGGACTTCCTAAGCCTTCACAATCACATGAGCCAATTCCTTGAAATGAATGAATCTCTCTCTCTCTCTTTATAATACACACACACACACACACACACACACACACACACTCACACTACACACACACACTACACACACACGCACATCTTGTTGGTTCTATTTCTCTGGCTAATACAGGTACTATATATGTATTATGTACAAGTATTATATGTGTATGTATATCTTCTTCTTTTTTTTTTTTTTAATGGAAGCTCAGTGGAGACAAGGGCTTTTCATTACTCATTGTTATGTGCCCCAAACCTGGAATGTTGAGCTGGGCATGCTCAACAAATATTTGTGAAAAATACAAACTTTATTGATTGACATAAAAAAGTCTCTGAGTCCTTTCACATCAGCTGGCTCACTTGATTTTTCAAGGCTACGATAAGGCGTGTAAATAAGAGTCGCCACTACTTTACAGAGAAGAAATGTAGACCAGCACCATCCCATCAGGTAGGAGTGGGTGGGGCCCCTGAGGCTGTCCTGAGGACACTGTATTTATGTAGAGGAAATGTGGCCTCAAGAAGGCATTTCCCCTTAGCTTAAAATGCAATTGTACTGAAAGTCTGGACTTAGCCAGAAGCTATTTCAAGTAGTCTTTACCAAAAGTCATCTGTGAGAATTCTTTGGAATTTGATCTGAAAGTAGATTTTTCTATGATATGGGAGTCAGGGGATTTTTGGTGTGGTAGAAAGAGGATATTGCTTTGGAGATTCTTTTAGTTTCTTCCATGGGCCACCAATTTGAAATCTTCTATTTTCTCCTCAACTAAAACTATAGCTTCATGAAAGAATAAAATTGAAAGGGACCAGTATTTGTTGAACACAGGTACTAAGCAGCCACACTAAATGAAAAACTGAGTCTAAGAACAGGAGGTTGGCTTAAAGCTTCTTGTGCCATTTCCTGCATGTTTTCTCTGCTGAAAGGCAGTGAGGGTTCAAAGCTATCCCTCTTAGTTTAAAACTCACCTGACAGTAATGAATCGTGTCAGCTGAGGAAGGTGTTAAGAGCGGAGAGGTACCAAGTGCTTGTCTTCAACATTGAGGAATGAATTACAATCTCACAGGAAAATTTTTCACTCCGAATTTTAATTTTAAAAAATGGTTTATAAGCACAACATGAGTTTAATTCTATATTTTTCCCACTATGTCTGAAGGGCAAGTGTTCTCTTGTATTATTTTCTGCAGTGGTATGAAAATTCTTTACTAAACCATGGATCTTATGCCCTTTTCTCCTCACTTACCAAAGCTTAACAGTTATCCCAATATGATAATAAATGTTTAAGTAAGGCAGACAGGGAGACAACATAGGAAAAAATAAAGGAGAATGCAAAGTATGGGTAATGCTATGGGAGTAGAAAAATCCAGATGGTTTTCTAATAACTGAATAAAATGTGTACGTGAACTTTGTAAATATCCTGTTGGTTTGTAGAAGATTTTTTTTTTATATTTTAGAATAATTAAAAAATGATAACTGACAGTCTATTGAGTGCTTACTTTATGCTGGCTCTGTTCTCAGTACTTTCCATGAAATAACTCACAGAATCTATACAACCTTGTGAAGCAGGAACCAAAACTGTCCACATTTTACATATGAACTGAATGAGGTGAGGTCACTTATCCTCGGGCCACATCCACTTGCTGGTTAAATGGTGAGACCAAGGTTCAAAGGCAGGCAGCAGGGCTCCAAATGGAACATTGTTAAGCATGGTACTATGCCCAACTTTGACATGGTTGGTGCTGTTGTTGCTTATCACACTGGTACTTTTTCAGATGGCTATATATGGGAACAAACAGCTATTTTGAAATTGTTCTGCTAAGCCATTTCTGACTAAATTTAATGAACTTTCTAATTTCTAAATCCAATGGATACCAAATTCAACAGTTAAATATGATTTTAAAAAATGAGTTGCCAGTCTGTTAATTGCATTATAGCACTTAAAGAAAAGTATGTTAGCTTTAAACATTATGATAAAAGTAATCCATTTTCGTAGATTAAAAGGTCAAGCAATGATAGATAGCTTAGAATAAAAAATGGTAGATCTTTCTCTCTTTCCTAGCTTACTCCACAGTGTCCTTCCTTTCTCTAGTCCTAAAATGAGGATTTTAGCTCTCTTATTTCTTCTGTATATTCCCCCAATATACTTTGGTTAAATTTTCCTTAAATGCATTGTCAATGTTTTTAGTTTTATGACTGTGTAAATACATTTCACAGCTGAGCCATGATGAATTTCCTTTCATGTATAACTTGTTCTCCTGTGATTAAAAAAAAAATTAGTTTTCTTTGAATCTATGCTGGGTATTTCCACATTCTCCAATAACTCTAGAATTTTCCACATGGTCAAACTTGTCAGATCTACTGCTCCTGGTTTTTTTTTTTTTTTTTTTCCTGGAGACATTCCTGCTGGAACTCTCCGTCCCCTGGCTTCCATCTGGTCTAATTGCTCTTTAGGTTTGCTGATCCCTTGTCATTTCGGGACTTCTTTTTTTTTTTTTTTTTTTTTTTTTGCGGTAGGCGGGCCTCTCACTGTTGTGGCCTCTCCCATTGCGGAGCACAGGCTCCGGACGCGCAGGCTCAGCGGCCATGGCTCACGGGCCCAGCCCCTCCGCGGCATGTGGGATCTTCCCAGACCGGGGCACGAACCCGTGTCCCCTGCATCGGCAGGCGGACTCTCAATCACTGCGCCACCAGGAAAGCCCTTGGGACTTCTTTTGCTGTCATCCTGGAATTCCTATTGCATCTCTCTTGTATTGAATCCCATTTCATAGGGTCCATGTGAATCTTTTTCTTGGTTTAATCTTTTCTTTGGTGGAACATATCCTCCAGTAGTTTCCTGAGAAAAAATATTTGAGACAGAAATTTTCTGTTACTTTTTACATACAAAAATGTCTTCACCCTACCATTTAATTGATAGTTCTGGGCTAAGAAATGATTTTCTCTTAATATTTGAAGGCATTATACTTTTGACTTCTGGCTTTTAATATTTCTTTGAGAAGTTCAAGCCATTTTGATTTCTAATTCTTTGTAATTGACCTGATTTTGCTATTGGATTTAGGATCTTTACTTTATCCCTGATTCTGAAATTTCGTGATACTGAACATTGATGTGAATTTTCTTTAATAGTTGTGCTGGACACTTGGTGACCATTTCATATGCATGTTCTTCATTTTCGGGAATATTCTGTTTTCTTTTGTTTCCGTCACTAGCTCTCTGTTCTTTCGGGGACATTCATTTACTCATTCAACAAATATAATTATTAAGTACCCTCTCTATGTCATGTATTGCGATTTTGTGCTAGAGGTTATAGCAGTGAAACACTGCCCTCATTGAGCTGATTAGTCCGATATTGGGCCTTCTTGATTCAGCCTTTAATTTGCTTAATTTATTTTTCCTGTAGTCCATCTAGTCATCTACTTTGTTCTACTTATTGAAAAATTTCCATGGCCTTATCCTTCAAATCTTTTACTAGTTTATTTTTAATTTCGGTTGTTTTGTTTTCCATTTCCAGTTGCTCCTTCTTATTCTCTGATTATTCCTTTATAATAGTATCCTGTTTTTGTTTCTTATCTTTCTCTGAGGAAATTAACTAAATGGGTGTTTTCTTTTCTTTTCTTTTCTTTTTTTTAAGTATTCTGTCCTCTGCATAATCTCTATTTACTATGAACTCCTTTCATGGTCTTGCTATTTGAGTCTCTTCATGTTAGTGGCTTTCTTTAAATATGTGATGGTCCTTGTTGATGTGTTAGTATTTAAGAGTTAAGCACTAAGATGCTGATTAGATGTTCTGCCTGCGCCTGTGAGTTTACACTCTGTTAAACTTGCTCTGTGGGTCATTTATGTGGCCAGAAGGCAAAAGAGGAGAAAGTGAAACTGAGACTGGACGTAATTGCTGGGGTCAGAGTGTAGTGTGTGTTGAGTACCTAGATACACAATTTAAGTTTTATCCTGTGAACAATGAGAATCTAGGTGATGGTCAGAGGCAGGTCTTTTGCAGTCACTCCCTTTAGTCCTAGGATGCAAATTTCCTGTCTTTGTTCCATTTTCTCATAAACATTTTCCTCTGGCTACAATATTTTAATCTTAGAGATTAAACATTAATTTATTGCTTCCAATGGCCATATCCATAGTAATGTAATTTAATTCTTGCATTTTGAATACAAGTATCAGGTAGCAACTCTACTCAGTTATTCTCTTGCTGTCCAGGGAATAGTTGAGATCTAATTGATAGAAATCATTTGTAACCTCATTGATCCCAACATCAGTCATTCAAAAGTGTATATTTTAAGGGTACATGATATAGTAACTACTTAAAGTAACATTGTGAGTCTTTGTTTTCCATAGTACATAATAACTTTTATCTGTTGTAAGCAATTCCAAGTAAATAAACTACAATGTCCAGTTCAACAAATTATACAAACAAAACACCTCAAAAACCAATTTCCTTTCATAAAGAAATGGCTGAAGTCTTTTTTATTATTTGGTTTATAATTTGTACAAATTACCGTGTGTGAACGAAGTGGGAACATGTTCGATGAATATATATACTTTTTTATTGTTAGGTTCTGAGAGTGTTTACTGTGGTCTGTCAGTCCTTGGTACCCATGAGCTCTTGGAGATTTGCCCTGTGGTGATTAATACTGCCCCTACCCATGAACAAAAGGTCATTGGTCTTAAAGCATGGAAATGGCACACAACAGCACAAGAGATCCCATACTTTGCTTTACTCATTCAGCAAATATGTTCCTATGCAAATATTGTCCAACTATTATGAATGTGCGACCACTAACAAAAAGCAAATTTTACATCTTGGTAACTGCAGCACCTCATGTAGTAGCAGATATCATACAGGCACCAAATAAATGTTTGATGATGAAGGATGTGGTAATTCACCTATGCCTGTGTAGAAAGTCAGGGAAGGCTTTCTACCACTCTGGCGGTTAAGTAGAGCGGAATCCTCAATGAAGCTTCCCATATAGGAAGAGTCTTACAAGTGACATGAATTATGAGCTGCTTTTTACAAGAGAGGTAAGGATCTAGCTAAAGGACAGTGGAATGTTTAAGAATCTAGCTCCTAAGGGTTTTCATGCAAAGCGCACTTACCTGCATTTTGATTACATTGCCATCGGGGAGGAACGTTTTGACGTGAAGAGCTAATAAATGCTTATAGAGCAGGCTCATCTGTTTGGAGCATTTAAAGCTCTTAGGAAAGCAGAAAAATGAGAGAGAAATTCCTTTGAGCGGCATAGAAAAAAATAAACACACTGATTCCACTTTCTCCTTGCGAGGGAAAAGGTGTGGAAAGCCAGGTCTCAAGCAGTCTGAGCAATTTTCACTTCCATATAGGACTGGAGCTCATTGTTAGTGTATGAAAAGCAAGAAGTAGCCTTGTGTCATTTCAGATATGTCAGGAGAATTCTTTCATAAAGACTTAATTCAGGGGATACCGCTTACCAATAGTGGCCACAGATTTAATATCAGTACGCACAGGAACTGAAGCCAGCAAGTGAAATGGTAACAGTGGGGTTACAGAAACTTTGGCCAGGAGCCCAGTTACAAGAAAAGGGGTGTTACTGTGGTCATTACAAGTTCTGAAAATGAGGTAGACCTAACAGCAGGTCAAATGCAGAATTCTGGACCAACTGGGGAGGTCAGAGAGAATGGATAGAGATTTAAGATGGACAAGGACACAGGAAGCAGCTGGACAGAATCAGAAAGTGCAAAACTATAAGTCTTCGTTTCCTTTCAGACCAGGCATGAACAAGCAAGTAAGGAACTGAGGCATTTCACACTTTCAGCGTTGGAAAAATGGAGACTCACAGATCAGGACACATAAGTCTTGGTTAATTTTTGTGGTTGAGTTTCAAGCAGTTTTCAGGGCTAATGGTTAAGTGTAACATGCGTGAGTTAAGGAGAATTTGCTCGTGATCTTTGCAGCAGACAGCTAGATCCTCTGAGAGGTCCCCAGCAACATGTGTTTTGATTTGATCTGTGAATGGCATTTGAATTCCTCAAAGCAATACACATCTGTTATCTTGTTGATTCTTATGATAGATCCTTGACATACATTGATATAGCTACATATCACAATTTTTCAGTGTCAGGAAAAACAATTCCACACAAAACCATCAACTAGGTCAACTTCATCTCTGCTGTTCACTAAATATCACAGGTTGTGTACCGCTAATACAAAGAGGGAGGGCCCCAAGTGTCTTCAGTGTTTTATCTTTCCAAAGTACAAAGTAAAATGACATAAGGTGATTTGTTCTAAGCTAAGGCACAAATGACTAACTTTTCACCAAAATGTCATCTCTCTTTTTCGTTATGTAGAGTTGACTGGCAAGGCACTACCCAGCAAGGGGTTAAATTGCTCAGCCTGTGATTAATCTACATGGGGCCATAGGACTACTTCTCACCAATAATTTGTGAGTGGAAACTATGTCACTTCTGGGTCAAGGCAGTTAAGTGAGTGTGCCTTAGCTATCCTTCTTGCTCCTTCTGTTAGTGGATGCAGGGACTCCCATTAAGGCCTTGGAATGGCAGAACCACAACATGAGAGGAGCTTGGGTCCCTAAATGACCATTTAGAGAAAAGCCACCTGCCAACTAGGAACATTCACATTAGAAAGTAAGAAACAGACTTCTGTTGAGTTAGGCCACTTGGAGTTTATGTTCAGCAGCTATGATCACCCTAATTCCTTTAACAAATAAGAATTAAGAAGGGTTGCCAGTAAAGCAATTATGCTCCAATGAAGATGTTAAAAAAAAGAAAAGAAGGGTTGCCAGATTTAGCAGATAAAAAGATAAGATATCCAGTTAAATTTGGATTTTAGATAAATAGCAAATAATTTTTACTATATTAATCATTTAGTATAAGAATGAATTTCAGCATAAGTATGTTCCAAATATTGCATGCATAGTTATACTAAAACTTATTCACTGTTCATCTGAAATCCAAATTTAACTAGGCATCTTGTATTTTATCTGATAACCCTAGAATTATGAGTAAGCAAATTAGAGTAGGTGACATAATTATGTTTAATAATTAATTTGTTGTATGAAGCATTTTATTTTGGAAGAGATTTGTTTCTGAGCAAATGTTTTCTTTAATTTCTCCTTCTGGGATGAATTGTAGAGTTTGAAATTCCAAGACATATACTGTTACAGTCTAAGGTGAGAATTTGCTAAGGGGCTGCTTGTAAACCTGTCCTAAAAATGAGCAAGACTGGAAAGTGGTTAAAGGAAGAAAAGAAGGAAGGAAGGAAGGGTTAAATGTTTTACATAGAGGGATAATATTTTGAATGGAGGCAAATAATTCTAACACTTTAATTTCATACTCTTTTGATGGAGAGAAAGGAAAAAAGTTCAGTGTATTTTCAAAGAAAATTATGCAGAATACCATCACTGTATACAAGGGCTGGTTCCTTTTCTGCCTGCCTGTGAAGTCATAGAATATATGAACTCAGATGCAGAAGTAATAAATCATAGGTACAAAGAATTTCAAACAGTTCCCAATTAGAGAAAATGTAGTTGATTGACATTGCAGTGTTTTAATTTAATACCCCTTCACATAAACTAGAAAAGCTGTAAGAAAAATGCCTTTCCAAAATAAAAGCATGATATAATTAAAGTGATATTTAAATTAAGAGAATTAGTGATTCTGTACTACCTTTTAATTAAATACCCCCCTTTTTTAACAGAGAGAACTGAGGCCCAGAAAAGTTATGAATATGCCCCCAAGACAGCACAGCTAATTAGTTCTACAAATCCCAGCCATATGTATTTTCTACGTTATCTCTTTCTCCTACAGAGAATTTCCTATAATGGAAGCAAATTTGGAGAATAAAAAGACCAAATTCTGTTTCATCATTAAGAGGACAATACTTCATTTAACTACTTGAAGAACAAAAGTAGAACTTCTGTGATATGACTCATCTCTCAATAAGAGTAGCAAATCAAAAAAATTTTAAGACATTTATGTGGTTTATACACTAATGAATATACAATATTTTTCAACACTTGTACTATAGAGAGCAGTACTACTACTCTCTATCTAATGATAATATCTTATCAATGTTTTATTTTTTCCCTTTCATTTGAAACAGTACAGGGATTTTCTCAGCAGAAATGAACCAGAAGAACATTTAGAATACTTTCATAATAAAGGATGAATTTTTAATATTAAGTTAATGCCAACCAGGAAACATCAGTACAGGGCATATATATATATGGACTACAGCACACTTAACAAACATTATCTATCTAACAGTTTATCTGACATTTTGGCAGCTGAGGCCATCTTCATTCAGTAGTTATTGATCCTAGACCTGGTGACAGGAATGGGGCCAGGCCCTGGCACAAACTTGGGCTTTTCTGATTCTTTCTACTTCACTATAGTAAATCTTTAACTCTTTAAAAATAAATACAAAGTTAAGATATTTTGGGTAAAAGTAATTATAAGAATGTACTTTAGATAGTTCATATATAAAGAAAACAAATTTTGATGTATAAATTTAAAAAAATTCTTAAATATATTTTAAGAGTCAATAAAATTAAACTTCTGACGGTCTGGATCACATGGACTTGTTCAAGAGTAAGAATGATATTCCTTATACTGCTTTCCAGTTTAGACCATCTTTAAGGTGTGACTTAATATTTAATCCTCATTCCTGCCAATATTGTGCCTTTGCTGAGTAGAGCCAGAAAATGGTGCCAAATGATGTTGTCAGGTTTACATGTAAATCCTCAGGGAAAAGCGCGAGGTTAAGTAATGTTCATACTTGACAGATTAATGATGATCGTGACATGCAATCTCATTGTTACAGAATGAAGTCAGCTGTTATCGAAGCTGGGAGATATGAAAGTAATCCAGAATTTTCCTTGCCACTAAAATGATGTGTGTGCACCTTTCACAGTTTCACATTAGATCACGGCATTCCATTAATATTTTGGTTGAAATGTCTCAGAGCAGTATCGTGAGTCTTATTGGAATAACCGTTTAAAAAACAGTTTGGTAAAATTTTACTGATATAAGATAGCTATAGATTTAGCCGCGTGTGTGGTAGCTTGACTGTTTCCCTCACAGCCCATAAATAATCTGAAAGAGGAAGTCATATTGCCTTGTTTTCATTTAACAGTGTCCCCTGCCCCTATAACTTTCCTCTCCTATAATTTTAAGCCAACAGAGAAGTGTTGAAAAATGCTGTCAAGTAATTGTTTCATTTCTTTTTCAAAAATATAATTTTTAGTATCTTCTGATAAATGAAGAAGAAGCCTTCTCTCAAAGAAATGAAGTTCTGTTTGTAATGGAATACATAAATAGATAAGTAGATTGAAATCTACAGATATCTAAATATAACATTACATTGTAAATGTTATGTTTTGCCGCCCTCTAAATGCTTTTCGTAGGCTACTTCTCTTCTCACTTCACATGTTTTTCCTGGGTATATCCTTTACACCAGTAGTGTCAAACTGTCTACATACTTAATGACTTCCAATTCTAAATGCCTGGAGACTACTGCTCTATTTACTTCCAGATCCACACTCTCAACTGCCCACATGACATCTCAAGTCTCTCACATGGACCACAGTGTCTTTCCTACAAACCCAACTCTAATTCCTGAATTCCCCTATGCTTCTTCGTATTATCTATATTTAGGAGTATAGCAGAGCAATCAAGAGCACAGGCCGTGAGACCAGCCTACCTGGGTTCAAATCCTGACTTTGTCACTTTCTAGTTGGTGATCATGGGCAAGGAAGTCATCCTTTCTGTGCCTCAGTTTCCTGATCTTTAAAACTGGCATAATATCTATCTCTTGGTGGTAAATGAGAATTGAATGGACAGAGATCTCAGGACAGTCCTAGAACATGGCACATGTTCTATAAATCTTAACTGTTATTACTGTTTCCAGTATGTGCACAATCTAGTTAGTCTCTCAAATTAGAAACTGCTAATATCTATCTCAGGCTTCTCTTTGCGGTGGCTTCTCTTGTCGCAGAGCACGGGCTCTAGGTGCATGGGCTTCAGTAGATGTGGCACATGGGCTCAGGAGTTGTGGCTCACGGGCTCTAGAGCACAGGCTCAGTAGTTGTGGCACACAGGCTTAGTTGCTCCGTGGCATGTGGGAACTTCCCGGACCAGCGCTCGAACCCGTGTCCCCTGCATTGGCAGGCAGATTCTTAACCACTGTGCCACCAGGAAAGTCCCTATTTCTTCTTACTTATTTAGAATTTTCTCATACATCCTTTGAAAAAAGTATTTGGGGCACAGAGTAAATCTTAATGATAACAATATTGGGTACCTTATTAAGGTGATGTGAGAGCTTTGGGGTGAAGCTTTTAGTTACTCCTCAAATCATACTTCACAGTGACCGTGGCTGCTCTGTCTACTCAAAGGGCCAGCCATGAATGCAGGATAAAATATGAATTAGTAAAGTTTCACCTGTATATCAGATACTGGGGAAATTATGTTTTATTGCCAAATCAGTGTGCTGAAATATTTAGTTTTAAAATTGGTTTGTGGCTTTAGTTGACCAGTGACTTGGATATGAAAACGTCCATATTTTTGTGCAAATATTTCCAGTTAATTACAGAAAGAGGCAAAGACATTTTACAGTAAATATACAGATATTGATATAAGCCCAGATTGCTCATGTTGGAATCTCAATCGGTATGTGTTCTTTAGTGAGTCATTTAGTCTACTTTTCTTTGTTCATTATGTTTAGAATCATTACCAGTGTATCTGTGAAGAACGCAGTTGAGAGTTTTTAAAAAACCATAAAATATCACATGCTGGGGAAGTAGTGTTTGTGAACAAGACTGGTTTGAGATAAGGTAGATAGAGAAAGGGATTACTGCATAAATTAAAACTTATCCACACTACTGTGTCATGTATATATAGTATAAGTAAAAACCACAAAAGAGGTTTCCAAAGTGGTTTGGGCATTTGATTCAGAATAACTCTAATTCACCCTGCAGTTCAGATCATCACTTATGAGGTATGTTTGTTGACCCTGAAATGTATCATGGACAGCCAAGTTGGTCATTAGTTTTCTCTTGCTATGTAATAAATTATCATCAATTTAGTAACTTAAAACAGCACAAATTTATTATCTCACAGTTTCCATGGGACTGGAATCAGGCTGCCTTTTCTCTGGGTCCTCTGCTCAGAATCTCACCCACTGTATCAAGATGTGGGCCGCACTGTGGTTCTCCTCTGAAGCTCGGGCTGCTCTGCCAGGTCCAGTGCGGTTACTGGCAGAATTCAGTTCCATGTGGCTGTAGAACTGGGGGCCCTTTTGTCTTGCTGCCTGTGAGCCAGGGGTTGCCCTCAGCTCCCAAAGGACAATTCAGGGCCTAGCCATATGGCAATCTCACGATATAGCGGTTTAGGTCTTCAAAGTTAGCTGGAGAAAGCTCTCTCCGGTCTGCTGCTGGGAGGTCTGTGTAGTGTAATGTGAACAAGGGAGTGACGATTCCATTAGGTTTGTCAGAGGGTGGAACCTAAGCGAGGGAAAGCCTATCCTATCATATTCACAGGTCTCCCCACACTGAAGGGAAAGGGATTTTACAGGCTGTGAACACCAGGGGCCAGGAATTTGGGGGCCGTCTTAGGATTCTGACTTCTACAGTTAATGTGCAGTTTAGGTCTCCTTACATGGCTTTAAGGGCTGTGCAGTTTACCGGGTTCCAGCCATCTTGTTTGTAGGTTGCTATCTTGGAATATGATTAAAATCCTAAGCTTGAGTGCCAGCCTTTACTTTTTGTCTTTGTTACAGGCTCCATTTGGGGGTCTTAGGTTTAAACATTTCTAAAGATTAGGGTGTCAGGATGCAAAAAAACTTACTTATTTCCACCTTGGTTTCCCTCTTTTATTAGCTACTAAAAAGCAAAACAATTATACACATGCTGATTAGTTTTGAAAGTTTATGTATACTTGCAGGAATTTTATACTCAAAGGGATTAAGTAAACAAGAATTCAACAAGCTTGCCAAAACCTTTCTTAGAATATAGAAATGTGCCAAAGCCCCATTTTCCACTAATTATATGTTCACGATTTCCTGCTTTTCCCTTCTTATAACATGTCCCTCTACGATATGCCTTTAATGTCAGCTCAACATCTCCTCACCTGTGTCTTTATATTCTAATAAGGCAATTCTTTCTCACTTTTCTAATCATTCTTCTTTCTGTGTACACTGCATGATATGAGTAGAATGCTAATTAGCTAATATTTTTCTTTACAGCAAAGGACTAGAAGGAAATTTTTATTTTGCCAATAATTATTGCTGTGTTTATATTCCTAATGCCATCTGTTTTGTTTCTGTTCATATTCATTGGGTATGTTAACTATAAAATTATGCAAACTTGTACTTTCTATTTACAAAACATAGATACCCAGCATAATACCTAAATTTTGATAATCCCCATCTTCTCTGTAAGTCATACAACTCATCGTATTCTCACTGTAACCAACTCTAATAAACCATGGAAAGAACAAAGTTATCACAAAATTTATTTACTGTGGTCACACTTTTCACTCTTATAAAAACAATTCTGATATTTATTATTATGAAAGGTACGTCATACTAAAAGTTAATTTTTCCAATATTCTAGATGATCTCGTTTCCATTAGGTTTCTTTATTGTTTCACTCATTTAAAAAATTTCTCTATGCAGGAATTTGGGGAAGTATTACAAAATTTTACTTACAGGATTGATTAAGTTGTTTGCCGTAATTACGCAGAACCCCAGTCCTGGTTTTTCAGTTGGGATCCTGCATCATTTCATTTTGAGGAAGTTAATTTATGTAAGCTAAAAAATTCTTAATTACTATGTAAATGTGGTGGCAGCTGTCTTGTTCATTATGTTGGATGTTAGAATTTTATAGCTGCAATGGGACTTACCGTTCATCTAATTCTATTCCTTTATTTCACAAATGAAGAAGCGAATACCAAGGGCGTTAACACCTAGTAGAAATGTGTTCAGAAGCTGGGAATGGTTCCCTGGCCTCCAGCAGGTTTTATGCCAACAGGTTTCTGTTGGCATAAAAGCTTCATTTTGCTGCATGAGTGTGCTGTACTCTTTGATTGCATTACCCTAAACCTGGCAAGCTTCTTTCTATTATGAAAGGGATATCTCATAGTTAAAATCAATTTTTCTCAGTATTCTAATTTTCTGTAGCTCTAATTTTTATTAGCTGTTATAATTCTTTCATTTCATAGAAAGAAGCTCGCTTAATAGCTGTTAGTATGAAACAACTGAGCCCTGGGCATGCACCTAATTCACCTTTGAGGGAGGACACAGTCTGTCAAATATCTGTTGGTGGCTGAGTGACCCAGTGTGACCAGATGAGCACAAATACATGACCAATACAGCAACACAACAGCACCACGGTCACCCACAACTCAAAGGTTTCTGTTGGCAGCGTCACTGTTATATCAGATTCTAAGAGGGTTAAAATGTATTTTATCAGAAAGGAATATTTCTTTCAGCATTAAAAATTATTTAGCAGTTTTTTTCAAGCATGATTTTCAGGTTCAAGAGATAAAAATATAGTTCCTTAACTTTTTAGAAGTACAATAACAAAGTCTTTGATTTTAGAAAGACGAGCATGGGTAATTCAAAGGCCTCTAATTACTCATTCTCTTTGGAGAGAAAAAAAAAAAAAAAACTAAACTAAAAAACAAAGACTGTTCCTAATGAGGCTTCAGAATCCTGCAGCCCTTCCTGGCAACTAAGAGTGCTCTATATCCTCTTTATGGGAAAGCATTTTGCCTCACTACCTCTTGATCACTCCTCAGAGACAGAACCACGGAGCAGATTCAGGGACATATTTTTTATTACTTTAAAACTTTGTCCATCTGTTGCCATCACACTGAGCTTTCAAACTTCAGTGGAGACTTTAATGCTGACAAGCATTTTCTCTGATTTCATTCTGTACCTTTGTCACTGCACACAGATCTCTCAGGGTCAGAGGGAGAAATGTAGGTACCACAGAGCCTGAGCCTGCTGTCCTGGGCATAGTTGACTGTGTGTGTGGACTGCTGAGCTGGTTAGTCAAACTGGCCAGGATTCAGTTTAGGTTCATCGATCCTTTTGTATGTATACAATGATTACCATAATGGTATGTTGTTGGTTAAGGGGTGCGGTTATGTTTTCCCTCAATGGACATGGTGGATTTAGAAGACCACATGCCTGTATCCCCAGGGATGTGTGTCTGTCTTCCCTTTATCAGATGACTGGTTGGGACTAAGGAGGTGTGTATTCTGCTGGAAATGAAAGGTTATTTGGGATCAAGTTCACGTCTTTGGTATCTTAACAGGTATTATTAGGCAGCTGAGCCAACTACCACAAAGCCTATGTGGACTCGTGTTCCTGTATCTAATCTACTGAATCAGTTAACATGAGATTGTTTTCCCTTTGGCAAACTTCACACAAACATAGGAATATAAATAAAGCATGAAGCCAAAAGTTATCTCTCCCCTGGTACCCTGCCCTGCAGGAATATTTGCCAAAAGAACAAAATAAAGGAATAGAATTTAACTATAATCCTCATTAGTGAAGCTAAATTGACATAGATTCACTTCCTGGATCCAACCATATCCATTTTCTTTTTTTTTTTTTTCCAACCATATCCATTTTCTAGAGCTAGTATTTTTCTCCATATCTGGTAACATTCCCTAGTTTTTAAATAGAGAATTATTATAGATATTATTCATATATTTTCTGATGAAATTCCAAAAAGAAGAGCTGAGAGTTAAGGCCCAGCATATAAGAGGAATCTTGTGCCCTACACAGAATGCATTTCTCTGGCTTTTGGTTTTCAGTCTGATGTGCCTGAGGCTTCCTGCCTAAGCTCAATTTCATTGCACGCCTAATTTGAAAATGCAAAAATAGTGGAATAGAATTTGGAATGATCCTGGTGTTTTGATTGGATTTAAGTTAGGAATAAATCCAAATTATCTCTCATTTTTGAATTCCCATTTGCATCTTATTTGAGTGGTGGAGAGCAAGTGACATTATTTTTAGGCTTTAGTTCAGTTTTTCTTTAGTTACTGTTTTGAGTATATTAAATGACTTTTAGATTTTAAAAACTTGTGTTAATTGCATTCATAATCTAAAGCTCTCTTTTCCATACTGTTTAACTAGTTTAAAGGAAAGATAAATGGCAAAGCCTTTGGCTATAGCCTAGAATATTCATCTTTGGCTATAGCCTAGAATATTCATCAGTAAAGACCTAGAATATTCATCAGGAAAGACCTAAACAAGTGTTGGTATTTGCAGCTGCTGGTTGTCTAGGGAGGAAGCCCTAGGATGGTGTGTGTGTGTGTGTGTGTGTGTGTGTGTGTGTAAAAGACAGTAGTCGGGCTATTCCAGGAGTGCCAGCCTCCCTGGTCGGAGGCATTGAGTCAAAGGATGGAGCAGAGAGGAGATGCCAGGTAAGAGACTACTGTTGGCCTGTGGAAAGAAGGATTTTGCCTGAAAGTTAAAATAAGTGGCAAATGGTAGGATCTCCTAATCCTAATAGCCAAGTCAGAGAGGAAGACAGGCAAGTGGGGAGATGGGATGACATGGTGATATAGCATTACTGAGAGTCCAACATGGTGTCAGTAATGGGCTGTATTTATCTATTAGGTCCTTCTCTTTTGTAGAGCTGTAAAATAATGGCCCTTGCAGATGTTATCACCTGATAATAATAAGCTTAATGCAATAATATTTAAAAATATGTATTCTTCCCATGGTATCATTTTTAGATGTTACAGCCTTTAGGCACATGAAACAGAAAGTCAGTTGAACTTGAGTATTCTTTTTACTTCCTGAGAATAAATGCTAAATAAGTCTAATCTTTATATTTTTGTGGCATTAGAAAATGATATAATAGCCATATTTCCTAGTAGCAAGAGATTCAGTTTATTCATAAATTAGATTTTGTTGTTGTTGTTACCTTTGCCTTTATTTTAATCCAAAAATAGTTGGATAAGACTGCTAATGAGGAAACCTGTCTGCTAAAGTCTAAGTTTTTACTGTTAGACCTCACAATATAATTCACGGATTCTTACTTAGGATTCCATAGTACAAAATTTAATTAGCTGATCAGAAACAGCAGTTAAGAAGGACAGTTGTTCTGCTAGAGGGTAGCTCCATGACAGCATGAGTTTTCAGTCCAATGTCAAGAGCAAAGGTAAAGAAGTGAGAAAGCAGAGACATAATTGCTGCATTAACTCATAAAATAAAAATGCTTATAACATCCCAGCCATCAACAAAGCTTGAATTATCATTATTAGGTTATATCCTTAAATCAAATATGGAGAATGGATACTATCTTTCATCAAAAATTGTTAAAATATAAAAACATTACTTTCATTATCTGGGGAGTTGAGCTTCTGTTTTCTGGAAATTTATTTGTATAGAACAGTTCACTCTACAACTTCATAGCAAAATGTGTTGTTTGTAGAGAAGTGGGCCAATTGGGGACATATTAAGTAGGGGAAAGTTTTTGTTAAAACCTATGAGCCCATTGGTGAGGATGGAGCCTGTGAGATTTCCCATGAATAATTTGAGAAAGAGCCCAGAGCTGCATCCTGTTCCTCTGTGTCCTTCCGCCAGGCATGAGACAGCATCATGGTGGGTGGGTATCCTGTGGAAGCAGAGACTGCCTGTGACACAGAGTGAAGAGGATGCTTCTCAGTAACCCGTAGTTTTTGTTATTTTTTGGCATTTCTGTCTTTCCTTTTAGAGTTTTAATTTTCTTGTCATTAGGAAATGTAATACCTTTTATTTCCACAGTAGTGTTTATATTTCTCTTTCATGTCTATCATCACTTATAGCCCTTCACTTATAGCCTTTTCTTCACTGGCTTGAGTCATTCCATGACTTCAAGTAGGATAGTTGCTATTTCTTACCATGCCATTGGCTCTTCTCCCTTTTAAATGTTATTTTATGTTAATAGATAATCAGGGTGTACACACTGGGCCCAAGGTGAAAGGTCCAGAGCAATCACTGGTTAAAGCCCAATGAGCTCTTTTCATTCCTATTGGTTCTATGCAAATAGACTCTGAATTTTGACTTGGAAACAGGCTTTTGTTAAGTTTTTTCAGTAAACAGAAGTTAAATTTACAACTTTTCATGACTGTGTCCTTGGTTCACAACCCCTGCTTATATTATACTTATGTTTTTCTTTACCCACAATGACTGTCATAATGGAAAAAGCAATTATAATTTTCGGTTTTCTGGGAACTGAAGACTTTGATCACATATGTCTGCAAGGAAATGTGACACAGGGCCTAAACTGGAATGAAATTTCCAAGCATGCTGAAGAACTGCTCCTTGTGTAGAAATATCATGTTAGATTCCTAATTATAATAAGCACACGTTCTAATTTTAAAAGTTATTATTTTTCCTGTTTGCTTTGTTTCTTGGTAGGCAGTTCAAATTAGTACTAACAATAGAGGTAAGCCATGATTCCTGTTAACTGGAGACTTGGCAATAAGAAGAATCCCATGGTGTCTTTCTGTAGACAATGACCAAGCTAAAGTGTGTCTGTTAAACTTCCTAATAACTGAAGTTAACTATGTGTATGGACTTAATGAGACCTACGTTAGAAATTTTAGACACTTATAAAAACAATGATGGGAAAGATTCTGATGTCAAATCAGTCTGAGTCAATAATGAAAAAAGAAATTTTGAATATATTTCAAGAGGAATCAAGGTTTACTTCCTTTAATTCATACTAGCTCATCTACTGAGACCTTTTCTAAGCATGTGATAAATGACTATGATGTTTTGTTGAAAAAGGAAACTAGCATTAAGTAAAGTCTTATTGTGCTTATTCAGGTAGTTTTTCTTAATGTCTTCACCAATAATTTCTCTAAAGAAAAACATTTTTGCAGGCATCTTACTGCCTAACATAGGTGTATGACTTGCTCTAATCAACATTCTTATTTAAATAAAGGTAAAAGTTATATTTTTATATGAAAACTAGCACTAGTACACCAAAAAAAGAAAAAAAAAGAAAAGGAAGGAAGGGAAGTAGGGAAGATGAGAGAGAGTTTGAGAGAAGAAAAAGAAAAGAAGAGAAATCAAGAAGACAGTGCGGATGAGCAGAAGCAAGGACTACCTGATACTGGCATGTAAAGCCACTCTCTTTTGACAATTTGGTATCAGATGGCAAAAAGGAGTAAAACCCAATCAAGACATATGGGCCTTTGCTTTCCAAAAAATGGCCAAACTCTCAGGTCCTTGCGTATTAACAGCAGTGTTCTCAGCTGAGCCGGGATCTGAGAGTGCCCCAACCACGTGAATAAGTGCTAGACTGTGAGGGTGTTAAGACTAAGACAGATACCCTTGATGTAGTTCCCACAGTGACTCTAGGTAAGTAGTGGGTTTCTAAACTTTTTTTTTAAAAGATTGCTTTTTTGAGTAACCAGCATATTCCCATTGCAATCTTTATACACTTTTCGTTTGGTCAGATCCTTTTAAATGTCCATAACAAAGGTTAACTTTCCGATAATAAAGTCTACATTTATAGGAAAGAAACTGAGATTTTATCAAAACATTGAAATGTATGTATCGTAGTTAGCAAGCCTAAGTAAATTGCAACAAAAAAAGTTTCAACTCGGTACAATCCCATTTTTAAGGTCTTTAGGAAAGAGAAGGCATGGGTAAACCACTCTGCCCTGTGTGAAGGGCAGTGGATATTGTTCTTGATGAGGAAAGACACACCAAGTCTCTTGGGTTTATTTTGTGTCTTCTCTGTTGGAAAACACCTCCATTCTGAAACTGCTGATCATGGAAGGGATCCATAGTCTTTTCTAGTACATTCTTGTTAAATTGTTCTTAAAGCAGAATAATAGTCCATACATTTATTGTGACAACTGGTTTTCAGAGTAATGAAAAAAAGAAAGTGTTTTTACCCTTTGAAGGTTTCAAATCTTTAAAATACTCGTCTGCTTTGAAAGTTTCTACATAGAATAATTTTGTTTGATGAAAGATTCCTTTTGTCCTCTCAAGGTTTCTTTTGGAGTATAGAGAAGGAATAGAAGAATCAATTGTGTTCATTTATTCTTTTCATGTTACTGATTGGCCCAGAACACCTTCCATATCGTGTGACAAAGTTCAAGGTTGCAGATGGACGTGAATGATAGCTGGCACTTTGGGGCTGAAGTCAGTGGAACAGGTTGGGACTTCCCTGGTGGTCCAGTGGTTAAGAAACCACCTTCCAATGCAGGGGACGTGGGTTCCATCCCTGGTCGGGGAACTAAGATCCCACATGCCATGGGGCAACTAAGCCCGCGTGCCACGACTACTGAGCCCGAGGGCCTCAACTAGAGAGCCCACGTGCCGCAAACTACAGAGCCCACGTGCTCTGCAGCCCTCGCGCCACAACTAGAGAGCCCACCTGGCACAGTTAGAAGCCTCTGTGCCGCAACGAAGAGCGAGCCTGTGTGCCACAACTAAGAACCGACGCAGTACCGCCCCACCAAAAAAAAAAAAAAAGGAACAGGTTACCCAAAACACAATTTTTGCAAATATCAATTTTTTTTTTTTTTTTTGGCGGTACGCGGGCTTCTCACTGTTGTGGCTTCTCCCGTTGGCTCCGGACGCGCAGGCCCAGCGGCCATGACTCACGGGCCCAGCCGCTCTGCGGCATGTGGGATCTTCCCAGACCGGGTCACGAACCCGTGTCCCCTGCATCAGCAGGCGGACTCTCAACCACTGCGCCACCAGGAGAGCCCCGCAAATGTCAGTTTTTTGAAGGAGTGTGTGATTACTCTCCTGAAGGCAAAAGCCTATCAATCCTCTCTAGAAATGAGACATTTTCTCTAAATCCAAATCATAGCTGCATCTGCGAGCATGAGGGTCAGAGGAAGACAGGAGGTCAGGCTGAAGTGAAAGCTGATTTAGCTCTTGATGAAGAGATTGCATTGAAGAGGAGCCGGGACAGGATGAGAGTTAAGTTCCCTTTAAACATTAAATTGTCATTTAAAAAATTTGCCCATCCTTCTCTGGATCAACTTATTTTTAAGTGGAGCTTAAATTTTGGAAGTTGACTAGTATTCCCTTATGCATTTATTATTCAACCATTTTTTTACGTTATATTAGTATCAGGTGTACAACATAATTTATTAAGCCCTACTAGGTGTCAGGTTACATGCTCGATATTAAAACAGAAATTAATGACGACTTTCACTTTTAAGAAGCTCACAGTTTAGTGGGGAGCAGGGTTAATAGCACTTAATGTTGCCCATAGGGAGACAGCTTCTACAGATCAGTAGTTATTCAGCTTTAGGCCCTTGTTCCTGCATAAGTAGCTACACGTAGAAACATTTGGTCTGGAAACTGATCTTTCTGTGAGTAGCAAGATTTTTTTCTTATTTAGTATCAGGCTCAAAATACCATTTTAAATTAACTTTTTAATATTTTAATAAGGTTGATTTTAAGACTCCTTTTAAAATTCCTTTGACTAAAATAGTTTTGGAAAAAAAGAGATAAATGTAAAAAGAAACTGTCTTGTTCCAAGAGTGAGAGGCAAAGATATTGCAATAGACAAATCTTGCTCTCACCTGCACTCATTTTCATTTGACATGCTGCAATTTTTGGATCTTTTTATTTCCTTAAGAAGTTTTCATCTGCCAGAAAGTACATCATGCAAGTATATATAAATCTCTAATCCTGTTTCCTCTTGCTGGGTGTATTCTCATAAAGCTTCCTAGATTACAAAGACATTTGGAATGGTATAATTTAGTTCTATCTTCTTTGTTTTGAGTAGCAAATGTTTCTGGCTATTACCATGTATGCATTAATTCTTCTATTCTTGGCGTTTATATTTCAGGCTTTGACATGAAGATCTAACTTTTTTGGTGGGTGTATTAAATCATTTATATTTCTTAATTGATGTTAAACTAATGTGAGTATTGAAAGAAAAAATTCTAAAGGTTCTGAACAAATTCTGTTTTTTTTTTAAATTTAATTTCAATATCACACTATAAAAACTCTTAAAATGCATATACATATAGACATGTAAGAGTAGATATAAATGAAAACTCTGACCAATTCAACACTTCAGAAAAGAATCCAATGAAAATAACTGATAATGGGATTGTCTAGACACACTATATTATTTTGTATATAAAACATAATGTACTACACATTACTTTGTCCAGATACATGACAGATAATAGTTAAAAATTACCAGTCCAGCTAATGGGCAAGGTCTACTTTTTATATTGTAGAGGTAGTACCAGTCCAAAAAAAGAAGTGAAAATAGAGATAATTGTACATTGTGATAAGGACTCCAAAGGGTGATAGGATAAGGAACAGCTGGTAGGGGATGGGCAGCAGAAGGGACAGTTGCTTGTATGGATTGTCAGAGAAGGTCTCGATGAATAGGTGACACTTGTTTCATGAGCTGAGAGGTGAGAAGGCTGACTATTCCTTTTGTTAGCAGACCTTTTCCTAAACTTTTCAGAGGCTCTGCTGGACCAATACATGAGTTCCAATACATGATAAAATACATGGAATTTCAATTTAAATAGTTTGTTGTTTATATAATAAGACATATTAGAAAGCAAACGAAATGAAAGAACAGATGATTCTGTGTATATGTAACTAATTTAGTGTTCTGTCATTATGATTCTTGCTCTTCTAGGAAGTTACAGGTGAGTATAGTAAGATTCTGGATGAGGCATGAGAAATCTGTGTTCTTATTCAACTCTGCTGTCACTATCTTCATAGCATAATCCCTCTGGACCTTATTTTCTCTCCTGAAAAATGACGCAACTGGCTTTAATGCTCTCTGCATTCCTAACCAGTTCCAAAAACATTATCATTCTAATAGGGCTATAACAGGAAAGTCTATGAATGCATCTTGGTATACTATAATCACAGCCTGTTCACTAGCAGACATAACACAGCTCTTCTCCTGGGAGAATGAGAAAGGGATATTAATTGAAATTATTATGAAAGATGGCCAAAAATGGGGAAGAACACTTCTAGTTAAAAAATAAACTTGAGGTGATATTTTAACTAGCATGATTGTTATCTAGAACTAGAATTTTAATGGTTTTGGTAGGACTTTCATTAAGTATCATATTCCCTATAATTCAGTATTCATGTATTAATTCAGTGAACATTTTTTAAAAAACATGTTGCATACCAATCATCAAATTGAATTTGGGGGGAACCAACACTTTCCTGACTTGAAGGGAATGGTCTTTCCTGGGGGTTAGCAGACATAAACAGAATTATTTATTCATTTGTTGTTTTTGCTTTATTCCACAAATATTTGAAGCATCTTACAATAATGAATATGCCAATACAAACAAACAATCAGGAAGAAGGAAAATATAGATGGAATGGAAAGCAGTGTTACACAGGAGATCAGCAAACAACAGAATTCCACAAAGCTGCTAAAGTTGAGGTGAAATTTTGGCTATGATCTCAGTAACGGCCAAAAAAAGTTCAGTGTCCGTAAAAACAAAAGTGTGTCAACTCTTCTGGAGAGGCAAAGCCTTTCCTAGAATGAACGTCTTAAAGAAGTTGCATGAAACTTTTGTATTGGGGGATACTGTTTGATGATGACATTTATTGAGCACTTTCTATGTGCTAGACGTGTTCCTAAGTGTTTTACAAGCATTTTCTCATATAATCTTCACAACAGCTCTAGGAGCTAGGGAATATCATTTTTTAATTGAAATATATTTGATTTATAATATTAGTTTCAAGCGTGTAGCATAGTGATTCAGTATTTTTTTTTTTTTTTTTTTTTTGGCGGTACGCGGGCCTCTCACTGTTGTGGCCTCTCCCGTTGCGGAGCATAGGCTCCAGATGCACAGGCCCAGTGGCCATGGCTCACAGGCCCAGCTGCTCCGCGGCATGTGGGATCTTCCCAGACCAGGGCACGAACCCATGTCCCCTGCATTGGCAGGCGGACTCTCAACCACTGCGCCACCAGGGAAGCCCTAGTATTTTTTATACATTATGCTCCATTAAAGGTTATTTCAAGATAATGCTGTAATTCCTGTGCTATACAGTATATCCTTGTTGCTTATCTACTTTGAGTAGTTTGTATTGCTAATCCCATATGCTTAATTTTCCCTCTTCTCTTCCTTTTCCTCACTGCAACCACTGCTTTGTTTTCTGTATCTGTGAGTCTGTTTCTGTTTTGCTATATACATTCGTTTGTATTACTTTTTAGATTACACATATAAGTGATACCATATAGTACTGGTTGGCCAAAAAGTTCCTTTGGGTTTTCCTGTAAGATGTTATAGAAACACCCGAATGAAATTTTTGGCCAGCCCACTTGTCTTTCTGTGATTTATTTCACTAAGCATAATATTCTCTGGGTCCATTCACATTGTTGCAAATGGCAGAATTTCATTGTTTTTTTATGGCTGAGTAATATTCCATTGTGTGTGTGTGTATATATATATATATATATATATATATATATATATATATAGATTTTGGAGTGCTGTTTTCACTTTCCTTTGTCTCAAGGTATTTTCTGATTTCCTCTTCAATTTCTTCATTGACCCATTTTTAATTTTTTTGGAGCAAGTTGTTTATTCTCCTCATGTTTGTTCTTTTCCCATTTTTCTTTCTGTAATTGATTTCTAGTTTCATACTGTTGTGGTTGGAAAAATGCTTGATATAATTTCTATCCTCTTAAATTTGTTGAGACTTGTTTTGTGGCCTAGCATGTGTGTATCCTGGATAATGTTCCATTATCACTTGAAAAGAATGTGTATTCTGCAGTTTTTGGATGTAATGTCTTGTACATATCTAATAAGACCCTGGTCTGTTGTGTCATTTGAGACCACTGTTGCTTATTGATTTTCTCTCTGGATGATCTTTCCATTGTGTAAATGGGGGTTAAACTTCCCTACTATTATTGTATCATTGTCAATTTCTCCTTTTATATCTGTTGTATTTGCTTTGTATATTTAGGTACTCCTGTATTAGGTGCATATATGTTAATGGGTGTAATCTCCTCTTCTTGTATTGATCCCTTTGTCATTAAAAATGCCCTTCTTTGTCTTTTGTTATTAGTTTTGTTTTAAAGTCTGTTTTGTCTGATATGAGCATTGCTAATCTTGCTTTCTTGTCATTTCTGTTTGCATGAAATATCTCTGTCTCCTCACTTACCGTCTGTGTGTGCCTTTAGTTCTGAAGTCAGTCTTCGGTAGGCAGCATATAGAAAGGTCTTATTTTTTTAATCTAATCAGCTACTCTGTATTTTTTACTGGAGCATTTACTCCTTTGACATTTAAAGTAATTCTTGATAGGTATGTACTTATTGCCATTTTATTACTTCTTTTCTGGTTGTTTTTATAGTTCTTCTGTGTTCGTTTCTTCTTTTTGTTTCTTCCCTTGTAGTTTGATGTTTTCTTTAGTAGTATCCTTGCGACCCTTTTCTTTTTATTTTTTGTGTAGCTATTTTAGGTTTTCGATTTGTGGTTACCATTGGGTTCCTGTATGTTGACCTATAACTATACCTACTTGGCTTTAACCTGGTAGTCATTTAGTTCAAACACATTCTAAAAGCTCTACATTTTTGACTCCCCTCCCCTGCATTTTGTGTTTTTGATGTCATATGTTACATCTTCATGTTTATCCTATAATTATTTATTGTGGTTATAGTTGCTTTTATAATTCTTTGTCTTTTAATCTTCATACTGGCTTATTTAAGTGGTTGATGCTCAGTCCTTCCTATATATTTGTCTTTCCTATAGATTCTTATTCTTTTTCACATGGAGAAGGCCCTTCAACATTTCTTTTGTGGTAAGTTTAGTATTGATGAACTCTTTTAGTTCTTGCATGTCTGGGAAGTTCTTTATCTCTCCTTCTATTTGAAATGATAATCTTGCTGGGGAGAGTATCCCAGGTTACAGGTTTTTCCCTTTCATGACTTTGAATATAGCATGCCACTCCCTCTGGCCTACAGAGTTTCTGCAGAGAAATCAACTGATAGCCTTATGGGGATTCCCTTGTATACAACTCTGTTTTTTACTTGCTGCCTTTAGAGTTCTCTCTTTATCTTTAACTATTGCCATTTTAATTATATGTCTTGGTATGGGTCTGTTTGGGTTCATCTTGTTTGGAACCCTCTGTGCTTCCTGTACCTAGAAATCTGTTTCCTTCTTCAGATTTGGGAAGTTTTCAGCCATAATTACCTCAAATACGTTATTGATTTCCTTTTCTCTTCTCCTTCTGTGACCCCTATAATGTGAATATTGGTATGCTTAATGTTACTCCAGAGACGTCTTAAATTGTTTTCAGTTTTTTAATTTTGTTTTTCCTTTTGCTGTTCTGATTGGGTGATTTCCATTATTCTATCTTCCAGATCACTTATGCTTTCTTCTATATCATTTAATCTGCTATTCATTCCTCTAGTATATTTTTTACTTCAGCTGTTGAATTCATCATTTTGGATTGGGTCTTTTTTATATTTTTCAGTTCCTCATTAAAGTGTTTGCATCAGTTCTTTTCCCTAATTCAGTTCACATTTTTATTACCAATGTTTTGAATTATTTACCTAGTCAGTTCTTTTATTTCTGTTTTGTTATTTTTTCAGAGGTTTTCTCTTGCTCTATCAATCGAGAATAGTTCCTCTGCCTTTTCATTTTGTTTAACTTTTTCTGCCTATTTGAATTTAGGTGAAACAGTTACTTATTGTGGTCTTGAAGGGGTGTTCTTATGTTTGAGCATCCCTATACAGACTGCATGTTCCCAGTGCCTTTGGTGGGAGAGCTGGATTTAACATAGGCTCAAGTCACATCTTTCTTCAGGATATGCTGGTGGCTGTCACCTCAGAAGAGGGTGGGGCTGGAGATGGAGGGGCTAGAGCTGGCACCAGGTGGGAGGCAGGGCTTCCTTTCTGCTCTCTGGCTGTCACCACCCTTTTGGGCAGAGTCTAATCCCAAGTTGCTGGAGAAGAAGCCTTGAGGATTAGGACAAGCTGGCTCTGTTTTCTTTAAGTGTGCTTTTCTCCCTCTCCCCACACTGGGACCCTTGCAGCAGAGCTGGGGGAGTGCTGAAGCAGGTGAGGCCCATGCACAGACAGAGGTCTGACGCGCTGCCTGTTCAGGTTCCTGCTCCTCCACTCTGATGTAGCCTCAGTTGCAAGTCCCCTTTGTCCTCACAGCCAATCACTGCCCCAACTTCTGCCATCCCTACCCTGTTTTAGAAATGCTCCACAGGGTGGGTAGGCCCCATGTGTATCGGGAGGTGAGCCGTGGTAGAGTGGCTGAGGTCAGAGATCTGGGCTACTTCTGGACCGCTGCTTGAACAAGCGTCCACAGTGGCCACTGCTGCCCCACCCAGGCTCCACTCCAGGAATGGGTTGCTTCTGTCTCCTAAGGTTGAGTCTTTTCCCCAGTAGTGGTTGCCCCAGATCCAGTGCTGCACTGTGATATGGAGTGAGTGGGGTGAGAGCATTTGGTTGGCTTGTGCTAGGGTGTCTGGCAAGGCAGTTGCAGGAAACCTGGCAACTGGTAAAGCAGACATCTCTCTGCCCTGCCTCGGGGGCAAGCCGGTGAGCTTGTGCTCCTTGTGAATGGAGTTTAGGCTTCCCACAGCCCTTCTGTCTGTTCCAGCAGCCTTCCAGCCAGCTAAGGGGGCTTGTCTCTCCCATGTAGGACCCTAGGACTTAGCTGTCCAGTCTGTGGCTGGAGCTGCTCAGTCCCAGGGCAGGTGTCCACCTGTGCAATCTCCCTTTTCCTCTGAGTCCCTTCCTAGGGGGACAGGTCCCAACCCAATTGCTTTTCTTCCCTTCCTACCCAATTATTTATGTATCCTTCTTACAGCTATGGTTGTACAGGTGTCCTTCTGCCAGTTTCCAGTTAATTTTCAGTGAGGAATGTTCCACATGTAGATGTATTTTTGATGTGTTTGTGGGGGAAGTGAGCACTGTGTCCTCTTATTCCATCATCTTGATCCCTCCTCTCATTCGGGATTATCATGTTGTTGGTGACAAAACTAGGCTTAAAGAGTCTAGTAAACTTTACATGTCACATAGTAATAGTTGAGGCAGGGCTTGCACAACTGCAGTCTGTCCTTTTCATAACTAGTTATACCTCCTCTCTGCAGTGCTCCCCACCTCTTCTTGCAGGGAGCAAGGTCTTAAACAACTAGCCAGCAACAAATACAGCATTAGATTTCATAGGGCTGTTGCTTATAACGTCTCTGAAGGTAAGCTGGGGCATTGTACTGAAGGAATTCAGGAGAAGAATATCTGCTACAAACTGAGAATAAGGAAGTTAAATACTTAGCTTAGTAATTGCTTTTGTTGACTGAGTTTTAGAATCTAGACTCTTTGGGTGAATAGAAGGAAATAATCTTTGCAAAATATTTTTTTTCACAAATAATCTTTGCAAAATATAATTTTTCCACCTGTGGTCTTGATGAAAGTGATCAGGGGACAGTTCCAGGCACGAGGCTAGATTTAAGGGCACATCAGCATGAATCAGGAAGGCTTAGTGGCTGTTGCTCTGGCTTGAGGTTGCCTAGACCTTTATTAATTCTCTTGCCCTGCCTTTTCCTAATTGTGAGATTCTGGATGAGGTACTGAACATCTGTATGCCTCAGTTCCTTCATCCATAAAAATAGGGGTAATAATAGTATTTACCTTTTAAGACTATTGTAAACATTAAAAAAGATAATGTATGTAAAACCTCGAGCAGGGCCCATTGTAAGCTCTCCAGGAGCTGGTACTGCTACTTATCCTCACTTCTCCCTCTTCTCCTCCCTGACTCCTTCTTCCCAGTCTTCCTTCCCCACTTCACCCCTCCTTGATTTTCTTCCTTCCTAACTTCCTTCTCTCTCATCAACTTCTCATTTTCCATTTTCTCTCTGCTCTCCCCACCATCCCAATTCATCCTCCTGTCTTCAGTTGAACAGATAGCTTGAACTGATACCTTGTCATGAATCTGAGTTATCTAACCCAGGCTCTTCCTGAGTGGACAGGGCAAACCCCCAGGAAACAGCTCACGGGGTAACAAAAACTGTCCAGGAAGACAAAGTACCTCCAGCACTGTGGGAGCACAGAAGTGAGTGGGCAGTTATCTCTGCTTGGGGACATTCCCACAGAAGGTGCCATTTCTCTGGACCTTCAGAAAGAAAAAGAATAGATGAAATTGAAAAGAGAAGGAATGAACGTCAAGGAATAGAATCATGATTATTAGGACCTGTACATGTGAAAGGATCTAGTGTTTTAATGTACTTGGAGGGTAGGAGGTTTGTGCAATGTAGTAGAGAAGGGTAATAAAGTAGTTCAGGGACAGATTTTTGAAACCTACTCCAGTGGCATTGAAGCCTATTCCAATTGCAAAATTAGTCTGACTCTTAATAAGTTTGTTATTTTCTGAAATAGAAAATGTTTAATGAACTGGTTTGAACCAGTAAACCAGGCTATAATTTTTCTCAGTGTATTGATCCAGAATACTTTAATACTCACTGAGCCCAATAAGATTTCATTTGACTTAGGAACTTGTTTATTTCACAGGACTTTTCAAATTCAGTCATAATTGTCAATATCCTTGGTTTACCGTCATTATATGTATATTTTTTCTTTCTTCCTTTCTTTCTTCCTTCCTTTCTTTCTTTCTTTCTTTCTTCCATTCTTCCTTCCTTCCTTCCTTCCTTCCTTCCTTCTCTTCCTTCCTTCTCTTCCTTCCTTCTCTTCCTTCCTTCCTTCCTTCCTTCCTTCCTTCCTTCCTTCCTTCCTTCCTTTCTTTCCTTCCTTTCTTTCTTTTCTTTCTTTTCTTTCTTTCTACTTCTGCTCCCTGACTGAAAAGTTGAGAATATGTATTATTATTCACTATATTTTTCCGAAATTATAAAAACTGCTTCCATATTTGTTCTGAAAACGTAAAGTTTTTCTTCAGTTTTATGTCTCTGCACTGGTACTGGAGCTGTGGTGATCTAATGAAATATTAATTTTTCACATGCTTCAGTGTCTGAGTCTGACCTTTTCTCTAATTTGGAAAAAAGAGGATATTTCTTTTGCCATCAGACAAAAGTGAATCAAGCCTCTAGGAAAGCAATGTAACATAGAGGTTATAATAAACCACAGTTGCTATCCAGAGATTGCATATTATTTAGTCAAAGATATTAACTGCACTGGTAGTTTGAAAACTGAGAAGAAAGATAATCTTAATTAATCTATTATATTCTATAGCAAGTTGTTATTATGATAGCCTCTAATTAATCACTCCTCCCTATATCTGTGTTCCCTCTGACGTTGAGCTCGACCATGTGATTTGCTTTGACCATTAGGATATTAGCAAAGTGTTGCAAACAGAGGCTGGAAAAGCAGTTGAGCTCTTGCTGTTTTTGGAATCCACGTGCTATGTGCAGAAGCCCTGGCTAGCCAGCAGGAGAATTGTGGCCCAGCCAACAGCAAGCACCAGCATATGTGGGTGAGGCCATCTTGGACTATCCAGTTCCAGCTACAGAGCTATCTGTTTGCAGCTGCATGAGTGAGTCCAGCAAAAAAACTGCCTAGCTGAACCCAGCCCCAATTGCCAACCCACTGTATTTTGAGCTAGTAAGGTGATTGTTGTTTTAAACTATTAAGTTGGAGAGGCTTGTTACACAATAATACTGATGTATACTGTATGCCATTCTTTTATATGTAATCTCACCTGTAACATACGAGAGTATACAGATATGAGAATTGAGGCTAGGTTAAAGTGGAATAATAGTTAATAACTCAAGAGTTTATGACAAATAGTTTAAAAAGCATAAACTTAAAATACTTAAAAAACTTGACTTTGGAAAAATAGTTTTCTAATATTTAGTTACTATTTATAATCTCACTTATTTACACTATTTACAGAATAGCCTTGAAGCATTTTATAGTGTGAAAACATGCAGACTCAAGGTAATTAAGAATGGTAGAATAATCAATCAGAAAGATAAGGTGAAAAGTAAATGCAGAGTGCACTAATCCCTGTTATCAGGAGCTCAGCCTCAGTCTGACTTTCTTGTTAGCCAAGAAAAAGTGAAACATTTTGGTTTTAAACTGTTCTTATTCTAGTAGGGAGCACACAAATTCAGCCAAAGAACAAACTTTTTTTCTTTTTCCTATAGGAGAAATTTACTACATGGACCTTAGTTGTAGACAATAAATTTTTGACTCTTGTTTTGCAGAAGATACAAAAATATTATTCTAATGGACATTTCTTATATTGTCTCTTATAAAAAGCTTAGTACATACGATCAATTCTTATGTCAGCTCAGGACTTCCCGAGAGAGACCAGGTAATTAGATGTGACAGTTTTCATATGAGTCCAAGAGCTTGGTCAGTATTCATAAACAGTCATCTCCAGTTTTCCCAGCACCTCATCTGGTTTCTGTCAGGTGTTCATCACCCAAGCAATGTGTGCAGGACTGATGAATGCATTTCTTGAGCACCTGTTTGTGCTGGGCTCAGCAGGAAGCACTGGAGGGATTGTGGGGAGTGAAATAGCCGTGGCCCCTGCCCTCGTGTTTGTTAGGTAACTGTGTATACAGATATGAATCAGTCACCGTATGTATAACCTTATGTTGCAGTCAGTGCTATAGAGCCACAGTGCAAGGGACCTACCATACCTGGAAGTGACGAGCCTCCCCTGAGGAAGCAGTGTTAGAGCTAGGGTCTGTTGGGTGAGATGGTGCCACCAGATAAAGGGAGGGGCCGTGGGGGACAGCAAACCTGGCAGAGGAGGAACCATTGGCAAAGGTGTCGAGGCAGCAGGACCCTGGCGTGAGTGGCCGGGGATCTGCAGGAAGGCTGACGTGCCTGGAGCACAGAGAGCAAGAGAGTGGGACCTGAGATAAAGCCGTGGCCATCAGACCACCCTCACGCTCATTTCCTGCACACTTTTCTGTTCTGTTATGCGTCTTTCAAGTTTTCTCCATTGAGCACAGGATACTTTTGTATTGGGGGGAAAAAAGTTGTTCGCAAAAGGTAGTCCCTTGGAAATTCTTATAAAGAAGTATAAGTTTGCTAATTTTTTATGGCTTTCTTCTTGTGGTACTTAATGTCCTACCCAGCTCAGCGTATTTAATTTTCACAATTTAATTAAATGAGGGAGAGATGGTGAAACACACAGGTACAAAAGAACAAACACATTGTCAAAGGTGATTATCTAAATGCCTCTGAGAAGCCAGAGTTATGCATTCAGCCCAAATTGTAATATGCAGTCTGTACTGATATTAACAACATTATAGGATGTTACTAGGGTGCTCTTTGTTCAATTCTGGTGATTGTGTAGTGAGAGATTTTTGCTGTTAATTCTCTATGAAATTGTCACAAGTCTTCTTTCAGATTGAATTTGACTTGGGGTAAGAACTAAAAGTCATTTGGAACAAAGTTTGATAAAGAAAATAGATGATTATGTGGCTCATAACCAAAGCTTAAGAAACTATCAAAAATTTTTTGAGTAATGGCGTAACTGGAATAAGGCTAGAGTCCCTTAGGGTGGCTATTTCAAGAGACAGCACACTGATGTAACTATGCATTCTGGAATGCACATTTATATATATCGTTTTACTTCATTTATTAAAACTCGTATACTCATTCATTTCTTTACTCAGTCCGTGTTTATTGAACATCTGCTATAGGACCAGCTTTATTCTAGGTGCTTGGAATACATCAATGAATAAAATAGGCAGAGACCTCTGCCCTCAAAGAATTTACATTTTAGTGTAGTGTAGCAGATAATAAAAAGTAAATGGGGCTTCCCTGGTGGCGCAGTGGTTAAGAATCCGCCTGCCAATGCAGGGGACACGGGTTCAAGCCCTGGTCCGGGAAGATCCCACATGCCACAGAGCAACTAAGCCCCTGCACCACAACTGCTGAGCCTGCTTTCTGGAGCCTGTGAGCCACAACTACTGAGGCCCGCATGCCTAGAGCCCATGCTCTGCAACAAGAGTAGCCACCACTCTCCACAACTAGAGAAAGCCCGCACGCAGCAATGAAGACCCAACGCAGCCAAAAATAAACAAATAAAATAAAATTTTTTAAAAAAGTAAATGAAATAAAATAAGTAAATTGTCGTATGTTGCAAGTGATAACTACTCTGACAACAAATAAAAAGTAGAGCAGAGTAAGGGGATTGGGAATGTACCCAGACCCATGTGCCTAACATTGTAAAACCAAAAATGAGACCTAAACCATAGTAAATAATGAGGTTTACTCTTTAAATTTCTCTTTGTTATTAAAAAGCTTGATCCTGTTTGAAGTCCTTACCCTAAATTCCACTTCATGATCACAACCTTGGCCCCTAATTAGTCTAACTCTAGGGTTATACTAGCAGCTCTCAAAATTTCATGATCCAGTGAGTAAGGGGAAAGTCCTTGGCATCAAAACCTAGCCTCGTGAACAGAAACAGGTCTGTTGGCTCAAATCCATTCCCTTAAGTCCTGTTTTCTGGAGCTCAGCCTGCTGCGTTAATAATCCTGTCTCTCACGTGCTCGGCCTTGCCCTTTCTCTCTTGCTCCTGTTTACAGAATCTTAGGTCTGAGAGTTATGCAGAAGTAGTGTGAGAAAGGTGGGGTTTCCTTCCTTGTTTCCAGAGGCAACTCTTTGACAACATCAGGATCTAGAAAAGCAGCTCTAATTTGTTCCTCTCCTATCCCTGAAGAGCATGAGAGCCTTTCAGTAGGGCAAAGGGAAATAATTGATGCCAATTTTGGCCACCAGCCATTTGCCAGACTGTGTTGAATATAGAATGTGAAGCCACCAGTTTCTGAGCATTGGAAGAATAGTTTCAGTTAAAACAAAACATAACAACAAAATGAACCTGGGATTTTCCTCAGACAAATTTAAAGAGATATTATAATTCATTGAGTGACTGATTTGTACCCTCAAATTCTACTTCCTTGTACTTGGCCAAAAAGTCTCTTCCCAGTGGAAACTAAGCACCTGTTCTCTGCTTATGGCCTTGCTATCAGCAGCCCATCCCTCCTCAGTTACCTCCTAGTTTCTGGAGGGAAAAAAAAGACACTTTCCTCGCGGAAAGATTGAAGACCCCTGTATGCTTTGTGCCCCTTATTTTATAGATGAGGCTACTGCTCCCAGTGGAGGTTAGGTGAAGACCAATTGTGATGCGTCTGCCAGGACAACACACTTTAGTCAGATAGTTTGTTGAGTTACATTGATCTGATGCACTTGATGAAAGCTCTGAAACTTGCATCAGATAAAGAAGATGCTGCAAGTTATGAGCTGAAAAATACCAGGCAAATAACTTGCTCTTTGCTTTTCCTGTGCTGTCCCTCTCTTGTAAAAGGTTCCTGAGCTAGTGTTTAGTTTAATTCTGTATGGTTTAGTAAAGAGTCCTTGATGTTTTGAGGAAACTGGATAGTGCTTTGTTTTCCTGTTAGTGCTTCATAAGTATGGTTATAATCTCATATTCCCAACAGAATAAACTTGAGTCATCATTTTTTTAGGCATCTTTCACTCCTTTAACGCTTTCAATTCTGAAATGTTTCTGATCCTTTTTTCTGTCTCTTTGGGGGGTTTTCCTTATTATTCCACCTGGTACTTATATGTTGGTGTTCCCCTGGTGACCACTATAGGACCACTTTACAATGTTTTTGCTGCTGTTGGAGGGACTCTTACTCTCTCCGTTTTCAAATAGCTTTATTGAGATATACTTCCCATACTGTACAATTTACCCAATTTAAAGTATACAATTCAGTGGTTTTAAATGTATTCACAGAGTTGTACATCCATCATGTGATCAATTTTAGAAGATTTTCATTAACCCAAAAAGAAATCCTGTGCCCCTTAATTATCACCCCCCGAATCTCTCTATCCTTTCTCTTATACCCCACCCTACCCAGTCCTAGGCAACCACTAATCTACTTTCTGTCTCTGTAGATTTTCCTACTCTGGATATTTCATATAAATGGAATTCTATAATATGTGGTCCTTTATGACCGGCTTATTTTCACTTAGCATAATGTTTTCAAGGTTCAGCCATGTTGTAACATCTATTAGTACTTTATTTCTGTTGTTTGCTCAGTGATATCTCATTGTGTTGATATACCACATTTTATCCATTCACCAGTTGAAGAACGCTGCCGTGGACCTTTATGTATCCATTTTTGGGTGGACACCAATTTTCCTTTCTCTTGAGGGGAATTCCTAAGAAGGGCATTGCTGGTCATATAGTAACTACATTTAACCATTGAGAAATGGTTTGAGGCACTGCCAGAATATTTTCCAAAGTTCTCATCTACTCTTGTAGTTTGACGGCCACAACTAGCTGTGGTGATGGTCCTGGAGCTTCAGACAAGTGCAAGGTACTCACTTCCGACCACACTTGTTATCTGGTCTCCCAGCCTTCAGCCTTTTCCTCTTCAAACCAAACACTGCATAGAGGCCAAAGTGAACTGTCTCAAAGGCATATCTAATCGCATCATTTTCCTGCTTAAAACCGTCCCATGTTTGTCCATCATCACCTGGATGAGTGCAAGCGCTCGGCGACAAGGTGTCTGAGTCCCCAGCATCTGCCCGCCACCCTTCTCTGTAGCCTTATCTTGCTCCACTCCCGGCCTCCCACTTGAGGTCCCAGCAGCACCTTGTAGCTCTGGTTCCCCTCAAACATCATGCTCAAGCTTTGGACTTCAGTCATATACATCTACTGCTTTGAGGCCCAGTCTGGGTTATTTCTATCCTGGAGTTTGGGATGTTCAGTGTGACTTCAAAGGTAGAGAATTGAAGGAGACATGATTTGGAGTAATCTGGAGTTGGCTGCAGGAGATTTTGTTGAATAATTAGACGTTTGGTATGCATAGATTAGATCAATGCAAAATGGGGGTTCCAGACCTGATAAGTTGTGAACATTAATTTCAGGGCAGGTGTAGCCTATGTATATTGTTTCATTTACTTATTTATTCACTGAGTATTTCTTAAGCACCTCCTCTGTGTCAAGTGCTATTCTAACCCTAGGGATACACCAGTCAGTAGCACAGAATCCCTGTCCTCATGGGGTTTATATTTTATTAAGAAAAAACACAATAAAGAAACAAGTGAAAAGCATTCAGGTAGTAATGAGTGTTAGGAGTAACACAGGACAGTCTGATTTTATGGTGTCTTTGCATGGTGTTGCGGAAAACTTAGATGGCCAGAGAAAGCCTCGCTGAGTTGGCAATGTTTGAGCTGATATCTAAAAGACAAGGAGCCAACCCGGTGAAGATCCAGGGCTATAAATTCCAAATGAAGGGGTCATCAGGGGCAAAGGTTCTGCGACTCAGGTGGCAGCTGAGGTTAATTATCTAATAGCAGAGAGACAGCTTGTGATCATATTATTGCTCCATCCTCTATATAACAGTATATATTTAAAACTGTTCCATCAGAACTCAAACTAGGCAATTGACATATCTGCAAGTAAACAAATATATGCTTGTATTAGTCTTCTTGGGCTGCCATAACAAAATACCACAGACTGGGTGGCTTAAACAACAGAAATTTATTTTCTCATCGTTATGGGGCTAGAAGTTCAAGGTCAGGGTGCCAGCACATTTGGTTTCTGGTGCAAACTTTCTTCCTGGGTTGCAGCTAGTCGCCTTCTCGCTGTGTATTCACATGGTTTTTCTTCTGTGCACGCGCAGAGAAAGGGAGAGCTCTCTGGTGTCTCTTCCTCCTCTTGTAAGGATAACAATCCCCTCAAATTAGGGCACCACCCTTATTATTACATTTGACTCTAATTACCTACCTGAAGACCCCATTTTCAAATGCCGTCAAGTTGAAGGTTAGGGCTTGAACATGTGAATTTTGGGAGGACACAATTCTGTCCATAACAATACTACAAGACCCGTTTTGCAAATAAGGACACTGGAAGGTTAAATAACTTGACAAAAGTTGGTAGGTGGTAGAGCCAGGATTTGAACCTGGGCGGTCTGGTTCAGAATTTCTTCTCTAAACACTACACCATTCTTTATCAGTACCCTGTTTCCCATCTCACCAGCACTTGACACGGTTGACAGTATCCCCCTGCATGAACCACTTCATCTCTAGGCCTCTGTGAACTATAAAGAGTTTTACATTTTAATTAACTAATTAATTTTAATTTCCTGCTTTCTTGGTTATTCTTTTTCAGTCTTACTTGCTGTTCTTCTTCCTCCATCAGCCCTTCAAGGGTACAGATCCCTAGAGCTCTGTCCTCAGCCCCCTTTTCACACATGCCCTGGGCTCATGGCTTAAAATACCATCTCTGCACTGTTGACTCTCAAATGTACACCTCTGTGCTGATCTTCTCCCATGAGCTCCAGACTTACAGACTCAGTGGCCTACCTTGCATCTCCATTTTCATTTCTGATAGGATCTCAAACTTAACATTGGCCAAGACAAGACTACTGATTCCTCCCTCTACCCAACCCTGCAAAAAAAAAATCCCCTTCCTAAAAGCCTTTCATGCTTCAATGAATGACAGGAAGGCCATGGAAAGGGCATAACTATACTCAGTGCAAATTGAACCAGATTCTCTTTGGAGTGCTATTTTAGATTCCTGTGGTCAGTTTTTGGATAGGTGCTGAAAGTCTATGGAAGTGTTCTGGTAAGACAGCTGGTGCCCATAACACAGGACCTGAATTTCTGTTGTACATTTTCCAGCCAGTTACATGCTGCAGATACTATGAAAAATAGGTTCTTGGCCACAGCATCACAGCAAAATGTTCGAAGAGGATTGGGAATCAAAAGCTGAGAGTAGCTTTTATGACGATAAGAATGTTTTTTTTTCATTTATTTTTTAATTGTGGTATAGTTGTTTTACTGTGTTGTGTTAGTTTCTACTGTACAGTGAAGTGGAGTTCCCTGTGCTATACAGCAGGTTCTCATTAGCTCTCTATATTATACATGTTACTGTATATATGTCAATCCCAATCTCCCAGTTCATCCCATCCCCCCTCCCCCTCCTTGGTGTCCATACGTTTGTTCTCTACGTCTGTGTCTCTATTTCTGCCTTGCAAACAAGTTCATCTGTACCATTTTTCTAGATTGGAATCTAGATAAGAATGTTTTAAAGCATCATTTTGAGTCCTTTGTTTAATCCATACATCGTTGAATCAGACTTTCCCATTTTGTAAAGTGCCTTTCCCCATTTTATAAAGATAGTCTGACAGGTAGTATGTGCTTTCCCACACAGATCTGTCAGTTCACTCATTTTTATCCACCACCTCCACCTATGGTTCGAATTTGAAAACCTTCTGAAGCAGCGAATGCCAGTCAGCTAGAGGCAGTTTGATGAAAAGTCAAAAGTAAAAATTTGTCTTAAACCGTCATTTAAGTGGGATCCTAAGCTCCACCACAGTAGGTAACTGCTGGATGGATAAAGGCTGGGGCTTTTGTGGCATCCCTGAGGCTCCAGGTTGGATACACAAACAGGATAGTGCTATTAAATTCATATATATGACCCTTAGAAACCTTTTCTTCTTTATGCATTTAGACATCCAAGAATGTCTCAGAAACTCTTATTTGTAAATTGCTACATGACTTTATCCGAAAAAATCAGATCTTGTTACAATCCAAATGCTTTCTTGGAAACCAAAAGTATAATCTCCTTCTGAATGGTAAATTCTGCTTCTACTCAAGAGCCCAATGATGTCTTCAATGAAGGGGGCGACAAATATTTCTCATGAAAAGAGGTGGGTGTTTTTCTTGCAAACCTCAGGATGGATGTCATCTCTTAAAGGAAAAGTATTTTCTCTTCTGAAATATACATTATGGATCCTCAGTGGCATGTAAACTTTGGTGAAGCCTGCAGTGAGTCTAAGCTTGTGAATCTTGTTTACAGTTTTTTTCCTAAACCAGTGGATTAGAAAAATCAAACTCTTAACATATTATGTTCTATTCTCCCAATTTTTTAAAAAAGGCTTTATTTCACCTTCATGTTTTTTTAAACATTTTATTTATTTGTTTGTTTGTTTTTTGGCTGCGTTGGGTCTTCGTTGCTGTGTGTGGGCTTTCTCTAGTCGCGGTGAGCAGGGGCTACTCTTCGTTGCGGTGCACGGGCTTCTCATTGCGGTGGCTTCTCTTGTCGCGGAGCACAGGCTCTAGGCACGTGGGCTTCAGTAGTTGCAGCACATGGGCTCAGTAGTTGCGGTGCATAGGCTCAGTAGTTGTGGCTCAAGGGCTCTAGAGCACAGGCTCAGCAGTTCTGGTGCACGGGCTTAGTTGCTCCGCAGCATGTGGGATCTTCCCAGACCAGGGATTGAACCCATGTCCCCTCCATTGTCAGGCAGATTCTTAACCACTGTGCCACCAGGGAAATCCCTATTCTCCCAATTTTTTAAAGAAGAGAGTATTTTAATAATTCTGTTTTTTAATTTGTGTAGTTGGTACATGCACGGGCCCTCTGTTCAAAAGGTACTAAATGACCCAGTGAAAATTCTCTTTCTCATACTGTTTTCTATTACTTAGTTCTTCCAGGGGGGAACCAGGGTTACTAATTTCTGGGCACATACAATACTGTACTCTTTTGACCACTGAGTTTATATTAACTTGAAAGTCAATGTAAATCACTTAAATTTTGAATATAGTTTTAAAATTTTATACTATAATTATATAAGTAAATGATATTAGCTGAGGGCAACAAATAGACTCACAAGAAAAGTTTCAGTTCTAATAAGTATTTCTTTCATTCTTCTTGTATTATATTTCCATAATATTTTTATTGCATCTTACATGTTCTTTGCTAAGTATCTCATTTCATTGATTCTGAGGTGAACTTTTATTTCACATTTTAACATTTCAGAAATGAAATTGTTTCTTATAATTGTTGGCATCTGACATTTAGTTGGCAATTTTTTATTAATCGCTCAATAAATAATGGTACAACACAAAATAATTGTGTCTTAGATTAGATTAAGTGATTCTTCTCTGATTTTTTTTCTTGAAACAGATGACAAATTGGAATTATAGTGGATAAAAAAAACGAGAAGGTTGCTAGATTTCTTTTTAGACCTCCAAATAAAAATTTAAAACATTTTAAAGTTTATTCCCAATCATAATTGCTTTTAGACTTTTAGGCTATGGCAGGATGACTATAACAAGCATTTACAAAATACAATATGCTGACTTTCAAATGTCACTTGATGTTGTAGATGAAGAAGTACTGTGGGATATTTTAAGCACAATGTTTAATAAGATGATTAAATCTATTTTTTTAAAAAATACTAGTGTTAAGGCATTTATTCTAGGTGCAGCCCCACTGAAATTACCTTGAGAACTGTCCTCTGGCATTATTCAGAGAAGAGTTTAGTTATTGGGAAAATGTCCAGCAGCACCTTCACTATAGCTGCTTTGTATACAAGGTACAGAAAAGGTATCCTCATCCGTATTGACACGTGGATATGAGCTTTTTTCTCATAAGACATTACAGACAGGGGTCCAGTGGATAGAGTGCTATAGTGTGTGTGTGCTTCTTTTAAAATATTTGTTGTGTTCTTTCTACACGCCTGACACTGTGTTAGGTACTGAAGTGCAGGAAAGATCAAGATAAATCAGAAGTGGATGATTCCTCAGAGCTTGGGTCTATTAGAATATGTAAGCAGTGTGCAAATAGCTAGAAAGACAAATTAGAGCGTGATCAGTGCCATAAAAGGTACATAGATAGAGAAATATTTTATCTATCAGAGGAAGATAAGGAGAGCTTCAAAGAGAAAGTACTCCTACAAAATTGATTGAAAATTAACAACCCAGGAAGTTCATTAGTTATTTGGGTCAGTTATTGGAAAAAATAATTCCACTGACTTCTTATGTTCAATTCAGTTGAAATAGACCCTTTTCCAAGATAAAAGCAGTATTTTTTTATATGTATGGTTTTCAGTAAAAAGTTTGTATACATCAAAATTCTTTCTGGGTAATCTCCCCTTGTTATTTGATGAGTGTAGTGCAAAGTTAAAACAGGTGAAATTGCTTAGAGGATTGAGAGTGTGAGCTATGTGAGCAAAACACCTCAGATTAACCAACCGTAAAGTCAGCTGGCTTGGTGTGAAGGAAAAGGTAGCAGACTTGGTCATGCTGTCCGCCCCAAGCTGTGACAGAAACTTTGTGGGACTCAGCACTTCCCATTTATTTCAAGCCTTTGTTCTAAAGGATGCCACAAAAGGGAACAAACCTTCCTGGGTCCATTTCCCTAATCTAGATCAGACTCAAGTAACTCATCTTCTTTTAAGGAGGCACCATTGTCACTAGTTACTATAAAAACAGATGCAAAATAGACGACACACATTTCCATTAGAATTTAAGTCATCATTTGAACAAAAATAGATTGGCAGTTGGAAGTTTATACCTTGTGTGTTTTTTTGATTAAAAAGGAGGCACAACTTTAATTTTAGTCAGAACCTTGGACATCTGAGCATGTTTTAGGACCTTATTTATTGTAGATTGTAAAGTGTCTCCAAAGGAATCTTTTACATTAACACCAGGAGTCGATGCTTTCTTTTTTCCTCTTAAAAATAATAAGGCCCCTCGTATGTAGCCTACTCCTGAGGAAGAGGGGTTGTTTTGTTGAGCTCTTAAGATAAAGAGTCCCAAGGAAGTATCCTTGGACTTCAGAAACTTACAGAGAGATGTAATTGACAGCAGAAATCTGGAGTCAGGTACTACTGCAATAAATTTTCTCACCTACTGTTTTAGTATAATGAAGAGTCCTTTTAAATGCTCAGATCGACCATAGAGATTCTGACTTTGGCTGCACTTAAGCCTCACCAGTGACTCTGATCTTGGGAGCAGGCCAGTCAGAGGAGAAGTTTCATCATAAAATTGATAATATTCTATGCCACACATTTATGGCATAGAATATATGCAACTACTACCATCTGAATGTCTACTTTGCCTATGGATGTATCCAGTAAGGTCAATGTGTCACTTAGGGCTTTGCTAGTGGCTACAAAAAATAAAGTCAAGCATTTCGGTGGCTAAACACAGTAGATTTTTTCTCACATAACTTTCAGTATGTGTGTTTTTTGTTGTTGTTCGTTTGTTTGTTTGCGGTACGCGGGCCTCTCACTGTTGTGGCCTCTCCCGTTGCGGAGCACAGGCTCCGGACTCGCAGGCTCAGTGGCCATGGCTCACGGGCCCAGCTGCTCTGCAGCATGTGGGATCTTCACGGACCGGGGCACGAACCCGTGTCCCCTGCATCGGCAGGCGGACTCTCAACCACTGCGCCACCAGGGAAGCCCCAGTATGTGTGGTTTTGAAGTTTTTCTGGAATCCAGGGTCCTTCCATATGGGGCTGTGCTATTTGCTAGGGGTCTTAAAGTCCTCTGTGTTCAGGCAGAAAGAGAACATAAAGAAGAGAGAAGAGAAAACACAGCCTTCTCTCATCCACCTTGGCTAATAAGTGACACACTTCTCTTGCATTTATGACATTCCTCTGGTGAGAACCAGTCTTATGGACCCATCTAGATGCAACAGTAGCTGGGAAATGTCACTGGCTGGGCAGCTGCTTTCTAGGAAAACACACCACAAAAGGGTGGGTAAGTTTGCTGGATCCACAGGATCTGTCTTACAGCGGGGAGTATACAAATTTTGTTAGAGAGGAAGCTGTCTCTGCACAGTTAGAGTTGATCACACCAGATTAGAGAAGATGCTATGAAACGTCCAGTTGTAATTTGTTTTGAAAAGCTGTGTTGCTTTGAGGAAAATATTTCATGCTCACCAGCTGAGTGTAAGAATTTCTTGGAAGAGATAACTAGGATTCAATGATAATAAACACTCACAAGTCAACCAGACACGGATTAGTGGTTTACTTATTATAAGCATAGGCTATGAATATTTTGTTGTATGATTCTGAGAATCTAGTAAACCCACTTACTCTTTTTTTTTTTTAATTTTGCATATCCCTTTTAAAAGGAAATGGGAATTTATGCAAAAGTACTTTTGGCTTGTTTTGCTTGTCTGCAAACATTTGAGCTGGTGAAGTATGGATAGAAGGAAATTGTCCTCTGACAAAGGTATTAGCCTACAGCAGAATGTCATGACTAGGAACTGTTGTATTCAGAGACATAAGGTAGGTGTGTAAGAAATAACACCCTTATTAAAGTCAGTATGTTTTTCTTCTGATCTTATTTTCTGCCTCTGTGTGACCCTAGGCAAGTCCTCACTATTTTCAACTGTAAAATTAGACTTGAACCTGATTTAGTGCCTGACTCTTTCAGGTACTAAAAATTTTTATTAATCTAGAGTTAGAAGACTCTGGAATTTAAAGGAACAGAAGTCATATTCTAAAGAGTTCATTAAATATTGAATAGCCTGAAGAGTTAAGAGTAAAGAGAATATTGCTAGCGTATCAAGCACTTCATTGGGGAGCAACAAAGTAGCCATCTTTTGAGTATTTATATTCAGAGAAAAAGATATTTAAAATCTAATAATGATTTTGGAATTATCTGCCAGTTTGGGGGACTTTTAGAATTTTGTTGTTCCTCTCAGCATTGTAAATTCACTCTGGTTTGTATCATTCTTATTTTTCCATTGGTACTCTGCCTTGCTTTTGCTTTAAGAGTGCACCCTCCTACATTGGAAAATGTAGGTCTTTTTTTGGTATTAGGGGAAAACCTAAGTGGTCAAGACTGACTGTGTTGAGTGTGAACATCCCTGAATTCTGGATGGTCTGTGAGAGCAGCCGCACTTTCTGAAGAAAAATGTCACTGACCTCAGGCTGTGTGTTGACTAGTTCAGACTATTGGTAAACCTGTATATACACTGAAGCTGCCCTTATTAGATAATCTTCATGTGCCAGGCATCGACTAGTGTTTCAATGAAAACAATTTTACCTCGATTTAATGCCACTTTTCTTTTGTGACTTATTTGAATGACACAGTATTATTTTCACTTAAAAAGGAAAAAAGGAGCATCCATCATATGCTAGATACTTGAGCAATAGATAGCTACCTATTAATTCTACCTCTTAATATCTTCCCTGGATTTTCATCCTTTCAAGACTGTGCTGATTCTTCTAGATTTCTTTTAACCCATGCTAAGAAACCTTGACAAATATTTATTAGCATCCTCTAGGCGTGAGGGACCTTATTACATGTGTTGGTGGATATCATGGTACATAAAAAACAGTATCAGAAGGTGCAAAATGGAAAGGTTTCTGGATATGAGTGATTTATCAATTGTTAGCAAAGCCAATTTTCCTTTATGATAGGGGGATCAGTGTTATGAAATTGATTTGATTTGAGGGCTGCTGGGATGCCTTAATGGTCTAAAAACTTTGTAAGCTGCCTAGGTCTTTGAGATTCCATTGTAGTATTCCATCCCCTTTGCTTTGCTCTTTTAAAATGTATTAGTGGCTTGTGTTTGAGCCATAACACATTAAGCTTGTTATTAATCATTAACACCTTGCTGTGAATTATTTTGTGAGGTTGCTCTATGCCAGTTAATAAGGTGTGTCAAGGCCTGGGACTTGGCAGGAGGCAGCTGCTCTGACTTTTAGCAAAGGTTCTTAGTTTCCATCTGGTTCTCCTCGTGGGATCCAGAGTCGGGCTGGCTGCTCTCATAACTGTACCCGGAATGAAGAACACTTGAAGGGAGTGTGGAAAAATCCCTTTCCTCTAGGACAGCTCAGGTGAGGCTCAGTCTTTAAAGAAACTGTTCCTGGAGACTGTGAGGAAAAAAAAATAAACCCTGATATATGGAAATAAAGAGCAATGCAGAGCACAGATATGATATCTTTCCTAACTATAGTACACACCCAGGTTGGTTTGGCAGATACCTTTACCTTGACTTAACCATGTTATTGGAAAGTGATCCCCCAAATTCCCTTTCGGTATAATCGTGTCATATGGCCTTTGAATGGTGAAACTAAATAGACTGAATATTGACTGATATTTCCCTAGCCCTGTTGCACCTGAAGAAAATTGCTTTTCAAGCTGTATGTCAGCATATCATTCTTCCCTGCTTAAGAATTGTGAGGGATCCGTACTGGGACAAAAGAAGAGCAATACCTTTAGAATTTGAGGAACTTTCTAGATATATGGAGGTGAGGGGCACATGGCCCCTGAAGAACGCAATAACTAAACTAAGAGCTCAGAAAAGTGAGGGCTAAAGCCAAACTTCATAGTTACTTCTTAGTTTTACTTAAGGTTTGCTGTATATGACAACCTTTGTATTCCTACCAGATTTATTTCTGTAAAAGTTATATGCTAATTCTATTTTATCTTTTTATTATGACCTACTAAAAATACTTTTGTAATAAAATGTTACTGTTATTTATAAATAATGAATGATACTAATATGAGAACTTTGGGAAAGGTCTTTTTTTGGACTCGGCTTAAAGTTCTCATCTAGTTTTATATTCTGATGGCAAGTACTACTCTTCACTTATTAAAAGAAAATGCCCTGAAGCATTGCAATGCCGTGTCCTCCAGAGTACCTGATTCATAGGATGAACTAAGTAAACGTTGACTTGGAAAGATAATCTCCCTCTTCATATATTTTTAGATTGAAAATGAGTATTGATAAATGGTATCAAAGTAAACTACTTTAAATACAGAACTCTCTAAATGAACTCCTAGATTATTACGTACCCATGTTTCATGCTCTCTCTGGGTTCATCTGTTTTATCTCTGTCATAATTAACACTCAACTAAATTTAGTATGAGTTTTTTCTGCATTGTTATTTTTGGTACAGTAAACTTTGAATAAAGTGTTTACTGTTGTGTTCTAGAATACTGTTTTTACATGATAAATATTCTGCTGCTCATAGAATGGCTTCTCAAGTATAATTTTATTCTTTGATTATTAGTCTGTAAAAATGTACTGCCAATTTTGTTTTTTAAAGCATGCTTACCACTTGGGTGGTATTCCCTTTCCTTTCCCTTCAAAATGACTGTTCTGGTCCAGTGAGATAGGGTCAATACAGATATCCATGGTCTGTGCTTTCCAAACAGAATGTGGCCTGCTAGCCTATACAGAACCTTTAAATCTTAGGTTTACTGACAAGCACAGAATTCCCAGGAGATCGGCAACTATGTTTAATTCATTTTTGTAGCCCCAGCACCTAGAACAGGGCCTGGCCATCAGAAGGTCCTCAATCAATGTTTGTTGAAGTGAATAGAAGTATAGGCAAGTAAGTCAGGATTCTCTCATTTTCAAGTGAAAAAAAAAAAAAAAAAAAAAAGCCAGCTCAAACCAGCAAGAACAAAATAGGAATTTATTGGCTCAGGTATCTGAGATGTCCAGGGCTTCAGACTTGCCAGGATCCAAGGTCTCCCCAGTGTTAACAGAACACTGTGCTTCTCCCTTTCTCTCTCTGTGCAGGACTCTGCTGTCCTCTATGTTGGCAGGTTCCCTGCGTTTGGAGGCAAAGGGGACGTCCAGCAGCTTCGGACTTCCATTGCCTTGACAGCTGGCCTTCTCAGGAAGAGAAGTGTCTCTGTAGATAGCTTCAGCCCAAGTCCCAGGTCTGACCCTCTAAGTCTCAGTGGTCTGACTTCGGTGACCTCACCATCCCTGAAACCATCCATTTGCATAGGGGGAACAGTGTATTCTGGCCAGACCTGGGTCAAGGACAGCCCCCCTGCAGTCAGCTCCCTGCAGATGATCACCACCTTAGGGAAATGTTATTAAAACAAAAGGAATGGTAGCAGTTGACAGCAGATCGCGAATGCAAAATATACTGTAAATTTGACTAGGCTAATCTCCTTCCAATGAGCTATATGCTCTTGGTAGTCTTGGTGATTTTAGGGACTCAGTAAAAGATTTAAACCTCCACGTGGAGGTTTAGACTCCACGTGGAGTCTTTGGGCCTCTAATCTCGTAAGATGTGGTGGGAAAAAATGTATTCCCTCTCCTAAATGTGAGAATATTAAAAGCTTAACCATCATTTTTGCCCTGGGTGTTATGCCCATTGAGGACTGAATTATTTTTCTCTTAAAGATGCATCATGCTGGAGCGGACCTCCTAGGCCGAGTTCTGTTTAGCCTAACATTCATTCCTGCTGCTCCTGTGGTAACTCTGTTAAGGGACAATTCCTGGACTTTCCTCTAAGCCATGCTTCCAGGGCTCCATCCTGGTGGCAGAAGCTCTCCAAGACAAGATAGACAAACGAGGCCCTAATACTGACCCCAAGTTCCCTGAGAAAGTCCATTTCTGAGTTAACACAGTACCTTGACCCTGAGTTAAAGTACTGTCTTATGTTCTTGAGGTCAGGAGAAGTTAAGAGTCATATCAAAAACTCTAACCCCTAACAGTAGACCTTCTTCTTTCTCCCTTTGGTTTGCAAATACAGGATGTACTTGCCCGTTGTCTGGGGCCCTCTATTACTCCTGAGATAGAAATTCCTGCAGTCTTTGACTTGTATTGTCATTTCGTGACTGTCTGGAGAAATGGTAGTAATTGAAAGTATTGGAAAGTAAGGTTTTAGCAGAATATAATAAAATTTCAATGAATATTCAAATAAACTTGTTTTCATTATACTGAGATGTTGAGTAAATTCACATATCAGTATGCTACTCTTATTTCATTTTACGAATATTTTTTAATTTATTGGAAAAGATTAATTGATCTTTAAAGAATTTCCTATCAATTATTACTTGAATATAAATAAGCTTTCACTAACTGTGGTGGAATATACAGTTATAATCAAATACTATTGTTTTATTTATACTGTTATCTAAAGATTCATTTTCTAAATATTCAAGTCCACATTAAAGTTGTTAAACTTTGGAAAAATTTTCTTTTAGCAAATTAATTCAAATGCTAGACAAGCAGCTTCTATTTTGTACAGAACCTTTCCTGTAAAATATAAATGGTGAGTCTTCGTATTATTTCAGTTCATACATGGGTGCATCAAGACCCACCTGAGGATATGATTGCTAAGTGTGTAGTGCTGTGTTTGCTTTCTAAGAAATGAGGGATTCTCACCATTCCTTAACAGTCAGCTTTATTATTTTTGTTGTTGTTTTGTTGTTATGTCCTGGAAGATATCTTAGAAGGTTATTTGAGCCCCCACAAACTTTCATCTTAATATTTAGCATGATATTCTTTTATTTCTTTGTGGAAGATCTGATTCAGTACCATCACTTCTGTACTATTTTTACACTCATCATGGGTCAGTTCTGTTCATCAAAACAAAATAAGTGGTTATAGTAGACCAAAGAAAACACATAGCAGAAATACAGCCATATACCAATATCTTTTACTTTCTTTCAATTTCTTAATTTAGTTGTAATATTGTAATTCTTTTTCTCCTTTGATTAGTTTTTTCATTCATAGCATTGATTTTTAAAAATTGTTACAGATGTATATATATTATATACCACAGATGTATAAATCTATCACAGGTATATGCACATTTAAGTATATATTTCACATATGTGTGTGCATGTATACATACGTATATAATCAAGTGAAACAATAAAAATAATAATAACTAACACATACTAAGTACTTTCTATGTTGTTAGTAATATCAGCCTCAACTTCAGTGGTAGTGAGGCGTATAACATGGTGGTTAAGAGCATAGTCTTGGACACAGAAAGACAAATACCATATGATATCGCTTATATGTGGAATCTAAAACAAGGGTATAAATGAACTTGGTTACAAAACAGAAATAGAGTCACAGATGTAGAAAACAAACTTATGGTTACCAGGGGATAAGGGGCAGGGGGAAGGGATAAATTGGGAGATTGGGATTGACATCACACCACTATATATAAAATAGATAACTAATAAGGACCTACGGTATAGCACAATGAACTCTACTCAATACTCTATAATGGCCTATATGGGAAAATAATCTAAAAAAAAAGAGTGGATATATGTATACATATAACTGATTCACTTTGCTGTACACCTGAGACTAACACAACATTGTAAATCAACTATATTCCAATAAAAATTAAATTTAAAAAAAAGAGCTTAGTCTTGGAGCTGGAGTGGCTGAGGTCAAAACCTACTTCTATAATTTATTACTGGCCAAGGGCTGCTAAAGCAGCTTTCATTCATGGAGAGTATCTTAAGTATGAGAATTACACAGAATATATACAGCATACTGGAATAGATTGTTACAGTTCTATTTTAAAGAAATGTTTTTACTACTACTTGAAGTATCTTTCAATGGCACACATGAATATGTACAAATAAATTTCTTCCTAATAGATAATGGTAAAACAGGAGCTTAGAGGATTTCAGTCATCCAAAAGAACATTATTTTATGTTAATCTCATCGATAATCCTGCCTATTTAAGTGTGCATTTGATGACAGAAGTTTTACAAAAGCAAGGAAGGGTCACTAGATGTTGAAGATGATGGTTTAACTTTCCCAACCTAGTCAGATATTTGATAACTACTTAGAAGTTTTCCTTGTGTTTATAAGAAAAACCATAGTATCTATTCTTTAGTACACACTTATTCTTGCAGTAGATTTTGGTATAGTAACTAAATTAAAATAGTCAACGTAATAAAAGTACACATTGTGGTGTAGATGAACAGAAACTGAACACAAATATAAAACTTGAAAATATGGATCCGTAGGCGAGGGTCCCTGGTAAGAAGGGTCCCTGTGTGCCACCATCTATGGTGGATGCTTGTATCTCAGGATTGGGGGCGTGGCCAGTAAGGTTGCTCTTACTAAACTGACTATAGTAACCCACATAGTAACAAAAGCTATTCAGAGTTTTCCATGTTGACTTTTGCTTTTTAAAAGTTTTTACTGTGGCTTTCTGTTTTACCAAACATTCACATTTTATGGGATAAATCATAATATGGCTTTTAATGTATGATCTGACATTGAACGAAATTGAGAGCCATGGGGTTCAAAGTTGGATTTTTGCTGAATTGTGTGGTTGGTTAACTGAGTTTATTGAGCTATTATGAGTTTGAGTCTCATTAAAAAAGGGAAAAAGTTGCAAAATGTTACTTCTGGGACTTGGGAATTAGGTAAATCTAAATATACAGTGTTTATGATTTAATTCTGTTGAGCCCAGGTTATATAATATAAATAATTGTATTACTCCTTTTATAATTGGTGCCTAAGGCAGTCCCTTTGGCAATCATAGGCAGTAGATGGAGGAACAGAAATGGTACTCTGATATGATGGAGAGGATTATAGGAAGGAGTGGTCTGTAGAGAAGTTGGAGATCACAGAAATGGACAGGGCTGAGGTCAGATTTCATTCAGTGCACCATTCGAATCTTTGTCCTTAACATCCCTGCCCATCCCCATCCCCCAGAATTAGTACTTGCAACCTATTATACTCATAGAAATTGGTCCATTTTCGTATTACAACATAACATATTGAATTGTAGCAATTTGCTTCCAAGGCTGTCTGACCTACTAATCTGGAAGTCCTCTGAGAGCAGGACCTGGATCTTGTTACTTGTAATCACCTATGTTGGGGAAGTACTAATCTATGGAAGACACTCAGAAATTGTTGTTGAATAAAGCTGAATGAATGAAATGCTGTCATCTCACCCCTACTTAAACAGAAAGTGTATCTTTTGATCGTTTTCTCAGAGGTCCGCCCCCCATGTTAATTCCTAATAAGAAGTAGAAATGGCTCCCCATTGCCTTTGGAGTACACTCTAAACTCTGCTTTATATATGAGGTCCATCACGACCTGGCTCTTGCTATTTTCTCTGCCTCATCTGTCAGAACCCTGTCCCTGGCACATTATATTTTGATTACATTTGGCTTTTGCCATCCCACATATGTGCCAGATAGTTTCATACTGCTCTATTTTATACTTGCTGTTCCTTCTGCCTGGAAAACCTTTTTTCCACTTTTATTAATTTGGACTTATTACAGAAACACAGAATATAAAAATTCAGGTAAGAAATTTGCTTCTTTCCAAGATTTACGTATAATTTGTAGTGTTCAGTGATGTCTTTGGTTAGGATTTGTTTTATACTTTGTTGAAATACTTTTAAATTCAAAGAAATATGTGCTTATGGTAACAAGAAAATAAAAACAATAATAATAGACAGCCTTTAAGTATTGACATATATTACATGCTGGTACTATGCTAGCACTTTACATGGTTTATTATTTTTTTAATTGAAGTATAGTTGATTTGCAATGTTGTTAGTTTCAGGTGTACAGCAAAGTGATAGAGTTTTATATATATAAATAGATATATATATTCTATTTCAGATTCTTTTCCATTATGGTTATTACCAGATATTGAATGTAGTTCCCTGTGCTACACAGTAGGTCCTTGTTGTTTATCTATTTTATATATAGTAGTGTGTGCCTAGATATTATACTAAGGGAAGTAAGAGAAAGACAGATATCATATGATGTCATGCATATGTGGAATCTAAAAAAATGATACAAATGAACTTCTTCACAAAACAGAAACAGACTCACAGAGGTAGATAACAAATTTATGGTTACCAAAGGAGGAAGGAGGGGAGGAGGGATAAATTAGAAATTTGGGATTAACAGATATGTAGATTATTTTATGTATTGCTCAGAACAACTCTGTGTGCCAAGTACAGTTCATGTCCTGATTTGCTGATGAGAAAATACTTAGCTGAGGTAATTTTCTGAGATCCCCATAGCTGGTAACAGAGCAACACTAAAAATTAATCATCTTCACCTCTCATACTCCAGTCCCATTTTCCTGAGCAGTTTAGTTTTTAGCTTTCCATACTTTTCTCTCCATTTGTATGGTATACACATACGTGCACAACCTCCACTACTTCATCTAGCCGCTCGTGCTCATTTTCTTATCACTCAGCTAAGAATCACCTCCTCAAGGAGCTTCCTCTGACCCCTACTCCTAATCTGGGTCCTGGGCATCTCCCACATTTTTCTGAATGTACTACTATCATGGATTGCGACAATACCTTGTATAAATACCATTTAATTGTCTCTTCTACTTGCCTGATAGCTCCTTGATGACAGAGACCATGTCTGTTCTCTCTGTATCCTCATACTTAGCGCAGCACTGACCCACTATGGGCATTATGTTAGATGAATTAATTTATTCAACAACATATTTATCCATCTTGTGATGTGTGCTTTCTAAATGCCTGATCCTATGGTTGTTACTAAGTATAGTATTAGCTTTTGCTGCGTGAATAACCACTGTAAACTTTGTGGCTTAATACAGCAGCCATTTATTTTGTATATAGTTCTGTAAGGTGTCATTTTGACTGCACTGAGCTGGGCTGAGCTGGGCTTTCGTTCTGGTGTTGACTTGGCTTACTTATGCATGTGCAGGTAGCTTTTGGGTCAGCTGAGGCTGGCTAGGCTAGAATGGCCTCAGCTGCCTGTCTCTGGTTCAAGTGGTCTCATCCCTCAGCCAGCCAGCCTGGGCTTGTTCACACATGCAAATTTGCAAGAGTGTGAAAGGCCTCTTGAGGTCTATGCTTGGAACTAACACAACATTACTTCTGATGCGTCCTGTCGTTCAAAGCAAGTCACAAGGCTAGTCTCCATTCAAAAGTAGAGAAAGTAAATTCTACCTCTTAACAAGAGGAGCTGCAAAGTTACACTGCCTCCTGTGTGAATACAAAGAGAAGTAAAAAATTGTGACCATGTTAGCAGTTGACTACATGTGGTGAGAAAAGGGAAAAAAAACCACAACACAGTCCCTGTCCTAAAAGCCATGATCTAGTGGCTGAAATACTGTATTATTTGTGAGGTCACAAAGAACATAGCTTTATACAAATGGAGCTATCTACCAGTCACCTGAAATTAGAAACTATTGAAGGTGTTTACTTAGTTTTGATGGGGGTTCCTTAGTTTAATTAACTCTTTAGCCCGTTCATGTATAACTCACGTTCTCCATTTTCATCCTCTCCATTGATACCCATGCAACAGAAGGCATTTCCCGTAGGAAACCTGGGAACTGCAGGAAGAGTGGGATCACCTCCTGCTGCAGCTTCAATCTGACTCTACAGATTGAATCTGATTTTCTCTCTGCGGGGGCAACTTCTGCCTCCACTGCGCCCTGCCCTGGGCACACACACTGCCTGCCACCCATAGTCAGGATCAACCTGATAGATGGACTGCACTCTTCGTAGGGGCAGCAGTGAATCACTCACATCCCTGGTTCTGGCTCAGAACCCCCATTGCGTTTGTTGTACTGACCACAAAACATAAATACAGGAAAATTGTTACTTTGAATAAGAGTGGACTTTGTATGTGTCACATATATTGCTCTTTCCCTGATTGAACCAAAAAGAAGTAAGATTTCTTTTCCCTTGTATATGCTATTTTGCACCTTGACAGGAAAAGCTATCCATTTTGAAATGAGGGTTTTGTTTCAGGATATAGAACTTTTTAAAACAAATATATCCGATATGGACTTTTTATTTATTATGCTTTTAAAGAATTCTAATTCTCTCATTCCTTCTGTTTTTTCACCATTTATCTTGTTAGGTGCTGTCTGAGCTTCCTGGGTCTGTGGTTTGGTGTCTGACATTAATTTGGGGGAAATTCTCAGTCATTATTGCTTCAAATATTTTTCTGTTCCTTTTTCTCTTCTCCTTCTGATATTCCAATTACATTACAGGTAGGTATACTTTGTAGTTGTCCCACAGTTCTTGGATATTCTGTTCTACTTTTTTTCAGTCTTTTTTTCTCTTTGCTTTTCAGTTTTGCAGTTTCTGTTGACATAGCCTCAAGCGCAGAGATTCTTTCTTCAGCCTTGTCCAGTCTACTAATGAGCACATCAAAGGCTTTCATTTCTGTCACAGTGTTTTTGATCTCTGGCATTTCATTTTTTTTTCTTTTTTAGAATTTCTGTCTCTTTGCTTACATTACCCATCTGTTCTTCATATTGTCTACTTTTCCTATTAGATCCCATAGCATATCAATCATATTGTTCTAAATTCCTGGTCTGGTAATTCCAACATCCCTGCCATATCTGAGTCCCCTCCCCACCCCGTCCATTTAAAAACAGGCAAAAATAGGATTTTGCTTGTATTGGTCTATGTTCTGCACACAGTGTTCTCTTGGGTCTTGCCACATCTGCTTCCTTCTCATCAGTTGGCTTTCTGCTCAAGGGTTACCTTTTCAAAGTGACCAACCCTTCTCTGCCACCTCAAGCTCTGCCCTCTCCTACCTGTCAGTCACTCACTATCACAGCCTATATTATTTTCTTCATATTTTTTAGTATTTAATATTACTTATTTGCTTATAGGTTCATTTTCTGTCTCTTCTCACAAGTATGAAAATTCTGCTGTATTCTAAGACAGGACTGGCACAAAGGAGTTGCTCAATAAATATTTGTTAAGGACATAAATATGTTAACATTAGTTATTCATGAGAGTTGGTATTATAGGCAATTTTTAATCTATATTTTTCAGAATTTTCCTAATATGTAAAAATAAACATTGATTACCACTGTAATCAGGGAAAAATATTAAAAAGAATAAGCCCTTAAGTCCTATTACATATATGTGTTTGATCAATTATAATGCATAGTGCATTTAAACACTATGAAAAAGCCAAGCATGATGGAATCACACAAAACTGTGTAGCAGGGGCTCCCAGTAGAGCCACTTAGAACAATATTGTATATAATATGTATTTTTGACTGATATAATCATTGATGGGTTGAGAGCTATTTTGAAAATTCAGCTGATTCTTTCTCTTTCTCCCCATTTAATATGCATGAAAAGACTTTACAATCAAAATCCTGCCCTTTATAAGAAAAGGTGTTTCAGGCCTTTTATGGTATTTAGCTTTTGTTCCTGAAGTTCTGCTCCCATTTATTTCATGTAGCTCCGAAAGATGCTAAAAGCTTTTGTGCTTTAGCGTGCTGCAAGAATGAGAGCTTCTTCCATTTATGGAAACTCTTTTAAAGCAGACACATTTTCTCAAGAAAATTTTGAAACAACTCTTTGCTTTTCGCCTTCTCACTTTTCTTTCTTGCTTCACATGCACTCTGTGTCTTTCCTCCTTTTCCTTCTCTACTTCTAAGGCTCTCAGCAAGGCAGAAGCTGAATAGCCTGTAATGACTCCTCTTGGAAGTTTCTCTGTTGTTACCAACCGAAGCTATACTGGTTGTAAGGTTTATTCCTTTTGTAAATGTATAGCTGTATCCAGCTGAATAAGCATTTAAGAGTCTCCATTTAGCCTGCTTGAGAATGAAAAAGTTCTTTGGTGTTTTGTCCACCAGCTATAATGGGGTCATCAGTTCCCTCTTAAAGAAGCTGTTGAAATACTTTGCTTTTTTTCCTCCTATCAAAAAATTCTCTCAAGAAATCACAATATCCACAATGGAAATATTGAATTCTCTTGTGTGGCACAGATGGAACCCTGGCATGTGCTCTTCTAGTTTTGTTTAGCTGAAGATGTGGAATTTTTAAATGTGTCCTTGTCCGTATGTCTTCACTGTCCTTAAGTCAGCTTAGTTCTAACTCTTAGTCCCCGTTCAGAGAGTGTCTGAGGCCCTCACTTCTGTAAGTGTCACAGTCTTCCCCTTGGAGGTCTTGTCAACCTTCAGGGCAAGGAACCCATAGCACTCTGTGCCTCCCCTTATTTCATACCCAGTCACCACTCCCCCACCACCCCACTAATGTGGTGTATCAATTCATTTCTTCAATGAGTTTAAATATAGGGAAAGTCAAATAGAGTCACTGACTTCAGGCTGCCCAAATCCTTGCCCAAATCCAGCATAAGGTACAAAGAGCAGGGATGACACCTCAATTTCTAATCAGTTATCTTGACACAAGTATGTGACTTGCAGAAGCAAAGTAAAGATGAGAGATCAGGACACCTTCTTTTCCCAAGGGTAGCACTATAAAGTTGAAAGTGGGTTGGACGCAGTTATTTTCACAATTCCCTGAGTTCTCGCTGCTCTACAAATAAACCAACTCTGCTTCACTTCTGACCTTGTTACTCTGTCCCTTGCTCTGTGATCTTTTCCTCCTAATTTTGTTGTTCTTTGCTATTGCAATGCCTGGAAGATGTTCATTAAAACAAACAAATGAAAACAAAAACACCTCTGTATGCCAAACATCTTAAACTTCTTGGAGGAAATGTATAAAAATCTAACATAGATAATAAAAGGAAAATAGTCTGCCTTGGGAAGAACTGATCAGTAAGAAGCAAAGAAAAAAAGAAGTACACATACCAAGAATTTTTTTAGAGGTAATTTGGGAGTGGTTGTGTATTACAGAAAGAATAAAGGAATATTTAGAAAAAATATATACAGTATATAGTGTTAACAGAAAATTTAGAAAGCCTCAGAAATGGTAATAGCAAATGTTATGCTTAAGATGTTGAGAATTGCTTATAATTCCATACATTATGTGACAAAGCAGAACTATGTTTGTATTTATAGTTCAGTACTTACCAAAATCAGATTATTAAGGTTTAGGCAAAACAGTGTATGATGTGCTTATGAAGAAATGTTAGTGATTTTCATAACATTTCATATTTTCTTAGTCACAAGTTATTTTCATCAGGGATGTCTCTCAGTTTATATGTACAAACTATTTTAATATTTGAAAGTGGATTAATTCTTTAAATTTTTTCCTTCGATTCATTGAAGGGATATCAGTATTATTAATTTGGTAATTCAATTTTGCGTAATTTGCATGTTATCAGTCAGGACTCCATTATGGATCCTATTAAAGATCCAGGAAGAAAATATTTTGATAATTGATTTATTCAGTAAACGTTTAATTTTTCTATAAAGTTAAGAAATCATTCATGATCTTGAGGTGATTGCAGTTTAGTGGCAGATATCCAAATGGGAAAAATGAGAAAGGTCTGGGACATAACTTGATCAGCTTTATCTTCTAGAAAATTTATGTGGAATGAGGAGAAATAGAAGACAGCAAGCAGGGAAGACAGAGGGTACGCCAGTTGTATTTTGCTGCATAACACACTACCCCAAAACTTAGTGCCTTAAGACAGCATCAGCCATTTCTTTTGTTCATCGACAGGTAATTTGAGCAGGGCTTGGTAAGAGCAGATTGTCTCTGCTCCATGCAGTATCACTCAGCTGGGGGCTAGAGGATCCACTTTCAAGATGGTTTATGCAAACACCTGGAAAGTTGGTGCTGGCCATTGGCAGGGAGCTCAGCTGAGGGTATAGGCCTAGCATTTCTCCATATGGGCCTCTGCATGGGGTACTTGGCCTTCCTGTGGTATGGTGACTGGGTTCTGAGAGCAAGCCCACGAGAGAACCAGATGGACTGTGTACCAGCTTTTATGAGCTACCCTCAGAAGTCATATAGTATCACTTCTGCTGTAGTCACAATCCTGCTCAAGGTCAAGAAGTCTCTTATCATCTCTTGATGGGAGGAGTGTCAGTTCCATTGTGAGAAGAGCATGTGCAAAGGGAGAGATTTTTTTGTGCCTCTTTAGAAAATATAATCTTCCATAATCTACCATGCAGCTACAGCTCACATCCTCTTCACATGGCACATGTACTCATCTTCTTCCCCAAGACCCTCAACTCTAAACATCCACTAGTTTTTTTATCATTTAAGGTCCTGGTGAAGATTCGACTCCTTCAGTGTAGTTCTTTAAGCACAGCTCTTAAATCTGAGGAACTGTGAACATAAGAGACAAGTTATCTGCCCCACCATGCCCAACTTTTTTTCTTTTCTTTTTAGCTTTAGTGATGTATAATTGACAAGTAGAAATTATATGTATTTAATGGTGTACAATATGATATTTTATATATGTATACATTGTAAAGTGATATCACAGTCAAACTAATTAACATATCAATTGCCTCACATAGTTATTTCTTTCATGTGTGGTGAGAACATTTAAGATGTACTCTTTTAGCAAATTTCAAGTATACAATATAGTATTATTAACTATAGTCACCATGCTGTACACTATATTCCCAGAGCTTATTCATCATGTATAAATGAAACTATGTACACTTTGACCAACATTTCCCCATTTCCCCCATTCCTCACAACACCCAACTTTCAATGGCAGAACAGGCATAGGTAAAGTGCTGTAGACACACAAAGAGGGGAAAGCAAGAGGCACATAGCAATCACTGGCACATAGCAATTAAGAAATTTAGCCAGGCTCATGCTGCCAGTTTCTTCATTAACGCATAGTCCTTGGGGATTGTATTTTCCAGCTCTTTTTTTCTTTTTTTTTGTGGTATGTTTGTCTGGTTTTCGTATCTGAGTAATGCTGGCCTTGTAGAGTGAGGGAATCCTGGTCTTATAGAAGTAATCTTTCCTCTTCAATTTTTTGCAATAGTTTGAGAAGGCTAGGTGTCAACTTTTAAAAAAATCTTTGGTAGAACTCACCTGTGAATCCATCTGGTCCTGGATTCTTTTTGTTGGGAGTTCTTTTTTTTTTTTTTTAACTGATTCAGTTTCATTACTGGCAGTTAATCTCTTCGTATTTCCTCTTTCTTGGGAGAGTGTACGTTTCTAAGAATTTATCCATTTCTTCTATGTTGTCCACTGTGTTGGTGGGTAATCGTTCACAGTAATCTCTTATGATCCCTCTATTTCTGTGGTTGGTTGTAACTTTTCTTCTTTCATTTCTGATTTTATTTATCGGGGTCCTCTCTCTCTTTTTCTGGATGAACCTGGCTTACGATATACCAATTTTGCTTATCTTTTCAAAGAACCAACTCTTAGTTTCATTGATCTTTTTTTTTTTAAAAATCTCTATTTTATTTAGTTCTTTATGATTTCTTTCCTTCTACTAGCTTTGGCTTTTGTTCTTCTTTTTTCTAGTTTCTTTAGGTGTAAGTTTAGATTGTTTATTTAACATTTTTCTTTTTTCCTGAGGTAGGCTTATATCACTGTAAACTTCCCTCTTAGAACTGCTCTTGCTACATCCCATAGATTTTGGACCACTGTGTTTTTATTTTCATTTGTCTCCAGATATTTTTTTATTTCCTCTTTGATTTATTCCCTGACCCATTGGTTATTTAATAGCATATTGGTTAGCCTTCAGTTGTTTGTGTTATTTGTAGTTTTTTTTCTTGTAGTTAGTTTCTAGCCTCATACCTGTGGTTATAGAAGATGCTTGATATGATTTCAGTCTTCTTAAATTATTGAGACTTGTTTCATGTCCTAGCATGTGATCTACCCTAGAGAATTTTCCATGTGCATTTGAAAAGAGTGTGTATTCTGCTGCCTTTGCATGAAATATAAATATATATTTATTAAGTCCATCTGATCTAATGTGTTGTTTAAGGTCAGTGTTTCCTGGTTGATTTTCTGTCTGGATGGTCTGTCCATTGATACAAGTGAGGTGTTAAAGTCCCCTACTATTATTGTTTTACTGTCAATTTCTTCCTTATGTCTGTTAATATTTACTTTATGTATTTAGATGCTCCTGTGTTGGATGCATATATATTTACAGTTGTTATACCTTCTTCTTGGATTGGTCCCTTGATCATTATGTAATGTCCTTCTTTGCCTCTTGTTACAGTGTTTGTTTTAAAGTCTCTTTTGTCTGATATTGATATTAATACCCCAGATTTCCTTTCATTCCATTTACATGGAAGACATTTTTCCATCTCCTCACTTTCAGTCTGTGTGTCTTTAGATTAGAAGTGAGTCTCTTGTAAGCAGCATATATATGGGTCTTGGATTTTTACCCATTCAGCCACTTTATGTCTTTTGAATGGAGCATTTAGTCTACTTACATTTAAAGTAATTATTGATAGGTATGTACTTGTTGCCATTTTATTAATTGTATTCTGGGTGTTCTGTAGTTCTTTTTTTTTCCTTTGTTCTTCTTTTCCTCTCTTCACTTGTGATTTAATAACCATCTTTAGTGTTACGTTTGGATTCCTTTCTCTTTTTTGTGTGTATCGATTCTAGATTTTTAGGTAGTGGTTACCACTAAGTTCATATATAATACCTCTCTATATAAGTGATTATTTTAAGTTGATGATCTCTTAAGTTCAAACACATTCTAACAATCTGTATTTTTACTCATCACCCCCATATTTAATGTTTTTGACATCATGTTTTATACCTCTTTGTTTTGTGTATTCCTTAACTACTTATTGTGGATATGGATGAATTTACTATTTTTATCTTTTAACCAGTTGATCAACTACCTTTACTGCATGTTTGCCTTTACCAATGAGATTTTTCCTTTTGTAATTTTTATACTTCTAGTTGTGATGTTTTCTTTTCTCCTTAGAGAAGTCCCCTTAACATTTCTTGAATACCTGATTTAGTGGTGCTGAACTCTTTTAGCTTTTGCTTATCTATAAAACTCTTTATCTCTCCTTCAAATCTGAATGATAACCTTGCCAGGTGGTGTATTCTTAGTTGTAGATTTTTTTCCTTTCATCACTTTGCTATATTGTGCCACTTCCTTCTGGCCTGCAACGTTTCTGCTAACAAGTGAGCTGATTGTCTTATGGAAATTCTCTTGTACATAACTAGTTGCTTTCCTTTTCCTGTTTTTAAGATTCTCTCTTTATCTTTAATTTTTGCCATTTAAATTATAACGTGTTTTGGTGTGAACTTCCTTGGGTTCATCTTGTTTGGGACTCTGTGTGCATCCTAGATGTCTGTTTCCTTTCCCCAGTTAGGGAGGTTTTCAGCTATTATTCAATAAGTTCTCTGTATGTATAGCTGATTCACTTTGTTATAAAGCAGAAACTAACACACCATTGTAAAGCAATTATACTCCAATAAAGACGTTTTAAAAAAAAAAGTTCTCTGCTCCTTTCTCTCTCTCTACTCCTTCCGGGAGTATAATGCAAATCTTGTACACTTTATGTTGTCCCAGTGGTCTTGTAAACTATCCTCATTAAAAAAAAATTTTTTTTTCTGTTCAGCTTGGATGATTTTCACTACTCAGTCTTCCAGTTCACTGATCCATTCCTTTCTATCATCGAATCTACTGTTGATTCTTTCCAGTGTATTTTTTATTTAAGTTATTGTATTCTTCAGCTGTGTTTGGATCTTCTTTATATTTTCTAACTTTTTGTTAAACTTCTCACTGTGTTCATCTCTTCTCTTGAACTATTCTCTTTGTTGAGAATTTTTTGATCATTACCTGGAACTCTTTATGAAACAGGTGGCTTATCTCCACCTCGTTTTGTTTTGTTTTGTTTTTCTGAGGTTTTGTCCTGGTATTTCATTTGGAACATATTGCTCTGTCTCCATTTTGCCTGATTCTCTGCCTTATCCTCTGCCTTGTCTCTATGTATTAGGTAGGTCATTTACACTTCCTTATCTTGGAGAAGTGGCCTTATGTAGGAGATGTCCTGTGGGGTCCAGTTGCACATTCTCCTCTGGTCACCAGATCTATATGCTTTAGAGGTACCACCCATGTGGGCTGTGTGGGCCTTTCTGTTGTGTCAGGGCTGACTGCTGTAGTGTGCTGGTAGGCAGGGCTGGCCCCCAGCCTGGTTGGCTGCTAGGATTGCCTTATGCAGTGGCTGCTGACCTGCTGGTGGGCAGGGCCAAATCCCAGTGCATCTGGCTCCACAGCCCTGGGAGGTGGTCTTGGGGCTGTTGCTGACCTGCTGGTGGGAAGGGCTGGGTTGCCAGGTGGCTGGCTGTGGAGGCCGGGGAGTTCCAAGACTGGTGCTGCCCTGATAAAGTAGTCAGATTTTTGAAACCTACTCTTTTAACAACCATGGAATGTTGCCTCAAAAATGACTTTAAAATTCCTAAAATGGTTTTATGAAATGGAGACAATGCAAGGAAGAATGGAAGTAGCAAGAGAAGGAGAAGAGAAATATGAAGGGGCCCCAGGAGAGGGGCCCCGAGTGTGGGTTGTGTTGAGAATTCTCAGGTATAAAACTAGGGAAGCAGTACTGCTAGGGGAGTAAGCTATGCTTTGACGACCAGACTACGTGAATTGTGTAAGCAAAGATGGTTGGACTGTTTCAGAGAAGAGAGAACTGAAAGAAAGAAAGAAAGCATTATAGATATTGTCTCTTTTTGTTGAGTGCCAGTTTATGAACTGGTTCAGAAGCATGCTCTATCTCCCAAGATGACAGTTTCTGGAAAGAGTTTATAAACTTAATCAAACACCAGAGACCGTAGGGGAATGCAACATATCCCACACTTTAAACAGATCTTCTGAATTCAGGATTGAGTTAACTTTGTAGACCCTGTCTGGGAGGGTCTAAACTGGATTGTTTAGGTGGCATAGGAACCAATGAAGGCCTTTTCTCACTATTTAAATAGAAATGTTCCCTTCACATTTACTACATGAGTCAGAAGGTGTTATTTTTTACCAAATCTATTCCAAAGTATTATTTTTAATAAAAGTTGGCAATTTATGGATCTGAAAGTTCCATTTTCAGTTTAACAGAAAGTGTGGTTTAAAGTCAGATGTATCCACATCAATTTCTTTATGTTCAATGCACTTTTATTCTGAAATTAAGCTTCCTCAATTTCTAAGAGAAAATGACCTTTAAATTAAACTCTGGAATATTTGATTCATCTTAGATTTCTCAAAAGTATTCCAGTCTTTACTTCCCAGAATTTATAAATGCAGAAATAAAAAGTATTCCTTTAATTTCCTCTGCAATACTGAGGAAAAACAGGTATAGAATTAAATTTGTCACCCTCCTTGGATATATCTCCTAAGAATAATTGTATCTAGGCCTATAATATTTTATGGTGGTTACTTGCTTCATAATTATCAAATATAGAAGAATTTCAGTTTTTCTAATTGGTATGTAATAAAGAGAAATGATATGGCATAAATTTTTCCCCTTGTGTTTCTGTCTATCCTCCTGAAAAATTGCACTTACAATAGTGTAGAAATTAACATTTGAAATTTGAATCTTCATCATTTCTTCCAAGGAAACATTGTAAGAGTGGCACAAGACTGAAAGCGTGGACATTGGAGCCAGACTGCCTATGTTTTAATCCCGGTTATGCCACTTACGGGCTGTGTAATCTCGGGCAAGTTACATAACTTCTCTTTGCCTCAGTTTCCTTATCAGAATAAGGATATTTTAGTGCCCACTTCCTAAGGTTATCATGAGGAAGAAATTAGTTAATATTGGTAAAGTACTTGGAACGGTGCCTGGCATATAATAAGTACACAGTGCATGTTTGGTGTTAAAAAGAGTGAAGTGAAATAAAGTATACAGACAACATAGTATACAGAGCGTAGTGTTTAAAGGTGTGGATTCTAATCCCAACTCCACTACTCGTTAGCTGTGTAAATGTGGTCAGGTTACTTAAGCTCCTTAAGCCTCCATTTCCTCCTTTGTAAAATAATTGCCAAAAGTAGTACTAGCTTCACAGAGTGTCTGAGGATTACGTGGAATGGTCTTTAGCAAGCACATAGCACAATATCTGCTTCCTAGCGCTGATGACTGCAGATATGATTGTCATTTCTGTGGGCATTCTGTCCGTGTTCATTGGGTTTTCTCTTTGATTCTTCTCTTCACACTTGTAGGTCACTTCTGGACCTTCATAGAATCAGATAGGAATCCTTTGAAAGGTATGGCCATGGGGGCAGAGTGAGGGTAAGTGAGGTTGTAAGATAAATTACTTAAGCTCCCAGGAGGCCTTGCAGGGTGGACTTGTGTTAGGGCATTTGCCACTATCCATGGTCTGGCGCAAAGCCTTGTGGGCCTAGAAACCACACTCATCAGCAGTTCCAGAGCCCATTTGTCCCCCAGAGCTGCGCTCATATTAACAAAGCTCATATGACTAATGTACAGAATCAGAATGCCAATGTTTCCATTTACAATGAGAAGTGAAACTGCTGGGGTCTGGTGGCTCGTGTCCCCACCCAGCCCTTTCTGTGCCTGTAGGCAGGCCACCACTAACCAGGCTGCCAACTTATTAATTTATAATGGGAGACATAGCTGCTGAGTTGCTCCTTAAGTTCCTTAAATTTCCAGCAAGTTCTCCCTAAAGTCATGTAAACAGGGTACCAAATTCTAATCAGAAAGTAGTTTGGTGAGCGTGGAATCAGAAGACAATTCTTTCTCAAAATTATGGATGTGATGGAATTAGATGCAGGTTTATAATAATAAGGGACATTCCACCAGCCCAGAGCACCGTCGCCCAGCATTTGAATGGCCATGGCCTATGCTTGCTTCTGAGATTGCTTTGCACCTATTTCCTTGTCTGGACCATGTCTGTCTACTGGCAGAATCAGTATGTTTAATAGATTATTGTCATGTCTGAGGATCCAAGACTGGCTTTTCCATGGGCACATCTGACCTTCAAAAGCTTTAGTTTGTCTCATACTATATAGAGGCTAAGATTTAAAAATCAGGAGTATTCACATAACCAGAAAAATTGGAAAATATATTTGAAAAATCCAGAGACCTAGCCTTCCTGGGCCCTTCCCACATGGGGTCAATTCTCTGGAGCTGAGTACAGACTGTCCCCTGTAGATGAGGCTGGAGTACTGCCCTTCAGTCCATTCATGCAGGTCCTCACCAGGTGCACGACATTGATGCATTACCTCCTGGTAATGCAAACGCCTTCAGGCGTTTGAGTTTGTCTCATTCTGACAATTAAACTTGCCTTTATTTATCTATGTGCTCTGACCTACTATATTTTTATTTCAAAGGTTAATTCTCAAAGGGCAGTCTTATTTTCTTTTTTCCAGATTCATTTTACTGTCACCCCCAAGTGACAAATTGAAAACACATTTGAATTTAAGTCCTAGAGGGTTCCAGTGATAGAAGACTGAAGTATAAAGCTGATAGCTTCAAGGAAGTAGGATACCCTTAATCTTTGCAGAGGAAATATATGATGCTGCTGGCCACCTTTCTCTAATTCTAGCTCAAGTCCTTTCTTCCTCCTGGGTGAAGAATATTAAGTACTTTCATATTCTATACTTTTTAAAATGCTCTAGATACTACCTACACTGAAAGAAACATAATATGAACATTGTATTTACAAAAGTGATAAATATGGATGTTTTGTTTATAGATGTATTTACCATGGAATTTCTTTAAGGAACGAGAGCTTATTTTTAACTTCAGTATTACAAATTATGAATAATCAGGTACAGGAAGATTTGCCATTTGTTATGTTTCCTAAGAACTACTGGCTTTTTTGTTTTTTAACTTTCATGAATGGAGAAAATGTCATTATGTAATTGGATTACTGATCGTAAAAAGGAATTCGCTTCCCAAGGAAGCATTTTTTTTCCAGTGAATAACCTGCCCCTTAATTCCTATTAATCTTCTAAATAAATTAGGATTAATTTATGAGTGACCTATTTGGGAAAATGGATTTGCTTGAGAAAAGAGAAATGTCAGTTGTAGATCCTCCTGTATCTCACAGGTCTCTTGTACCTCAAATTTGACTACTTGATATAATCTTTTATAAAAGGTAATAATAATCTTTTGGGGTGCAAGGTAATCTTTTGAATAATCTTTGGGGTGCAAGGTAATAACATATTCTCTTCTCTCTGCCTCATAGCATCTTGTATATATCTCTTACAATGACATTTACTCCATCTTACTTAAACCGGTCCTAAATTAAGTAATGAATTAGCACAATCTCTGGCACAGAGTTATTTCTCCATTTCACCGTCTTCATCATCTGCTCCTAAGTTTTCTTTCCTCAATTAGACTCCATATTTCTTGATGATACGGATTGCTTCATGTGTGTGCCCAGTGTGGGGCACATAGCAAGTACTCAGTAATTGATGAACTGAACTCATTGGAAATAGGAGATCTCAGATCCTCTAGGTATGCAGTCTGCCATTATTTTTGGAAATGCTTCAGGAATCATGACTGAGGAACACTTAATTTTCACCATAATTTTGACTCAAGAAATATAGACAAATAACTGGAAAAAATAAAGTTTTAAATTAAAAAAACATGAAATTTTAAAATAATAAACCACAAAAGATATTGTGAACAATGATAAAACACACCACACACTGAAGGGTGAAATCTATAGCTCATATAATTGACAAAGGAGCTGAACTGTAATATAGAAAGACCTTCCCAAAAATAAGTAAAAGAAAGACAAACAACCCAATAGGGAAAAGCCCAATGATAATTAGATAAGATGCTCAACTTCAGTAGTAATCAGGGAAACCATAATTAAAACACTGAGATACTATACGTCACAAACAAATGGCAAAAATGTCAGAGTCTGGAATATCAGTACTGTGGATATTGTTTCTCGGAATCTAGTGCAAGGAAGACTCTCATACACTGCTGGTTGAATTGTAAATTAGTCTAATTATGTTGGGATGCAGTTTGGCAATTTCCAGTAAAGGTGAAGCTGTGTATATCCTTTAACCCTACAATTCTATCCCCCATTATTCACCTTTAGAGAAATTCTTGCACATGTACAAGAATTAGGGTAGTTTAATAATAGCAATAAATTAAAGACAACCTAAGTTTACCAACAGGGGAATGGATGCATGGATTGGGATGCTATATAGCAGTTGAAAAGAATAAACTATGTAGAACTACACGAAACCTCAAGGTAATGCTATGCAAAAAAACCCAAAAACAACCCAAAGCATCTATATACCATGCTACCATTTTATGAAGCTTAAAACATGCAAATCAGTGTCTTGTTTATGGATAAACACATATTTAATAAAATATAAAAAGTTGTATGGGGATGATGAAAGATAATCCTATAGAGTGTTTACCTTAAGAGGGAATGGAAGGAGATAGAATAGGCAGGGGCATGTGGTGGCTTCCATTGTATCTGTTATGTTTTATTTCTTCCAGGAAATCTGAAGCAAGTTTGGCATAATGTTAAGATTTTCATTGGAGGCAAGGATAATGGAAGGAGAAGGTCATCAGACTCTGTAGGAGGTTTAAGTTACCAGGATAAATGGGCTTTGAGAATAAAATAGAGCAGTACTCACTGTTAACAAACACATCAGTGTGTCAGCACTGTGTAAATTCCAATTCTGCTCAGCTTTACTAAGCATCAAAAGGGCCCTGACTCCTGTCTCACACTCTGAGCATCTTCAGCTGTGTGATTTTTAAGGAGGGAATACTGTGGAAATCTAGGGCAATATAAAAGCAGGAGGCGGTACCTAAGATAATGTGAAGATTTCTGAGGACTAGATCAAGCCAAAAAAAACAATAAAGGTTTAGATTTTATGTTAATTAGGAAAGCAGTTGTGCCCAGTTCAGAGACCAGAAGCCTTTCAGTGAGCTGATGATAGGCCAGTTTATTTACTGTGATCCAAGACTATCTAAATTAATATAAAGATTATTATTATAAATATTTGGCTGTTGATATGTTGACAGTTGAATAAATCCAAGCTGTATTTTTATGAAGTCAATAAAAGTGCTTTCAGGAGGCCAAGAGAAAAAAAAAATCAAAGACCTTAGCCAATCTTAGAAGGTGCACTGGAGATTTCTCTTGTAGCTTGCTGTCTGTTCCTATCTGTCTCTCGCCTGTCTTTGTCTCTCTCAACATATCTTTTAGCCAGACTGAAAAAGTAGACAATACATAAATTTGGGCTGGTAAAGAATGGAAAGAATGGGGTAGAGAAGAGCACTTTCATTTCTGTTACATTGTTTTAAAGAAATAACAAGAGTAGTCCACTCAGAGTGAGAATGATGTAGTACGATGAGAAATATAAATATCAAGTTGTCATTTATTTATTTATTTTTTCTGTACGCGGGCCTCTCACTGTTGTGGCCTCTCCCAACGCGGAGCGCAGGCTCCGGCAGCACAGGCTCAGCGGCCATGGCTCACGGGCCCAGCCGCTCCGCGGCATGTGGGATCTTCCCGGACCGGGGCACGAACCCGTGTCCCCTGCATCGGCAGGCGGACTCTCAACCACTGTGCCACCAGGGAAGCCCTGTTATTTTATTTTAAAGAGTAACATGTTCTTTTCAGATTACCTAAGGAGTATACGAATTCATTTTCATTTTATGAGATTTATGCAGGGGCTTCCCTGGTGGCGCAGTGGTTGAGAGTCCGCCTGCCGATGCAGGGGACACGGGTTCGTGCCCCGGTCCGGGAAGATCCCACATGCCGCGGAGCGGCTGGGCCCGTGAGCCATGGCCGCTGAGCCTGTGCTGCCGGAGCCTGCGCTCCGCGTTGGGAGAGGCCACAACAGTGAGAGGCCCGCGTACCGCAAGTCTACAAATAAAAAATGTTGGAGATTTATGCAATAGGCAATAAACTAAGGAAAATGATTGGCTCTCTCCTTGTCCCCCATCACCCTCTTATTCTGAATCTCTTTCCCAGACATAACCACTTGTCCACAATTGGTGTGCACTCATCCAGGTCCTTTTCTATGACTTTGTATATAAAAATTCATGTACCCAGAACTGGGATAATGTATTTTTCTGCAACATGTTATTTCCATGTAATGTCTTTTAGGGAGCTTTGCGTGTCAGTGCATCTAGATAGCCTGTGTTTTTATTAGCTACATAATATTCCTTAGTATAGATAACTCATTATTTATTTAACTATTCCATTGTGCATGGCCCATTGCAAAGTTTCCGGTTTTTTACTATTATAAAAAACTCTGCAGTGAATATTCTAGTACATCCGTCTTTACAGCAGAGGGCAGATGTGACTTACTGAATGGCCAGATCTAGGAACTACAGTAGTGTTGTCCAGAATCTGCCTTTCTCATCTTCGACTTTGGCTTTTTCTTGGTTGCCCTCATTTTCAGACAGCCTCACTTCATGTGGTAGCAAATATGTCAAACAGCAGTTCCAGACTTACATTCTACAAACATTACAGCCTCTCTCCCAATGTCAGCAAAAGCGTAAGGGTTGCCTCTCACTGGACCAGCTTGGATCATGTGCCCATCCTTGACCCTATCACTGCAGCGCTGTGGATAGGTTACACTGGTCGGTCAGGCCTGGGTCACATGCCCACTTCTGGGGCTAGGTCAGCATGATGTAAACCACATGGATTGAGAGGGAGGGAGAAATAGGTGATTTGCTAGATAAAAATCAGGATTATGATACTAGTAGAAGGAGGAGGCACGTTGCTGCTCAGGCAAATATATAATTGTCACTACAAACATCTTATAGATAATATTTTATGTTTTTGTGAGTAGCAGATAAATAGATTTACTAATGGTATCTAGATTTATGTCATAAGGACCAAAGGATTCTTATAAGTGTCTTTCAAAATCTTGGCTAGAGTAATGAAACAAGTATATTGTTTCTATATAATATTGTGTGTGAGAAGAAAGCATGTTATAGATTGAGGATCATTAACATTATGAGAAAGAGATAGTTTTTCAATTTAGGAAAGTGTTACCCAATATATTTGCTAAATATTCAGTGACAATGATAGATTGTATCAACAACATGATAGATACTTGGTCTTAAATCACATTTCTTAATATTCTACTATTTGCCAATCCATAATACAAATTCTGTATTTTATTTATTCATTTATTAAACAATGTTTTTTAAATTTTGCTATGGACTGATCACCATGCCAGGGGCTGGGGATGAAATACTGACCACAACAAGATCCCTCAGGTTTCTTACCTTCTTGTTAGGGCCCACAGACTATAAATAAGTAAACAAACAAATAAAGAAGAAAATTCCAGGCTGTGAAGGAAATGTAAAGGATCATGAGATGCAAAGTAATTGGAGAAGGTCGTTTCAGGCAAGGTGGTAAGGGAAGCCTTCTCTGAAGAGAGAGCATTTGAACTGCAGCTGAGGACTGAGAATGAACCCAAAACTCTAGACCTATGCTGAAGCAATATGGTAGCCACTAGCCATGTATTGGCCATTGAGTACTCAAATGTAGCTAGTTCAAATTAAAATGTAGTATAAATGTAAAATACACATTAGCTTTCCAAGGCTAGTACAACAATTATAAAATATTTAATTAATTTTATATTGATTCTAGGTTGAAATGATAATATTTTAGATATATTAGGATAAACATTATTAAAATTAAGTTTACATGTTTCTTTTCCCTTTTTTAATGTGATGACTAAAATGTTTAAGATTACGTATGTGGCTCACCTTATATTTCTACTGAACAGTCCTGGTCTACATGGTTTCAGTGTATTTGCTATGATTGACACGTGTGTTTTCATTTTTTTGTCCTTGCTGTTGGTGATGGCAACTGAATTTATGTAGTAGATTTTTCTCCAAGGGTCTATGTCTATAATGTTTATTGACTGAGGTGTCCAAACATAATAATTCAATGTGTGATTAAGCTTAGTACAGCTCAGAGTTAAGAGGTATTGGGAGGTGGGAAAAGCACAGAAAATTGCCACAGTTACTAGAGAAGTTGTGTCATTAGTCATGTTTCTTTAGAAATGTTCACGAAACAGATAAAGGAAGGCTCTGAGTTGGAGAGGTAGGTAGAGCTCGCATCACACGGTAATGACAGCGTAGGACAGGATTTCTGTGGGAATCAGCGACAGCAAACCACGAAGATCTATTTCCATTCTCTACTTAGTGAAGAAGATTCTATTGTGTTTTGTGGAATTGCTACTTCTTGCATGTTAAAATAGAGTTTTATCCTACACTGTGTTTGCACTGATGGAACATTAGTGACTTTAGTGTGCCTCTTTTTGTATCTCTGTCAGAGGGATGTTGGCAAGTTCACACACATTTAATAACATTATACTGATTCACTGTGGAGAGCAAGCAGGGTAGTTTTTCTTTGTGCCATGCTATTATTCGAATTTCCATTTGCGACTTGTGCCACAGGGAAGAAGTTGACTAAAAATGCACGTATGATTTAGCGGGTGAAAATTTTCAGTTTTAGTTTGTAAACATTTGAGACCCCCGAATGTGATGTTTGTTACGCAATCTAAGTTTTATGAGGGGAAACTGTGTCCCTACTGATTTGAGAGAGAGTTGAGTCATATCCTGTGAATGTGAAGCAACCGTGTTTAAACATCACGGGTTCCTCTTACTTTCATTCTAAGTCGCTGCCGTTCAGAGCAGCAAGTGCTATCTGCGAAGAGGCTGCTACTAGCCCTTGGAGGAGAACAGCCTCTCTTGCCGGGATTCAGTAAAGAAAGCCAAGTCTGAAGATGCAGTTCTGTCACTGGAGTGAAAGATGTTTTGTTTGTTTCTAATCAGCTATGCTATATAGCTGCAAGCTGAAAAGTGTCTGTAATTTGCCAGTTATTTATAATAAGGTAAGTGTTATATTTTGGTTCACTCGTTGTATTGTGGCAGCCTTGAATTAATGTGGCAGTTGTAGTATGTGATCATGCCTCAGAAAATGCCTTCTCACAGGGTCTTGACAGCGGCTTTGAGATTCTCATGCAGATAATTTTAAATGTATGGTACAATCCATTTGTGAGATACTTATTAGATTGATATTGCTTGTATGATAGTTTTTAATGAAAAATATAGTGCCTGAGATGTGGAAAGATTATAGTAGCTTTGTGTTGTTTTAGTTGTTTTTTTCTTAAGGGTTAAGTTGTACCAGAATTATTTTTTTCTTTTTGCTACTCTAATGTCTTGGTTAAAGGTGAAACGTGAATGCATAAAATTCATGTGATTATACTTGGATTTTTATTCTAAATAATCATAGCTCTACAACTATGTTTCTCCATTACAAAAAAAGTCTTAGTAATTTTTAGAAAAAGTTGAAAGTTGAAAAGTAGCACCTCTTGCTTAGGCTTTTTATTTTAAGTGAAAGGCCATCATATTTTTAAACTTTGGCTCTGTTTGTTTCAAAATGTGTATGAGTTTGTCACAAGTTCATTTCCTCAGTTTCTGTTGGCGACACATATACGTTGTATGGATGGAGAAATCTGTGGATAGAGAAGTGAACAAGAGGTTTGCTTTTCAAATTCTCGAAGCTTGCTGCAGAAAGGTTGGGGTGGAAGACAGGAATGTTGTCTTGGTTTTTATTGATTAAAGAAATGACATCAGATCAGAGCTAAAGGTGTGTCTGGTGTCACATCACTTTGGACAATCATATTTAAGTCCTTTGAATTCTTTTGAGGTAGAAAAGGTTAATTTGATTGTGAGAGCTATAGCTGTGAATTTGTGAGACATTACTGAACTGAGGGGTTTTGTATGTTTAAGGACAGTTGGCATTACGATACTTTTTTTTAATTGAACCACTATCATGCTTAGAGATCGTTTCATTTCTATTCAAAATTATGCCCACTACAAAATTGCTAGATTCTAACTACAGCTTGGAGATTATTTTCCATTAGATATATACTCAATAACTCAAGTTTTACAAAGGTTAAAGGGAAGGCATGTAGTTTTCCTCTTCTGTGAAGGGGAAATTAAAATTAGTTCAATTTCCAAACATATTTGAAGGCAATATTCTGAATTAGAAGAGAAAAACTTTAAAGAAAATGACTTAGCACTTTGAGAGCCTTTGGGACCTTGCATAGTGAAAAGGCACATATCCCAAAAGATGAGAATACGAGATGTTATGAATAGAATATCCTGATGCTTGATATGTATAAAACTCTGCTGAGTTAAGTATTCTGCCTGAGAATTTTTTCTTACGCTATATGTGGATTATTAAATGTCAATAAAAAGAATGTAATACATCTACATCAAGACAAAAGCATATCTTATTGCAATTTGCACTGTTTCAGATTCTTAAGTATGGATTATAATGGCCATCCAAACTGTTGTTATATACGAAAACTCAGACCGATAAAATGTTGTAAAATCAGGATTTGATAATATGTTCTGTTTCAATTGTAGACTTAATTTTTTATGACATTGTACAGCCAACTGGTAGCTACCTGATTAGATTATTGTTTCTCCTCCTTTCTTTCTGTTTTCCCCATCCTTTGGCTGTTTTCTTGCTTCTTTGCACTTCCAGGAGGAGTGTGGGCAATGGGCAGGGAGAGAGAAGGAAAGTGAGCAGACCAAATAGTGTACTGCTTTTATTTCTCACCTCTCATGATGGTTTTGATGAGAAATGAGGTCAGGAAGAGGTTAAATATAATGACAAAAATGAGTATTTTAGATTTCAGTTATTCAAGAAATTCCTTGACCTCTGAGATGAAGAATAATTGGGAGCTTGGTTGGGACAAGCTTATCTACCTTACAGAATTGTTGCAAAGATGAAATATCACATCTGTTGTAGTGTTTTATTAACTGTAAAGTTTATTTATTTATTTATGGCTGCATTGGGTCTCCATTGCTGCGCACGGGCTTTCTAGTTGCAGCGAGCTGGGGCTGCTCTTTGTTGCGGTGCGCGGGCTTCTCATTGCAGTGGCTTCTCTTGTTGTGGAGCATGAGCTCTAGAGCACGGGCTCAGTAGTTGTGGCTCACAGGTCGCTCCGCAGCATGTGGGATCTTCCCGGACCAGGGCTCGAACCCATGTTCCCTGCATTGGCACACGGATTCTTAACTAGTGCGCCACCAGCGAAGCCCTAACTGTAAAGTTTTATACATATTTTTGAGGAATTGTTTTTGTGTCTTCTTGAAGTAAAGGTACTGGCAAGACATCAGAGATACTCAGAATTCCACTCTGGATTCAGAATACTTATTTTTAGTAGTAAGGGTCTCCTTTTTCTCTCTTTTTGTAAACGATTTTACTTGTTAATTTCCAACCTATATAAAAATAGTATGCAAAGGTAAGCTGCAAAAAGAAAAATAAAAACCCAATTTTACCTAAGCCTCAAGTGCTGTTAAAAACTTCAAATAGCTGGAGGAAGCTCATCCTCACTCAAAAGATATTTATCAAGTGGCGATTACATTTTATCTTCAACCTAAAATCAACACGCAGTAAGGGGCAGCATCAGCAGAAGCACATAACATGACTTTTTTTCCCTTTTAAAATATTTTTCTTTTAAGTAAGGCTTTGTTTGAAGGGTTCATGATGAGGAACTACAGAGTAGGAAGAAATTATTTTATAAAGTAGTCTGTCTGACTCCTGAAAACTAAATCTTTCTGGATTATGCTTTAGATCTAGGGTCCCTAGTGAATCCTACTGGATATCAAAAGCAGCACACTCACTGGGTAACATACACAGTGATCACTCCCCTGCCTACTTCTGAAAATCAGTTATGAGGATCACACAAGACTGTTGTGTGACAGTGCTTGTGAACTCCACAGAGCTTATAAATATCACTATCACCAGGTAAGATATACAGAATTACATATTTGGAAGGGAACTTAGATGTCATCTCATATCTTCTTATTTCACAAAGAAGAGAATTAAGGTCCAGAATGCTTAAGGAAGCTGCTTAACTTCACTCAGCTAGTATCTAAACCTGGATTTTTTTTTTTTCTCCCAGGTTAGCTAGAAATTGATCAGAAGATTAGCTGTTTCCTACTGTAAAGAGTTTTTTAAAAGATAAATACTATTTTCAGTATTGCTGAACATCCTTATAGGAAACTATATCCCCTGAGAATGTTTCAGAGAAGACATATTGCCCTGTCTACAGGTTTTGTGGGCTGAGAATCCTCATTGGATCTAGTTTAATGGAGCATGGATTTGTGGAGTGATTATCAAACTATAGCATGTGACTCTTGGAATCTCTTAGCTATTGCCACAGTAGAAGTGTCCAAGCCCTTACTCTGCGGAGTTGAATCATAAATGTGCATAATGAATGGGGGTAGATTTTGTAGCTTTTAAAATTATAGTTAGCATCATAGATTGTTTTGATGCTTGTTGAAAGTAGTTAGAAAAAAGAGATTCCCCAAAAACTTACCCTTAAAAAGAGATTAGGAAAATTAAAAAAAAAAACAAATTAACTTACAACCATTTCTGTTAGAATTGACCTAGCTATTTTATTTTTATGGAACACTATTTTTCAGAGAGATGAGACGGGAGAACCATGACCTTTAATAATTATAAAAGTTAATGACATATATCCTACTATACTAATGAACAAATTAGATTCATAAAGAAAATTTTTCTTTAAAGCCTCCTAACACTAAAATTAGAAGGCAGGTAAATTAAAAGGATTTTTGGTGTGTTGGTGGTATTAATAAAGGTTATATCTTACTCCTAAGAATTCAAAATATGGTTACCATTTCCTTTAATAAAAAATGTAACTCTTGTGAAAGGTATATACCGTATCTTCATTTGCTGTGCTCCAATTTATAGCTTCAATAAATAAGTGGAGTTTAACATCATCCTATCTCATGAATAAATTCTAGCCCTGCTTTGTAATAAAATTCATGTTAACTTTGATTCCAAGGACTACATGAATCTGCTTTATAACTATTAGGAGATAAAGGAAAACAGATGAGATAAATAGTTTAAAAACTTTGCTAAATGTAAGTGCGGTGAGATCGTGTGTAGTCTGAGGGACAGAGATCTGGGCTACAGGATGGGTGGTGGGAGAAGCAGTATTTCTTTGTACTCTTGACCCCTCCTGTGGTTTTGGAGCTGACAGGGAAGCCCGTGACTTCTTTTTTTTGTGTGTGGTACGCGGGCCTCTCGCTGTTGGGGCCTCTCCCGTCGCGGAGCACAGGCTCCGGACGCGCAGGCTCAGCAGCCATGGCTCACGGGCCCAGCCGCTCCGCGGCATGTGGGATCCTCCCGGACCGGGGCACGAACCCGTGTCCCTTGCATCGGCAGGCGGACTCTCAACCACTGCGCCACCAGGGAAGCCCCCCATGTCTTCTTTTGATTTTGTTTTCCAATCTACAAAGTTGAGAAGACAACTTTTTCGTGCTAGACGACCATCCCACACATGCTGCAGGTACTTCGTAAATATTGGTTAATAACCCTATGAACATCAAGGAGGGTGAAGCACTTTCAACTCAGTTGCAGAGTCCATAGATGTGCCATTGGTATAAGTGCCAAGGCTGGTAATGAATACCCCCTTGAGAGAAACCCAAGTAGGAAAGCTTTGGAAATGCTTTGTTGGGTTTTAATTCCATCTTAATTTAGTAGAGGTACTCCAATTAGTCACTTGGTCTCCCTTTACTTGAGTCATTTCACTAGTGGGATGGATTAGTAATAGTTATTCATGACAATTTACAGCATACCCAAATATAACAAACCAGGTTCCAAATCCCTCACTCCGTGAGTGTTTCTCTCCAAGATGAAAATAATAATAATGGCTAACATGTAAATCAGATTGTATAATACTGTCTCTTTTAATGAACTGTCTAATTTAATTCTTAAAACTACCTTATGAAATTTGGGCACTATTATTATTGTTCCCTTTTCACAGATGAGGAAACTGAAGCGTAAATTAAGTGACTTATCCCAACATCACACAAATGGTAGTAGAATGATCAGAGTTGACCCTAGGTAGTCAGACTTCAAAGCCAAGATTCTAAACTACATTCCGTGCCGCCCCCAGTTTGAATCCCTTGATCCCAGTAATATGAAGTGACTCCTATAAAGTGCTACAGAGAGGAAAAGAAATATCTTAAATGTTACTACATTTAATCATCTTCAGGACTCAAACATTCTCATTTGTAGTGAAACCCAGGCCTTTATGAGCCAGAAATAAATGGAACTTATTTGAGAATTCATGTAGAATGAGGCTAGTAATAATGCAAAATGCATCTGGAATGAGCAGACATAACTGAGTTCTCCTAGGTGATCGTAGTCTTTGGTGATGTGAAAAGATTTCCTTTTTTTGAGAGAGAGGGAAACAGCTCTCGATGTACACATAGTCAACAGTCAGTCCTAGGAAAACTTTTGGGAATTTGTATGTTTTGAGGGAGGATTAATGAATGTCATGTCTCCTTTTCTTTGTACACTCCCTAAACATTTCCTGATGAAAGTCATTCGGGGGAAGGAGCACACTGAATGAATGGTAGAAGGATTTTAGGTCTGTTGTGTGACTAGATCCGTTTCTATCTGCCTTCTCCAGAGAGTCCACAAATTATGCTTGAAGTTCTTAGGTAATTTTCAAACCTTCTTGTTTCCTTAGGTCTCACAAACAAGAACTTGCTTCACGATGTTTTATACCCTCAGTGCTAGCACAGTGCCTAACACATAGTAGAGCCTCAGTAAGCCTTTCTGGCAAGATGGCTGGATGGACACATGAATGGATGATAGGGATAAACTGGGGCATATCCAGATCTGCTTCGAGTCATGACTCATGTACCTGAGACTGGATTGGGACCAGACTGTTACTGAGCTTGTGGGCACAAGGGAATGAAGTATGAGATGTAAAAGGATTTACCTCAGTTCATCTCATACTTCATCATCTGATGGTTTTCAGTGTGAAACTGACATGCCTATAAGTCATTTTTTGCCACAGACCTTTCCCACTGTATCATATTAGAGATTCTTTAATTACACTTAGGAACCATAATTGCTTTACTCCCTTGATTCAAAAGCTAAATTAAAGCAGATATATACATATATAATTAATATACATTATACATATGCAGAGAGAGAAATTAAGTAATAAAATTAAAAGGTCAAAATAAATGTGAATACCTAAAATTAATAGGAATTGTCAAAGTATGACTATTTTAAAATTTATTGTGGGAAACAATAAAAATTCAGAAGAACAATTGAAGCAGCGTATCAAAGAAAAGAAAGGTATTTTAAAAATCATTTAAAAATGCTTATTTACAAAAGTATAGACTTCTTTCCATCTTGGAACAGAAGCTTTGTTTTTCCACAAAATTTCGTTAGAGAGCTCAAATAAGAGGCCTGAGAACCAAAGTTTATTTGGCATAATCAGTCAGTTGTAAAGGATGGTTTCCAAAATAAGGATGGTGACTAAGGGCTTGGGTTAGGAAATGCTGTAAATTTTGAGAACGGGTATTAAGGTGGTTATTGTTTCAAGTTTTCCGGTGGGGGAAAACACAGAGAAAACTGCTCTACAAACTTTTGATCAAAAATAAAATATATACAAGTTTTAGACAGTGGGAGCAATCTATTGTGAAATTTACGCATTTGTCCTTGACCCAAAGCAGTCATTAAAAACAAAAGAAAAGAATAAAAGTCCCAATCATCAAAAAATTTTTGGGTGGATTTTCTTTTGCCTGGTCCTAAACACAATAGCATATGTTCACTGTTCAAGGGTGTTCTATTTTTTGGTGTACAGGTGCCTTGTGTTATTTGAAATGCATTTGATTCCTGTGGCTGTTTTCTGGAGGTGATTTTCCTACCTTAGAAATAGCATGTTCCAAGTCAGCAATCAGTGGAAAGTGTTAACCTGGCCAACAGTAGACCTGCATTCTACATCATAGAGTCTGGCCCTCAGGTTCAGCATCCCTCAAGTGAAGGATTCATCCTGTAGCGCCTCTCGCATTTTCCAAAGACTAGGAATTATTATAGGATAGGATTCTTGTATTATTTTAATTTTTCTTCTAATTTTCAGTTCAGTGGTTGCTGTGAATATTGAAATCGATTCTGAAACTTCCAAGGTTATCTAGCCAAAGTGGCTAGAGAGCTTTTGCTAAGCCCATGCCTGGAGTTTGATAAGTGCTTATGCTATATATATAGAGAGAGACAGACACACCGCCACACACACACACACACACACGGTGAGGTTAGTCAGATAGATAATTAGTTAAATGAATGATGGATGGATGAATGAATATCTCATGGCAAATGTGTATTCTAAATGTGTAAATAACTACAAAGAATCATCCATACACCAGACATAAGACTTTGTAGCATTATTACCTGTTTTAAATCATTGGTAAATTACATGGTATATTAATGTTCAAGAGTTTTTGAAAACTATATTGCAGTTCCAAAGATGTCTAGATTACTACCAGGAAGCCACTGATATCAACAGGAATATGACTTCTTAGGTTGCTTTCAAGAGACAGTATTAAGGTGGTTATTGTTTCAAGTTTTCCAAGGGAGTAAAAAACAGAAAATTTTCTGGTAAAAATATTTGATCAAACACAACTAAATAGGGTCAAAAATATATGCAAGTTTGAGACAACGGAAACAAATCTATTGGAAAAATAGTTTTGTTCTTGGGTCCTACATGGCAGGTGCAAAGAGCAGAGGTCCCATTTGGGTGATATTTATATAACAGGCACTAATATAATTTTTTTAGAAATCAACTAAGGTCTGAAAATTATATATTTGCTGCATTAAAAGACTTTCTTCGTTGTACCCGGACCTCTTCCTCATTGTCTATTATTTTTTGTAAGGTTTCATGAAAGATTGCTATTACATTTTCTATTTTAATTGAAGTTTTTAAATAAAAATTAAAGAAAAAGTTAACTAAAAACTAAACATCAGTTTTATCTAAAAAGTACAGTGTTATTTTATCTAATAAGTCAAATTAATTCAACATGCTGTACCACCTGTAAAGTTTCTGTGATTCCTTCCTTTACCTGAGCAGCATGTAATTCATATTCACAGACTTTTGGAATTAGAAGTTACCTTAAAATAAACTAGCTCAGCTCCTTTAATTTGCAAATGAAAAATATTCTGGCACAAGCAAATTAAATGACTTTTCCAAGGTTATATACACCCAGCTCCCAACAGAGCCAAGCTGGACCTGGAGTTCTAACATGCAGCGCTGTAGTCTTTTTACTGTATCAATCAGTGAGAGCATCACTACCTGAATTTAGTAATCAAGTGGTGCATTGGATTTTCACTTCGTATTAAAATTTTAATTGTGCATAGCATAAATCAACTTAAGTTTGTCCTAATTTCCTTTTGGACACTAAACAGTTTTTATCATATTTTTTTGGAAGGGCATTTTTTTACCCACAGATTCTCCATAGATGCTTTTCCTAACACCTGATAGTTTACCTTGATTCTATTCACTTGGCAACGCAAATGCATTTGTAATTACAGAGACGGGTCCACATTTAACCACTCGTGCACATCTAAAAGTGGTTATATTTTCCACCCCCTCCAACTTTCCAGATCCTCAAAATAAATGCATTACATCAAACTGACAGAAATGCAGAATGCAGAATGCAGAAATGCATAAATGCAAACTCCATAAATGCAAATGCATAATGCAGAAATGCATAAATGCAAACTCCATAAATGCAAATTATTGTATTGGGAGCAACATACACATCAATTCAAATCATTTAACCAAACAAATGGAAACAATTACTGAACAATGCTCTGTACTAATAACCGTACTTTTGTCATCGAAGTAGTGATGTGCTGCAAGTTCCCTGCCGCATTGCCTTGCTCCGTGGCTCCTTCAGAAGCTGGGCGGCCACACCCAGGCAGCAGCACTCAGGGTGCAGGGTTCTCTACCTCTCCAGGTGGAAGGTCCCCTTAGGAGATAGCCCAGGTACAGATGGCACCAGGTAATCTGGTCTACCCTCTTTCTTTTAGATAAGAACCAGCAAAGATTGTACCTGATTTGGCTTCTTATTTGCAACTGCAGTGGCAAGTGAGGAAGGGAGATTTTTTCCAGTGTGTTATTTAGAATACTAGTTCTATGAAATCAGCATCCTATAATCAAATAACTTTGGGAAACATGGCATATTTTATTCCGTTTCGAATATTCATACTGGAGGCAAAAGGCAAACACTTTACAAGCTTGAAGTGGGGATAGTTTAATATTCTTTAACCCGGTATTTCCCAAATAAGTCAGTTTTCAAAATATGACCTATTCAGATTGTGGAACACACTTGGGAAACACAAATTAGACATTTTCCTCACTGACTGTATGTCCCGGAAAGAGGGTGGTTTGGGAAATGTGAATTTGATGTTCCCTTGGGGTCTCTGTCCCTACAAGCCTCTCATAAAATGAGCTCAATACTGAGCGTAAGGATAATTTTGACTTTGAGATTTTTCACCTCATTCAGTAATACTGTTCAATAGCACCCAAGATGCTGTTTCTCTGCACTGGTTGGATCACAAAAGAAGAGCGGCTCAGAGCAGGGAGTGATAAACCTCTGAAGTGGGAGATGGAGAAAATTTCACAGAAATGCACCTTAAGCTGCATCTGGAAGGACGTATTGGCATTTTCCCGGTGGATAAGAGCACAGGCACAGAGGCTTCCCTCAATGTAAGAGTTCAGGAAACTGGTTAAAAAAAAAAAAAGTGTCTGGAGTCTGAGGTGGAAACGGGCGTGGCTGATGAACCAAGTCAACCCAGGTCAGCTCGTGCATGAAGTTCTTTCACTGCTATGCTGAGAAGCTTGGCCTTCACCTTGTAGGGCAGTGACTCTTCAACCAGATGGTGCATCAGATTCACCAGGAATCTTTTCCAAACTCTGTACCCTATGCCCAAGAGATTCTGGTTCATTAGGTTATGGGTAGAGCTCAAGAATGTAAATTTTGGGAAAAGCACCCAGGTGATTCTAATGTACACTCTAAGCTGATAAAACTTGGGGCATCAAGAAATGGTGTTAAGGAGAGGGATGTTGTAATTGGAATTTTGAAGACTTTGAGGAGGAAAGGTTGAGAGGAATGTTCCCAAAGGCGGGGAAACCATTTGGAGGCTGTTACACCAATTTGAGCAAAAAACAACTAGGAAAACAAAGGCAGTGATGTGGGAGGCGCATGGGGGACCACAGATCTGGTCCAGATCTGATCCATAGTATTTGGTGGCTGACCAAATAACAGGTGTAAAAGGGAGTGTCTGGGTCCTTGGCTTGATGATGCTGACAACCAGGGCAGGAAACACTGAAGGGGATGCACCTGAGCTCCTGTTCATTCCTCACTCTTCTTCTTCCACCTACAGCTTTGCTACCGTGTGGCACGTCTAGCTTGCCTCCACTTCATAGTGCTGTCATCTTCTTCCATAACTTTTCAACCATTAGACCTTCTGTGCAACTGAGCACCTCCTTGTTGAAAAGATACCAGAGAAGCCCTGATCTGTTGGGAGAGCCGTCCTAGGACCAGGAGGGCACTTGAGGCATTTTGAGCACGGGAGTAACCATTTGGGAAGATGTACGTGAATGGCGGATCTTTGTAGGAGAATTCACAGAGCACCCTGTACTGTGAATCTAGTTGGGGCTGTGATCAGCCACTTCCCCACTCCATACTCAGTGAGGCTGAGGAAGCAGGGTTGGGTAAATGTGTAGAATAGTCACAAAATGCTTAATAAATAGGTACCCTCAGTCCTAAGTCAAGGGCTCCCAACCAAGCCTCAGCAGCAGAGAGAAGTTAAGCCATGAGTCTGGATGAAGAGAAAACTAATGAAGTGAGGAAGCTGAGATTCTGTTGAACAATCAAAGAATAGCTTTGGCAAGTGCCACGATTTGGGCCTCGACCCCACCTCTGCCCAAGGCTAAAAAGAATTAAGGGGCTCCTGGCGTGGGGCTTGGTGAACTTCCTGAGAAGTTCAGCTGTACAATATAGCTGGGCCAGTGAAAAAGGTCCTGTGAGCTGTGATGTGAATGCAGGGTATTATGATGAGCTATAACAAGGAGCAGAAAAGGCCAGGTGGCACCAGGCTTGAGAGAGGCTCTCAATACATCCCATGAAAACAGGTGGTAAGTGGAGTCCAGACTTGGAGCTAGAAGACCCGGGTTCAAATCCAGACCCCACTATATACAGAATATGTGATTTTGAGAACATTATTTGACATCTCTGGGCTTCAGTTTCCAACTTCAAAAATGAGAATAAAAATACCTTCTTTGGAACTAGCTAGCGTAGGTTAGATATAGAGTGTAATGTGGGCCCCCTCCTGCTGACAGTATTCCCACCTGATCAATGCCCGAGCCTTTTCGCAGTATCGTAATTGAAGCATACACTAGTCTAGTGGTCTGTGGAGCAATCAATTCATGTGAGACAGTCTTGGGCAAAAACTGAAAAAGCCTGTACTATGCAAGGTGAATTTGACAGGAGGGTGCTTGATTAGAATCTTGTTTACAAGCTCTTGTTTATATTTCCTCAGCCTTATGTAATTTGTTTTGTTCAGGATTGAACGGAACTGGGGTTAGAAGGATAGGACTTAATGTACTGCAGAACTGACAGGATGCTTCTTAATACTGATTTTACTGGAACATAAGAGCAACTAGTCAAACTGTTTCTAGATGAGGTGAGGGGAATGGGGTCCATTGGTGCCTCCAGAACCAAAGCCAAAATATGCTTAGCATCAGTATGCCAACCGACCCCCAAGCACAACACAACACATACATGGCTGGGGGAGGCGGGAGAGACAGAGAGAAGGAAAATTGTAATGAATAGTCTCAAATTAGAGTCTCTGAGAAATCCAATTGTTAAGAAACCTGTATATCAGTTAAACTTGTTTACGCTAAAGGAAGACTTGTTTTTCTCATGGACCTATTAAAATTTCTCTAGCAGTTTTTCTGTATAAAAATACTGGAAAAGAGTACAAATAGATGAACTTTCAGAAGTATGTATTTCTGCCCAAACTGATTTCTCAGAAGTTCAGCAGAGAAGTAAAATATAAAATTCACCTTTCATATGATTGCCAGATTTTAATAAAAATCTAGTAAATATTTTATTTAAGACCGTCTCATTTATGTGATCATGGATGTCTTTCTGATTTTTAGATGCATTGGTCTGCACAGTGGCCACAATCCCATAGGGTGAAACTTCAAACCTAAAAGGGCCTGTGTAGTCACATGCGATTCACTGGTTGTTTCAGTGCATTCCTCTCCATGCATTCATTCAACGGTGCAGAAATATTTTTTGAGAGCCTTTGTGCCAGGTACTGTGGGGACACATTTAGCAGATAAAATGAACACAATGTATGCCAACAAGAGGCTTTAATCACTCTCACACATACCAAATTATAAACTGTACTGAGTGACATTAGATAAAATAGATGATAGAGTATAATAGGGGAAGTTAATTTAGATTATGGGCTCAGGGAAGTTGACTCTGAGAAAATGATTTTTAAGCTGAGACTAGAAATGTGTAGAATTAATTTTGGTTTCCCATGAGCTTTAAAAAATTTTTATTTTATATTGGAGTATAGTTAATTAACAATGTTGTGTTAGTTTCAGGTGTATAGCAAAAGAGATTCAGTTGGACATATACATGTATCTATTCTTTTTCAAATTCTTTTCCCTTTTAGGTTATTACAGAATGTCTAGCAGAGTTCCCTGGGCTATACAGTAGGTCTTTGTTGGTTATCTATTTTGTATACAGTAGTGTGTATATGTCAATCCCAAACTCCCAATTTATCCCTCCCCGACACCTTTCCCCTTCAGTAACCATAAGTTTTTTTTCCAAGTCTGTGAGTCTCTTTCTTGTTTGTAAATAAGTTCATTTTTGTCATTTTTTTTTAAGATTCCACATATAAGTGATAGCATGTGATATTTGTCTTTCTCTGTCTGCCTTACTTCACTTATGATAATCTCCAGGTCCAACCATGTTACTGCAAATGGCATTATTTCATTCTTTTTAATGGTTAATATTCCATTGTATATATGTGCCACATCTTCTTTATCCATTCCTCTGTCGATGGATGTTTAGGTTGCTTCCATGTCTTGACTATTGTAAACAGCACTGCAGTGAACATTGGGGTGCAGGTATCCTTTTGAACCATGATTTTCTCTGGATATGTGCCCAGGAATGGGATTGCAGCTTCATATGATAGCTCTAGTTTTAGTTTTTTAAGGAACCTCCATACTGTTCTCCATAGCGGCTGTATCAATTTACATTCGTGCACCAACAGTGCAAGAGGGTTCCCTTTTCTCCACACCCTCTCCAGCATTTATTAATTGTAGACTTTTTGATGATGGCCATTCTGACTGGTGTGATTTTTAAGTGTGTGAGGATAAGAGAAAACTATGTTAGGTACCCAGCACAGTATTTGGTACAAAAGATTTCCGGGAGATTCAGATCCACTCTGTCTCCTAATCAATGAATATCAAGCCAGACTCTAGAGACCAGCTGGTGGGCTACACATGCTGCCATCAGTTCTGGCAGTTAAGTCCCAGGTTATCTGTGGACCCACTTGACTCCACAGCCTTTCTGATTAGCCTTCACTGAGCATATTCTCTGCGCGAATTTCTGCACAAATCTTCTTTACTCAACATTTCTCTGCAAAGATGAGCACCCTGTTTCTCCCTTCCCCTGCATTCCAGTTCATCCAGTTTGGCTGTGGTTCTCTGTCTCCTCTCCTTGAGAATACGTTCATCTCCTGGAACCCCAGCCCCATGGAACTTCCCTTGAGCCAAGACATTGCCATGTTCCCAATGAGGATTGTCAGCCTGTTGTCCCTCCACCCCCTGGACCACCTTAACCAGGTCATACCCTTCCAATGCAGTCCATAGTTGCATAGTTAAAATCAGAATGAGCCTCATCTGCCCCCTAGACTTTGTGGTTCCTGCTTCTGCATTGACTCCTGGGGGGATGGGACTAATGCTACATGAGTTCACCAAGCCACAGCCCAGGCCTGCTTTTCCTCTCACCCACAGCCAGCCTTCCCTTGATGATCCTGCCTCGAACACAGCCCAAACCCTGTGCGTAACTGGTGAGATCTGAGTTGCTCCCTGGGCGCAGCAGTACAGGACAAATCCCAAGGCAGAGGGGATGGTAGCAGTGCTTCTATTGGGATCAGACCACAGTGGGCTTGCCTGAGGAGAATGATGCCATCCTCTGGAGTGGGCTTGAAGTGGACTGGGTTTGAATTCATTGTTAGAGGATCCAAGAGTAATTATGAAGTAACCAGAGTTACTGTGGAGGCTGGGAGGTTTGGAGCTCCCTAAAGGTATTCCCCAATCAGCACTGCAGGATTGGAGTCCCCCTAACAGAGGAGAAAGGAACTAGAGGAGGCTGGAGCACTCCTTGCTGCCCAAAGTCATCAAAGGGCCGGGCACTGCAGCAGCAGAGAGAGCAAGCGCGTTTCCAGAAGCATTGCTTCAGCACCTGTTCTCTCCTCGGGCGAGATGCACAGCTGGGTTTCAGAATATCACCAGAGCAGCTGGCTTGTGACCATAGACCCTAGTGGGCCTTTCATGGATGAGGTGTTGGCAGATGTGTAAGAAGACAACTTAGATGCTGACTGAAGAGTGCTTTGATGTGGGTATAAAAATGACAGGCTCCACCACAGAGAACAGGAAGACAGTTCTGCCTCTCTTTGTGGTTTCTGAGGTTTGTGGTTTTAAGGCTACTGGGACCACTTACAGGAAACGTTGTTCTTTTGTTTTTCTGTCTGAAACACCCGCAACAGTGAAGAGCCAAAAGGCAGGGGCCTCCAGGAAGAGCACACTTTGAAAAAGGATGCCTTTGCTGTTCTTACACGTGTTTCCTATTTCCAGCTATTTCCAGATACAGACATAGACACGCATATCAGATTCTACCCTTGCAGGTAAGGCACCTGGCTGTGTCATCAAAATGTAACATATTTCCATATATTTTATTCTGTTAAAAAAAAATGCCTATGCTTTCAAGCCTGGGTTGACCAAGGGAAGGTCCTTATTAACAGCTCCTTTGTTGTTTAATGTGATCAGCTCGATTTCTGCATGGAAGACCCCACAAAGCCAGTGAAAACTGTGATCTGCAAAGTTAGGAATGCATGAAAATGCTTATGCTATGTGGACTTCTAAATGATTTTATGCTCAGTTTCTGCTATATCTGTTTCTATTCAGTGACCTACCAAAAATATGGCAGAGCTCTTGCTATTGCCTTTATACATTCTCCGTCACACCACCCCTTTCTTTCTGAGCAATCATAGTGGGCGATGAGAAAAATAGGACACGTTTGAGAGAAAATGGGTGGCTATACAAAAGACAAGTACATTTCTTTAGCTGTCAAAATTAGCTATGAAAATTAAGATTGAGAACATCTGTCTTAATTATGTATGTAGCACAGACTGTTCTGTTGTTTCACAGTCTCTCTCAGAAAAAAAAAAAAAGAAAGAAAAGTTACCTGCTAGTCTCTCATGATCTTCTCCTAAGTCTAATTTGCTTTTGGCTATAAAATGCTACTGTTGATATTAAATAATGTTCTTATGTGCAAATATGTAAAATTTTTGCAATTCCTTTTGCAGACCCTGTATTGTAAGGTTGGAAAGGACAGACTAAATACAGTAATCATAAATTTCAAAATAGAAATGACTACCAAAGTGTGTTAGCTCGGTGTTTAATTAGGCATAGAAGCTTTATTTTTTGACCCAGTTGTGAAAACCATACTAATGCAAACTGATATCAAGAAAGCTGCTGGGAATAGCAAAGGAAATGGAAGTGAACTAAGTAGAAAACAGATCCTGACCCACCAGGCAGTTGAAGGCTTGATATATTTACCATTCACTAAATGTCCTCAGAGTACTAGACACCACAGAAAACCCATAAATCTGCTAGGGCCTGTGCACCTGCCACCAGCCACTGAGGCTGTTGACATATTAAACTACAACCCTCCTGTTTTTGTGTTTCCTTTATTTTCCTTTTTAAGAATGATTGTGGCCAAATTCCTATATTTACTGTCCCTTAGAATTAGACGTTTATTTTCCTCTTCTGTCAACATTCCTTCTCTCTCTCTCCCCTCTCCCTTGCCTTTTCCTGTCCGCTTGCTGTGAATTAAATCTATTTTCTCTGGTTGGGTATTTCTTAGGGGGAAACCTACCCAAGATATTATCTCTGTCTTTGAGAAACTTACTGTCAAATGTGGCTCAGTTCACTTTCTAGTCTTGCTGAATGTATTTTTCATTTTAACTTGATTTGAATATAATAATAATAAATTTAATAGAATAGAATAATTACCTCTTTTTTCTGTATCAAAAAAGAAAGATCTTATTGAAAGATTGAATTAATTAAATGATTTATGTTTTAAATTGAGGTTAAGAAATAGATTGTTTAGTTTATTATAACAATATATATTTAAAATACTTAAAAATATATGTAAATATATTTCATAGGTTAATAATAAATATACCTTAACTTATTTTTGCATAACAATTTTATTTTTCAGCAAGTTATCAATTTATATATTATTTGTAGATCCTTTTGAATTTTCTGTAGAGCAAATCTGTGAATGATGTCACTTTTATTTCTTCCTTTCCAAATCATATATTTTGTATTTTGTTTGCATCTTCACTGCTGTGATCAGGACTTTGGTAAAACATTGAGTTGAAGTGATGGTAGTGGGTATCCTGTCTTTCTTGCAATCTGAAAGGGAAAGATTTAATTTTTACCATAAATAACAATGATATGTGTTAATTACTTTTATCAGATTAAGAGATTTGCTGGCTTGCTAGGATTTTTTAAATTATTAGACATTAAATTTTATGAAATGTTTTTCCTATATCTTTTGAGATGATCATATGAATTTTGCCTTTAATTTCCTAATTGGTGAATTATATTAATTGGATCTCTGATAGTAACCCACTTTCAAATTCATAGAATAAGCCCATCTTGGTCATAATGTTTTATCTTTAATATACATTGCTGGATTTAGTTTACTAATATTTTGTTTGGAATTTTTGCATATACATTTGTGAGTGAAATTGGCCATATTTTTTTCTTTCTTGCAATTGCCTTGTCAAATTTTGGCATTAACTTATTGGCCTCAAAGAGTTGATAATTTTTTTTTATACTCTGGTATAATCTGTATAACACTGAAATGATTTTTTAGATATAGGAAGATTTTAATTATGGGTAACATTTGTTAAATAGTTTTAGTTATGTTCAAGTTTTCTAGCCCTTGAATTAGTTTTAATAGATGATAGTTTTAGATATAAGTCCATTTTATGTAAACTTCAAAATAATTGACAAAATTTATGTATTGTTTTATTTTGTGGGAAATGCAGAAGCAGTAAAGACTTTTAAGCAGAAAAATGGCACGGTATTCAGAGATGTTACGCAAGATGAGCTGCATCAGGATTGAAAACCTGTAACTCTTTATTGGTCAGAAATTTAAATGGCAACTGTTAAAGTCATGTTTGAAATAGTCATGCTCAGCTTCATCAACATCTCAACCATTAACAAAATGATTGAATCTGTTGCTCACTTTTAACTCTGTAAGATTTCCTGTAAGATGGTTGCCTGTTGGTTTATTAAATGTCCAGTCATACTTTAAAGGAAAGTTCTGTGGGTAGTTCTATATTCCATTCTTATACGTCATACTAGTGTACGTATGGGCCTTTGTATATGGCTCTAACTCAAAGTTTCTCTGAGTTCATTGAACCTCTGGTGGACCTCAAACGTTCTCCACATGGACTGAGAACTCATCCAAAATGCCAAATTATTGTATTTGGTCTTAGGGTCAAATGACATTCATTCTTATGTACACATATAGGATATTTACTAGTACCCCACTGAGTGATTTATTGGTTACTAAAATTTGGTATTTGTTAATAAATGTAACATTGTACAGATTCTAGGGATACAAAATCAGTAGAATCCGAGGAAGTCCAGTTGTCACACCACAACTGGCAGCATTGTGTAGCTCCTATTGCGTACACACATAAAGAGTCAGAATCTTCACAGATTTCTGGATCAAGGGTTGTTAACAGTGTATTATTAGTGCCATTTTTAGGTGATTGTGTCTCTCAGTTGCAGCTATTTTTATGTAATCTATCATCAGTTTTGCTTCACTATTAATTCCATTTGCTGTGGATTAGCTGGTTAACCTTATAGTATGTAGATTGCACATATATATGTGTGTATATATATATAAACCGTTGTTTGGGAGCCACTAATTCCAATGGTCAGACCTTAAGGCACATGTTGTAGTTTGAATATGAATAATTCATACATTTAGTACTAAAGCAGATGTTTACACAGTTTGATTAGTTGTGATGTTTCATTGATATCACAGTCTTTCTTACACCTCTGTCTCCCTGTCTCCCACTGGAAAACGGAAAATGGTGGGGTAGGGTGGCTGTGGGGTTGTTTGCTTGTTATAATTGGGCTGAGATAACCACCTTTTCTGGATTAGTCATTAGAGGACTCCAGGGGTAAACATTCTATGATAAAACATGAAGCAGTCATGAGTGAACATCCTGCATCGAAAATTCTTTTCTGTTGTCTCTTAAGAAATACAGACTAAATGAACATTTCCTTGTTTCCTATTTCCAGAAGGGAGGCTTCTTCTGGAATTAACTTCTCTGCTAATGTATAATCTTTGGGCAGAGAAGGTGAGAATCTTGCAGCTTAGTATTTCTTTAAAAGAATGAATGGCCACATCGGCACCACTGACGAGTTTGCTGTAATAGAAACAGTTCACAGAAGGGAGAGTACAGTGAAAGGGAAATGGAAACAAAAATGAAAATCGGAAGATCCCTGAGCTCTGGTGTTTGAAGGTTGGAGGTCAGCTTTCCCAGTGCAGTGTTCTTCTACAGGGTCACCCACACGCATGTCCTCTTTCTTCATCTGTGAATGTTGAATCCATCATTTCTCTATGGACATTGGGGAAACTTGTTTTGAAAATTATGCAAGGAAAGTTCCTTTTCAAAGATCAATTCCTAGACTCAGAAATAATAAGAAAACATTGTCCTGACAATCACCGTCATTTGCAGTGCATATTAGGATATATTTCTGCATGCCTATTTGAATGTGCTTGGATTTTTCTGGCTTAGAGAGAACTTGTAATTACAAAAATTAAATAATGCAGTTGCCAGAAGGATCTGTGGGGACTGTTCAGTTTTTTTTGACCTGTCTTATGCAGAAGGGACTCTCAGATGCGTTCAGAATACCAGCCTCTCATTCATGTTCCTGCTGCTTATCTGATTTCCACATCTATAAAGGAAGCTGGATCTTAGCACGGGGAGGGAACTTTGAAGCTCTTTTCTTGTATCTTAAATCTTAGCATGGGGAGGGAACTTTGAAGCTCTTTTCTTGTATCTTAAACTGGAGTGCATGCTACTCTGAACCTAGATATAGATATACTACCAACCAAGAGTTGAAAGTCAGAATAAGTTTTGGACCCAAATAAGCTAGAGTACATCAAGGCATTAACTGTGATGGGTTTTCCCAGCATCTGTTTTTTTTTTTAAATCAAAATATATACTCTTCAATAAAAAACATAAAGGTCACTCGTGGATTCTCTAAGATCTTGCTTGAGTAAAATTTTTAATACTATAAACACATCAGAGGCTGAAAAAAATCAGTTATTGTAAAAAATAAATAATACTTAGTAAATGCTGTGACCAGACCCCATTCATTGATCACATTGGTGGAAACGGTCATTCTTGAATCCAAATCTCATGTCTGTTGATTGCTTTGCTTCCCATTTTAACTATGAACTTGCTAACTACTAGCTGGGGCAAGTAACATAAACTCTCTTAACGTCAGGTTCCTTATTAGAAAACAGGATGAGTATAGTGAGGAAGACCACAGGCTCTGGAGTTCACCTGCAATTGTAGCCCAGTCTCCTGCCCCTCAATTGCAGCTGCTTAATCCGAGGCACGTTGGCCTCTGTATGACTCAGTGTCCTCGTGTGTCAAACGTTGATCACCATAAAAGAGCCTCCTGTGAGTTTCAAATGGGACAGTGAATGCCAAGCACTTACACCGTGCCTTCCACAAAGAAAGCATTCAATAAATATTCGTTATTAAAAACAACCTTGAAGAGGATTTGTGGAAATACGTTGGTCGTGCATTGGAAGCAAAAAGACAACGTATAAAGGCAGACCAAGGGAATCTTTTACCATTATGACTTTGAAAACCTACTTCCATTTGTAAGAATTCTCTAATTTTTTCCCCTGATTTATCTGTTTCATCAATAGTTGTTCCGCCTTTGATTCATCAGCCCACACTTTTTTAGTCTTTTCTTTTTCTGTATTTGGCATAAAAGGGGAAAAGAAAGGTGTCAGAGAGTCATTGTGGCTGTACTTATATCAGCCCAACTTCCATGACTGGCATGTTCCCATCATTTCCCAATGGAGTTGCCAGATGATCAAAGACCTTACTGACCTTTTGCTGGGAATTAAGAGTACGGAAACAAGCATAGGTTAAGGATAGAGTCTTCTTTAAAATCTGTTTTAGTATATCATCTGGAATTCTGCATAGAACAAAGTCATTTTGGATAGACCCAGAGACTACCAACAGAGGGCAATGACTTTGATATACCTGCAGATGTGGCAGTGTTTTTTTGTGTTTTTTTTTTACTTTTTTCATCCTTCTGAGTTTAGCGGTAAATTATGCTCTGCAAGGCTCTTTATTAGAAGTTAGAGTGCATTTTCCAACAAATAATTTTACGACTAATGAAAAACGTGCTAGAAGTCGGAAGCTCACAAGCCTGCTTAACCCACCGATTATTAAATGTATGCTGGTGAGGGTCTCACAGCTCTGCAGAAGCTGGTCACCCAGAATGCCAGAGGTGCCCTGCTGCATGGGATGGGTTCTTCCCTCCTTCACTTCCATTTGGTAGCAGGCAGATTAGGTGCCCCTCTAGCTTCAGGAACCTGGAATAGATGTTCCAAAGAGACAGAGATGAGAAAGGGGAGAGGAGTGTGCCTGATGGCTCTAGAAACCAAGGAGTGAGAGAACGGGTCAAGTATAAGCAGAGAAGAGCCAGGGGCTAAGGACCCGTGGCCTGCAAAGCATACTTCTTGTTTCCAAACCAACCCCTTAAAGGTCTGTTTTCTGTCCCAACAAAGATCCTAGGGTTGAGCTACATACTTCCTATTCCACTGCCCTCAATGTTTTGCTTTTGACTATGATTTCTGTACATCTTGGGTTCACACAATAGAATAGTCTCTCTCTCAATTTCCCTTCTCCTTTGCCTTTTGAGAAAGTGTGAGGGATTTTAGTCCAAGTGATAAAAGAAAGCTGACTAGAAATAAAGTGTTCTTATTATGCTTAGCCTTCCCGCACCCCATGCCGTGACTACTATCACCACTCTCCACATCTTCTCTTTCTCACCTCTCCTCTCCTTTTCACTTCAACCTGCTGGAGACAAGGTTCCAATAATAAAACTTAGGGCAGACAGTGGACTCAACTGAGATTTCTGCAACTTTTCAGAGAATAATCTTAACGCAGCTCTTTCATGCATATGGTGACAAGCACGTTTCTGAGCCCCTGGATCCCAGTGAAGATGGTGGCCCTAGACCCGAGGGGCTAAGACAGGAGCTGGAGATGTTGTTGAGTGGACCAGACTGAGGTCAAAGAACTATGCATTTTTTTATGAAAAGAGCATCAAAGATACTAGAGCGTATTGCTCTCCTGATTCCCTGAAAACTTTCTTTGGAGTCATCCCTAGGGTGAAGTAAAAGGAGGAATAAATTGTCCCTGGTGGCAGGAAGCTCTGCAACAACAAGAGGCATGAGGAGAGAAGGGAACATTCCCACAATCTTCTCTACATGGAAATCTTTTCTCCCCACCCTTGCATTTATTTTTATTTACATCTACCTTGCAGTAGTGTATTTTAAGTTTGAATAAGGCTTAACAGTTTCCAAAGTACTTTCCCAAACAGTATTTCATTTGAACCTCATAATAGTTGTAAGGTGGGCAAAGGAGGTCTCAAGAGCCCTATTTTATCGAAGAAAAAAAAAGTCCAGAAAGACTGAGTTACCAAAGGTCATGTACAGAGTGTGCAGTACAGATCTGGGCCTGAAATTCAATTATTCATTCACTGTTTTCCCTTCACATTAGAATTCTTCCTCATAGTACTGATCTTGACTCATGGGATTAGCAAAAATACAGTAATATGAAAAAACAGTAAATTTAAATGTTTTGCATCTCATGAAAATCTTTACAAGTAAAATCTGAACAATGCAACAGATTATACTAAAGCAGGAATGTGTTTTCCTTCAGTAATTCTTCTTTAACATTGTACTATTATATTAAATTCTATTTCTAAGAATCAACCATAAATATAATTTATGTATTTGAATTATTCAGAAGAGATTTAACAGAATAAGAGAAAAGAGCTGAAGCTAATTCATTCTATTAAAATACAAATGGCAAACGAAAGGCTGTAAAAATTGCTGGGTTGAAAATGATTTCACTCTGAACACTGATTTATCTCGAGAAGCCTGGTTTTACTCTGTAACTTAAACGAACACAGTTAGTAGAAATCAAGTTACTCTTTTATTATAAACAAGCCTGTAGTCATTGGAATAAATCCCATGAAATAGAGTGGACAATAAATGTTGTTCAGGGATGATTATCTAGTTTATTATAGTTGATTTACAATGTTGCATTAGTTTCAGGTGTACAGCAGAGTGATTCAGAGATAGACAGATATCTATATATATCTATACCTATCTATATATCTATATCTTTTTCAGATTATTTTCCCCTATAGGTTAGTATATAACATTGAGTATAGTTCCCTGTGCTATACAGTAGGTCCTTGTTGGTTATCTATTTTATATATAGAAGTGTGTGTATCTGTTAATCCTAAACTCCTGATTTATCCCTCCTTGCTTTCCCCTTTGGTAACCATAAGTTTGTTTTCTATGTCTGTGGTTCTATTTCTGTTTTGTAAATAAGTTCATTTGTCTTTTTTTCGTTTGTTTTTAAATTCCACATATAAGTGATATCATATGATACTCGTCTTTCTCTGTCTGCCTTACTTCACTTAGTATGATAATCTCTAGGTCCATTCATGTTGCTGCAAATGGCATTATTTCACTCTTTTTTATGGCTGAGTAATATTCCATTGTCTGTATATATAACATATTCTTTATCCATTCACCTGTTGATGGACACTTAGGTTACTTCCATGTCTTGCCTATTGTAAATAGTGCTGCTATGAACATTGGGGTGCATGTATCTTTTCAAATTATTTTCTCCGTATAAATGCCCAGGAGTGGGATTGCAGGGTCTATGATAGCTCTAGTTTTAGTAAGGAACCTCCATAGTGGCTGTACCAAATTACGTTCCCACCAACAGTGTAGGAAGTTTCCTTTTTCTCCACACCCTCTCCAGCATTTATTATTTATAGACTTGTTGATGGTGGCCATTCTGACTGGAGTGATCACCCCACTCACCATTTAGGAATAAATAGACTAAATGCTAGGAAAAAAATTACACCCACAGTATGAATAAATCCTTGATAATTCACTTAAGTAGGAAAATTATATCCATTTTTGATATTTTAAAATGTTATTTTGATAACACACATTTTACCTAGATTATATACTTCAAAACCTTAGGTAAGAAACCCTGAAATATAACTAAAAAATTACTGACAGTTTACCTACCATGATCTGATTTTCCCCAGCACCTTTTTCTTAAATGTGTTTCTATCTGCACTTCTGTAAAGTTTCATGTTAAAAAGACATGCCTGCAATGAGAGAATTTGAAAATGCATTAATGAGATTTTAAGTATAAGCATTCTTCAAGTGTATGTATTAAGAACTAATAATTCCCTTCATCTGGAGCATTAAATATGTGAAAACTCAAGTTAACAAAGAAATTAATATATTCACAATTTCATGTAATATTCCAAGTCATGTACAATTTACTTCCACTCTTTTGTTGGGCAACACTGACTTTTGTATTTTGATTGATGTCAAATATACACCATGAAATATGTAGTGTGTATAATATGTGGATAAATATTCACATAGACATTTATTTTCATTTCCATTTCACATAATTTATATTGCATTAAATTTGGTGTGTACAAACGTAAGGTAGATAGCTAGTGGGAAGCAGCCGCGTAGCACAGGGAGATCAGCTCGGTGCTTTGTGACCGCCTGGAGGGGTGGGATGGGGAGGTGGGAGGGAGGGAGATGTAAGAGGGAAAAGATATGGGAACATATATATATGTATAACTGATTCACTCTGTTATAAAGCAGAAACTAACACACCATTGTAAAGCAATTATACCCCAATAAAGATGTTAAAAAATAAATAAAAATAAAAAATAAATAAATTGGCGTGTAACATATTAACCTTGTCATCGAAATATTAATTTTTATTATAGACAATGATAATAGCTACTGCTTATTCATTGCTTATAAGCCAGGCACTGCCCTAGCTTCTTTTCGTATATTGCTTCTAGTTATCTCCCAAACCCTGCCCAGTAGACACTATTGACCCTACTTTACAAGTGAGGACACTGAGGGAGGTCTAGTGATTTTAAGTAACTTACTGAAGGGGATACAACTAGTATGTGGCAGAGACAAGATTTAAACCTACATCTGTCAGTCTCCAAAGCCAGTGCCTTTTCCATCACACTACATTGCTTCTTAGGAACATGCAAAAAGGCATGATAAGCTAATACTGCCCATGAGATGATAGCCATTCTGACCAGTGTGAGGTGATACCTCATTGTAGTTTTGATTTACATTTCTCTAATAATTAGTGATGTTGAGCATCTTTTCATGTGTCTGTTGGACATCTGTATGTCTCTTTGGAGGAATGTCTATTTAGGTCTTCTGCACATTTTTTGATTGTTTTTTTTTTTTTGATATTGAGCTGTATGAGCTCTTTGTATATTTTAGATACTAATCCTTGTTGGTTCCATCGTTTGCAGATTATTTTCTCCCATTCTGTAGGCTGTCTTTTTGTTTTGTTTATGGTTTCCTTTGCTGTGCAAAAGCTTGTAAGTTTAATTAGATCCCATTTGTTTGTTTTTTCTTTTATTTCCATTACTCTAGGAGATGGATCCAAAAGAATATCACTGCGATTTATGTCAGAGAGTGTTCTGCCTATGTTTTCCTTTAAGAATTTTATACTATCCAGCCTTACACTTAGGTCTTTAATCCATTTTGAGTTTATTTTGTATATCATGTTAGAGAATGTTCTAATTTCATTCTTTTACCTGTAGCTGTCCAGTTTTCTCAGCACCACTTATTGAAGAGACCGTCTTTTCTCCACCATATTCTTGCCTCCTTTGTCATAGATAATTGACCGTAGGTGCATGGGTTTATTACTGGACTCTCTATCCTGTTCCATTGATCTCTATTTCTGTTTTTGGGCCAGTACCATAGTGTCTTTATTACTGTAGCTTTGTAGTATAGTCTGAAGTCCATTCCATTCTTCACAAGGATCTCTTGTGTTTTCATACAAATTTTAAAGTTTTTTGTTCTAGTTCTGTGGAAAATGCCATTGGTTCTTTGATAGGGATTGTAGATTGTGTTGGGTAATACGGTCATTTTAACAATATTGATACTTCTAATCCAAGAACAGGGTATATCTTTACATCTGCTTGTGTTGACTTCAGTTTCTTTCATCAGCATCTTACAGTCTTCAGAGTACAGGTCTTTTGCCTCCTTAAGTAGGCTTATTCCTAGGTATTTTATTCTTTTTGGTGTGACTGTAAATGGGATTGTTTCCTTAATTTCTCTTTCTTATATTTTCTTGTTAATGTATAGAAATGGAACAGGTTTCTATACATTAATTTTGCACCCTGCAACTTTACTGAATTCATTCATGAGCTCTAGTTTTCTGGTAGTGTCTTTAGGGTTTCAATGTATAGTATCATGTCATCTGCAAACAGTGACAGTTTTACTTCTTCCTTTCTGATTTAAATTCCTTTTATTTATTTTTCTTCTCTGATTGCTATGGCTAGGACTTCCCAAACTGTGTTGAATAAAAGTGGTGAGAGTGGGCATTGTTGTCTTGTTCCTGATCTTAGAGGGAATGCTTTCAGCTTTTCACCATTGAGTACGATGTTAGCTGTGGGTTTGTCATATATGGCTTTTATTATGTTGAGATATGTTCCCTCTGTGCCCACTTTCTGATGATTAAAGGAATGCTGGCAGAGAAATCTTGAGCTAGGCAATGGGTGGTCATCTCAGCAGGTGGGTAGACTCACTGTCACAGAATTGGATGACTGCTGGGGATCCACCCTGCATATTTGGATTCATGTGCTAGGCTATAGTTGCTAAGTAACTGGGGATTCTATAGGATCTCTGTCTTTGAGAATCTGGAGTACCGAGAAGGTACAGAGCCTCACGCCTGGGATGGGATTGGATACGATGAGGGTACAAGGCATGCTTTGTCTGAAGCAATTAGCCCAGAGTCCAGTTCCTGTTACCATAGTTTAAAAAAAAGACAATGGAATGCTGATTTGATGCATGTTTATGTTTCTTAGAGCCGCTCTAGCACAAAATAAATGGTTTAAGCAACAGAAATTTATCATCTCACAGGTCCAAGACTTGGAAGTCTGAGATCAAGGTGTCAGCAGAGGCATGCTCCTTCTCAAATCACTACGGAAGGCTCTGTTTAGGCCTCTCTCCTAGATTCTGGTAGTTCCTTGGCTTGTGTCAGCATAACTCCAGCCTTCACATGGTGTTCTCCTTGTGTGTGTCTCTGTGTCTGAAATCCCCCCTTTTTGGTTGCCAGATAAAATACAAGAATCCCAGCTAAATTAGAATTTCAGATAAACAACAAATATCCCTTTTTAGTATAAGTATTTCCCAAATGTTGCACAGGAAATGCTTATACCAGAATATTATTTATTTATCTGAATTATTTATTTGAAATTCCAGTTTAGCTGGGCATCCTACTTTTTTCCCTAAATCTGGCACCTGCCTAAATATCATATTGCTTGTGTCTTTTTCAGCTGTAAATGAGAATTTAACCCTAATTCTATGGGACAGCTAATGCCCAAACTTGGGAAGCTTTGCCACCAGTGCCTTTTAGAATTCAGTATGTCCAGATACACACAAAGATTTTCCATTAGTGCCACTTCCTGGCTATACACATTTCTCTTCCAGTGCCTAGGATAAAGTTCCTTGGAAGTAGACGCAAGCAACCACCCATTAAGAGCTCTTTGCTCTAAAATTTGACTTCCTGTTTTCTGCAAGGAGGAAGATGATAGCATTGATCCTTTATCACTCTTCCTCCCTCCAAATCTCCTGCCCTTTGCTGATGGCGAAGCAAACTGCAGAACTCTCTTAGCGGTTGTAACTTGCTATAACAAATTCCTCAGTTTTCCTCAACTGAGGAAACTCTGAATTGGGCCCTTCAGGCATTCAGCAAGCAGCCATGCAACACCCATGAGCTTTGCCTTCAGACCAGCAAATCTAGTACATGGGCATCTTCTTCCCAACTATTTCTTCGGCGTTACCTTAGCTGCTTAGTAAGTGGGGAATTAATATGTTGTTGGGCAGTGGTGAACTCTTACTTCTGATGATGATTTATCTAAGCTTCTTATCTTCCCTCAAGGGAGGCAAGTGACATTTTGACTAGATTCTGTAACAATATTTATTATGATTATTTGGTAGTCTCTGCATGACAACAGTGGGCATAAATTCTTTATGAAATTAATCCCAGTGACAAAGGATTTATTTTATAATGATCTGTGTCTTTTCTTCCATGGGGTGTAAATTCTAGTAAATATTAAAGCATTCAAAATAATATTTTTTTCTAAAACTTTTCATATAAACCATATGTTACACTTTTTTCTTTGCCATCTTTAATTTACGGCAACAGTTACAACTAATGGCTGACAAAGGTTAAGAGCACATCAGTAAAGTACTCACATTCTGGCTCCTAAATAATCTATTTTTCTCAAAGCACCAAGTTCTCTTCCTTTGTCTGATGTTCTGGAAAGAGAGGAGAGGCAATTATGCTGCAGTTATGTTCATTGGTTTGTGTTATTCAAGCACAAAGATGATAAGCTCCCTGTACTTAACGTATTTTAAATGCAGTCATGCTTAATATCTCATTATGTTACTGCAATACCAAATTTATGAGTTTCCTAATGGTTTGGGAGCCATGTCTTAATCCATGTTTGTGTATCTATTCCCTAATGGATGGGTGGACGGATGGAAGCGAGAGGTAGGGGGCGGGATAAAGAGGGATAGAGGATGAGCAGGATTTTTGGTAATCAGAATCCGTATTCCTCAGAAATAATGACATGAATTTCTTGACTCAGTGTCAGACTACAAAAATGCCACCATTGTTCATTTTGTAGGAGGTACGGTGTTTTCATAGGAGGAAAGGAGAACGCAATGGTGATGGCCTTTTATTTTCTTTATTCTTTCAAACCTACGTTAACTTATTAGTGAGTCAAAAAGAACTACTAGTTTTTATTAAAAGGACACTATTACGAAAGCTTCTCAGTTTATTAATGAATTTGACATAATGGTTTTTTGTTTGTTTGGTTGGTTTTGTTTTTTTTTTTTTGCAGTACGCGGGCCTCTCACTGCTGTGGCCTCTCCCGTTGCGGAGCACAGGCTCCGGACGCGCAGGCTCAGCGGCCACGGCTCACGGGCCCAGCCGCTCCGCGGCATGTGGGATCTTCCCGGACCGGGGCACGAACCCGTGTCCCCTGCATCGGCAGGTGGACTCTCAACCACTGCGCCACCAGGGAAGCCCTGATTTTGATTTTTAATGTTCTCTTTACTTCAGTAAATATAAAAGTAAAAATGTTGACGAGATCTCCAACAAAAGAGACATGGTGCACAAATTAGTTTACTTTCAGCAAGCAGATCCTGAGTTTTCAACGAGGAGAACTTCATGCCCCCTGGGCCACCTATACAACTGCAAAGATTGTCACGGAGACCTGGTTCCAGGCTGGTACTTAAGGATTTTTAAGGCCTCGGAATCCAATCCAATCTTTGGAGCTGTAAATAAACCAAACACTGTTTCAGTTAAGCCCCAAAAAGAGTATTAAATGAAATATTTGGTAAATTTGAATTCTCATAGCCTTTGCACATCTCAGGGTTTGTGTTCACAGGTGATGTACAAAGTGAAATGGAGGCTAGTACATGGGAAAAACAAATGGTCTCATCATCTACTTGCATATAGTTGTTGCAACCTCTGGTTAGTTCTCAGGCCTGTTCTGATACAGGAACCATAAGTAGCACTTAGGCTATAGGTATCTCCTCTTTTCACTCTTTTAATATTTATTGAGTGCCTACCACGTCAGACACTGTTCTAGAAACATACTGGAGTGGATCACATAGATCCATATCACTGCTTTCAAAGAGCTTATCTTCCAGCAGGAATACTATTTGAAATACTGCATTAGTGTCGAATATTAAACATGAATGTTGTCTTTCAAGAACTTCAGATCAATTTGGTAAACCCTCATCAGGGTACCTGCAAAGATGAGTCAGGCCTGGGTCTGGTATCTAGGAATTCACAATCCAGTAGGGTAAATAGGAATGTGTAGTCAAGGGTTAAATACTGTGAGACAGTAACTGAGGTGTGACGTAGCACAGGTGGGTATTGACATAGCACAGAGCGGAGGGTAACTGGCTGCAGGGAGAGGAGGTAGTGGGAGAGAGATGGTAATGGCGGGGTTGGCGGGGATGGCTTTTCCTAGGATGTGACCCTGTCTGGTGAACTCCTGATTATCCCTTAGAACACTCATAATTGACATTTTAAGTTGAAAGTGGTGAGATCGTATTTATACTTCTGCTCATGTTCATTTATTCTTTAGTCCTTGAATATTTTAACATTTCTTCCTGAGGCTTGAGAAAAATGAAGAATAGAGTTGATCAATAGGGAGCCTATTAGCATAATGAAGTAACATCCAAGATAAAAATTAATAGGAACATTTATTTCTAAGAGCTCTATCTCTAGAGGTATTGAAGGGCGGTCAAATCATGAGATTAGCTGTCAGAGCTGATAGAGATTTCACATTTTTTTAGTTGACCACAGCTTTGTTCAAGGTGTCTGTGCATCTTTGAAAGAATTGCATGCATGGCTAATTAGCCTTTCAAACAAATTCTTTTCAAAGTAATAACAGCATATAAAATTACAGCACCTCAATATGTACAAATTTTCATGAATTGCCTCATGCGGTTGGATCCATGGAATACTGTATTGCTGGGAGACATGTTTTCAGAGTTCATCCTCTCCACATACAACCTTTCCTGCTATTTCTAGAAATAGAACTCTAAAAGCTAACATTTGTATAGGGCTTACTATGTCCCTGACACTACTATATGCACTGTACAATTTTTAACTCATCAAAATCTCACACCTGATGAGGCATGACCTCCATTTCACAGAAAGGAAAACTGAGGTACAAGAGGTTAAGCCACTTGCTCAGGGTCCACAGCTAGAAAATGTCAGAGCCAGGATTCATCCTCAAGCAGTCAGGTCACAGAGTTCTATTCTTAACCACTATATTATACTGCTTCTAAAATACAGAATGAGCACTCTTATCATGGGATTATTTTGAAAACTTTAAGTATCAAAAATTACCGTGTAACCATATTTTAGATGTTAGGTATGTGTTTGCATATTAGATACAAATTCCATATTCAATGATGAGGCCACCTTTGAATCTCTTTGGCTCACAAACAACTACTGTCCACAAACCCCTTTCACTGTTGATGCTGGTTGACACATGACTCTAGCCTCACTTCACTAACTCCTGAGATACTTCACCAAATGCCGAGGCCTCGGTTGCCTCCTAAAACTGTATTCTGCTCTTCCTGAGGGCTAGCCCTGTAACTTTCACTGAGTGTACAAACTATTCTTCATTCATTCAAACAGAAACTGTTTATTGAGTGCCTTTGTGCCAAGTGCTATGCTAAAAGCAGGAGTTATGAGGGTATTCTGCACAGACGGAAAAGTCCACCAAAATCAGGTCACCTCACAAAATATTTCCAAGTTCTGGTGTTATATTTAAACAACAACAACAAAACAGGTTACTGTGTTAAAGAATCACAGATGGAGAACTTCTTCAATGAGTGGTCAAGGAAGGCTTCTCTGAGGAGGTGACGTGAGCTAACACCTCCAGGATGAGAAGGAGCGTTTCATGCAAATAATTAGCCTGGGGAAGAAAGTTCCAAGCAAAAGTGACAGCTTGTGTATCACCCCTAGTGGTCAAGAGCTTAGCACACTCAAGAAAGGCACACAGGGCCAGCATGGCTAACATGTGGTGAAGGGGGGAATAGTAGTGGCTGGAGATGAGATTAGAGAGGTTGGTGGTGAAGACCACAAGGCCTTGTAAGCCACGATGAGTCAGTCCTCAGTGACTGGGAGTCCACTGAAAAGTTTAAGGCAGAAGAGTGACATGATCATGTTTATGTTTGATGATCACTTTGATGATGAGAGGCATGAGTGGAAAGAGGAACATCGGTAGAAGGCCACTGGGCTACTTGCGGTTCGAGATGGTGGGGAGTGGTGATGGGTTTGGAAAAAAGAGGACAGAATCCAGGCATGGACAGAATCTGGACAGAATCCAGAATCCAGTCTTGGAAGTGTACTTAACAGATGGGTCTAATGAGACGGTTGAAGAGAAAAGAGAGCAAAGGATGATTCTGAGCAACCAAATGGATGGTGAACACATTGCCTGAGTTGACAGATGGGGCCAAAGTGGGACAGTCAAGAGATGAGATTTGGAGACGTTAAGTTTGAACTGCCTATGAGGCATACAAGTGGAAATGTCAAGTAAGTGGTTGGCTATGTGGGCCTGAAACTCAGGAGAGTCTGAGCCCCAGGGCATGGGTGTTACCTAAAGCTTTGGGAATTGGTGTATTCACCCAGGGACGGAGAGTGATGTAAACGTGAAGAAGGCTGAATGTGCCCAGGATGGGGCACACCAGCATTTAAAGTGTGCTCTCTGTTCTCCCAAGCAGAGCTATTTTTCCTCTACTACCAGCTGGAAAGGCAGAACTAGCCAGGCCATGTATCCTGACTTTTTCCTGGGGCTGCACAGAGCAGAAGGCCAGCTGGATTCTACAAGTGGAAAGAAATTCATGTCATTGCTTTTATTCTTCTCACCCTAGAGTCCCTTTCTCTCTCACCTGGACTTCAGTTCTGAGCCTCCCTCTGGGCAGAACCTCACTCTGGGATATGACCCCCACCATTGATAACAGAGTCCTCGGACACGTACTGACCTCCCGCTGGGACACAGACACATCCCACATACGGGCAGAGAAGGATAGGAAATCCATGCTTCTCCATTACATTTTTCTCCCTAGGAATGCTAAATTCCGTTGTATTGCCCAGGGAGAATCTAGCAAATAGCTTCTGACAGAAAGACATTCTGTTGGAAGCCCTTGAGTGTCCAGTGTTTAGCAGGCAGAGCTAGAATGGGTGAGAGTCACCCTGAAGGTTTGCTCCCTGCTTCCTGGCTCCATCCACCCAAGCCATGTCCTTTAAAAGGCAGCTCTTACTAATCTCCTTAATTTACAAAGAGTACATGCTAACCAATTGAAAAGAGCTCAATATGAAATAAAAATGAGTCGAGGATATTCACAGGCAGGTCAAAAAAATACAAATGGCTAATAGACATGAAAGGCAGTCTCCCTAGTAATTAAAGGTGTGAAAACAAAACAAGGAGGTGCCTGTTTTGATCTGAGTGGTAAATGTTTTAAAATTTGTATCACAGACAATGTGGAAGGTATGAGCATTCATGATTCCCCACCCAGAATCTGCAACAATTTTTTGCTTAATTTGTCTCTCCACAACTGCAGAAGAAAAATGAAGGAAAAGGGCTTGATGGGAATGGTTTAATCATGGAATTGGGAGTCAGGGTAGAGATGGGAAAGGGGACACATGGGCCTCAAGAACGCGGGGACCTTTCTGGCTGGGCTGGAGGAGAGCAGTGCGATTAGTGAGAAGTACCGCTTAGTAGGGGCTGACTTGTGAGTGGATCTGTGGGGGGCAGATCTGTGCACAGGATTTTTGGAGGAGGGAAGAAGGCGATATTGAGAAGGGCATCCTTTGTATGGGGCATACCTGACACAGTGAGTTCATGCATTTATTGGCTCAGTAAATAGGCTTAATACCTCTTTGATTTGGTTGTATAAACACACTCTTCCTGAATGGCATTGGAACAACAGGCCACCGCCTGTGAAAATATGTTTGGCTATTGTAATTATTGATAACTAGGAACTTCTCAAAGTATTGCACTGAACCAACAAATAGCTCGTCTAATATCTTCATTGATGAGGCAGTGAGATTCAGAACCCAAGATAAGAGCTTCGGTCTTCAGACTTTGGCAATTGGAATGAGAACTTCTGTAGAAAGTGAGACACTGAGCTCACAGGTGGAGAGTTCTGTCTTTTCAACTAACAGCTAGAAACAGGGGACACATTTAGCCAAAGGTGTGAAGATGTAAAAGAGCTTAAAAAACTGAACAGCATTTTTCTGTAAAATGAAGGGGTGCATTTTAATCATTAAAATCAAAAAATAATTTTACAATTTAAATTATATATTCTACTTCCTTAGGAAAGATTTTTTCTGTACTTCTGGATGGAGAAAGTTATATATTATTTCTTTACTACATGAACTAATATAAAGGCAGTATGTATGATTGTGTTCCATTTCCTAGTTATAAACTTCTGATTTTTATATACATTGAATAAGGCTTTTATCCCCAAATAGTATCCAACTACTTAGTTTAGTTAATGACACCAAAGAGACTTAATTAGAAACCAAAAAAAAAAAAAAGCCCTACAAATTACTTAAAGTAAATATTGATAATAGAAGGGAGGGAAAAATATCTTTTCCATAAGAAAGATTCTGAGCCTGTGATTTAGAAATCCTTGCTATTAGAAATTTAAATTACTTCTTCCTTAACCATGACCAACCCTTTCCTTTTGGTGTGAACTTTTAGCTAAGGAAAATTATGTAATTAGGGTCCAAGAAGTTAAAACTGACTTGGAGTTTCAGATGTCTAGTTCACTTTCTGATTTTTTTTTTTTTTTTTTAATCTGGGAGTAAAGCATTAGTGTTGTGGTTAAGAGTGTGGACTTTTGGCACTAGACTGAACAGTTTGAATCTACTTCTACTTTTTCCCAGTTGAAGCAAGTCATTCAGCCTCTCTAATCCTTAGTTTCTACATCTGTGTTACTAAGATTAAAAGAGTAATTATTTCTTTGGTTTTTGTGCAAAATAAATGAGACAGTGTTTGTGCTCCATCATTGTTAGCTGTTTCATCAGTTGTGATACTCTTTGGTGCACTTAAAAAACACAACTCAAAATCTGGAAAATCTAGAGGTTAACTTCGTGGTTCAATCAAGAATCTAGTGTATTTCTGTCTCTCCATCCAGCCTTCCCCATTATTAGCTTTATCCCAGTTTAATTCCCCTCATGAACCCAAGACGGCTGCCAGTGCTCCCACAGCTGTCTATATGTTTCCTCATTCTCATCCAGGAGGAATAATTGAGCCTATTTGTTCCAGTGTTCTTACCCAAGACCAAAGATTTACCCTGATTGGAAGAGCTAGGTCACATTCCCAACCCTGAGCCAGTCATTGTAGTCACGGGGTTGGACTGGCCTAACCTTTAAGATGTTCTCCACCCCTGAGCTGAGGAGCAAGTCAGCTTCCCACAACCACACTGATTATTAAGAGGAAATTGAGGGCTGTTAGGAAGGAGAGAGGTAGAAATACCTACCTGAAAGGTGATCAATACCTGTCACACTGTGATCACTGTTATCCAGGCACCACGGAAAGGGCTGTCACTGCCCAGGCAGGAAGCTATCTGTGTCCCTGGGTGGGCACAGGGAACACTTAAACCCCCCCAAACTTGTTAAAATTGCTATTAGAAGCAGTGTAATTTCAGGAAAACAAAACAAAGCAAAAAACACATAACTCTCTTGCCAAGACAAATACTATATGGTTCTATAATAAGTCAAAGCTTCCCAACATTGAATGCCCATTACTGAGAAACATTTGGCATTTTAGATTATTGGTTTAATGCTAAGCTATGAGGAAGTTTTTAAAAATTAGAAATGACACCTAATGATTATTATCTACTCATATGATAGAGCTCAAATTTTGGCAGTTTATTACTTTTTTGCAAGTAGTACTGAGAAAACAAGCTGTCGCATGCTTTGCTCTAGCAATTGGAACACTTGAAGAATATCAGTTAATTGAATAATTTAAGCTCAGAATTTATTTTCATTGTATTTACTTAGCTATTATAGTCACCTCGTGATGATTTCTAGGATCTACAATTTATCCATAGCAGATCCTGCTCTAACATTTGTTAATCCAATAGATTTTACTTATGTATGGAAAACCCTTCTTTATGACAGACTTGTGTACTGAGTAAATTAATGCTCCTTCTGCAGTGTGACACTAGAATTTTCAACCTCATGCACAAGTTTAAAAGCATGCTACAAAAGGAAAGAGAAATGTGTTTTTGATTTCTTGTCTTTTTTTATTATTCATGCCTCAGCCCACAGCCCTCTCACCAACTGTAGGTAAGAATAATTGAGAATGACATACTGTTCTCACACAATCATACTCAAGCAAGAACATTCCAATTCATGGGCAAAAAGCTATTGAGTGATGGAGCCAAAATTAAAAAAAAAAAATCTGACTGGAATCTGCTCTATTTTGAAAGCAAGAAGGAAATTTGGAAGTAATATATAGATCAACCTCCTCTTTCTACAGATGAGGAATTGAGGGTCAAAGAGAATAAGTTATTTGCCAGAAGTAATGAAGTTACTTTTATGGATGAGTAGCACGTAAAACCAAAGTCTTATGACTTAGAGCCTAATGTGTGGTCACTGGGCTCATCCTTCTCGGTTACCTGCAGTTAAAATGTTTACAGTAGCTGTACTAGAAAATTATTTTTATTAAGCCTAATTATTGTGTAACTGTATCCCTTAAATACGTCACCCTCATTTTTCTTATCTGTGAAATGAGAGAAGGGTAAGGGGATGGTGAGATGGGTTAGGTTAATCAATCACTAACATGCCTTCTATGAAGTGTATCATTATACTTACTGAGCAAAGACCAAATTAGAACGGTTGCCCCTACCAAACGCTAGGTTATCTACACAAAAGAATTAGCCCTACAGAAGCTTTTTAAAATTAAGCTCATTATTTTAGAGTATTTTTAGGTTTACAAAAAAGTTACAAAGATAGAATTTTCATATACCTCACACTCAATTTCCCCTATTGTTAACATCTTACATTCTTATGGTACATTTGTCACAACGAATGAACCAATATTGATACATTAATATTAACTAAAGTCCATCCTTTATTCAAATCTTTAGTTCTCACTTAAGATCCTTTTTTTGTTCCAGACTCGCATCCAGGATACCACATTTTATTTAGCTTTCATGTCTCCTAAGGCTCCTCACGGCTGTGACAGTTTTTCAGACTTTCCTTGTTGTGATGGCCTTCACAGTTTTGAGTAGTGTGGGTCAGATATTTTATAGATGTCCTTCAATTTGAGTTTTCCTGATGTTTTTTCATGGCTAGACAGAGGTTATGTGTTTTGGAAGGAAGGCCACAGAGGTAAAGTACCATTCTCATCACAGAGCATCAAGGGAGCATACTATCAATATGACTTATCAGCACTGATTTTAACCTTGATCGCCTGGTTGAGGTAGTGTTGGCCAGGTTTCCCCACACCGTACTCTTCGGAAGGAGGTCACTATGTGTGGCCCACACTTCAGAGTTGGTGACTGACATCCTTGAGGAGCAGTATCTACGTGAATTATTTTGAATTCTTCTGCACCATAGACTTAGCTCTTCCTCCCCATTTATTTATCTATGTATTTAAATCATTTACTTATATCAGTATGGAATCATGGTTATTTATTTTATACTTTGAGTATAATCCAATACTATGTGATTTATTTTGTTGCTTGAAAACTCTTCTTCTGCCAGGGTTTTCAAATACAGTAAATAATTAAATAACATCACAACTTTCACTGAAGGCTACTTTGTGCCAGGCTCCGTGGCAGTTCCATGTTTGTGCTTCGGTTATACCTGTGAGGAATCACTTGATATTTGCACAACTGAGTGTATGAGATCCTGCTTCAGCCACAGCTGTGCACCTGTGGCCATGAGATTGTTTAAAGGAATAAAATATGCATGAGTTTCATATTAAGCTCATATGTCAATGAGAGTGGTACATTGATATGCTTTGCCCAGTGTGAAGGCGTTTATTAAATCAAAGCAATTTATAAAACTCCATTCCGTAGAATCCTTAACACTGTTATCAAAGGGTAGAAGCAGCAGAGAATAGTATTATTTTTATTTTCAAGTCTTGAAATTATTAGAACAATACATACTATACATGTGTAGAAAATTTGAAAACTTCTGAAAAATAAGAGGAAAGAACAACTACCTTTAATCTCATCGTGCATAGAATAACCCCTGTTTACGTGTTGTTATATTTCCTTCCCTTTTTTTCAGTGCATAGGGATGTTTAACCTAGTTAATTTCATTCTGTATGCGGTTTTACATTATACTTTTCACCTCACTGTTTTTTCCTAAGCATTTGCCCATGTGATTAAAAATCGTCCTCCATTTTAAGTGACTCAGTGAACAGAAGAGGTCAGAGCCTGAGAGCAGGCAGGAGGTTATGGCAGTTGAGATGCAGAAGAGAATTATGGGGTAGACTGGAGTGGTAGAAAAAGCTGACCAAAGAAACATGTTCAAAATATAACTGATAGAACTTCACCATTGCACGCTTGGGTCCAGGTACAGTTGGTGCTAAGTTTCTAGCTTAGGTGGATGGGCATTCCATAATGATGCCTCAAACCCACATCCAGAGCAAAGAGGAGAAGCAGCAGGTTGGAGAAAGAGAGAACTTCTCATTTACTGCCATGAAACACCTCTTGTCCTGTTTTTCCATGCTGGCGTTTAAACTTTATGTGCAAAACTGTCTCCATGATGGTCTTTGAAGGAAAAGAATGTGTTCAAACATCTTTCTTTGTTCTCCATAACATTGATTCTGTGCTGGGCAACCAGTAGAGGACTGAAAAGTAGTAACTGAGTGAGTGAATGAGTGAAATGCTGAATGAAGATGAGGTGAGCTTTGGGTGTTTGGGGTACTCTGGGGGGGGTGGAGATTAATTACTAAAATTTGCTAATTTCTTTTTCATGGTTTTCATGGTTTTCCTCCCAAGAAAACCAAGTGTTAGAATAAAAGGAGTAGTAGAGGTCATGTTATCTATGGCTGTTTCATGTTCTTTTTAAAGATACCTGTATAATTTTACTGGAAGGAGTGATAGGACATTCACACAAACTTGATATCTGATAGAAACACTAAAATCTTACTTCGATTCTTTGGTTTTTCCTGGCTTTCCTTTGAAATAAATAATAGAGTTGTGAAAAAGAAACCCAAATGACAAGTACTTGTATTCACAGAAAAAAGTAAAGATTATAGAATTATTCCAAAAAAAGTAGATATATGCATTTAAGTCTAATAAGAAGGTTTCTTTGTTCATCACAAAAGCTGGTGAGGCTTTGGATCTGTGTGAATGCGTAAAAACACTAGAAGTATTTTTCAGCAATATCCCAAATGTTTAGCATCAATCTAACATCTGTTACACAAGATTCTCTCTCTGAGATTGTTGGAATCTCAAAAATTCAAATCCTCTAAGAGCAAATGTCTTCCTCTGCATATGCCCCAATTTTGGAAATAATAGAACTAGCTTAATCTCTTTAAACATTTATTGGTAGAAGTATTCATGGCAAGGAGGATAACATCAATAAACAAGTTAGTATATTATGCCTTTTTCTGACAAGTCTTTTCTTCTCAAGGTTGGGTTCTTTGCAGGTAGCTCTGCATTTTTTAATGCAGTTTGGTTTTCTTTGGGGAAGAAAGAGCATGCTGGGGAACTCACCAAAAGACAAAAGGTCAGAAGAGTTAATACAAATAAAATCTGTCATGCTCTCAGGTCTCACAAATATTATTCTGGTGAAATGGTAAAGATAATAATCACTAAGTAATATAATAGTACTGAAAATGGAAGAGTCAACCCAAGCATGATCTACTTCCTAATCTCTAATTAACCATTAATAAACACTAGCAGTAGTAATATATACATAATATATATTACTATTTGAAAAAATCAGGAAGAAGCTACTTTGCATTTGTAAATCACTGGACTCTTTACAAAGCACTTTAAATTACATGATTTCTTTTAATTTTCACAAGTGTCTTTTTTTTTTTAAGAAGAAAATTAGGCTCATAGGCTCAGAGCAACTTAATATAACTAGGTCTTGTATACAGATCTTTGTGTTTTGACTCCTGTAATCTTTCCTCTATTTCATAATAGCTGTTCTCATCACCCGCCCTCAAATAACTACTTATATTTAAATAATTTCTTACATTTACAAAGCATTTTTACATATTTCATCTCATAATCAAAACAGTCCTTTGTAAGGTATTTTATTACATTTTAAGAATGCGAAGAGAAAAGTGCAGAGGGGATAAGTATTTTTGGCTGAAATTAAATAGTTGATATCAAGCCTGCCCTTTCCTCATCAGAATTTGCTTCTTATAACACAAGGCTTGGTTATAGCGTCTAATTACAAAAGGGCGTGGTCCATGTACAAAAGGGTTGGGAAAAGGGAATTTTTTATTTGCTTTCCTTTGGTTCAGGTTATTTTATACACCGTATGTGTAGGTGGGAAGGCTCTCAGTGATAATAAAGTTATGCTGCAGAGAAGCAGTTTAGCGGACAAGCCCAGGGTGAGTAATCAGTGTTGTGGGAATCCCAGAAAAGATATTTGGAGAGTACTGAATTTTATACTTTTTCAGCAGCAGTTAAACATTGCCATTTAGTAGGCCCTGAGAATTTATAGATCCATTTTGTTTGGTTTGGGCTATTGCAAAATCAAAGTCCCAGAATTAAACCCAGGGTTGCAGTTCAGTTCAAAAACAAACTGTAGTAAAGCTTTGATATGACCAGAGGATCAGCCTTTTCTGCTTAGTTTATCTTTCTGGTTGCCTGAACGCTAACATATTAAGTACATGCATAACACTAACATATAACCACGTATAGCAGTTTACCTGGGACAGTTTTGTTTATGCCTCTTTACACCGTATAATTGTCAAGGGAGTGAAAGCACTCCCTTTCAGTCTCTAAAGTATCCCAGTTGGAATGCTAAATTATATGGTTACCTTAACCTAAGCCTTTTCCCCAGTTCTTATTGAAACTAGTCATAAAAATACAAAGTTTTCCTCACTTAGTAACTGAGGAGCGATGGCCTGCAGTTGGACCTCTGTCTGGGTCCCCTGCACTGCAGGGGCATCTGTGTGTGAACATCCATGATCACTGCACATTACTGGGGAGGAAGTAGTTGAAGGCATGGGACAATTTCTGTCTGTCTGCATCCTTTCTCTGCAGCTCACTTTCTCCAGTAGCACGGTTCTCTGGCAGTTCATGGACATCCGGTGTCACCTGGCTGCTTTCTTGTTTCTGTGCTTCTTTTGCTCATTCTTGTTGCTCTTTTTTGTCACTCTATTCTGTTGTCAGAGCCAAGGACTCACTTCAACTGTCTTTCACCAAAGGAGGTGAGAAGGTGATGGGGGGTCAGATAGAGCTCCAAGAGCACAGAGCCCAGAGCAGCCTGCCCTCTGTTCCCAGCTGCTCCAGGCCTTCATCAGTGGGAGTTCACGGATCTTTACCCTCCTGCCCAGCTGTTTATCATACTCCACTTTGGTCAGTTGATCTGTCTATATGTCCTACTACAAAGTTCTACTCTACCCTCTACTATATATATACATACATACATACATACATACATACACACCCCATACTTAATTATAATTATAGCAGCTGTTTTCTGATTCGGGGTTATCCGTGGGCCATTATGGCCTCTCCAGTCTGTCTATTATTACCATTTGGCCTTAGCAGGCACTTTCAACTTCTTCTTCTCTCTGAACTTGGTCCAAACAACCTTTGCCTAATAACAGTTTTGCTGACTAACAGCTTATCACTGACCAGCCTATTCATCATCTGCCTCTAGTTCAGGTACCCAGCTCTGGAATAATCAGCTGTGAACAAGGGGCAAGGAAGTTAAGTTTACATAGACTCAAGCATAAGCAGTCCTTTCAGATGGGGCTGTGGATTAGACAGGCACTATGACCAGCATATCTAGTGGGGGATGCCCATTGGTCACCATAGATTTTCCTATTTTGTGTGGTTTTAATGTTTGAAGTCATTTACTCAGTTGACCTCTAACTAATTATAATGTTCCCTTGACAAGTGAATCCTTGAGCTTCATTGAACTTCGAATATCCCAGTGACTTTTGAGTTCTGTTTTTTGAAAGTTGAGTTTTAAAAACGTTTTATTTCCACTTGATGGCAGTTTCACTGTGCAAATATTTCTAACGTCATAGAAACTAGGAGAGATGACTAAGTAGCGTTGAACAAAATGCATCACAGCAGAGCTGCAAAGAAATAAAGGCTTTATTTGGGATCTTAGAATTGTAATTTGGGAGACACAGATTCGAGTAGGAGTCAAAAACGTGTTCCAAGGAGGAGAGAAAAGGCAGGGTTTTATAAAGGCAAACTTTAGGTTTGCAAAAATTGCAAAGGTTGCAAAAGTTGTTTCAAAAGCATAATGATTGGTTGCTGACAGACTAAAGCTATTCTTATGTATACATATTTGGTTGCTAAAGGCTATCACTAGAGAAAGGTGGAAGTCTGGTACTGTGACAAGTTGCAGGTTTTCTTGCAGTGTCCTTAGAATATTTGTGGTTTGGCCCAGTTCAAAAGTTTATGGTTCTACCCAGTGAGGACGTGCACGACCCTGCTTCCTTGATGGCCTCGAGGCTCCATTTTAAATAGCTCTCTTAGCAATACCGACTCCATTTTTTTTTTTTTTTTTTTTGCGGTACTCGGGCCTCTCACTGTTGTGGCCTCTCCTGTTGCAGAGCACAGGCTCTGGACGCACAGGCTCAGTGGCCACGACTCACGAGCCCAGCTGCTCCACAGCATGTGGGATCTTCCCGGACCGGGGCACGAACCTGTGTCCCTTGCATCGGCAGGCGGACCCTCAACCACTGCGCCACCAGGGAAGCCCTCTCTACTTTATATTCTTGATGCCCGTATAGAAGATTAGTTGACTGTATATCTGTGGGTTTATTTCTGGGCTTTTTATTCTGTTCCATTGATCTATCTGTCTCTTTTTATACCAGTATCATACTGCTTCAATCACTATAGCTTTGTAGTATAGTTTGAAATCAGAACGTGTGATGCCTCCAGCTCTGTTTTTCTTAAGATTGCTTTGGCTATTCAGGATCTTTTGTGGTTCTATGTGATTCGACAATCCCACTCCTAGGTACTTATACAAAGGAATTTAAATCAGGATCTCAAAGAGATACCTGCACTCCCACGTTTATTGCAGTATTATTCACAATATCCAAGATATGAAAACAACCTATGTGTCCATTGGCGGATGAATGGATAAAGAATATTTGATATATACATACAATGGAATATTATTCAACCTTAAGAGAGAAGGAAAATCTGCCATTTGCAACAACATGAATGGACCTGGAGACCATTATGCCAAGTGAAATAAGCCAGTCACAGAAAGACAAATGCTGTATGATTTCACTTACATATAGAATCTAAAATAGTAAAACTCATAGAAGCAGGGAGTAGCATGGTGGTTTCCAGGGGCTGTGAGGAGAGGAGAAAATGGAAAGGTAATGGTCAAAGTGTACAAAATTTCAGTTACGCAGGATGAATAAGTTCTGAGATCCACTATATAGCATAGTGCCTATAGCTAAAAATACTGTATTGCATACTTAAAATTTTCTAAGAGGGTAGATCTCATGTTAAGTATTCTCACCACATGCGCGTGCGTGCGCACACACACACACACACACAAATGATAATAATATAAAGGGCGTGGGAAGAAACTTTGGAAGCGGTTGGATGCATTTGTGACCTTGATGGTGGTGATGGTTTCAGAGGTGTATACTTATTCCCAAACTCATGGAGTTGTATAAGTTACGTACGTACAGCTTTTTATATATCAATCATACCTCAGTAAAGTGGTTAAAAAAATAGCAGCACCCATCTAAATGTGGGACATGGCAGTTTAGCGAGGGGAAGAGTATTCAAATTTCCTATAATAGTCACTAAATAAATGTTAAATCTGAGAAAACATAAAAAATATTTTAAATGACAAAGTCTGTTTTAGAGCTGTGTGAGTGCCTGGTACTTCAGACACATCTTTCCTAATACATCCTTACATTTGAGAACTTAATAAACATTTGAAAAAGAGACTTTATACCCATAAAAATTATAGTTCTAGTATCCCTCCATAATCCAGTTTTCTTCTTGGAAACATTTCACTGAGCCTGAGGAGAGATGTATCTCTAGATCTGTTTAAGTTCTTGACTTTCTTTTTTGCTGGAGTTGGGGGTATCCTTGGAGGTTGACACAGGGGTGGCCTGGAACTTGCTCCTCCTGTCTTTTCTGCTCTCTGCTGCTGACAATACCAATCTCCCAGGAGCTCAGCTCAAACTTCTGTGTGACTCATCCATCCCTTTCCCATATCCCCTACATCTTGACAGTTGACAATTCAGTTGATTGACTCTCCTCAATGTCTCAAATTCATCTTTTATTTCCATTTCCACTGACCAGATCAGGCCCTTGTGACTTAAACTGGACTGTCGTAAAACCTTTTAAATAATTCCTGTATCCACAGGATTTCTCTACTCTCATCCATCCTACAGAGATAAAAGGCTGAATTTCCTCCTTTCTGAAATCTAATCACTTAGTCCAGAACAGGAAACGTGAAAGATAGGGGATAAATGTTTGTTAAATGAGTCCTGGCCATACTGCTTCTCTCTTCAAGAGCCCGTGATGGTTTCCTGTTGCCCACAGGTTGAAACTCTTCTCAGGCTGGCATGACTGAATATCAGTCTTCCTTTCCACCTTATTTCTCACACGATCCAATGACACACCCTCTTGTGACTACTCACCGTTGGGCTTGTGTTGATTTTCTCCTCCTCCCTTCTTCCAAATCTTTACTTGTCAAAGTCCTACTCCTGTTTTCAGACTTCTCTATTTTGTCATCTCTGTGAAGCCACCTCTAATTCTTTTCCCACAATAATTGGTCTTCTTTCATGAATGACTTAATAACTCCATTATATCACACACAGTCTGTCTTTAAGGATAGCTCTCGAGTGGACAGGGTTTCATTTTAAGTGCAATTTTGATCAATTGTTAATGTCAGCCTAAAGCACTGTATTGAGAACGGTTTTTTTTTTGATAGAAGGTGCCAAAACAGATTAGATGCCATACACGGGCACAGGAGAGGAGAGAGAAAAAAGTGCCCATGGAGTAGCCAACTTTGTTATAGATCCCCATGTGTGTGTCTACTCAGCTAGACACACATGCCCGCAAAGACATTTTCTATCCTCATAGTCTCCATCACATTTTGTGTTCAATTGGATGCTTAAACACCCTATTCCCTGTTGTTAAAAGTTTACAATCTAAACTGGAAAATATGACATTTTGAGATATAATGTGATAATGGACAAGAAATATATAAAGTGCTAATTAAATGGTCCTTGAAGGCTGGATAGGAATACATAGAGAACAAGATGGGGAAGGTGCTGTACATCCAAAAGAAATGAAATCAGTTTCTTGGAGATATATCTGCACTCCCACATTTATTACAGCATTATTCGCAATAGCCAAGATATGGAAATAACCTAAATGCCTGTCATAGAGGAATGGATAAAGAAAATGTGATCTATAAATACACACACACACACACACACACACACACATACACACACATACATATACACAAAATGGAATATTATTCAGGCTTTAAAAAGCCAATAAATGTAAGTCCAGTGAAGTCATCTCTTAACTAGGTGTTGAATTCTCAAACAGCAAAAGTGGAAAATCTGGTATAATTAAAATTACCTTTGGAAATTCCTTAATTTGCTCATGTAGTATACATTTTAAAATGTTAAACCAGGTGCTCTGTAAATTATTCGCTCTAAACTTCAAGAAGCACTGAATAGAGCAGTGAAAGCTACAAAAAATAAAGATATCTGAGCATTCAAACTTTTCTGCCTTTAAGGTACCTGTCAAAACACTAGAAGAGGATGCAAGGTCAGCAGAAAATTTCTACTTTCCTATAGATTTTATTCCATTTTTTAGAAAGTAATAAATCTACATTTAATATTTGTTAGTGGATTTGTTTATTTTGAAACTATATATATATATATATATATATATATATATATATATATATATAAAATAGAGCCTCAAGAAAGTCTTAGAACATACTAGGAGCTTAACAAATGTTTGCTGGATTTTAATTTAAATCTTGCTTATTAGTTAAACCCAAATACAAACTGTTCTTTGAAAAGGCATTCAGAAGACATCGGTTGGCTTCCTCTTTCCAAGTGGGAATCATCTGTGTGGTCCAGTGAAGAGCTATCACTCTCTTACCATCTATGCTAGTTTCAAGACACCTTACCATAGTGCTGGAAATGTGTTTTGAAGAAAGATAATGTTTTTGCCCACGAAACTTGAAAATTAGTAACATCCTGTGCTGACTAGGATATGGGAAATAGACACTTGTGCACTTTCAGTAGGAGTGTGAACTACTTAAACCTTTTTGGAAAAATTCATCCTGTAAGAGAAATAAAAGCACAAGTTCTTTTGCAGTGGCAAATACTGAAGCCAACCCATATGTTCATCATTAGGAGGATAATTGAAGAAATTATGGAAGTCCCAACACTGTGGAAAATCATGTACCTCAAAAAAAAAAAATAGATCTATGTGTATTGATTAGAAAAGTGCCCATGATATTTTTCTTAAGTTAAATAAATTGTGAAATAATAAGCAAAATGTAATACTTTGCTCAAACAAAAACTGGAAACCCAACCACAGGAAAATTAACCTGTATGTATGTGTATTTGTATAAGACGTTCAAAATGTAGAAGGATATACCCTAAATTGTCAAAATTGGTAATCCCAAGGAGGTGGGGCAGTTGGATGTCTGAGGAAAGTGAAAGAAAATCATTTTACCTTTTACTCCTCTGTTGTTTGAAGGCCTGACCCAAATTCTTGGTTAACGGAATTAAAAGAAAAGAAAGAAAAAAGGAATTAAAAGAAAAAGACAACCAGGAGATGTAATGTGGAAATGAAGTGGATGGGATCTGGCAACTGTTTGGATGTGGGAAGAGGGAAATGCTTGTAAATTTCTAGCCTGAGTGGCTGGGGGAATGGTGCTATCATTCATAGAAACAGGGATATCATGAAAAAAAAGTGAATTCTTTTTTATTGCTACCAGAGGAGAAATGATAAGTTTAGGTTATCAGTCAGAGTTGTGCTGCTTCTTATTTTAAATCATAATTGCTCCCATAGGAAATCTCCTCATCTTGGTCTTGAAACATTAAAAAAACTGCTTTCTAGCTGTATTTCATGTAAACTATAGAATTAAAGAGCTGGAATGGTATCTACTATTTTACCTTATCCATGCATATTATTCCAAAACAAAAGTATATTTCTTTTTGAATTGGAAAAAAACTATAAGCATTTAAAATCACCTCAAACGTGTAAAGAAAAGTAAGTTTTCCTGCTGTATTCAACGTGGCAGAAAGTATAATATGACCTGTAAAATTTTCACTCTATGTTTCTCTTATGTTGTTTTAATAATAGTTATTCCTCTTGCTAGTGCATTTATAACTCAATGTCTAGTATATTGTCGCTAAAGATATTCTATAGAGGTAGGCTTGCAAAGATTTTTAGTTCTAGAAATAGCTTGTGCACCTTTAGTCCATAGAAAGCAGCATTAGGAATTTAGCCCTACTGAGAATTTATTTCTTGCAAGTACTGTCAAAATGCTGGTTGAACTTATTTCTGTATAATTGCATCATATTTTATGTAGGGACTAAAATAGACATGTGTAATCCATCAGTATGAGCCCCTTTGCATGAATAAATGAATCAACAAAGTCACCTAAATAAATCATTTTACTTTTCAACTCAGTTACCCATACCTTTATTCTCCATTCATCACTGATTGTGTTTTTACTTCAGACACTATTTCTTTGTTAGTCTTTCTTCGTTGAATTATGTGGGACTTTCCATGGGAAATGTTTTTCGTATTTTATGTGTTATTCTAATCTGAGTTAAAACATGAACTCCTGTAACTACTGTGTCTTTATTTTGAGTCTAAATAATTTCATGAATTTCAAAACCTTCAGAGAACTGTGTGATTATGATGCTGTGTGAATTCATAAGATGATTTATTATATTGACTAATTCTTGGAGTTTGCATTTAGCTACACGTGGTCCCCCATTGGAGGAAATAAAATAGAGATAATAAATTTAATATTTTGTATATTTTTCTTGGTTTTCAGAAAATAAATACTGCTGGAACCAGTAATACAGATGTCCCCTTGGCTGTTCCCGGAATGTACCAATTGGACATTACATTAAGAAGGGGTCAGAGTTTAGCTGCCCGAGATCGAGGAGGTAAGAACATAAGAAAAATGTCACCTGGAAGCTTATTCTCTGTGTTTTTGACAAACTTTGTTTTCCTTGTGGTTTCTTAAGTTAAAAAAAAGTCAACTATAATATCAGTTTTAGAAGTTTCGGTTCAATGATGTGGCTCGAAATATCGTCTGACTCCTGTGACCGTAGAGGAAGAGGTTATGATGCAAGTTTGAAAACTCTGAATTGTCCCAACCCAGACAGCAAGGTCCCTACCAAACTTCTGACAAACTAGACTCTACATTATATATAATTAGTGACATAATCAGTTAAGTAGATGAAGCACATTTTTGAAGCCATATCAGAATTCATCTTTTCACAGACCTGAAATACTTTTTGCTGCATAGATTTGCTCCATTGAATCCCCTGAAACTGCAGAATCTTGGACTAACATCTCACCAAAACTTTGGAGATTCCCAGCAAGTGATTTTCTGAGGCTTGGTTGGACCTGGCAGTAATCTCATGGTGGATTAAACAGGTCTCTGTAGTCCATGATGAAGGAAAAGACAAGGCAAATACTCTTTAGTTCCTGGATTCCATATCACAAGGCAATCTCCTGATGAACTTACCTGGGGTACGTTAATTATTCCTTGAACCCTGGTTAGGGGCAGGACAAAAGATAGACCCTAACCAGACCGTATAGCATCTTTTGCACGTTTTGAAATAACACTGCTTCGGGATGTGGAGATCTGAGGGCCTACATTCCTAAAGGAAGCTGAATTTGGGTGTAATTCCTCCCACTAAGAAGGAGGAGAGCCCCTGAGCTTCTAACTCATTGTCAGACGACCTGCAGAGTCCTCCTGGAATCACAGGAGCTTGTTTTTCTCCTCCCACTTTTTTTGACATCCATACTTAGGCAGGGAAAGGAACCAAATAAGACCATAATTTGTAATTTTTATCTCCTGTCTCTACAAAAATAAACTAGAGAAAATGAGTAACATAACAGTGGGTTTTGTAAGATTAGAGATGATACAAATAATAGATTTAATGTTTAAGTACAAACTAGTAAATATCAGAATATTCTTAATGAATGAAGGTATGATTAGAAATGTTAGAATTTAAACACAGGGGGAATTTTCAAAATTCACCATCGGTTTTAGTAGCTGAGGACAAATGTTTATGGAATTGAACTGCTGGTCTCAAAAGAAGTTACAGGGGCTTCCCTGGTGGCACAGTGGTTGAGAGTCCGCCTGCCGATGCAGGGGACACGGGTTCGTGCCCCGGTCCGGGAGGATCCCGCGTGCCGCGGAGCGGCTGGGCCCGTGAGCCATGGCCGCTGAGCCTGCGCGTCCGGAGCCTGTGCTCCGCAACGGGAGAGCCCACAGCGGTGAGAGGCCCGCGTACCGCAGAAAAAAAAAAAAAAAAAGAAGTTACAATTAGCTTGGAGGACAAAAATAATACTATTACCATAGTATTATTTCACTGTATTTATAAAACATTTTTTAGTCTTCAGAGCAATCTTAATTACATTACATTACAACATTTGATCTAAAACAGAATTGAACCAGGCATCAGGAGATCAAAATTTTAGTCCTAGATATGTCCTCCCAACAATATTAAATACATATGCACACAATTATTTATTGCAGAATTTTTTGTCATTATAAAATGCCCATAAATAGAAGAGGTGGTTAAATAAGCCATGGTACACCCACATGATGAAATAATATGCAACTGTAAAATAAATAAGGAAAATCTTTAGGAATTGATATGGAAAGTGTTACAGGACATATTATTAAGTGAAAAAGCAAAGTGCAAAGGGTATCAACATTATGAAATGTTTTAGGTAAGAAAGAAGGGAGTATAAGGGATTATGCGTTATCTGTTCATTTCTACAAAAAGGAATATCAGAAGTAAAATCCAGAAATGAATGAGATCGATAACATAACACAATATCGGTAAGAACAGGTGTCCAGAATGTGGGATAGGAATGGGGTAAAAAGGGTAAGGAGGAAGTCCTATATGCATTGTTGACAAGAATGTCAACAATATACTTGTCACTATACAAGTAAACTTTCTTGTATAGTTCTAACTCTTTAACCATGGCAATAGTACAGAAAGAATTGAATGAGTGAATGGAAGGATGGATATATAGATAGATAGATAGGTTCCTGCATCCTGTTGATATCTATAACCACACCTCAGGGGAATGGGAATAAAACAACTAATCTAAGTGATTAAGTAAAACCATATTTGGGTTATACACTATAAAACTCAAGACAAAAAGAAAGATATATAAATAATGTACTTCAGAGAATGATTTTCAATTCTGAAAGTACTTACTGCATATGCTAGGAATGAGCAACTAAGTAAGTATATTGTAGATAAGAAGAGTCAGATTTCTTACTGCTGGAGAAAGAGGCCAAAGACATGGAATGGGGGAAAGCTAGAATGCACCTTGTGGTGTTAGAAATGTATCGGTATGAACTGATGGTTCCTAATATATATACAGATAGATAGCAATTAAGATGGATAGAGATGTGTGTGTGATCTCTCTGCTGAGAGGGCCTAGAAGTCATCACAAAGGTGTAATGACAAAGTAGAAATCCACATACTTTTGGCCCAGATCTTGGTTTCTAAATACAATTCCTCCAGTGAAAGTAAGCAGGGCTTCTGGAGAAATGGTTGACTGCAGATCTGGGGCAGGGACAGGACAAGATAAGCCTGGAACATTTTGCAGCGCCAGAAAATAAGGAAGTACTGAAAAATTGATGTCAGAATGTCAAAATGAAATAGGAGCCAACTTAAAGGAGCTCCTAATGATCAAAACTGGGACGATTTCAGCAACAAAATAAATAATGGTAATAATGGATTATACCCCATAGAATAATATAAATATCTATGATTTCATACTGGTAAATACATAATTAAATAAATAAATAGGTGTGAGATAAGGTAAAGCTTTTCCTTGTGGTAGAATTCTAATGAACAAATATAGACAGGAAAATAGAAATCACCTTACAACACCATAATAATTATTACAGGGCTTCCCTGGTGGCGCAGTGGTTGAGAGTCTGGCTGCCGATGCAGGGGACACGGGTTTGTGCCCCGGTCCAGGAGGATCCCACATGCCGCAGAGCGGCTGGGCCCGTGAGCCGTGGCCGCTGAGCCTATGCGTCCGGAGCCTGTGCTCTGCAATGGGAGAGGCCACAACATGTGAGAGGCCCACATACCGCAACAACAACAAAATTATTACAGGCAAAAATCATCAATTGAGGCTAAAACTATATGTGCAAAATTATGATGTGAAACAGGATATTTGCATCATTTCAAAGTATTTCCCCACAAGATACATATAAATTACAAAGGGGAAAAAAAGTAACTTTACAGTAGAGAAACTTGGAAGACATCCTTTTAACCAAGGGCAAAGTTAACATCAGCAGTAATGAAACAGACAGGTGTGATGACCCTGCTGATATGATGCGCTGAGAAAGGGACATCCTGTGTGGCATTCTTGTCAACAATGCATAAAGTCAATGTCATCATGAGAAAACATCAGGCAAACTCTGGCAACATATGATGCCAGTTACCTGAGCTAAGTAGCATCTGCCCTCTAGGCAGTGCATGCACAGTCTTGTTCCACCATTCCGTGTCTCCACAGTTGTGAGTCTGGATGGCATTGTGTATGCACCACTGTCTTTCTTGTAGTAGCAATTTATTCTCTCCAGATGCCTCTGCCCAAAATAGGAATTTTTTAAACATAAAATGAGAGGGCCGTGTTCTTAAGAAATATGGGAGAGAAAATATTACTTTGTAGAAGTGAAGAATATCCCAAAGTGTTTAAAATGCAAACTGTAATCCAGCTTCCCTATCTGACTCACATGCCTGCATTTATGAAGTTTTTAGTTGGTAGATATGAGAGGAGATATATAAACAGAGGAAACAACCTGAGTCAAGTTTGGGATTGATTAAAATTTATCATAACCTGAGTTAAGTTGGGGATTGATTAAAATTTATCATAGACCCACCTGTAAATAACAGTTGGTGTTAAGCATATGATTGGATAGATAGCATTGGGTCCCTTCAGATTTGTGAATTTTATATATCTACAGATATAGATGTAGATATATAGATATATAATTTTGAGGGCCTGAATGGGGATTATGGTTGTGGAACTGGAGAAGGAAACAAAAATGGGAGGGATGGTTTGGAGAATGTCCAGTAGCATCTGAGATCAACTGGGTGAGGGGGGTTCAAAAACCTATTGAGATTTTAAGGCTGCTGATGACTGGGAGCCGTGTGGACTTTGGAAAAAGGTGCATGTAAGCAAAACTATTTGTGTAACTATTAGAATTAGCAGAAATTACATTCTCTTGTCATTTATTACATTGATACCCTCACCTACTGCCTAGCAAAACCAAAATGCCTATGCCTTCCATGTCCTATCTCACCCTTGCACAAAATAATGGAAGGGAAAACTCATTTCCCCATCCCCACCATCGCCAGAAGGTTGTTTGAACTTTGCATCTTCAGAATCTTTATATGTAATAGGCACTGAGGTGGGCTCAACAGGCAAAACTGGCCATCATTCTTCCACTTTTATAACCTGTTTTACAGAACAACCAGGTAGCTTTTTGGAATGCTACTGCCTTTTTCAAAGTTTTATTATACCTGCTTTAAGCAGCCTGATGGACTAGAAAGTACATGACCTTCTAGGGAATCTGACCACATAATTTCAAAGCCAATCTCAACATTTTATTAGCTGTGTGACTTTGAGTGAACTGTGCAGTCTCTCTGCTGCAATTGTAGGGTTCCAGATTTAGCAAATAAAAAATGCACAATGCCTAGTTAAATTTGAATTTCAGATAACCCATTATCTTTTAATATAAATATATCTCATGAATCTAATCCACAGTATAATGAATATAGATAATAATATTATACTATAATTATGTAATGTGGTAAATATCACTACATTGGCAAACATATTACAGTATATAAGTACATCAAAGTAACATGCTGTACACCTTAAACTTACACAATGTTACATGTCAAATTTATTCAATAAAAAATAAATAATATAGATACATACGTATCTCTCATGTGCTATTTGGAGTACTCCTATACTAAAAAATTATTTGTTGTTTATCTGAAGTTCCAATTTAACTGAGTTCCTTGTTTTATCTGGCAGCCCTTTGACAACTGTCATATGTAGTTCTCTTTTAAACTGCCATTTTTATTTTAATTGGGTTGGGCTTTTCAGGACTATATTATCATCTGTCACGTTTTGAAAGTCATGTCTTGACAAGATTATTTGTATTGTTAGAAAAAAAGAGCAATCCGTGTAGATATGTCTGGTGATAGCAATTCCCTACAACTGAATTCCTTGAAATTTGTATCGTGGAGGATGTATTAATTTCCTAGGGTTGCCTTAACATATGACCACAAACCTGGAGGCTTAAAACAACAGAAATTTATTATCTCAGTTCTGGAGTCCAAGAGTCAGAAAAGTCAAGTTGTGGTAGGCAACACTCCTTCCAAAATCTCTTGGGAGGAATTCTTCCTCACCTCTTCTGGCTTCTGGTGACTCCAGGCATTCCTTGGCTTGCGGCAGCATCACTCCAATCTTTGCTTCCATCTTCCCCCTCTGTGTCTCCAAGCCTCAAATCTCCTTCTTCTTTCTCTCATAAGGACAGTAGTCATTGGTTTTAGGGCCTGCCTTAAATCCAGTATGTTCTCATCTCAAGATTCTTAAATTAATTTTATCTGCAAAAAGACTATTTCTAAATAAGGTTAAATTCACAGGTACCAGGGGTTAGGACTTGTAATGTATATATACATTATATATAATGTATATATATGTACATTATATATATTATATAATGTATATCTACTATACATCATATATACTTATATGCTTCTACAGAACATATACGTTCTGTTGTGTTTTTCCTGTCCTATTTTCATAGATGAAAAAAAAAAATCACTCATTGACACCCAAAGATTTCCTTGCTTCATGTTAATATAACTAGAACCATACAATTACTAAATCTTAAGAATGAACTTCTATCTTGAGATTTTGTAAATGACTCCAAGACCACACATTTTTCCTAGGAAGCTTTTTATACTAGTCTTAACGCTTCCTTTATTTTGAGGCAGAAGCAAAGGGTCTGGTGGCCCTTCTCCAAAGAGGCGCCATCCTTTACCAAATGTAACCGAAGTCCTTAAGACACAGAGCAAGTACTATGCAAAGTTTCTGAAGAAACTCTGAAGGTGATGTTTCCACATATGAAATGCAGTCATACCACACATACCAAAGTTAGGTTCACTTTTAAACATGCTATCTCTTCTGCTATTATGGTTACAAATTTGCTTTGCTTAATGATATTTAGGTTGGAAGAGGGACCAATTTTTATTTAACTTTTACAAAAAAAATACATTGCCATGAAAAGTAAAAAGGCCCAGGAAAAGCACTGTGTATAATACCTGACACTGTTCTCAGGAGTTGATAGACAACGCCAATCAATATGTGTCATATTTTCTTCAGAATCTGCATCGACTTTGACAATGGTGGGTTTTTTTTTTAAATATGATTTGATTATTTATAGATGAATTTGATTTAAAATAAGTATAATTTAATTCAGCCTCTGTTAATAAAGGATGATTTTAAGCTTAACTCATTTTAAAAGTGCATCTCTGGGCTTCCCTGGTGGCGCAGTGGTTGAGAGTCCGCCTGCTGATGCAGGTGACACGGGTTCGTGCCCCGGTCCGGGAAGATCCCACATGCCGTGGAGCGGCTGGGCCCGTGAGCCATGGCCGCTGAGCCTGCGGGTCCGGAGCCTGTGCTCCGCAGCGGGAGAGGCCACAACAGTGAGAGGCCCGAGTACCGAAAAAAAAAAAAGTGCATCTCTGAGTTCCATTTATTAGAGACACCGTCCTTAAATTCACTTGAGGTTAATTAGCTTGCTTTCATAGTTTTCCATATTTAGATTTCTTAAAGGATATGCTCCTTCTTGGTGTAAGGATAAAGGAAATTTTATGTGTTCGTGGGTTTCAGTGCATTGTGCCTATAGGGAGAAATAGTCTCAGGACTTTAGTTACACATTCTCTGAAATTAGATCATATAAAGTATACAAAATTACCCTTTCCATAAATTTTGACAGGTCAGTTGGCACAGTTGTACCAAAAATGTAAACCCATTCCTAATTGGTAAACTGTTTAATATAGTCAAACCTTTATAAGGTTATGTATGGCCCATTAATTAATATTATTTTAAGAGAGAGCCTTCATTCTAATTAGCACTAAATTAGTCTTCTAAATTTGGGGTTAGAGAGAAAGTGAAAAGGTCTATGGGGCTTTATTAGTGCTTATCATAAAATAAACCATTAAAAATAATAGCAACAATATTCTAAAGCAAATAACAACAATTAGATATGTCTCTTTGCTTTTACAAGGTGCTATTTCTTTTTCTGCTGATTTTGGGTTAGCAGTCTCCTTTCACAAAGTCGTCTGTCTTTAGACCAGAATAGTCCTGGAAATCCTGACTTTCAAGTCCACTGGCTCAGTTGGTCAGGTATTTACTCTCGGTGGCAATCTCAGCTTACATTTGGAAACCTCAGCCATGGGTTTATTCTTAGCAGCCTCAACAATCTTCTCCACCAACTTCTGAGACTTACTTTCTAATTATTTATTTATTTATTTATTTTGCGGTACGCGGGCCTCTCACTGTTGTGGCCTCTCCCGCTGCGGAGCACAGGCTCCGGACGCGCAGGCTCATAGGCCGTGGCTCACGGGCCCAGCCACTCCGTGGCATGTGGGATCCTCCCGGACCGGGGCACGAACCCGTGTCCCCTGCATTGGCAGGCGGTCTCTCAACCACTGCGCCACCAGGGAAGACCCTTACTTTCTAATTTTAACGAAAGACACAATGTCTGAATTTTAGCTTACAGTGGGAACCTTTAGGCAAGCAGGAGGCGAAAAAAAGAGGCCACGCATTGGTGGTAGATGGAATGCTTCTGGTTAATTTATTACAGAAACTAATCATACCAGAATGAAAGAGTAGAATCTCCTGTTGGAAGTGATCACATAAGCATCAGGCAATAGGGTCATCAGGTGATGATTACCCTGAGGGGAAAAATATGTTAGGGACAGTGAAGACATTGGCAAATCTTCAAAACCTTGCAATCAATAAATACTACAGAGCATGCACCAAAAGCATCTCCAATTGATGAAAAGTGTTTTAAAACTACAAATAAAATGTTCCCAGAAGTAAATTTATTGACAGCCATTGCGTCATCCCTTGTGCATAAGTATGAACATGCTTCCACTCCTAGACCCCAATGGGACCTGTAATTGCATATCAAAAAGTAGTACTTTATTGATATAAAACTGACCTTGGGTAGACTGAGCTTTTCTTTTTGTTTTGAAAACTTTTCCCTATCCCCAAAAAGAATATTCCATGCCCATTTTGACCCCCTAGGTTCAAGTAAACATCAGACCCACAAGACTATCCACAAGACTACCCAAGGCCACACTTGACACCTCTTCAGGAGGATATAGGGCGGGAACCACAGTTCAGCAGCAAGACAGCCTCAGCTACCCCTTGCTGCAGCCCATGCAGCAGCCCCTGCAGCCATCCGGGAGATATCTTCCTTAGCTACCAGGTAACACAGCGCAGATGGAAAAAGACAAGATCGCATTGAGCAGGTGTGGGAGCCTCTATGGTATAAAAGCCTCCTTTCTCACAGGAGCTAGTATCTCTTGTAACTACTTCATAGTTTCCAGGGACATGCCCAGTTACAAGCATCATTACAGTCAGGAAGCCCGAAGATATGGCTTCCCAACAGGTGTTTCTACTTCTCCCAGTCTGGATGAAATTTACCAACCAGGGCATCATTTTTACCTTGTGTTGCTTAACAACATAGTTAACATATTATCTATTGAGGGTTATAAGGGAAATACAGAGTTAACCAAAGGTCGTGTTCTCATGAAGAAGTAGGAAATGGTTTCCTCATACTGGGGCAAGTATTGAGAACATTAAGAAAATACAGGGCATTCCAGTTGTGCCTAATTGTATCAGTCGGCCCCTCCTTGCTAAAGTGCCACAGGAAGGGTTTCAAGGTGAGGTGATTTCAAGCCTTTGGTGCTACCTAGCAGCTGTTGAAGAAGCATCAGAGTTGGTTTGGATGTAGAATACCCTGTCAGATGTGTTAGTCCAAATTGAGGGGCTGACCTTGGAGAAGAGCAAAATCAAAGAGAATTTTCAGACAAACACACAAATGCTCAAGGATGAGAAATAGCTACAACCTTGTCTGTGTTATTAGTCAAAGTAACAACACTTTACAGCAACCATAACAAAGGAAAAACAACAAACAGTTTAGTGATTTTAGGTTGTGTAGACATAACAGACCCTTATTATTCTTTCTATTTGCTTATTTTTTGTAAATAAATGACCATGGTCATAAAATACACAACATCACAGAAAAAGCAGACTCTTCTGAAAGTATGTATTCAGTTTGGGCAAGACAAAACCTTTCTTCTATGCAGAAAGCAATAAATTTGTTATTACCTTGTATTGAGAACAGTCTCGGTACTCAATGACTATTTTTCTTTCTAAGCTACCAGTTCTCTGTTATACATAAACTTCTTTTAAAAAATGATTTTATTTATAATTTTTTCATCTTAAACTTATTGGGGTATAATTTACATAGAGGAAAACCTACAGTTTGATGAGTTTGACAGAAAAATACAGTCATAACCACCATCAAAATCAAAATATAGAACATTTCTCATTGCCTTACAAAGTTCCCTCATGATCCTTTATGGCTAATTCTCTCCTAACACTCCTAGCCCCTGGCAACAACTGATTTGATATCTGTAAAAATCATTTTAAATTACCTCAATATGTATATATTTTAAATATGGGCAGATGTATATGAAATAATGATAGATAATAAATTTTAGAGATTGAATATAATTAATTTTATAAAGCATGATACTTTTTTACAGCAGTAATTTTATCCTCGTAATTTGATGCTATTTATATTGCAAATATATTTACATATTGAAAGGATACATAAATAAAATCTACTCACTGAGCCCCAATGTAAACTATGGATTTTGAGTGATGATGATGTGTCAGTGTAGGCTCATCGGTGCAAAGTACCACTCTGGTTGGGGATGATGGCAGATGAGGAGGCTGTGCTTGTGTAGGGGGAGGGGTATGTGGAACTCTCTACTTTCCACTCAGTTTTGCTGTGAGCCTAATACTGCTCTAAAATATAAAGTCTATTTAAAAAAAAAGAACAAGGGCTTCCCTGGTGGCGCAGTGGTTGGGAGTCTGCCTGCCGATGCAGGGGACACGGGTTTGTGCCCTGGTCTGGGAGGATCCCACATGCCTCCGAGCGGCTAGGCCCGTGAGCCATGGCCGCTGAGCCTGCGCGTCCGGAGCCTGTGCTCCGCAACAGGAGAAGCCACAGCAGTGAGAGGCCCGCGTACCGCAAAAAAAAACAAACAAACGCTGCTCTGTGGTGATCAGGTACCTTTGCTCTGTCTCTATCTTAATTTAGTTTAAGTACACAAAGTAATAGAACTACAGTTGACGTGAAAAACTTATCAGAATCCTAAAATTTTCCTCAAGGAATCCGAATGAAATAGCATGCAGCACTGTCTGAAGTTTCAAGCAATCATGTTTTTAAAAATAAAGTTACTACTTATTTTAATTCAGTTTGGTTACATGCATACTTCTAACCACGCAATCTTAAATTTAGTGTAATTAATGGTCTGTTCTGTAAGACAAGTATGCAAATTTCCCAGTTTTCTGTTATAAAATCAATCTGACTGACATGAACTAAATGTTATGTTATATATCTCTTTCTGATTTAGGCAAAGAGAACACGTTTAGTTGTCTTTTTAGCCAAATTTAACAAAACAATTTGTTATTCAAGTATTTTCTGTGACCAGGAATATTGAGTACTTAATTAACTTGAGTCAACTTGAAGAATTTTTTTATAATTACCTAATATTTCTTTACTAAGTAATACTAACTGTCTTTAACTCTTGCTTTAAAGTCTGAAGATAAAAAGTTTTTTTAAGGGTGGGCTATTAGCATTTATTTTGTTCTTCACTTTATTTTAGCAACCAAGACACCCAATAACTAAACCTACCGTTCCCTTTGAGCACTTTTTTCTTCCATTTATGTGAGGACAGGACATTTGCGACTCCTTGTTCTAAATTTATGTGCATCTATTAATTTCTAAACCAATCAAAATTTGTGCTCTATTAAATTTGAGAGACTGTACAGTTTTGATTTCCCTCTGGAGGCAGGTAAAGGCATATTGTCAGAAAGAAAATTTCTGCATTAACATTGTTTAGGGAATAGCTCTTTTACCCCTGGGAAGAAAGTTAACTTGCTCAATTGTTTGTTTTAAAAGTAGAGCTATTTATTTAGTTCATATTCTGCAAGAAAGTATCCCTTTCTTTTTCAAGTTCTTGTGAAATTAGCAATCAGATTTTTTTGTTATTTTTATAGTAGACTTACTCATTTAACTTGGTGTTCTTATAATGTACACAGTCATCCTTAATTTTTTAGAAATACTCTTTAAAAAATGGGCAGATGGGCTTCCCTGGTGGCACAGTGGTTGAGAGTCCGCCTGCCGATGCAGGGGACACGGGTTTGTGCCCCGGTCCGGGAAGATCCCACATGCCGCGGAGCAGCTGGGCCCGTGAGCCATGGCCGCTGAGCCTGCGTGTCCGGAGCCTGTGCTCCGCAACGGGAGAGGCCACAACAGTGAGAGGCCCGCGTACCGCAAAAAAAACAAGAACAAAAACAAAAATGGGCAGATGTAGATATAGAGCAGTGATTCTCAAAGTTGAGTCACTAGACCAGCAGCCTCAGAATCACTTTGGAATTTTGGAATCTTTGGGCACCACCCCAGGTCTACTGAATCCTAAACTCTAGGGGTGTGGCCCATCCATCTGTGTTTTAAGAAGATTTCTAGGTGATAGTGATGCATGCTTAAGTTTGAAAAACAGTGATGTAAATGTCCTAAGAATCTAGCCACATGGAACTGCTCAAATACAACTCAGAGACCACAGAATTTCTCGTATCTAACCATTCTCTAGAAACCCGTGAAACCATTTTGGGCTCCCCTTCCTGGAGCCCCTGATGTCCGCTAGATACTTAACTCTCTCTCCAGTCTCACTTCTCACTCACCATCTCACTTCTCTCAGGTCTAATGTTAGATGGCAAGATGCCATAAAACCATAGTACAGGAGCCCTTTCAAATGGCCCTTAGACTGTACAGCAAGGAGCTCTGAACATGAGCTGGAATGGCCACACTTTTGAAAAGCCTAGTAGTTTGTTGGTCATAGCTGCTCTTAAAGAGGAAGGTCAGGGAAACACAAGGAATCTAGAGTGTCCTTGTGTTGTTCCTTGATTTAGAAGCTGACGTCTGCTTGACTTTGATGTTCCAATGAAGCAGGCTCTGTGGGTCCTCCAAGAATTGTGGCTAAAACTGACTGAAAATTACAGTCAGTTGAGTTATGAGAGTGTATCAGAAACTTATTACAAACTTTTCTGCAAGTAAAAAGGCCCCTGGTAGGCCTATTTAAAGATTCACTCCTAAGAACATTTTATTGATAAGTTTTTAATAGCTATATTTATTTTATTGATGAAAAATTAGTCGATCTAAGAAAGAAATGGAAAATTTTATTCGAGCCAAATTGAGGATTATAACCCAGGAACAGCCTCTCAAAAAGCTTCAAGAACTGTTCTGCCCATTAGAGGTCAAAGCACAGTTATATAAGTTTTTGAAACTTAGGGCTGTACGTTAAGTGACGTATCATTGACAGTCGATACAATCTAATGGATAGTGGATTATGAGTCATCATGGCCCCTCACAAAATCTTTTTAAGGAGTTGTCTTGGTACTAAGAGAATGCTGTTCTTTGTGGTTGAGCACCTATTTCTGCCGATGGGGAGGTCTGGTCAATGTATAATGCAGATGCACAATGCCTAGTAGAGGGAGAGGAGAGGCCAAAGGGCAGAGAAAATTTTTTAATGTTTAAATTTTTCTTGTCTTGCCATAAAATATCGATTTTATTTCACATTTTTTTCCTAAAAGCAAACAAGATTTCTAGATCAAAGATCAGACGTTATTATTTATAGGATTTGTTCCCCATGCTCCACTCTCTCCCTTTGGGGAGATGCAAATGTCAGCTGCAAACACAAGGGGTCTGTACTGTGGGAGAAAAAACCCCAAATTACGCGATTTGGAGTTTCTATAAGAACTGCTGCACAGCAGCCCCTCTTGAGAGAGAAAAAGAACACATCTTCCTAACATAAACATATCCTCTCTTAGGAACAGAGAAGATTCTTAGATCTTTACAACCATTTAAAATGTAAACTCATAGCTAGCTCTAAGCCTATCATATGGTCAGGCCACTCGAGATGACTATTCTCTTGCTCTCTGTGCATCCCCTGCTCAACCAGTCTCTGCTTCCCCTACCCCTACTCACCTGACTGACCTTCCTTCTTTTTTTTCTTTTTAACATCTTTATTGGGGTATAATTGCTTTACAAAGGTGTGTTAGTTTCTGCTTTATAACAAAGTGAATCAGTCATACATAAACATATGTTCCCATATGTCTTTCCTCTTGCGTCTCCCTCCCTCCCACCCTCCCTATCCCACCCCTCCAGGCTGTCACAAAGCACCGATCCAATATCCCTGTGCCATGCGGCTGCTTCCCACTAGCTATCTACCTTACTACGTTTGTTAGTGTGTATATGTCCATGACTCTCTCTCGCCCTGTCACAGCTCACCCTTCCCCCTCCCCATAACCTCAAGTCCGTTTTCTAGGAGGTCTGCGTCTTTATTCCTGCCTTACCCCTAGGTTCTTCATGACATTTTTTTCCCTTAAATTCCATATATATGTGTTAGCATACGGTATTTGTCTTTCTCTTTCTGACTTACTTCACTCTGTATGACAGACTCTAGGTCTATCCACCTCATTACATATAGCTCAATTTCGTTTCTTTTTATGGCTGAGTAATATTCCATTGTATATATGTGCCACATCTTCTTTATCCATTCATCCGATGATGGGCACTTAGGTTGTTTCCATCTCCGGGCTATTGTAAATAGAGCTGCAATGAACATTTTGGTACATGACTGTTTTTGAATTATGGTTTTCTCAGGGTATATGCCCAGTAGTGGGATTGCTGGCTCATATGGTAGTTCTATTTGTAGTTTTTTAAGGAACCTCCATACTGTTCTCCATAGTGGCTGAACCAATTCACATTCCCACCAGCAGTGCAAGAGTGTTCCTTTTTCTCCACACCCTCTCCAGCATTTATTGTTTCTAGATTTTTTGATGATGGCCATTCTGACTGGTGTGAGATGATATCTCATTGTAGTTTTGATTTGCATTTCTCTAATGATTAATGATGTTGAGCATTCCTTCATGTGTTTGTTGGCAGTCTGTATATCTTCTTTGGAGAAATGTCTATTTAGGTCTTCTGCCCATTTTTGGATTGGGTTGTTTGTTTTTTTGTTATTGAGCTGCATGAGCTGCTTGTAAATTTTGGAGATTAATCCTTTGTCGGTTGCCTCATTTGCAAATATATTCTCCCATTCTGAGGGTTGTCTTTTGGTCTTGTTTATGGTTTCCTTTGCTGTGTAAAAGCTTTGAAGTTTCATTAGGTCCCATTTGTTTATTTTTGTTTTTATTTCCATTACTCTAGGAGGTGGGTCAGAAAGGATCTTGCTGTGATTTATGTCATAAAGTGTTCTGCCTATGTTTTCCTCTAAGAGTTTGATAGTTTCTGGCCTTACATTTGGGTCTTTAATCCATTTTGAGCTTATTTTTGTCTATGGTGTTAGGGAGTGATCTAATCTCATACTTTTACATGTACCTGTCCAGTTTTCCCAGCACCACTTATTGAAGAGGCTGTCCTTTCTCCACTGTACATTCCTGCCACCTTTATCAAAGATAAGGTGTCCATATGTGCGTGGGTTTATCTCTGGGCTTTCTATCCTGTTCCATTGATCTATCTTTCTGTTTTTGTGCCAGTACCATACCGTCTTGATAACTGTAGCTTTGTAGTATAGTCTGAAGTCAGGGAGCCTGATTCCTCCAGTTCCTTTTTTCGTTCTCAAGGTTGCTTTGGCTATTTGGGGTCTTTTGTGTTTCCATACAAATTGCAAAATTTTTTGTTCTAGTTCTGTGAAAAATGCCAGTGGTAGTTTGATAGGGATTGCATTGAATCTGTAGATTGCTTTGGGTAGTAGAGTCGTTTTCACATTGTTGATTCTTCCAATCCAAGAACATGGTATATCTCTCCATCTATTTGTATCATCTTTAATTTCTTTCATCAGTGTCTTATAATTTTCTGCATACAGGTCTTTTGTCTCCTTAGGTAGGTTTATTCCTAGATATTTTATTCTTTTTGTTGCAATGGTAAATGGGAGTGTTTTCTTGATTTCACTTTCAGATTTTTCATCATTAGTATATGGGAATGCCAGAGATTTCTGTGCATTAATTTTGTATCCTGCCACTTTACCAAATTCATTGATTAGCTCCAGTAGTTTTCTGGTAGCATCTTTAGGAATCTCTATGTATAGTATCATGTCATCTGCAAACAGTGACAGCTTTACTTCTTCTTTTCTGATTAGGCTTCCTTTTATTTCCTTTTCTTCTCTGATTGCTGTGGCTAAAACTTCCAAAACTATGTTGAATAATAGTGGTGAGAGTGGGCAACCTTGTCTTGTTCCTGATCTTAGTGGAAATGCTTTCAGTTTTTCACCATTGAGGATGATGTTTGCTGTGGGCTTGTCATATATGGCCTTTATTATGTTGAGGAAAGTTCCCTCTATGCCTACTTTCTGCAGGATTTTTATCATAAATGGGTGTTGAATTTTGTCAAAATCTTTCTCTGCATCTATTGAGATGATCATATGGTTTTCTGACCTTCCTTCTTAATCATAGAGCTTAATGAGTAACTGCCTACCTGCTTGCCCACCACCCACCCCTCCACCCTCCCCTAGCCTCAGCTAGTGATTGTGCTAATCTTTAGATCAGAAGGGCTCCATTATGATCATTTATCAAAGGGCCAGTGAGGGGTGTGCCCCTCTGCTAGTTTCCCTGGTAACCGATGAGTCAACTTAACATCACACCCCCCCTTTAACTGGTAGCCTCCCTCTCCCTCCTACCCCACTAGCAAAGACTGTACACGGTGTGATGCCGCTCCAGGACCTTGCTTCAGGCATGTGAGATGCCCTATGCACTAAACCACTGATGTCTCTTTCGCTCTCAAGGCTGGGCAGCTACAGGGCTTGTAGGCCTTCGGGCTGCAGCCCAACACCTATCAACCGTAGAATATAAAAAGAAAATGGTTCTGGGGAAAAGGAAACACCTTATCTTTATAGCATATAGTTCATCATTTATTATGCCCTAGTTATTTGTTTTACCTTTCTGTTAAGCATGGATGTTGTCCATTATGAATATGTGTAGATGTTTTACAATTGTGGTCTAAAGTGAAATTTTCTTCATTGTTAAAGAATGACCAATTTGTCATTCACAGATATCTTTCAAATGTAGACTAATGGGTTCTTTCAAATTTTGAAAGCTTACAGTTTTATAACAAAAGGTACTTAGAGACAATGACTACAAAATTGTATAATTATGCTTTTCTAAATTTTCTAGAGTTTTGAGAATATATTATCTCTTGAAAAAATTGTTGAAGAACAATTCCTCATTAAATTTAGAAAAGAGTGAACAAAGCTTTGTTCTTTATTAAAGAAAAATCTGTGAGTGTAAATTATAAGAATAACTAAAATAAATTGCTTTTCCAAAAAGTACGTTCAAGTTTACAAATTCTCAGACTTCAGTCAATTTACTTTAATATCTTATTAGCAGTCTGTAATAGAAGAAAAGACCTCGTGTTGTAGGTTGGGTACTCCAGAAGCAGAACTTGAGACAGGGGTTTGTGCTTCTCTGTGGAATAATCCCAGAAAGCAGCAGTAAGGGCAAGGATGAGACAGGGAAGGAAGGAGGCCAGTACAGGATTAAGAAGAAGCAGGTTATCTTGGGGACCTCTGGGATGTGGTGTGAAATGTCCCCAGCAGGTTCCAATGAGGAACCAAGAAGGTGGACTATTTATTTAACAATTCCCATTTGCCATTTGCTAAGGCCTGCTCCCAAGGGTGTGGCACCTGTGGCCTGGTGCATGGACAGGCCAAACACGCTACTATAACACCATAAGTACTTGAGGAAGGGGTGGAGGTAGAATGCCTTTGGTGTTTAGGAAAACTGGGAGTGCAGACGGGAGATGGCTGGACAAAAATAGCATCTGCTAGAGCATAGGTTGGGCATCAGAGAGACCAGAAGTAAGTTGCTGAAAAACTAACCTTCATATGTAAAACGGGGATAACAACAGCATCTACCTCCTAGGCTTGTTCTCCTAGGCTTGTGATGTTGAGGATATTTCTCATCCTTTTGTTTCTAAACCTTAAAAGCACAGAGCTTGTATTTTCTCCTAAAATATCATATTCATAGTTCCTTAATCATTTCAGAATTGCACTCTGAGATCATCAAAATACAATTATGGAAAGGATTCATTGTCAGTTTTCAAGACGGCAAGAAAAATAAAGCTAGAAAAAAGCAATTAACATCTCAGAGTATTTAACATTGCTTGAAGTTTATTTTTACTGATCTCAGTTTCACTATTCTGATTCAGTTAGGTTGAGAAACCAAACTGTTCTTTACTGTTGTGAATAATAGGTGTCACAGAGGAAGTCAATAGTTTTTCTTTTTACTCCATCACATATACCAAGCCACTGATAGAGCGAAAGGACAGTGCACCTCAACTAATTATCACTTTTGAAATACATTAATGTAGAGTATCAGTAATGGAGAAGACTGAACAAGATTACATTTTAACTTTTCCCAAGAAAATAAATCGTCCTTAAAATTTTATTAGTAAAGACAAGAACATTTTAGATTTACTATTGCTTCATGGTATGCATACTATCACTTTACAGATCTCAGATTTATAGGATACTTATGAGGCTGTTTCTTCCTATGATTTGATCTATTATTAGGTATTGTGCTTCTGGGTGGATAGGAGGATCTAGTTTATAGCCTTGTGAAGACAAAGCATTGCATATACTACTTTGTAGGAGAAATGGTAGCCAAAGTAATATGGGAAGTGTATGGGGAGACAGACCTAGCCATGCCAAGGAGGGCCCCAGAGTTGATAATTCTCTGATTTATCTGTGTCTTGGCCTCTAGCTGGAGAGCTTGTGGTGAGATCTGAAAAAAAACAGATAAGAAACTGGTTTAATAAAATTGGATTTAGGACCTGTGGAATAGACAGAATTCTAAATCAACCCTTAGTGATACATGTCTTGGTATTAGTCCCTTCCCCTTTAATATGCTTGGAATCTGTGAATATGGTGCTATATCACTTCTGTGATTATGCTATATTATGTTATATGGCAAAAGTAAAAAGATGTTTGCAAACGTAGTAAATGTCTCTAATCCACTGACTTTGAATTAATCAAAAGGGAAATTATCTTTGGTGGGCCTTACATAATTAAATGAGTTTTAAAGAAGGAACCAGAGCCCTTCTTGAGATAGAGAGATCCTCTTGCTGGCCTTGAAGAAGCAAACAGCCATCAGGTCTTACAGCCAGGCTGGGGGCCAGTCCTGCCCACCAGTGCACTATTGATACAATAGCCATAGCCAGGCCCTGCAGCTGGGCCCTGGGCCAGTCCTACCCAAACATGTGCTGCAGAAGCAGCCTTGGCCCTGCCAGTACAATAGGGCATAAGCGTCCACATAGGGGGCTCCCTTGAGCTCCTGGCTCTGGTGTTCAGGTGGGATTGCGCTTCTGAACCCTACATGATATCTCCTACATGAGGCCATTCCTTCAAGACTGGGAGAGGTAGATGATTTACCTAATACACAGAAACAAATACAGAGAATTAGGCAAAATGGGGAGACAGAGTAACATGTTTCAATCAAAAGAACAATACAAAATCTCAGAAAAAGAACTACCTGATAAAGAGTTCAAAGTAATTGTCATTAAGATGCTCACTGAACTTGGGAGAAGAATGGATGAACCCAGTCAGAACTTCAACAAAGAGATAGAAAATATAAGAAAATACCAAACAGAAGTTATAATGGAACTGGAAAATACACTAGAGGGGTACAACAACAGACTGGAATCAGTGAGCTGGAAGGCAAAGCAATGAAACACTCAGAGTAGCAAAATTTTAAAAGTATTTTAAAAAATAATGATACCTTTGGATTACAGGGGTCCCAGAAGGAGAAGAGAGAAAGAAAGGGCCAGAAAATATATTTGAAGAAATAGTTGCTGAAAATTTCCCTAATTTAAGGAGGAAAGAGGCATCCAGTCCAGGAATCCCAGAGAGTTTCAAATAAGATGAACCCAAAGACACACATAGACACCAAGACTCATTATATTTAAGATGGTAAAAGTTAAGGATAAAGAGATAATCCTAAAAGCAGCAAGAGAAAAACAACTTGCTACATGCAAGGGAAACCCTAAAAGCTATCAGTACATTTTTCAGCAGAAATTTTTCAGGCCAGAAGGAAGTATCATGACATATTCAACATGCTGAAAGGAGAAAAACTTTCAACCATGAATGCTCTACTTAACAAGGTTGTCATTCAGAATTGAAGGCAAGATTAAGAGCTTCCCAGATAAGCAAAAGCTAAAGGAGTTCGTGATTACCAAACCAGCCCTATAAGAAATGTTGAAGGACCTTCGTTAAGCTGAAAAGAAATGGCAAAATTAATATTAAAAATCTCATTGGAAAAGGTAAATGTATAATAAAGGTAGTGCATCAGGCACTTATAAAGCAAGCATAAAGGTTAAAACTCAAAAATAGTAACATTAAATAAATTACAATGATTAGTTAAGGGATAAAATAAAAGACATGAAATGTGCCATCCAAAATATAAAGCTGAGGGGGCAATAAGAAGATAAAGGATTAGAATGTGTTTTTTTATTTTATTTTTTTTTATTTTATTTTTTTAAGTTTATTTTATCTTCATTTTTGAAAGTTTTTGTTGTCTTTTCCCCAAAGTTGACAATATTTTTTCTTTTCAGCCTTTTTCTTTTTCTTTTGTTGCACTGCTTCTGACAATCTTTATCTTGCCTTTTTTTTTTTACATCTTTATTGGAGTATAATTACTTTACAATGGTGTGTTAGTTTCTGCTTTATAACAAAGTGAATCAGTTATACATATACATATATTCCCATATCTCTTCCCTCTTGCGTCTCCCTCCCTCCCACCCTCCCTATCCCACCCCTCTAGGTGGTCACAAAGCACCAAGCAGATCTCCCTGTGCTATGCGGCTGCTTCCCACTAGCTATCTATTTTACGTTTGGTAGTGTATATATGTCCATGCCACTCTCTCACTTTGTCACAGCTTACCCTTCCCCCTCCCCATATCGTCAAATCCATTCTCTAGTAGGTCTGTGTCTTTATTCCTGTCTTACCCCTAGGTTCTTCATGACATTTTTTCCCCCTTAGATTCCATATATATGTGTTAGCATACGGTATTTGTCTTTCTCTTTCTGACTTACTTCACTCTGTATGACAGACTCTAGGTCCATCCACCTCATTACAAATAGCTCAATTTCGTTTCTTTTTATGGCTGAGTAATATTCCATTGTATATATGTGCCACATCTTCTTTATCCATTCATCCGATGATGGGCACTTAGGTTGTTTCCATCTCCGGGCTATTGTAAATAGAGCTGCAATGAACATTTTGGTACATGACTGTTTTTGAATTATGGTTTTCTCAGGGTATATGTCCAGTAGTGGGATTGCTGGCTCATATGGTAGTTCTATTAGTAGTTTTTTAAGGAACCTCCATACTGTTCTCCATAGTGGCTGTACCAATTCACATTCCCACCAGCAGTGCAAGAGTGTTCCCTTTTCTCCACACGCTCTCCAGCATTTATTGTTTCTAGATTTTTTAATGATGGCCATTCTGACTGGTGTGAGATGATATCTCATTGTAGTTTTGATTTGCATTTCTCTAATGATTAATGATGTTGAGCATTCCTTCATGTGTTTGTTGGCAGTCTGTATATCTTCTTTGGAGAAATGTCTGTTTAGGTCTTCTGCCCATTTTGGGATTGTTTGTTTGTTTTTTTGTTATTGAGCTGCATGAGCTGCTTGTAAATTTTGGAGATTAATCCTTTGACAGTTGCTTCATTTGCAAATACTTTCTCCCATTCTGAGGGTTGTCTTTTGGTCTTGTTTATGCTTTCCTTTGCTGTGCAAAAGCTTTGAAGTTTCATTAGGTCCCATTTGTTTATTTTTGTTTTATTTCCATTTCTCTAGGAGGTGGGTCAAAAAGGATCTTGCTGTGATTTATGTCATAGAGGGTTCTGCCTATGTTTTCCTCTAAGAGTTTGATAGTTTCTGGCCTTACATTTAGGTCTTTAATCCATTTTGAGCTTATTTTTGTGTATATTGTTAGGGAGTGATCTAATCTCATACTTTTACATGTACCTGTCCAGTTTTCCCAGCACCACTTATTGAAGAGGCTGTCCTTTCTCCACTGTACATTCCTCCCTCCTTTATCAAAGATAAGGTGACCATATGTGCATGGGTTTATCTCTGGGCTTTCTGTCCTCTTCCATTGACCTATATTTCTGTTTTTGTGCCAGTGCCATACTGTCTTGATTACTGTAGCTTTGTAGTATAGTCTGAAGTCAGGGAGCCTGCTTCCTCCAGCTCTATTTTTCATTCTCAAGATTGCTTTGGCTATTCAGGGTCTTTTGTGTTTCCACACAAATTGTGAAATGTTTTGTTCTAGTTCTGTGAAAAATGCCAGTGGTAGTTTGATACGGATTGCATTGAATCTGTAGATTGCTTTGGGTAGTAGAGTCACTTTCACAATGTTGATTCTTTCAATCCAAGAACATGGTATGTCTCTCCATCTGTTTGTATCATCTTTAATTTCTTTCATCAGTGTCTTATAATTTTCTGCATACAGGTCTTTTTTCTCCTTAGGTAGGTTTATTCCTAGATATTTTATTCTTTTTGTTGCAGTGGTAAATGGGAGTGTTTTCTTGATTTCACTTTCAGATTTTTCATCATTAGTGTATAGGAATGCCAGAGATTTCTGTGCATTAATTTTGTATCCTGCTACTTTACCAAATTCATTGATTAGCTCCAGTAGTTTTCTGGTAGCATCTTTAGGAATCTCTATGTATAGTAAGTATCATGTCATCTGCAAACAGTGACAGCTTTACTTCTTCTTTTCCGATTTGGATTCCTTTTATTTCCTTTTCTTCTCTGATTGATGTGGCTAAAACTTCCAAAACTATGTTGAATAGGAGTGGTGAGAGTGGGCAACCTTACTTTTTCCTGATCTTAGTGGAAATGCTTTCAGTTTTTCACCATTGAGGATGATGTTGGCTGAGGGTTTGTCATATATGGCCTTTATTATGTTGAGGAAAGTTCCCTCTATGCCTACTTTCTGCAGGGTTTTTATCATAAATGGATGTTGAATTTTTTCAAAAGCTTTTTCTGCGTCTATTGAGATGATCATATGTTTTTTCTCCTTCAGTCTGTTAATATGGTGTGTCACGTTGATTGATTTCCGTATATTGAAGAATCCTTGCATTCCTGGAATCAACCCCACTTGATCATGGTGTATGATCCTTTTAATGTGCTGTTGGATTCTGTTTGCTAGTATTTTGTTGAGGATTTTTGCATGTTAATCAGTGATATTGGCCTGTAGTTTTCTTACTTTGTGACATGCTTGTCTGGTTTTGGTATCAGGGTGATGGTGGCCTCGTAGAATGAGTTTGGGAGTGTTCCTCCCTCTGCTATATTTTGGAAGAGTTTGAGAAGGATAGGTGTTAGCTCTTCTCTAAATGTTTGATAGAATTCGCCTGTGAAGCCAGCTGATCCTGGGCTTTTGTTTGTTGGAAGATTTTTAATCACAGTTTCAATTTCAGTGCTTGTGATTGGTCTGTTCATATTTTCTATTTCTTCCTGATTCAGTCTTGGCAGGTTGTGCATTTCTAAGAATTTGTCCATTTCTTGCAGGTTGTCCATTTTATTGGCATAGAGTTGCTTGTAGTAATCTCTCATGATCTTTTGTATTTCTGCAGTGTCAGTTGTTACTTCTCTTTTTCATTTCTAATTCTATTGATTTGAGTCTTCTCCCTTTTTTTCTTGATGAGTCTGGCTAATGGTTTATCAATTTTGTTTATCTTCTCAAAGAACCAGCTTTTAGTTTTATTGATCTTTGCTATCATTTCCTTCATTTCTTTTTCATTTATTTCTGATCTGATCTTTATGATTTCTTTCCTTCTGCTAACTTTGGGGGTTTTTTTGTTCTTCTTTCTCTAATTGCTTTAGGTGCAAGGTTAGGTTGTTTATTCGAGATGTTTCCTGTTTTTTAAGATAGGATTGTATTGCTATAAACTTCCCTCTTAGAACTGCTTTTGCTGCATCCCATAGGCTTTGAGTCATCGTGTCTCCATTGTCATTTAGAATGTGTTTTAATTTAAGTTGCTACCAAGCTAAAACAGACTACTATTTCTAGGATGTTATATATGAACGTTATGATAACCAGAAGAAAAAAACTTATATAAATACACAAAAGAAAATGAGACAGAAATATAAACATAACACTAAAGGAAACCACCAAAATGCAAGGGAACAGAGAAAGAGAAGACGAAAGGAATGGAGAGAAACTACAAAAACAGCCAGAAAACAATTCAAAAAATGTCAATAAGTACATACCTTTCAATAATAACTTTAAATGTTAATGGACTAAATTTGCCTATCAAATACACAGAGTGGCTGAATGAATCAAAAAACAAGACCCACCTATAGGCTGCCTGCAAGAGACTTGCTTTAGAAGTAAGGACACACACAGAAAGAAAGTGAAGGAATGGACAAAGATATGCTATGCAAATGGAAATGAAGAGAGCTAGAGCAGCCATACCCATATCAGACAAAATAGACTTTAAAACAAAGACTGAACTAAAAGATAAAGAAAGGCATTACATAATGGTAAAGTGGCCATCGATAGATGTATGGAGAAAGATGTGATATATATATATATTTACACACATGCACGCACACACAGGAGTACTACTCAGCCATGAAAAAGAATGAAATTTTGCCATTTGCAACAACATGAATGGACCTTGAGGGTATTATGCTAAGTTAAATAAATCAGAGAAAGACAAATGTAAAATGATTTCACATATGTGGAATCTAAAAAAACAAAACAAACCAACAGAACGTACTTGTAGATATAGAGAAAAGATTAGTGATTACCAGAGAGGAAGGGAGTGGGGAGAAGTGGATGAAATGGGTGAAGGGAATCAACTCTATGGTGATGGATGATAACTAGACTTGTGGTGGTGATCACTTTGTAGTGTATACAGGTGTCAAATTATAAGGCTGTACACCTGAAACTTACATAATGAGAAAAGCAGCAGCAGCAAACGTCCATGTTGTGAACTGAGTATGGAGAGGAATGACCTCTGGGCACTAAGAGCTTCAGTCTTATAGCTGCAAGGGACTAAATTGTGCCAACGACCTGAATGAGCTTGGAAGAAGATCCTGTGGTCCAGATGGGAGCTCAGCCAAACTGACACTTGATTGCAGCCTAGTGAGACCCTTACTCCCGAGCTCCCTGTTATGTCAAGCCTGACCTACAGAAACCTGGAGATGGTAAATGTGTGTTGTTTTAAGCCACTATGTTTACGGTAATTTGTTACACTGTAATAGAAGACTAATACAGAGTCTAAGCTAAGGAGAGAGACAGAAGGTACCTTCTTTGTCTTTGCTTCCATGTTGTCCAGACTGTTTCAATCCTTCTGGAAAATACTCTTTAAAAAAAAATCTTTGAGCCATTGGACTTATCCAAATCTTAAAAAGTTTCCCTTAATGAGGGTAGAGGTAGAGAACCAAATAAATTAACATATGGAATTATCAGATGCCAAGTTTTTTCAAAAATCCACTTCCAAAAAATTAGTTCTGTGGCATCCAATGAACAGAATTGCTAAAGAGCACTTTCATTTCACTAAAACATTAACATTTAGAAAATATATTCATTAATTCTTGAGGTAGCAACCACTTGAATACAATAGAACTCAGTTGTCACATTCTAAATGGAAATGGGGATGTTAGAGAAGATTGAAATGACTCAGAAAAAATGCACTGCTATTCTGTGAAGACTTACAAATCAGCCCAGAAAAAAAAAAGGCCTCAATATCCATTAACATAGAGGTATTTTTAAAAGATATATCTCTGTCTCTGAATAAATATTAATATAAACCTTCAGTGTTTTTAGTATCCATGAAAAGTAGATTTGCCTTGGCTTGGAAGAAACTAGTTTAATAAATTTATAGTGAAACAACTTGAAAGAAAATTAGTAAATTGAAATATAAAAATAAACATCACTAGCCTAGGAGAACAGTTTTGTCACACTGTACAGGATTCATGTGTCTGACAGTAGCAAAGAGGAAATTAGTTATTTGGACTTTATAATTTTTACAGACTTTTGTAGTGAGAATATAATTAAATGTGAAAGGCTAAAGCAAACAGTAAGCCCATAAAACTCCCTGTGTAAAACCGCCCTAAGCATGAGGAAGCTCTCCAAGTGATCTTCCATGTAACCCTGAAAGCTCTGGGGCTTTCCTGGAATCATACATTTGACTTATCAAAAATACTGTGTTACCTCCTAAACACCAGTGACAGAGTGTACTACTGTTTTCTATTCATACCCGTTGTGTGTTCAGGTCCTGCAGATGCTGGTGGTGATTATCTCGAGGAGGCCCAAGGTGTAGCCCACACTACTCCATCATTAAAAGACCTCTATTTTGTTGTTTTTGCCCCTGAAATGTTATTCCCTGTGCCAATCTAAGGCAGATTCTACTTTCAATTTGTACTCCCTTTGAAAACTCTATAAATATTGCCTTTTCGAGAGCTGATCTTCAACATAGGTCAGAGGAACTTCTTAGAACACCAGAGGTATGAAAAGGAACACAGAAAAGCACAAAGTGTAAAAATGTGAGAAAATCAAATCCCATGAACATTTGCTGAGCACCTAGTCTGTGCAATGACTGGTACGCTGCCAGTTCAAGGGAGCACCCTTCACACCTGGAGTTCTGTAACACAGCAGTCCTGCAAAGTCCTGTGTTGTGAGTGACACAAGTGGCAATGGTGTTAATAATAATTGTAACTATCAATTAGAGAATATATAGTATAAAATAGTAAAACAATATAGTGAGAAATCATTTTGAAGTTTTGGTGGGTTGAAACATGTAAAGTGACAAGAGTCATGCCTGGTATCTAGTAAGCAGGGTAATAGGTGTTAACTATATTAATAAAAATAACAACTACAAATGGACCTAAGCACAGTGTTAAGGTGTATTGAAGTTTGAACTACTGGTTGTCAGGGAAGAAAAAACAACCACCCTGTATTACATCCTTAGTAAAACAGATGATGATCAAAGAACCGAAGTTTGGCAGAGGCCCATGATAACACACGACAAAGTGGATGCTTTGCTACAAAACATGGAAAACAAGAGAGAAGTAGGGAGGTAAAGGTTGAGAAAGTAAATAAGAGCAGACTATTTATCTATATGTGCAGGGAAAAAATAATAAAAACAATGATTGTCACATTCTGCATTTCTAAAATTTTTATTTTTCATACTTTTAAAATTTCATTCTGGCTACAGAGCCAGAAAAAGCCGGACCGCTCAGCACGTGTTTTGAGAGTTCAGTAAACAGAATTTATGAAATAACTATCACAAATCAATGAAAAATTAGAGAGTAGGACATGGGTTTGGAATTCATTTTTTTAGATAAAAAGCTCCAGAACTGGGAGAATTTGTAAAAATCTGTGATACGTTGATGATGGCAGCATTGTTGCCAGTCCTTAGGGCAAGACCTTTGATCTCTATACTGCATTTCCAATTAGGGATGGTAGATGTGAAAATTTTAAGAGCAGAAAAAGTAAAAATAGATCTTATTTATAACTAAATGAAATTTGAAAACCTTAATGACTGGGGCTTCAAATCATTTGTCACATTTAAGGTGGTGTTCAGATTCAACTATCAACATATTTGCTTATCAATATTATATTCAATTATCAGTTATCAATTTAATGTCAATATTCTATATTAACAATGTATGTCAGTCATATATTGACATTAAATAGTCTGTTTTACTGGCCTGTGTTATTAAGGAAAGAGGAGCTATTGTTCATTCACTAAAGAAGGTACTTGGTTACATTTGCCACTCATGCACTTATTTTTCCCCAATTTTTGGTTGTTTGATCAAATTAGTTTATTGGATTTGCCTTTTAAGATCACTAAGATTTGCTCGTTTTCCATAAAATATTATTTTTTCCCAGCTTCATTGAAGTATAATTGATGAAAATTTTATATATTTAAAGTATACAATATGATTTTTTAAATTTAATTTTTTTAAATTTTGTTGTAGTTGAAACAATGTGATCTTTTGATATATGTATATATTGTGAAATGGTTACCCCAATCAAGCTAATTAGCATATCCATCACCTCATACAGTTACCCTTTTATTTTGTGGTGAGAACATTTGAGATCTACTCTCTTAGCAAATTTCAAGTGTATAATACATAATTTTTAATGTAGTACAATATTATGTATATATCATACATAGTATAATGTATTATCATTAATGTGTCATAATCATCATGCTGTACATTAGGTCTCTAGAACTTATTCATCTTATAACTGAAAGTTTATATCCTTTAACTAACATCTCTCCATTTGCCCCACCCCCAATGCCTGTTAACCAATATTCTACTCTCTGTTACTGAGTTTGACATTTTTAGATTCCACATATGAGTGAGATCATGCAGGATTTGTAGTTCTGTGTCTAGCTTAGTTCACTTAGCTTAATGACTTCCAGATTCATCCACTGATTCACAAATGGCATGATATCCTTCTCTTTTAAGGCTGAATAATATTCCATTGTATGTATATGTATATATACATGCTTGTCCTCTTGGCCAACTCAAGTTTCTAGCCAAGAGCCTTTCACTTAGGACTATATTCTTTGCTGAAGGCCATATTTTAATGGATTTCTTGACAAGAAAAAATGAGTCCAGAGCATTTAAGATAGTGAGGGATGGTAACTAAGGAAGAATAGGAGAGGGATCAGAGGGTAGTAAGTCTGGAAACGTATGGAGGATGCTGACAACCTGATTCCAATATTTGGAAGACTGTTACTTAAAAGAGGAATTGTTTATTTTTTGCTTTAAATCTGGAATCTAGAAAATAGCTTTAGGTCTAATTGGGGAGAGTCTTGATGAAGTAGATATCTGACTCATTTCCACAGAAGAAAATCATAACAATTTGAGTAACTCTCTATTTATAATGCAGTACCGAGCTCATCAGTTGGATTGTGGCAGAGACTGCTTATTGTCCACCAGTATTCTTTTCCTCCAGCTTTCGTCATAGAGCTCCCATGTTTTAGGTAGGCAGAAGTTTTATCAGCTAAAGCTGGCATTTACCAACCTCCCTTGCAGCTAAGTTCTAAGTTCTGGCCAATGAGATGTAAGCAGAAGCCGTATGTGCTACTTTGGGTAGTGCAACTTCTGGATCACACCCCTAAGACAAATACACAAGTGTTTCTCTAGCCTTCTTCTATCTTCCTTCCAGTTGGGAGATGAAGAGAACAAGAGTTGTCTTGAATACTGTGTGATCTCACTTATATGTGGAACCTAAAAAACAGAACTTAGAAAATAAAGACTAGATTGGTAGTTGCCAGGGGCTGAGGGATTGAAGAAATGGGTGATGGTGATCAAAGGATACAAACTTCCAGTTATAAGATTAGCAAGTACTGGGGGTCTAATGTACAGCATGGTGACTGTAGTTAACAATATTGTATACTTGAAAGTTTCTAAGAGAATAGATCTTAAATATCCTCACCACACACAAAAGGTAACTATGTGAAGTGATAGATGTGTTAACTAACCTTATTGTGATAATCATTTTCACAGTATATACATATATCAAATCATCATGTTGTACACCTTAAACTTACACAATACTATATGTTAATTATATCTCAGTAAAGCTGGAAAAAAAGAAGAGTAGCTATCTTGGACCAAGGGGCAGAAGCCTCACACTGAGAATGGTGGAATTGTTGTATTGGGTTAGGATTACCTTCCCCTGTACGGTTTTGCATGAATGGAATGAATTTCTCTTAGTTTAATCCACTATATTTTTTTGATCTCTTTGTCATGGCAGCTTAGACAGAACTCTAGGTAATACACTGACACCCTTTATAAGAAAGTCTTTCATTAGGTTCAACTAAGTTTCCTTCTAGTTTTCTCAAAAATTTCTCTAGGTACATCATAAATGTGTTCTTCAAGGTAGACTCATTAGTTTTCTATTGCTTTCTAAGTAATTTCCATGAGCTTAGCAGCTTAAAACGACATCCATTTAATAGGTGGATTACAAATTCTGTAGGTCAGGAATCTGGGCATGGCGTAACTGGCTTCTCTGCTCAGAGTCTCACAAGGCCAAAGTTAAGGTGTCAGCTGGACTTAACATTAAAAACTGGAGCTCAGGGTCCTTTTCCAAGTTCATTCTTGGTCTTGGCAAAATTCAATTCCTTGCAGCTGGAGGTCTGAAGTCCCTGTTTTCTTGCTGTCTGCCAGCCAGGGTTTTGTTTTGTTTTGTTTTTTTTGAGCTCCTAGAGGCCAGTCTTAGCCCCTTTTCTTTTGACTCCCTCCATCTTCAAGTCAGGGACAGTGTGTAAAATCCCCCTCGTGCTTCAAATCTGATTTTCCTTTTTGCTGCCAGGTAGAGAAAACCCTGTGCTTTTAAAGGAGGTTAGATTAAGTCCACCCTCACAATCTTCCTTTTGGTGAACTCAGAGTCAACTGATTAGTAACCTAATTACATCTGCAAAATCCCTTTCATCATATAAGTAGCAATAATCACAGACATATCATATTCACAGCCCAGGGATTGGGACGAGAAATCTTAGGGGTGCATTTTAGAATTCTACCTACCACAGTAGGGAAGACATTTACCACCAGCTCCCAATAAAGGCTATCTCACTATGTGCTGGGCAAGCCAAAAACATTTAAGAAGTTCCCATTGCCTTAAATATGCTATTTTAGTGATGAATGTGGCTGCCAGATCTCCCCTGATGTTATTATACTAATATCAAGATAAGATAATATTGACAGCAACAGGAGTCATAACAGATTCTAAAAATAATTTCTATTTGATTATATTGTTATGTGTAGTTTATAAATCTAAATTTTAAAGGATGCACTGTAGATATAAAGATGAATGTAAGAACTCACATTCATTGTACATGCATTATTAACCTGTAGGTTGACATTGTCAGCATATTTCAGACCAGTTAGTCTTTAGAAATTGTTTTGAGTAGGTTTTGAAAACAATATACTTGCCCTTTTATAATTGGCCCTTTGAGTACATCCTGTTTTATTTTGGTATATTCGCTAATAAAAGACTGATCACTTGACATTACATGAGGCCGTCCGTTGATTTATTTGCTCTTCTCTTTTAACTCACTTGAAGAAGAATCCCACGTCCTTACCAAGGATCTGTAGAGTCTCACATAATCTGTTGTCCCTCCGAGCTCTGATTTCATCTCCCACCACTCTCTTTCCAGGTCACTCACTTTATCCACACTAGAGATCTTCAGGGCCACTGCACTTGCTGCTTCCTCTGCCTGAAATGCTCCCTTGTTGGTTCAGGTCCCTTTTCAAATGTGTGCTCATAGGTGAAGCTTCTCCTCCACATCCTATCTAAAATAGCAGGCCCCTCTTGCTACCATCCCTTCACCTGTGGCTTCATGTTCCTTCCCACATCTATCATTACATGACATGTTACCTCATTGGCTCTTTGCCTGATTCCCTCCACTGCAACTAAAGATCCTTGGGAGTGGGGACTTTATGATCTGCTGGATCCCCGGGACCTAGCAGGACGTATTTACATAATAGACATCCAGTAAATATTGTATTTCAGAAAAGGAAAAGTATTTCAGAAAAGGAAAAGTATACCAGCTGGAGAATTCCTTTACTCTGCAGACTAGCACAAGTCTTGTATTAAGAAAGAGCCCTGTCTTCTTTTAAAAACTAACAGAACATTAATGGAAATGGGAAGAGTAGCAAGTCTGGCAGAAAGGCAGAAGGCAAGAAAGAGTGGGTCATCGAGAAATGCAGTGCCTAGGTTGGTTCTCCAGTTTTTATTAAACTTACCAACTCAGACCATGGACTTTTCCCACACCCTGTCAGAGAGTTGAAGGGAGTGCTGTGTTGAAGACAGGAACAAGGATTCACAACACCTACTACTCTCCTGTATCTGCCGTCTTTGCTTCTATCAGTGACAACATGCTTTAGCAGGATAATTGCAAGTTTTGAAGTCACTCGTCACGTTAAAAACTTACCAACTGTTTTTAGCATAAGGGATGACGATTCTTTTCATTGTTCCTCAAGTATTTTAGTTACATTGTAGGTGTGAACATTTTGCTTTGCTTATCTTTTTTACTTGCTTATAAAATTTATATAACCATTGACTAAATCAAGTAATAAGATAATTGAAGAAAAGGCTTTAATTAATAATCTGGAGACATGGATTTTAAACTTGTATTTTGAAAAGAAAAAAACCTTTCACTTGTGGAAGCATATCCTTTAAAATTTCTCTCATTGACAAACAGTTGACAAGAAATCAGCTTATTGCATCTTTGTTTTGATGACCTCAGGTATATCATTGTGCCGATGACTGTATATATTAAGGATTCCACATGCTTGTAAAGGGTGTCTGTGAAACAGGGACTAGCAATGTTCTTATAGCTCTAGAGATCTGGAGGAGGCATCTTAGCTCTATAACATACACTTTATAACAGACCTGTCCAAAATAAAATACTACATCACAAAATGTATGTGTTCAATAAATACTGAATTAATTTTAAAGTGCTGAGTTGAAAGTATTCAAACTGTCTACATTCTGTCCACATGGGCATCTGTCATCTGTTACTTTTTTTTTTTGTGGTACGCGGGCCTCTCACTGCTGTGGCCTCTCCCGTTGCGGAGCACAGGCTCCGGACGCACAGGCTCCGGACGCACAGGCTCAGCGGCCATGGCTTACGGGCCCAGCCGCTCCGCGGCATGTGGGATCCTCCCGCACCGGGGCACGAACCCGTGTCCCCTGCATCAGCAGGCGGACTCTCAACCACTGCGCCACCAGGGAAGCCCCGGCTGCTCCTAATTTTATAGGAGGCTGGGAGCTACTGGCCAGCCATGTGCCCAGGAAGAAGAAGAAAACATGGATATTGCCAAGTAATCTCAGACTTGGCTACAATCCACCTTTCTGGTCACCAAATATCTGGTTCACTCTTGTTCCTGAACATAGAAGGCATTCACCCTTCTTCAAGGCAAACAGCCCAGGGTCCCATATGGTCCCTGTATCCAGCTCCAAATCAAGGATATCTGAATAGAGGGAAATCCTTTATCACGTCCAAATGTGGTTCCTTGTAGCCCCGTGGACTGTGAATCAACCTAACACTTCCCCGTACACGTCCAATATATAACAACCAAAAGGAAAGCATGGGAGACCCATAGCAGTTACTTGTCCATAGCATTTCTGAAATCCCCATCGACAGGCTTTATGAAGGTCACTTACCTGGAGAATAGGGAGATTCCTTGACTAGAACACTAATATTTGGGGAGAGTCCCCTTGTCTCTTGTTCTCTGTAGCAAGTAGCTCCACCATCTGGGAAGTTCTTTACCCTCTATTATCCTCTGTAGCATATCTGAAATGGGCGTGGAGGAGCCTGCGCCCTTGGGAACTGCACTGCATCCATCTCCTGCTTCCTGCTGGTGCAAGATCAGGGATCTCAACCAAGTGATTTCTTTCTCTCAAAAACTGAGTAGGCTTCGTGCGCCAGCAACCACACCCAGTATTCTTTCTCCTCAAATATGACGTATTCCTTTGCTCCTCCCTTTCAATGCAATGGCAGCTACCTTAAGGCCATCGTGCTTGGGTGGGAGGGCCAATCTGACCTTTGCCTCTAGACATTTTTAATGAGCTTTTGTTGTTCAAAGTCGTTTTAAAATTCTTTACTCCCTTTCGTTTCTACTTGTGGATCAGCCTATTTTCTCCTGAATGCATCTCTTATGATTACTTACTAAAAGCAACCAATTTCAGAAAATACACACCTTCATTCTGGCTCTTCCCAACCATGTCCCCTCAAGTTCAATGGCAGGCAGACTGCCTTTCGGGTTACCATAGGAACAGTTTTACCACATGTCTACCATGGTCTAATGAGACTCTACAGCCTTCCTTTCTACCCATCACCCATCCACTAAGTCAATGTCACATATTTTAGGGATTCTTTTCTTTAATATCAGCACTCATTCTTAGAATCAATTTTTGTATCAGTTGAGGTGAGTAGTGTTAGGACCTGTAAAAGATAAACACACAAATCTCAGTGGTTTAACAAAATCAAAATTTATTTCTTTTTTATCACTTCGTTGTTCGCTGTAAGTGATAGTAGGGCTTCTGTTTCATTTGGAAACACCAGGCTCTTTCTGTTGTGTGGCCCTGCCCTCATCTAGGTTCTCAGTGTTGGGGGAAAAGAGAGAGAATTGCATATATGAATATGTCATGGGCTGGTTGGGCCTGGGAGTGGCATTCAGCTTCTGCTCATAATCCATTGGCCAGAACCCACTCCTCTATAACAATAGCCACACCTAAATAAAAGGACTTGAAATGAAGTTTAGCTTCTTGCCTGTGAAGGAGAGGAAAACACAGATGTCAGTGAAGGGTAGCAGTTTCAGCCATAATTTCTCTGTACACATAAAAATAACCTTCCTTCTAAACATTGTGCATAAAAATATGACAGCTTTTACTATATGTTTATTATATCTGTTTATTGGACATATGACATAAAATGTTAGGAGAGATATGTCATAAGCATATTCATTCCCCTTTATTCTGGTATGGTTTCTAGTTGATTGTTCTGAATAAATCTAAATCAATCAATCATAAATAAATAAACACTATAAGCAAATTGCTACTAAAATGAGTTTGTCTAAAAGCACTTTGTAAAACTAGAACAGATTGACCATTTTGAGGAATCACAATGAACGTCAATTACCATAGTTTGGGAAAGTGGCAATGGCAAAGTGTGTACTGTTGCAGAAATGATGGCACAGTGCTTTTGTGATATTAAGCTTTACATATTTCAGATTCAGTATTTGAGAATTAAATTCAATGAGATTCCTAGAATCACAGTGAATAAGAGTGGGAAAAAAACAGTAGGAAATAAAGGGTGTGCAATGTAAGTACTGGTTACCTCATTAGTTTCTGTTATTTTTTTGAGATAGTACAGATATTTGTTCATTCAGTTATACAGGAGTGTTTTCAGTCAACCGACATTTCTTGATCACACACGATAACCCAGGGGTTGTATCAAACATCAGGGATCAGAAATTAAACCAGGCCTCAATGTGACAAGTGTTATTTGCGGAGGATGTTAGGGAGCACGTGGGAATGGCCTAATAATGTCCATGGGATGGCTCAGAGAAGATGTCCAAGCAGCAGTGAGGCTTGAACTTAGTACTGAAAGAGAACTAGGGATGATGGAAAAGTTCATTCAGGGCAAGGGAAAGAGATGAAGAGGGGCACGGACACTGGAGAGAAGCTGTGGGTTTGAGGTGCTGCAAGGTGTTCTGTAGATTAGAGCTCTGGTGAAAGATGAGTCTGGAGAAATTAGCAAAGAAATACTTGTATGTCGTGCTAGAGAGTCTGAACTTTATTCTGAAATCAATGAGAACAATGAAGAATTTTAAAGCAAGAGAGTAACATCAGATTTTTGTTTCAGAAAAATTTCTAGCTGTAAGATTTTGGTGAAAGAGTTGAAGTGCGGAAGACTAGAGCAAGGAGATAAAGAGGAGACCATTGACTTTTCTTTTTTCTCACATTGCATTCGTGAATATGCTAAGGAATGGGTTTTTCAAGTACCATGCATTTGTGATGCATTTTAGTCATACTGTAATAGAACTGTCTTGAAATTGGTTCAGGTAATGATAGTAATCAATCAACAGGAGTCATAAAACCGTTTTCATTGTTATTACTTACAGTTTTGATTGAAGAGGATTTTGTTTTCTTTTTAGAGTAGTAGTGACTTTTATTTAGTCATTTTAATGTCATATTTTATGGTACTTCCTTATCCATAGGCTTATTTATGTAATCTTTATTATTATTTATAGGCTATTTTTTCTTGATTTAACAAATCCAGTAGAATTGCTATCTCTACATAACTAGGAGGAAGGAAGTACCTTGAAAATAAGCGTTACTTTTCTGCTATATATTCATGTATTCTTAAATGGTTAAGGAAAGTAGCTAAATAATAATTGTTATCTCAACTTCAGTTGAGGTAACAGAGAACCCCGGTTTTAGGCGTCTGAATAAGTGCCCAGCTTAGCAAATATGTTAATAGTAATGTATGTATGTAACATTAATGTTTGTATTCATACAGTCAGCGAATATTTATTGAGCAGTTGAGTACCTGCTCTGTGGTAGGTTCTGGGATGCACAAGAGGTCTCTGCCCTCATGAGATTTCTGTCTCTTGGAGATAAAAGGCCCTAAATAAATCATCTCCCAATCAGATTCAGTCATGCTTGTCTAACTGCTACTCTGATGTGATAACGGTTCAGAATTAATGTTTGCCAAGCTTAGTGAGATCCATGGCTTCCTAGTATGGAATCCAGTTTCTGATGGGGGCACCTTACGGGACGGCTAAGCTCAGAAATGATAGTTTGAGATACATGGGACAGGTCGGTTGATGGGTTAGACTTAATGGTGTAGTAAACTTGGAATCTGAATTCTGGAGCTGTCACTTACTAGCCTTATGACTAGGGCAAGCAGCCTAATCTTTCTGAACCAGTTTACTCATCTATAAATTGCTAAGAATATTAATTTATTCATCGATTGAACAACAGGCATTTATTGGAGGCCTCTGCTTTGCTGGTTTAACCTACCTCACAGGTCTACAGTTGTAACTAAAGGAAATATCATATGAAAAGCCCCAGGCACATACTAAGTATTCAAGAAAATTAGTTTCCTCCCACCTCAACTCATTTTTTTTCTTTACTGGGTATTATCTTCCATTTTGTAAGTGAGAAACCCCTGTGCCCAGGAATGGCCACGTTGTAAGAAGAGGTGGTTCATACCACCTAGTCTTATGAAACTGAATTGAATAGAATTCAACCAAGACTGATTGTACAAAGTCAAATAAATCATTCCAATAAGAAAAACACTTTTCTAGAAGGAATGTCTATTTGGAAAGTCCAGGACCACATGGCTTCACAGGTGAATTCTACCAAACATTCAGAGAAGAGTTAACATGTATCCTTCTCAAACTATTCCAAAAAAACTGCAGAGGAAGGAACACTTCTGAACTCATTCTGTGAGGCCACACTCTGATACCAAAACCATACAAAGATATAACAACAACAAAAAAATTACAGGCCAATATCACTGATAAACATAGATGCAAAAGTCCTAAACAAAATACTAGCAAACAGAATCCAACAGTACATTAAAAGGATCATACACCGTGATCAAGTGGGATTTACCCCAGGGATGCAAAGATTTTTCAATATCTGCAAATCAATCAGTGTGATACACCACATTGACAGATTGAAGAATAAAAACCATATGATTATCTCAATAGATGGAGAAAAAGCTTTTGATAAAATTCAACATCCATTTACGATAAAAAAAACTCTTCAGAAAGTGAACATGGAGGGAACATACGTCAACATAATAAAGGTCGTATATGACAAACCCACAGCTAACATCGTACTCAACAGTGGAAAGCTGAAAGCTTTTTCATTCAGCTTAATATCAAACAAACAAACAACCCAATCAAAATATGGGCAGAAGACCTAAATAGGCATTTCTCCAAAGAAGACATACAGATGGCCATCAGGCGCATGAAAAGCTGCTCAACATCACTAATTATTAGAGAAATGCAAATCAAAACTACAATGAGGTATCACCTCACACATGTCAGAATGGCCATCATCAAAAAACAGACCACAAATAATAAATGCTGGAGAAGGTGTGGAGAAAAGGGAACCCTCCTACACTGTTGGTGGGAATGTAAATTGGTGCAGCCACTATGGAGAACCGTATGGAGGTTCCTTAAAAAACTGAAAATAGAGTTATCATATAATCCTGCGATCCCACTCCTTGGCATTTGTCTGGAGAAAACTCTAATTTGAAAAGATACATGCAACCCAGCGTTCATAGCAGTATTATTTACAAAAGCCAAGACATGGAATCAAACTAAAAGTCCATTTACAGATGAATAGATGAAGAAGATGTGATATATATATATATAGATATAGATATAGATATAGATATATTTGAATATTACTCAGCCATAAAAAGAATGAACTAACACCATTTGCAGCAACATAGATGGACCTAGAGATGATCATACTAAGTGAAGTAAGGCAGACAGAGAAAGCAAAATGTCATATGATGTGACTTATATGTGGAATCTTAAAAAATTATAAAAATGAACTTATTTACAAAACAAATAGACTCACAGACATAGATAACAAACTTATTGTTACCAAAGGGGATAGCAGGGTGTGGGGAGAGATAAATTAGGAATTCGCTATTAACATGTACACACTACTGTATATAAAATAGGTAAACAACAAGGACCTACCATATAGCACAGGGAACTATACTCAATATCTTGTAATAACCTATAATGGAAAAGAATCTGAAAAAGAATGTATATATATGTGTGTGTGTGTATATATATATATGTATAACTGAATCACTTTGCTGTATGCCTGAAACAAATACACTATAAATTAACTATACTTCAGTTTTTTTAAATGGTTAAAAAACTAAAAATAAACCAAAAAAAACCACTACACGAAGCATATACTCTATCAGCCAACTTACCATAAAACCCCAAAACAAACAAACAAAAAAGGATCTGGAGGTTGCATATGTCACTTTACACATCTTGCGGACTCGGCCACATGGCCATACCCGTTGTTTGGAAGATAAGGAATTCTTTAATGGAATAATCACATGTCCTGCTAAACTCCCAGAGACTCTGTTACTAAAATGAAAAAGAGGAGAAATGGATGTAGGGGTTCAGTCTGCCACAGAAGCCAAATTAGGATCAGAAGCCTCCACGGTAAGAGTATAAGATAATAAAAATACACAAACACATGTGCAAAATCTCCTGGACAAGGAGAGGCTTTGAATACTGACCCTAAGCCAGAGTTCTGGAGCCTGGGTTACCCACAGCAGTGCTTGTGGGTGCAGAAGATGGAGTGAAATGTAGTCCAAGAAGAATCAAGTGCCTTGATTTGTATTTGACAAGAGAGAACTCTGGCAGTGTTCAGAGGATAGATTGGAAGGGAGAAGGGAAACCAAGCAGAAGGCTCTTAGAATAATCTAGACAAGGAATGATGAGACAGTGGTGGCAGAGATGATTTCAAGAGATATTTTAAGAATTAGAATCAGAGGGCTTCGGAACATTTATCGGGTGACATAGGCTAAACTGTGGTTGCAAGTGGAATTTTAATTAGAATTCCCAAGGCTTAGGAATCTTCATCAGTTAGGATAGGCTGAACTGTGATTACAAATACACCCCCAAATTATTTAATGGCTCAAAGGTAATAGGAGTTTATTTCTCACCCATGTGATAGACCAAGGCACGTGCTTCCGGTTGGCAGATAGCTCTCCTCCACACGATGTTTCAGGAAATCAGGCTTCTTACACCTCAGATCGCTTTTAATTTGTTATATTTTAAGAAACACATTTTGTTCACTGGCATATATAGCAATAGAAATAATACTGTTGTTGAGTTTATAACTCTAAATTGAAAGAAATGAAACAAAATAAGAATAAACAGATTATAGGAGTATCCATGGGGGAGACTCTCTGTGATACAAGGAATATCTCCTGGTTTTTAGCAGCATTCCATTGGGAGTTTCAGAAAATGAAATATTGCTACTCGAGTTTCACTGGTTTTCCACAGAAGATTTAACTTTGCTTTCCTAGAACCTTGGTGTTAATTTCCCAGATACATATAATCAGTAAATGATGCTCTGCCCCATTTTTAAAAATTGTATTCATTATTTACCCAAAAAGAAGAAAAATATAATTTAGAAATATTTCCTTCAAACTTATTAATAAAAATGGTCTTGGTGTTTGACACGGTAATTTTTAGTTTCCTGAAAAACACACTTATGTGGAATGGCTCATTCTCTGTCAAGGGCATGGAAGTGAAATCTTATAGATCCTTGACTTTTCTCAGAGAAAGTTGAGAAATCCCCTCATTTTAAAGGTTGAAAAACTACAGACAAGAGCAGTTAAATGACTTTTCTAAGACCACACTGCTTATAAGAAGCAAAAGTGACTTTGGTCAGTATTCTTTCCAGCACAGGACTTACTGTGAGCAGTGTCACAGAATCCACAAAGAAGAAAATTTCGGGGTCAGTGGAGTTAATAACACTCACTGTGACCCACAGATGGAAGGGGCTGCAGTCTAAGAAAAAGCCATTGAAAGCAGTGATGAAAAGTTACTAGTGACTAATACGTTCTTGTTGTATAAAATGATACAACATATATGGAAGCCAAAAAAAGTTACTAGTGACACTCAAGGCAACAGTCTCAGAAAAGTATTGAGATAGCCAGAAGAAAAAGGATTGAGGAGAGTATAGATATTTAGGGTATAAAATTTTAATATTCTGATATTTTTTACATGCGAAAGTTCAGTGCTTAACATTTTTTTAAAAAAATTATATTTGATCTTGTTTGGTTAGGATGGCTGTAAAAACATAGTAACATATTCTAGAAGAATTCCAGAGAAAATTGTTTCTCCTTAGGTAAAAATCATGCTTAAAGGATGAGTATATTTGTACCTCCAAAGTCTGTTCTCTGATCACTGGTCACAGAGGGAGCTCCCAGGGGTGGGAGGAGCAGAGCCGTTTGGAAAGAATGACTGTGACATCCAGAACACGCTTCTCTATTGCAGTTGTTCTTATGCCATAGATTAATATACAATTAATTAATATTCACAATTAGAGCAGTATTTGTCTAAATCTGTGTGAAAAAAATGTAAGTAACCACCCCCCTTCCATGTTGTAGTTTACCAAAACTTCCAGAAGTTACCAGGAAATTGCTTGTAGATACCACCTATAATTTATGCCGTGTGTGCAGGGGAACCTGAGTGAGCTGTATTTACCCCAAATACGTGTATTATTTTTTCTTACATATTCAGAACTCTGCATTTACAAGAGAAAAATAAGCCAAAAAATTATTCATAAAAATCAATAGTCTGTTCCTGTCATTTACACCTTCTCTATACGGTGTGTCTGGAAGTTTCTTCTACTCCTCAAAGAAAGAAATTTATTTAGTTCAGTCCTATACCGCATTTTATCACAGTATTAGTTTTCATTCATCTCTGTGCTGTATCATGGTAACTTCATTAACCAACAATTTAAAAATCACTGGAATATTTGTATTCCTCATTATGGAAAAAGATTTTAGTTTCCTTTTATTTTATAACATTAAACCATATGTGATTATAAGCTTTTTGCATTTTAATTTTAATATAGTTATTTAACCCTATGTAATGTTTCCACTGTAGGGCATTATAAATCTCAAAAAAACAAAAAATGAAGAAGGAACAAGACAGTGTAAGGAATAATTTTAATGTATAAATAAGGTACCTGTTTTGAAGATTTTTAAATCATTAATAAAAATAAATGTGTATAAAGATATAATCTATTGCTCTGAGTGTGCTTTGAACTCCTCTATTTTTACAGGCCTCTTTCAAGTGTGAAGGACCTTGTTATAGAACAGATATTTTCTCTGTTGTATTTGGTCAACAAAAGTAGCTAGCTTTAAATGTTTGTAGAAGGATTGAATACCTTCAGGAAGATCCACCCTAAATTTGAATTCTTTTTAACTGTTCACACTTAATATTTATATTCACTTCTCTTTTTCTCTTTTGTCTTTTTCGTCTTTCTTTTCATCTTCCTCCTTCTCCTTCTCTTTCTCCATAAGACTGAGTTTCAATTTCACATTGTTTTTGATTAGGAGTTAGCATTATTGAATAAGTATAAGCCCCTGAAAACAGGAATAGCTGTTTCTGTTTCATTATGTACTAGGTTTGGGATAAGACTGATTTAAACTTGTTAACCAGGAGGCTCATTTATTCTGAAAATGAAAAACAGGACATTCATTACTATATGGCTATTTACATTTTAAAGAGCTTTCATACTATTTTAAGGAAAGGAAGACTGCCATCTTGTGTGTGCTGTGTTTATTGCTGCACAAAAGGGGACCCATTCAGACAAGTTTAGTTCTATGTTGGACTTAAATTACATTAAAGGCTAAATAGTCACACAAAATGTTGAAATGCTCAGATGTCCTGACTCAAATAAACAAACAAAAACCATAGCTTGGGGACATGTTTTTCTTTATTACATGAAGAAACATTATACAAACCATCTAATTCCTCTTTTTCAAACAATTTGATCCTAGGATTCAGATATATACAATGAAAATTCCCTAGATCTAAAATACTCTAGAAGTTTTAAAACACAGAATTTATAATTATAAGATAAAATAATAATGTTTTAAAATAAATTCTGAAGTTAATGCTATCTGATAAAATGAATGTGTGAAAGGTTGCTCTTGAATATGATTAAATCTGAATTTTATTTTAGGGCTAACACTTCCTAGTTTCTTCTTCTATATTTATTTTCCCTGTTTACATTTTATTATCACCATAAAAAAGATTGTAATGAGGGTCACAGTCCAGCGAATAACAGCAAAGCACAGGTTGCTAGAAAATGCCTGAGAACGGCCAAGGGTGCAGTAGAAATGCCTTAACTTTGAAGAGCAGAACCACAGGCCTCACAATAGTAATTTGATAAGTGTTTGTGCCATCTTGTGGTTAAATGCAATATTGCAACAAAACAGCACTGGCACTTGAATTTACTTTTTGAGTTTTTTGAACCAACAAACTAAATCTCGTGTGTGTGTGTGTGTGTGTGTGTGTGTGTGTGTGTGTGTGTGTGTGTGTGTGTGTAATATATTTGTTAAAGGCTAACCACAAGTTAGTGGCTTGGATTTACTTGGAGTTTTATTATAATAAAATGACTTGAATTCACTGGAAAATCTATTACAATAAAAGAACCTCCAAAACATGTGAAACTTCCTCATCTCTGAAATATAATAAGGTAGCATTTCCCAAAGAGAGATCAGGGATTATTAGTCCTGAAGGATACACTCAAGATAAATAGGCTCTACGGTCAAAGACCTGTCATATCCCCTTGGAGAGTAAAAGTGCACATTGTCTTATTTAAAAGCTATAGATGGGCTTCCCTGGTGGTGCAGTGGTTGAGAGTCCGCCTGCCGATGCAGGGGACACGGGTTCATGCCCCGGTCCAGGAAGATCCCACATGCCATGGAGCGGCTGGGCCTGTGAGCCATGGCTGCTGAGCCTGCGTGTCCAGAGCCTGTGCTCCACAGCGGAAGAGGCCACAACAGTGAGAGGCCCACGTACCACAAAAAAAAAGCTATAGAAAATTAATCTGTTTAATTTTGTATTAAATCAGCATTTTCCAAATATGCTTGGCCACAGAATTTCTTTTTAAAATACAAATAATACCTATTAATATTACCAGGTAATAAAGTGACTACCTTTCAACATAAAAGATTAGAGCATTAGGTACAAATCTTTTACTGAAACTAAATTAAAAGAATGATGTCTCCAGTTCTGTGTTGGAATCACAAGCTGAAGGTCTTGAACTTTAAATTAAGGACTCTCAGTCCACAAAGGTCCCTCAGTTACATTAATAAGTAAACTATTAGAAATTCCTTAAAGAGTTTTGACTACTAAAAAGTTATTAAAATTTAATAATAGCACCCAGAAGCCTCTGAATGATAGTTGGAAAGGGAGAAATGTAGCAGATTTTATTCTATGGAGTCAAAACACAGCGGGAAAAGTCTGACTTACCATGTGTGTGCATCTGGAGCTGTTTTCCTGTACTTATGACTGTGAAATTTGCTGACATATGTACCATCTCCAATCCAGGTTATCCTGTGGCCAAAGCCACACATTTACAATATACTTCACCATCATAATATCTTTTCAAAGTCCCTTAAAACAGCCTTTCTCTCTTTTTTATACCAATCCCTGAGGGCTTAGTGCCTATCAAAGAGTCAAAACTCTGTCCCTAAACCTTTACTTAACCCTTAGACCAACTCTTGTTTTCTGGATTGTTATTTCTTCAGGCCATTGGATATTTACTGCCTCAGGCGGCATCAAGGATACGATACCAAGCGTGAAAAATGTTGTTTGGAGGTGGCCTAATGTAATATTTAATTTCAAGTTCCAGCATCCTAGCTGTGTGACTTTGGGGAATTTACTTACCTGTTCCACACTATATATTTGTATGTAATACCACTTTAGGGTATTCAATAAATGCCAACAGAACAAATGAAACATGGTTTCCTCACCCGTAACCTAGGTAACACTACAACTCACCTCACAGGCTCATTGGGTGGTATGTTATATTTGACATAGTACGTGTTCGGTAAATGTTAACAAGAGTGATCTAGATTCCTTTTTGTAATTTAAGTTCTGCCATCAAGACCTAGTGGATCACCCAGCAGGATTCTAGGAACGAGTTGTCCCTAATTCTAAGGGGATTTTGACAGTTAGTATAGACAGTGGTTGAGGAAAATGTTTCTGATAAGGAGCAAGAAACAGATTGCTTCCGAAAAAGATTTACATTTGAGTGTATAGGCTTCTGTGCTAAATCATAAGTTATGTCAGTTGTTTGCATAATAGCTAAATTAAATAGTGTGAGATACTAATATCAATAACTGTTAAGAAACACAGTCCAACTTCCTTGAAGTCACTTTTCTTGTAAAAGGCTTATTCATACCTATTTTGGACCAAAGAGATACAAGATTGTTATACCTTGAAGGGGGTGAACGGTTTATGATGATGTGCCAGAGAGAGAATTAACTGGACTAGGCTCCAGATTTGAGTTCTAGTCTGACCTGGAGCAAACCACTTGACCTTTCCTACTTGTCTCATCTGTAAAACGGAGGCAGTAGTTAGACTCACAGAGGCCTTAGGGTGATTAAGACAGGTAATAAGTGTGAGAGTTTTTTAAGTGAGGATAAGTTACTTGTTGATATTGGCACGATTTGTAGTATCTAAATGATTGTTCAACGTCTTTACATAATACTTCTGTGATGGTGTTTTAGAGTTAAAAAAGGAAAATATGGATGTCCATGTTTCCTAAAAAGCTGAACAGAAGGAACCCTGGACTTGGCATCTGAAGTGTAAATTTGCCTTTCGTCCTGTTACTTGTTAGCTTCTTAAGTGATTGGTACAAGTCACACTGAATCTCCGGTTGTTTCTCACCTGCAATATAGGTTGATAATATATGCTTTCACCAACTTCACAGAGTCACTTTGAGGATGTATTTAATAGTACTGTGTACACTGTGAACTGTAAGGTCATTCATTTACTCATCCATTGAACAAATCCTTACTGAGTACAGGCTCTGCCCCAGACACTGTGCCACGTGCTGGGGCAGAGTCCTGCCCTCGCGGGGGTTATAGCCAACGGGAAAATTCCTACAGCAAACTGGTAGACATACAAATTAACCTATAAGTAGCATAATGATTAGTGCTACTAAGCAGAAGAGCAAATGTCAGGAGAAAGTGACAAAGAGAGCTAATTCAGATTGGGATGGTTGAGGAAGGCATTCCTGAGCAAATTATATTTAAACTAAGGCCTGGAAGATAAGAAGTGTCAGCCAGGCAAAAGGGGAAGAGAGTGGGAAGGAGGGACTTTTCAAGCAGAGAGCCTGGCTGGAATATGTGAAGACTGGAAGAAACAGAGGGGAACTTCTAGTAACAGGAAAGCTGGAAGAGAGTAGGGGCCAAAAATGAAGGTGGAGAAACAGCAAGTTCTGTATACCATGTTAGAGATTTTGGATTTTATTATAGGTATAGTTGAAAGGTGTTGAGAGGTGTTAAGCAAAGAAGAGGGAAGATTAAATTTGCAGGTTTAAAAGCTCAGTCTGGCTGCCATATAGAGAATTAATGGGGGAGGACACGGAAGTGTGGAGAGCCCCGTTAGGAGGCTATCATTGTAGTTGCACAGCACAGAAATCATGGTAGCTGAACTAGAAAGGAAGAGAATTAATCCGACTTGGTGGTGTCCTGGATGGAGAAGGAGGTATGGAAAGTAATTGTCCTGCGTCTTGCTTGAGGAACTGTCAAATAATGGAGCCTTTAACAACCTGACAAAGCCTGAGGGAGGATCGAGGCCTATGTTAACACTGGAATGTCTATTATGTATCCAAGTGGAGGTGACAAAAGTCAGCAAGAAGAGAGGTCTGCCACCCACATCGTTAAGTCATTAAGTCATTCAATTATTCACCAAATGTTTATTGAGGAACAATATGTCTAATTCTGTACTAAGTGCTGGAGGTTTAAAACACAGTGATACAAATGGCTCTGATCTCATGGAGCATATTGTATTTTAGCAGCTGGTAGTAGCTGCATAGGTGATTTTGAAAATCAGAGACAAAACTGCATGACTGAGGAAATTCAGACGGGTACATGGATGTTAATATCTCTCAAATTACGTGCTATAACACTTCCACTCCCCGGGGTGCTCAGCCTGTAGCTGGGGATCAGGGCCTTAAAAAATAGCCATTTTAACTGTTAAACATTTTGGTTCCATGGACTCCCTTAAAGAGTGCATTGTAACAGTTTAGTATTAAGCCTACATTTACATTTATAAACATTTTGTAAAGTTTGTCTTGTTATAAAATCAAGCTGTCAAAATGGGAGTTTCACAAAATGGAAAGTCGTTATTTTATTAGACCCAGGTCTAGTCATACAAAAACAAGGTCTTCAATTTACTAGGGGAATGTGGAGAGTTTTGAGAGAGCCCCCAAATGATTAAATAAGAAAATCCATATCCTATAGGGCAATCCTTATATTTAGCATAGATATTTATGGGTCATGGAGGTGAGTGGAGTATTGAGGAGGAATATAGGTAGTGAGTTTAAGTATATCAGCCTCATAATTTTAATACCTAACATTTACATGGTGCTTTACAATTTTCTGAGCCCCACTCATATTTTTCTTTAAATCGTGTAGACCATAGTTATCAACTATAGTTTCAGGTTGGACAAAACAGGAAGAATTACAATTTTATTCTAAGGGAGTCAGGTCATGTGTAAAGAATTATTTTCTGAGGTTGAAGATTGTCACGCACTGGAGTGGTTTCCTTGGGGATGTTCCTGATTCACCTTTTTAGGAATCCTTAATAACAGCATAGAGTTATGAGGCCAAGATTGATGTTATTCATCGGTCAAAATGAGAAATGGTATAACATAAATGAATGTATATAGAGGCCCTTCCCTCTTGAAGTTGCAGGGAAAAAAAAAAACAAAGCACAGGCGTTAGAGCCACACAGCCTTGGTTGGAACCTTCACTCCATCTCTTGCTGGCTGTGTACCCAAGAGCAACTGATTTGATTGCTCTTAGTTCCTTTATCTTCATAGAGAGCTTAGGAGGTATTAATGGATAACATGAAGTACCCAGGTTATTCAACAATCATTTGTGCCCTTCCTCCTGATGCCTTCCTCTGGGGCATCCTTCCTTAGCATTCTAAAATTGAAACCTGTGAACAAAATACGGGACCAAGGATAAAATTGATACCTGTGAAGAAAATATGGGACCAAGGATAAAACTGAAGCTCAATTTAAGACTCACCTTTTCCAAAACCCATTAAACTAGTGTAAATTTTTAGCAGCATATATGTCTAAAACTTGTTAAATCAGCCAAGATCATGGGTCATCTTTTTTATAGTTGACCAGATGAAACGTCAGATTAATCTCTATCATATACAACATGAATTAAATTTATAAATGCAGCATGCAGTAGAGTTTTAAAATACCAGAACAGGGTTACAGTATTAAGATCAGAAGATATAATAATAATAATTTTATTATTATTTACTGTCACTTGAATATTTAAGGGAAAATTTAGGAAAAGGCACTCAATCCTTATTTTTCTCATGTGATAAGGTTTACTTAAATTTTATTCCTTTAAATACTTTCTAATGTTTAGATGAGCTATTCTCTTGCTTCTGTAGAAAAGCACGATTAACATGGATCAATTTGTATCTCTTTAACAGGGACAAGTGATCCATACGTGAAGTTTAAAATTGGAGGAAAAGAAGTTTTTAGAAGTAAAATAATACACAAGAGCCTCAATCCTGTGTGGGAGGAGAAAGCTTGCCTTCTTGTTGAACATCTTAAGGAACCATTGTACATAAAGGTGAACCATTTATTTGTTTTTCCCTAATGTAATCTGATACAGAAATCCCCGTTTAATGGTTTTTTATAATGTCTGTCTGTCTGATTTTTCACCAGAGGTATATTCTGCTATGCGCAATTCTAATCTGTTGGTGATGTGATAGAAATGAGCTATAGGGGAGGGGGAGCTGGTGGGAGCATCTTTCTTCTGGACAGTTCTATTGCCAGTTATAGTTAGGAGAATTATGAAGTCTTATCTCCTCCTGCTTGGTGCAGTTAACTGATTTAGCGCACTTTGGGAACATATAAAAACAAGACTCCATATAATCTAGCAGGAAGAGCTTACACAGAACACACCTTTTCTGTTTAAAAATTATAGCAGGGGAGACTTCCCTGGTGGCAGAGCGGTTAAGAATCCACCTGCCAATGAAGGGGACATGGGTTTGAGCCCTGGTCCAGGAAGATCCCACATGCCGCGGAGCAACTAAGCCTGTGTGCCACAGCTACTGAGCCTGTGCTCTAGAGCCCACAAGCCACAACTACTGAGCCTGCATGCCACAACTACAGAAGTCCATGCGTCTAGAGCCTGTGCTCTGCAACAAGAGAAGCCACCACAATGAGAAGCCCGCGCAACACAATGAAGAGTAGCCCCTGCTCGCTGCAACTAGAGAAAAGCCCACGCACAGCAACGAAGACCCAACGCAGCCATAAATAAATAAATAAATATTTTAGAAAGAATTATATCAGGGATCTACCATTCCTGGTTGCAAACAAAATGCTTTACTTGGAAGGTGAGGAGGGTAAACATAATAGAGGAAGGAAAACTCCTGTCTCTATTACATTACCAAAGATGGGGGGAAAAAAAAGTATTTCCTTTCATTTGATGTAGTTAGAAAAAGAAGAAGAATTTATGGAGTTAACCTTAATTCCTTATTTTACTTTCAAACCTGACTTCCCTTTAATTCATATCTCTAGGTACTTATATTCTTTTTGACTCTTATGTTCTGACTATCCATGCAGTGACCAAACCTTTTTCTGCTTTTACCACATCACATGCCCCATCCTTTTCTCTAAATTGTCACAACTGGCACGTGAGCCCCAAAGATCACTTGATCACTGTTTCAGCAATCTCTGGGCATCCTTCTTCCCCTCAAATCTTCATTTGCATTGCTTCCAGTTGTTTCTGTTTTCCACAGAAAGGAAAAAGTAATCAAGATGTTACTAAAATCATAGCAGGGCCATTTATCAAATCGATGAAAAAGAGAACTACAAGTATGTAGTTGATAAGTTTCTAGAAGTCATTATGGGGAGCATAGGCCTGTATTTGCTTAAGAAATTGTCTCAAATGGACAATGGCTAAAGGAAATCAGTTAAATAGAATTAGTGAGCTATCTTTTAGTGTTCAAAAATCATGACCCGGGCTTCCCTGGTGGCGCAGTGGTTGACAGTCCGCCTGCCGATGCAGGGGACACGGGTTCATGCCCCGGTCCGGGAAGATCCCACATGCCGCGGAGCGGCTGGGCCCATGAACCATGGCCGCTGAGCCTGCGCGTCTGGAGCCTGTGCTCCGCAATGGAAGAGGCCATAACAGTGAGAGGCCCGCGTACCGCAAAAAAAAAAAAAAAAAAAATCATGACCCAAGAATTATTAATGTGAGAGTAGAGAGAAAGAAATGTCTACATGAGAAAAAAGGAAATACCTTCATAATAAAGAACTGAGATAAGGGGAAAAAAGGAATTTTTTAAAAGACAAGTAGGATTAAGGAAGCTTATTCCTAGGGAGGTTTAGAAGAAATAAGTTAGAGCAGCTGCAACCATGAAGGAAATGGATAGGAAAGGAAAGCAGGGTTAATAAGGATAGCACTGGACCATTGGGATCTCATATAATGTCCCTTAAGAGAAAAATTATGGAAGAAAAGGATTAATTTCTAATTGCGTTTGCTGTGAATCTGTTTCTTTAATGGGATATTACTCTATGACGGAAGCATGTAGATTTCCAGTCTTTAAAGCGGTTACAAATGAATGTTCCAGTGTTACATTAGGTAATGGCTGGGTCCCTCTGCTATTCTTTTGTGTTCAAGAATGACATTCATCTGTGCAGAAATCCAGATGTCAAATGTGTATTTCAAAAGGAATATCATAATAGGCTCAAAAGCAAACAAAAATCTGAAGTACACAGAAAAAAATGGTGGCAGAAATTTTTGTTTTGGTTTAAGAGAGCAAGAATAGATACCCTTACATACTGAAAACAGAGACTGTAACACTGCCTATAGACCAAAGGCCTGGTTAATGTCACACTGGGAACAAAGAAGTTAGGAGAGAAAACCCAAGGGTGGTTTTTGTTTTTTACCACTTTGAGTTTCCAAAGTACAACATTATGTAGCCACAACTTAACTTCCACCTTACAGAAGAAGATACATAGTGAATTGTAAAAGATTTGACACTTTTTTTTACATTTCTACATAATAAAATATAAGTTAAACAGAAATCATACTGGCCTCTCAAATACTAGTACAAACATAAAATAACAAGACTTTATTTTTATGAATGCTTTATACTTTTTAATATGCTTTGATCTTTTTCATTTGATTTTCATTTTCTGGACCATGCATAGGGCTTCTTTTGAAAAAAATTTTCTGACTTTCACCTTTACTTTTCCCATGTTTTGTGTTATCTACTTTTTGCCTAATGTGGGACACACAAAGACCTAAATAATATACATTGGTGGAAATGATATTTTAAATTACTAGAATTTCATGAAGATTGCATTATTTTCATCGTCTCTACATAGCTCTGTGTGATTGACTTTTATATGTTGCCCATATCCTCTGTGATAGGAAATTAATCTTGCCTGAAAGATTTCTTAGGGACTAACTGATTCTATAGTGACAGGTAATATGAAAATGCATCCATGAACTAGATGATTAGAAAATATTGTCTTCAACCCTCCTCTCTATGGTTCAATGAAAAAGAAGTCCACGTGCACACTGTAATCTGATTTCTATCAGTGTAAAGATTACCAAGGGAAACAAAATTCAGTTCTAAGCTAAGGTTATAAAATCACACTGAAGTTACAGTACTTGTAACATTTCTAGTAAAAACAAATTTTAAAAAATCTTGGTAGAGTCATTTTTAAATACTACACAAAATAAATAAATACACTTTCCAATTGGTTGGAATTCATGTAGCTTTTAATTTTGGTAAAAAGAGAATATTCCTTCAGTTATGAATGACTTCACAGTAAGGGCAGGTATAAAAACAAGGCTGCAGGGATGGGCTTGAAACATATTTATCGTAGGGTAGCAGTAGAATCTGGGAGTTAAATGCAGTGCTTCTAATTGAGATAAGAGCTGCTGGAGCCTGCTCTGTGTCCACAGAGATGCTCCAGCACACATCTTAAATAATAGAGTAAATTCAGCATCCATTGCAGTTGAATTAAATTCAGATTCTCCATTGTAATTTCACTGACACTATTATTCCAGGTACATGTTGAGCACCCAGAATTACAGTGGAAAGAGGTAGAAGTAATCTAAAAGGAGAAATGTAAATTGTTGCTTGTTTGGCCTAATCATGAGCTACAAGAGCTAAATTGAAAGTGCTCTTCTAAATAATAGAAAGATTTTGATAACTAGAAAAACTATTCTGTTTGGAGCCATAGTACTGATTCTAAGATTGTCATTTTAACAAACTTGATAGTTCCTTAAATAACTCACATCTATCCAAGCTTAAGATTTAAAATTGAAAAGGTACTTAAAGCATGGGTCAAGCTAAGGACCATATAGCTGTCTTGTCCAAAATTATTTCTCAGTAGGTTCTAAGGGTCCTAAAAAGAATTTTATATACCAACGACCCTCAACCCTGACTGTACATCACTTTAAATATGCTCTGTGTCTGAAATCCATTACAAAATTTGAATCTGACCTCTTCTTAGCCCGGGCATTTAGGGGCAAGTAACATAAATATTTTAAGCTTTGGATTCCTTATCTGACAAATGGAAACAATACTTTGTTCACTGAGTTGTATAAGAATGAAATTTAAAAATCTGTATGATATGTTTAACACAGTGCCTTATATATGGTAAATGTTGAGTAAACATTAATCGTCATTAACTCTGCTTCTTATTGCAGTGGGAGTGCCTCTCCTATTTCATCACTCTTCTATGTTCTATATTTTCTGACACTTCACCTAGAGTAATGCTCCCTCTGACAAATAGTTTATAGAGCTTGGAACCAAACTGCATAGCAAACGATTTCATTAAGGAATGGATTCTGGTGTTTCCATTCTTCCCTGTGTTTATGCCTTTGCTGAGTAATAGGAATTGAGAACTATTGTAAACATCTAGCATTAGGACGGTAGAAAAGAGTCTCCCCATGAGAATAAACAGAGTTTGAATGTTGACTCGCCCATTTGGGCTGTCTATGCCGATCAATTCACTGGATTCACAGCCTTCCACTTCATATGTGTAGGTGAATCCCAGGTGTTCTCATGGATTGTATGTCACTGTGGTCACCCCAAGATTTTAATCCTTAAGGCTGATACAATCAGAAGAGATTGCACAAGAGAAATTTCTCTAATTTTGGTGTAAATTTTATGTTGTAAAATACACTACTGCAGCCACTTGCAAATACCAAGGTGTCAGTTGTATAAGATATGCCACTGAGCAGATGACTAAAGTTCAGAAGTGTAATTGATCAAGGAGAATATTTACTGCGGGAGTGCTGTGCTTTCTACAACAAATGCACTCCTGAAAGGTTGTAAGTAAATCAAATGACTATAAATTGAATAATTTAAAAGGCATTAGAGGAGCTTATAACTTAAATAAATCCCTTGTGACTCTTCTAATTTAAGAATCCCTTTGTAAAGCAAGGGATTTTTTTTTTTTAATATCAACTTTTTACATATTAAGTTTGTTTAAATTGCAGTACACCTGTACTAGAGAAAAGAAAACAGTAACTGATACAAGGCTTCTGTACATGCTACTCCCTCAGCTTTTTTTTTTTTTTGCGGTACACGGGCCTCTCACTGTTGTGGCCTCTCCCGTTGCGGAGCACAGGCTCCGGACGCGCAGGCTCAGCGACCATGGCTCACAGGCCCAGCCGCTCTGTGGCATGTGGGATCTTCCCGGACCAGGGCACGAACCTGTGTCCCCTGCATTGGCAGGCAGACCCCCAACCACTGCGCCACCAGGGAAGCCCCAGCTTGGAGCTTTTTAACTGTTGTGTCAAGGATTGGGCAGAGGGATGCTGAGCTACGGGTTCTCTCAGCCCAGTGCATTCTCACCTCCTGGAGAGTCCAGTGGTCTGGGTCATCCTTTCAAGAGCAGACTTACCTGTTTATGCTCATTTACTCCAGTGAGCAATACAATGATTTTCTATTTGAAAAGGTCAGAAACACAACTCTAAACTCCATCTATTAACCCTTTTATCAATCTTAAAAGCTTTCCCTGATCTCCAATGTAATTTTTTTCTTTTTGTACCCTGTTCTTTTCTTTACAGCAGTCATCTAAGTTTGTAATTCTATCACCTGTGCACTTCCTTGTTTAACATCTGCCTCCCTCACTAAACTATAAGCATTGACAATGTGAGATTTCCTCACCACAGTTTACTCAATACCTAGCACAGTGTCTGGCACATAATAAGCATTTAATCAGTGTTGACCAAGGAAATAAATGAGCAAGAAAATGTTTAAATGGATGGAAATTAGCCAACTCCCATTCACTTAGAGTTCTTTGGAAATGACCCCATCTGATCTAGCTCTGAGCTCTCCCTCCAACTTCCTTCCTCTCTCCATCTTTCTCAGTCTGCTTCAGCCACACTGGCTGCTGGCTGATCCTTGAACATGCTAATCACTTGCTGTTTCCTCCACCTGGTGCGCTCTTCCCATTCCAGTGTCACTCTAATGGCTTAATCGTTCTCATCATTGTAGTCTCTACAAAATCACACTTCCTCTGAGAGGCCTTCCTGGACTCCCAATTTAAAATATCAGCTTGAAATGTATATTCTCATTGAATGCTTATATCACTCAGCATCATGGGTTTTTTACTTTTTTAAATTAGTTTTTATTGGAGTAGAGTTGCTTTACAATGTTGTGTTAGTTTCTGCCGTGCAGCAAAGTGAATCAGTTACATGTATACGTATATCCACTTTTTTTTTAGATTTCTTTCCCATTTAGGTCACCACAGAGCATTGAGTAGAGTTCCCTGTGCTATACAGTAGGGTCTCACTAGTTATCTATTTTATACATTGTGGTACATATATGTCAATCCCAATCTCCCATTCATTCCACCCCCCCTTTCCCCCCTTGGTAACCAGTAGTTTCTTATATGAAATTATAGAAAAACAAAGCAAATCTATGAAACAGAAAGCAGATCGGTGTTTGCCAAGGGCAGAGCAGGTGAGGAAGAAGAATGTCGAAAAGGATCATGAGGGAACTTTGGGAATTATGGAATTGTCTTCCACCTTGACTGTGTCAGTGGTTGCATAGCCATAGACATTTGTCAAAACTCATTGAACTGTACCATTAAAATGGATGTATGTCCACTCCTGGATATATATCCAAAGAAAATGGAAACACTAATTAGAAAAGACACATGTACCCCAATGTTCGTGGCAGCATTATTTATAATTGCCAAGGTATGGAAACAACCTAAGTGTCCATCAGGAGATGGTTGGATAAAGAAGATATGGTGTTCGTGTGTGTGTATGTGTGTGTGATGGAATATTACTCAGCCATAAAAAAGAATGAAGTTTTGCCACTTGCAACAACCAGATGGACTTAGAGGGTTTTGCGCTAAGTGAAATAAGTCAGACAGAGAAGGACAAATTCTGTATGATGTCACTTATATGTGGAATCTAAAAAATACAACAAACTAATAAATATAACAAGAAAGAAACAGACTCATAGATATAGAGAACAAACTAGTGATTACCAATGGAGAAAGGGAAGGGGGGAGGGGCAAGATAGGAGTAGGGGATTAAGAGGTACAAACTACTACGTATAAAATAAATCAGCTACAGGATATATTATACAGCACAGGGAATATAGCCAATTTTTATAATAACTATAAATGGAGTATAACCTTTAAAAATTGTGAATCCCTGTGTTGTACACCTAAAACTTATATAATATTGTACATCAACTATACCTGAATAAAAAAATTTTTTTTTATTAATTTTAAAAAATTGGGCTTCCCTGGTGGCGCAGTGGTTGAGAGTCCGCCTGCCGATGCAGGAGACACAGGTTCGTGCCCCGGTCCGGGAAGATCCCACATGCCGCGGAGCGGCTGGGCCCGTGAGCCATGGCCGCTGAGCCTGCGCAAAAAATAAATAAAATAAAATAAAATATCAGCTCCCAACACATTGCCTTACACTTCTGTCTCCATGGTGCTCCTCACTGAACTGTATATATCTATTTGGGTTTTTATGGACTCTCCCAGCTGTTCAGTGTAGCGTCCAGCAGGTCAAGCACATTGCCTGTCCTGTTCATCATAGTATGAATACAAACCATGAAGGGCGCAAAGAAGATAAATAGTTTTGACAGAAGAAAGAAATACATTCTTTTCTTTTTCTTTCTGTTTTGTTGTTGTTATAACGTCACATTAATATTATGCCCTAATCATTGCTTGTGATTATAAAAATTTAACCTTAAAATAACTTTATGAAGTACTTTAATCATAATATCTTAATGTTTACTTATTTGTATGTTTAAAATGGCATTGTCCTATAATATCAGAGAATATATCTTTGATGACCTGAAAAATACAAGAAATTGGAGTCATATCTTCATCACCTACAGCCCAGTATGGAAGACATATTTGTTGAATTTCATACCAACTCACTCTGCCTTTCAGTAATGCTAATAGACCATCTATAATGAGAGGAAAATATTATAAGCCTGTGGTTCCCACATTTTTGAGGATTCACTATAATTTATTTGATTTTGTTATCACCTTTGATGTTCTACTTTATACAAATCAGTAATTTTAATTATAAAATTAAGTGTAATTTCCTTTGAATGTTTTGTGAGACCTTAGTATTTCAAAACACAAAAACAAATAAAATTTTAAAAATAAATCTTAGGAAATTTTATTGATTTTGGTGACATAGACAACCAGTATTTTATAATGAAGACGTTTTTCACTTAAAGCTTATATTGGAATTGTTTATAATAATGTCTGTGTCTTTGGCTTCATAGGTATTTGACTATGACTTTGGACTACAGGATGACTTTATGGGCTCAGCCTTTCTGGATCTCACACAATTGGAGTTAAACAGGTAACGTTTGAACTGTTGTAATATCACTACACCTTTTTATGAAACTGGGCCTGTGTAACAGAAAATGTCAGTAGATCTGGGTTCTAGTCACTGTTCTGTCATTTATGGTTGTGAGTCTTTGTGCTAGCCAGACTTTCTCAAGTATGTCTTTCTCACTTACCTGGTGGAAATAATACTTAGCATCTTCCCTCACTATCTCATTTGACAACAACTATTCAGCAGAAAAACTCTTTTTTTTTTTTTTTTTGGCCACGCCATGCAGAATGAGGGATTTTAGTTCCCCAACCAGGGATAGAACCCGTACCCCCTGCAGTGGAAGCACGGAGTCCTAACCACCGGACCTGGACTGCCAGGGAAGTCCCCAGCAGAAAAATTCTTAAGACACTTTCTTTGTCCCCCAGACTGTGCTGAGCACCAGGAATCTAGATTAAGACACGTTCCTTGCTCTCACATTGATGGTATGATTATAGTGGGGCATAAAGAAGATGATACATGTTAATCATAATTATTAATTTAAGAATGAGGCCATCACATAGGAAATAAGATGAGTACACTATGCATCGAAAATAGCAGCACTCTTATCACTTAAGCCGAAGTAGAATCTAATTTTGCCATCATCAGTAGTCCTAGGTTACCGAGGAGTAGCCCGAAAGTGGAGGCAGATTGGTTGTATTTACTCAGTTACATTAACTTATCATTGCTTGACTAGTTGTAAAGTAATGATTAGTTATAACTAATGTTATAAATATTAACCATTCCTTGCACCAAATTATGGGCTTTTATTTTTTTTAATGTATTTCAACATAGGAGCTAAGAATTGATTAATACTACAGAAGAAAAAATAGGTTTTAAAAGGTTCAGCAGTGGGGCTTCCTGGTGGCGCAGTGGTTGAGAGTCTGCTTGCCGATGCAGGGGACACGGGTTCGTTCCCCGGTCTGGGAAGATCCCACATGCCGCGGAGCGGCTGGGCCCGTGAGCCTTGGCCGCTGGGCCTGCGCGTCCGGAGCTTGTGCTCCGCAAAGGGAGAGGCCACAACAGTGAGAGGCCCACGTACCGAAAAAACAAAACAAAAAAAGGTCCAGTAGTGCTGGAATGGATTGCAAAGGAGGCTGCCAAATCATCTTTGGTGGTTTTAAAGAGATGGTTTAGATCAGGGGCCCCAACGCCTGTTAGGAACCGGGCTGCAGAGCAGGAGGGGAGCGGCAGGCGAGCGAGCAAAGTTTCATCTGTATTTACAACCGCTCCCGTCACTCGCATTACCGCCTGAGCTCCGCCTCCTGTCAGATCAGCAGCGTTAGATTCTCATAGGAGCGCGAACCCTACTGTGAACTGCACTTGCGAGGAATCTAGGTTGCACAGTTGCATGCTCCTTATAAGAATCTAATGCCTGATGATCTGAGGTTGAGCTGTGGCGGTGATGCTAGCTCTGGGGAGTAGCTGCAAATACAGATTATCATTAGCAGAGAGGTTTGACTGCACAGAGACCATAATAAATCCATTGCTTGCAGACTTATGAAGCTGCTGTATAGCACAGGGAGATCAGCTTGGTGCTTTTTTTTTAAAAATAAATTTATTTATTTATTTGTTTATTTTTGGCTGTATTGGGTCTTCATTGCTGTGGGCGGGCTTTCTCTAGTTCTGGCGAGTGGAGGCTACTCTTTGTGGTAGTGCACAGGCTTCTCATTGCAGTGGCTTCTCTTGTTGTGGAGCACAGGCTCTAGGTACACAGGCTTCAGTAGTTGTGGCACATGGGCTCAGTAGTTGTGGCTCACGGACTCTAGAGCACAGGCTCAGTAGTTGTGGCACATGGGCTTAGTTGCTCCGCGGCATGTGGGATCTTCCCGGACTAGGGCTCAAACCTGTGTCCCCTGCATTGGCAGGCAGATTCTTAACAAGTACGCCACCAGGGAAGCCCCTCAGCTTGGTGCTTTGTGACGACCTAAAGGGGTGGGATGGGGAGGGAGAGAGGGAGGCTCATGAGGGAGAGGATATAGGTATACATATAGCTGATTCACTTTGTTGTACAGCAGAAACTAACAGAACATTGTAAAGCAATTATAATCCAAAAAAGATGTAAAAAAAAACCAAAACCTATCAGTGAGTGGCAAGTGAAAACAAGCTCAGGGCTCCCACCGATTCTGCATTATGGTGAGTTGTATAATTGTTTCATTATATATTACAATGTAGTAATAATAGAAATAAAGTGCACAATAAATGTAATGCACTTGAATCATCCTGAAACCATCCCCCACCCCCCAATCCCTGGTCTGTGGAAAAATTGTCTTCCATGAAACTGGTCCCTGGTGTCAAAAACGCTGGGGACCGCTGGTTTAGATGATCATGTTATATCATGTGGCAGGAATAGTGGAAAGCAGAGTAATGGGTCAGATCACAACTTTATATTTTAAATGTAGATGAAATATAAATAGTAGAACTCCTTATATGTTGTAGTCTGAGCACAGTGGCAGCTTATTGGTGGTCTTCCAATGGTCATCTGTGCCTCAGACTGGACAAAAGCATGGCCTTTTCTATACTTCCTATGTGTTCTTCATTCCAACCCAGAGCCTAGCAGGCCTGACCTCGGGGTGATTGCTTGCTCCCCGCCTCACCATGGCTGAAGGAAGTCCTAGGTGGTGTCGTATGTGGTCCGTTATCATGAAACTGAGCTCCAGCTAGACTGGGCTGTGCTGTTCTTCGTAAAGGCCACGGTTATTTTCTCTGTAGATTCTGCATAAGGGTATGCAAATTACTAGGTTTAATCACAGAGCATAACTTTTTCTTTTCTCTATTAAAGATAGATTACTGGTGAAAAATAATTTTAAATGGAAAAAAACATATCAGATGGGTAAAAAACCAAAAGATTATGTATAAGCATTTGGTGTTTATTTTACCACATTACTTATTTTATGTATTTAGCTAACTATACCCTCCCCTCAAAACCACACAAACATCAAATTACCACTTTTAAAAATCACATATTGGGCTTCCCTGGTGGCGCAGTGGTTGAGAGTCCGCCTGCCGATACAGCGGACACGGGTTCGTGCCCCGGTCTGGGAAAATCCCACATGCCGCGGAGCAGCTGGGCCCGTGAGCCATGGCCGCTGAGCCTGCGCATCCGGAGCCTGTGCTCCGCAACGGGAGAGGCCACAACAGTGAGGGGCCCGCGTACCGAAAAAAAAAAAAAAAAAGAAAATCACATATTTGTGTATGCCATTACATTCTATGTATAGAAATCAACATGGGAATTCCCTGGCAGTCCAGTGGTTAGGACTCCGCACTTTCACTGCCAAGGGCCTGGGTTCTAGGTTCAATTCCTGGTTGGGGAACTAAGATCCCATAAGCCATGCAGTGGGGCCGGAAAAAAAAAAAAAGAAATCAGTACCCTCTGGATGTAGACAGATGGATAATAATAGTAGCCGTATAAATACTTATGCTACTATATAATGCATTAAGGTATTGCTTTTGAAAAAAATAAATAAATAAGCATCATAAAGAATTACAAATGTTCTTAAATCTTTATCATGTAACCATTATAAAATGTAATGAAGTTTTGGCTATTAATTTTTATATGTAATCATTTTTACAGGAAAATGAACCAAATCAAATTGTAACCCCATATAAATACATATGTGTATATGTGTGTATATATATGCATATGTGTGTATGTACATATATATATACATATATACTATAATGCCTAATATGCATCTGTTAAAATAAAAGGAACAAGTTGTTATCATCAAACACAATGATTAGTTATAACTAAATTAATATTGGAGCAATTTGCATTCACAACTATTGTAACTTATGTATATTATCAATTTGATAGGTTACTTATGTTTCAATTAAAACCCCTGACATCAAAAAACTGTTCATATTTTTCATAACACCATTTCTTGAATTGGTAAATTAAGCATCATTTGAAACAGTGTCCTAGTATTGTAAAATCTTAGCATTGAAAGGTACCTGTGGTTCCCCCAAATTATTTGGGGACCTTTATAAATGTATAGATTTCCAGACACCACCCACAATCTACAGAACCAGAATCATTATGGATAGAGTGCAGGATTATGCACTTTTTAAAAGCTTCGCAGTTGATTCTGAGGTGCAGCCAGGATTGAAAGTTTTTATTTGGACCACTTTCCCCATCAAGCCATCTCCCCAGTACTAGAATCCAACAGTATCATTTACTAAATGTTAAGCTCCATGAAGACAAGTGTCTTATCTTTGGGCTTGACTGCTGGTTTTTACCCAGAACCTAGTATCACATATGTTCAATTCATGTTTTGTGAATTAAATGAATAAATGATTGAACAAGCAAGGGAACATTCCTAATTTGCCAACATTTCAGGATTCAAGTGTGGTGCTGAATGTTCCACAGTCCCTTAGGCTTATGGAGGGCATGAACCCCTATTTGTTCAATATTAATTGAAATATGTAAACAAGATATTACCTACACATTATCAACTGAATGTGTATTCTACATTATTTTCTAAAAGTTACTGTGGGTAATATTGCGCAATTCATAATCTCTTCCTCAGAGATACTTATCTAATTCTGAAGCCTTCTAAGTATTGATCACCTCTTCTAAGTGCTGGTTTCCTTGCATTTCTGAATCTAAAAATTTAGGCATAGGTTTAAATAGCCAAAAATAGAAGCATTATTTTAAATAGAAGTTCTTCAAATAACTATACGTTGTTTTTAAAGTATATTTATAATGTACATCAGGCAATTTATATTTTATATTTTCCTCTTCTCCCACTTGTTTATTTACTCTAAATCATACTTCTGATTAAGAAAAAAAAATCTTAAAGAACTAAAAGGAAGGTAGTGGTCAGTAAAAGACCGTCATTGAGTTGTTGGACTCAAATTTATAGAAAATAGCTGCTATTGCTCTCTGTGTATTTAGAGATCACAGAGAAGGGCCTTACAGTTTTCTTAATACTGCTGTACTTCCTTAGCCTTTCCAGCAACCCCACAGCCTTTCTAGAACCCCATGAAGAGCTGAAACTTAGGCAGTGAATCCAAGTATACCCAATTGGCCCATGATTTATTGGACAACTTAATATATTGATGTTATTTTAATAACAACAAAAATTGTACCAGGAAATTAAAGGAAGACAAAATTTCTTTTCTTCTTAAAAATATATAGTATATATAAGTCCATGCACTCTCTCACTTCGTCCCAGCTTACCCTTCCCCCTCCCTGTGTCCTCAAGTCCATTCTCTACGTCTGTATGTTTATTCCTGTCCTGCCCCTAGGTTCTTCATAACCACTTTTTTTTTTAGATTCCATATATATGTGTTAGCATATGGTATTTATTTTTCTCTTTCTGACTTACTTCACTCTGTATGACAGACTCTAGGTCCATTCACCTCACTACAGATAACTCAGTTTTGGTGCTTTGTGACCACCTAGAGGGGTGGGATAGGAAGGGTGGGAGGGAGATGCAAGAGGGAGGGGATATGGGGATGTATGTATATGTATAGCTGATTCACTTTGTTATAAAGCAGAAATTAACACACCATTGTGAAGCAATTATACTCCAATAAAGATGTTAAAAAAATATATATATATATAGGGAGGGTGGGAGGGAGGGAGACGCAAGAGGGAAGAGATATGGGAACATATGTATATGTATAACTGATTCACTTTGTTATAAAGCAGAAACTAACACACCATTGTAAAGCAATTATACCCCAAGAAAGATGTTAAATATATATATATATATATATATATATATATATATATATATATATATAGTATATATTTTGGCTTATTCATTTAATGACAGTTCAAAATCTTTTTTTATTTTATATATTTATTTTTTATTGAAGCATAGTTGACATACAGTATTGGTCTCAGGTATACAACATTGTGGCTCTGACAATTATAGACATTACAAAATAATCTCAATAAGTCTAGTAACCATCTGTCACCATACAAAGTTATTACAACATTGTTGACTATATTGTCTATGCTGTATGTTATATCCCTGTGTATTTATTTTATGACTGGAAGTTTATGCCTCTTAATTCCCTTCACCTATTTAGTCCATTCCCCCACTCCCCTCCCTTCTGGCAACAGTTTGTTCTGTGTATCCATGAGTCTGTTTCTGCTTTGTTTAGTTTTTTCATTTGTTTTGCTTTTTAGATTTGACATATAAGTGAAATCATATGCTATCTGTCTTGGTCTGGCTTATTGCACTTAGCATGATACCCTCCAGGTCCATCTGTATTGTTGCAAATGGCAAGATTTCACTCTCTTTTTATGGCTGAGTAATATTCCTTTGTGTGTGTGTGTGTGTGTGTGTGTGTGTGTGTGTGTGTGTGTGTGTGTATATACATATATAGATATATATACACATAAATACCACATCTTTTTTATCCTTTCATCTATCAATGGATACTTTGGTTGTTTCCATATCTTGGCTATTGTAAATAATGCTGCAATAAACATAGGGGTGCATGTATCTCTTTCAATTGCTGTTTTTGTTTCCTTTGGATAGATACCCAGGAGTAGAATTGCTGGATCATATGATAGTTCTATTTTTAATTTTTTGAGGCACCTCTGTATCATTTTCCACAGTGGCTGCACCAATTTAAATTCCCACTAACAGTATACAGGTGTTCCTTTTTCTCCACAACCTCACGAACACTTATTGTTTGTTGCTTTTTTGATAATCACCATTCTGACAGGTGTGAGGTGACAATATTGTGGTTTTGATTTGCATTTCCCTGATAATTAGTGATCTTGAGCATCTTTTTATGTGTCTGTTGGCCATCTGCATGTCTTTCTTGGAAACATGTTTATCCATTTTTAAATCAAATTGCTTGTTTTTTTGATATTGAGTTGTATGAGTTCTTTATATATTTTGGGTATTAAACCCTTATTGGATATATCATTTGCAACTATCTTTTCTCATTCAGTAGTTTGCCTTTTGCCGATGGTTTCCTTCATGCTCAAAATCTTAATATTTTATATCATAGGCCCACGGATGTGACCGTCACACTGAAAGATCCCCGCTATCCTGACCATGATCTTGGAATCATTTTGCTCTCAGTCGTCCTTACCCCTAAGGAAGGAGAACACAGGGATGTGGTAAGTTCCCCCTCAGCCTAGTTGTAGCTCACTTGTTTGAATGTCGTGAGCCTTCTCTGAACCCAGAGGTAATATTAAAGAGAAACAGCATAAGAAGATCTGGCCTGTTTTTTGTTTCTGTGAGTATCCTGGGTATCAGTAGTCTAGTTGTATTGTATTTTTTGAATTCAAATTTCCTATTTTATTCTCCAGATCAGAACCTCTTATAAATAAGGGATACGTTTGCATCTTTTATCATTATTTTATTTTCCAATTTCAGACTGTTATTTGTAGCAAATGGTGGTATTTATTCAGAGATTATATTTTTCCACATTGAGGTGTCCAGACCTTACTATTTTGATTATATTGTCAGATGTACCATAACAAAGAAAATGAGGTGAAATTACAATAGAGTTCCTGCTTTCTGGTATTTGTTTGATGAATGATTAATGAGTACTTTTCATCTTCTTGATGGGCTTCCTTATCGGTGTTACCCATTTTCCAGCCCTGGCTGGTGTACACCCTGGCTGGGTGTACTTCCTTGCACACAATGCTGCTATGAGAAACTGACAAGGGATACAGAGGAGCTAATTACTCCAGCACTGTTGAAGTGACGTTAAAAAATATCAGGTTTGACCTGCATCGGTATGCTTGCCAGTGCACTTTCTGCCACAATTTACCAGAATTTATTTATCAGACTCAGGGTACTTTCACATACTGGTAGCTATTCTCACTAGTTCTGATTGCAACACATTTTAGGAGTAGACATAATTTTTTAGGCAAGTTTAAATACTCTATTTCAGCAATGTGTGTATTGCTGGTTTAAAATAATGCATGATTAAAGTTGGTATATGTTTTCTGCTGGAAAGGTATTCCTGGCATTTTTCCCTAGATTGTAAATAAAAATAGTGAATTACAACTTCAAATTTGGAAGTGTTTTAAACTCATTGAAAAATTCACCCTTTTCAAGGTATTTTTCTCTATCCTTTAAAAAAATTAAACAACGAGCACATATGTAATATTTGCAAAGAATGATTTAAGTATCTATATTTCATTCAGTGAGGAAGAAAATTTTCTTTTCGAACAAGTACTATCAAATAATACCTACTTGGAGAACGTAGCACTGTAAAAGAATGTATGTGCACAGGCATAGGCCCATATGCGCAGATGGAAGGGTGTGTGAGGACATTTTTTCACAGAGAACATTTAGAAATAAAAGCCCATCATTTTAAAAGTCACCAATTCAGAATATATTATTTCACCCAGTGCAAGCCAAGGAGTATATGCTAGCTGGTTAATCCATACACAGGAATAAAGTATAAGTGTTCATTTATTCAAATAATCCTGGTATTCACGAGGAACCTACTATAAGCCAAATCCTGTGCTAGACCCTTTGGATACAGTAGAACTGAAATCCAGTGGAGAGCTCAGAAATCAAATAATCATGGAAGGAAATGTAAAATGACAGCTGTTTTAAGTGCCATAAAAGAGAGGTGCATGCTGCTGTAGAGCAAATATAGGAGAATTTGTTCTTGTCGGGAACAGGAATTCTCCAAGGAAGTCAAATGGGAGATGAGGTCTGAAGTGTGAATAGAAGTTGATAAAGGCAAAAACACAGGAAGAGAGGAAATATTTCAAGCAGAGGAAATAGCACATGCAAAGGCCCTGTGGCTAGAGAAACCAAGCTGCACTCCAAGAATTGAAAAAGTACTGGAGCTTGGAGAAGGTGGAAGCAAACAGAGTGTGAAAGATCCTGGTGCATGATGGCAGTGAAAGGGAGACTCCCAGACTGCATAGGGACTGTTGGCCATGTTAAGGTTTGTGGTCTTTCCCCAAAGAGCAATGGGAAGCCTTTGAAAAGTCTGTAAATAGGAAGTGGCATCATTTTATTCGCCTTTTGTTGTGTAGCTGCATTGTAGAAAACAGATGAAAGTGTAAGAATGAATGCTTGGAGACCACCTAGGAGCTATTTTGAAAATCCTGGTGGAAGATGATAGAGATTTGGATTAGAATTGTCAAGAGGTAGAGATGGAAAGAAATGAAGAAGTTTATCTATAGGAGGTAAAATCAACAAAACTTGGTGATAGAATATTTTTTGGGGGGGATCCTTTGTTATTTTAATGAAGGACAACACCATAAATGAAAATACCTAAGGGCCTGAGGTCTTAGGACGTGTCTCCAAACCATCCAAACTGCCAGTATTACTGGGGATTCAAATGATATGGCAGCTGTTTTAGTTATTTGGGTGATTTGATGATGGAGGGTCTGCTGATTTTTTACATTAAAATCATATTTATTAAATACTCTAACATCAGACTGAGGGTTTGAGGGATTAAGTTAGTATCAAGAGACTTTATGACGAGGCTGCTGAGTTGTTCTAAATTACACAGAAATATATGTCGGCACAGGCAAAGTAGTTCCTGACATTCGTTTTTCTTCAACCATTCTCGCAAAGACCCTTCAATCTCCACTGCTGTTCAAACTTATTTAGGCACGCTGTCTTTCTATTTAGAAAAGATCATTTTAAAATATTATAGTGGTCATCAGTGATTTATCAAACACGAATAGGAACGAAAACAGGTTACATGAAACAGTTACACATCAAAAATCTGGTATTATTAATCTTCTTTTCTTCCTTTTTCTTTCTCCTTATCGTATCTCTCCAGCCACATTCACCCTTAACACAAAGAGTTCTTCCTGAAATCTTCATGCCATTTTCTTGGTTCAGATTTCTTTGGCTACCCCAGCTTTTTGGAAAAAAATCTTTTACTGCTGAGTATTTTTCATTTGCTTGCCTTACTTCATGCCTCCCCCTTCACAGTCCCAAATAGCACTGGATTGATTCTGCTGCAGCAACTGAAAACGGGTGTCTTCTTCCTTCCCATGTTGGACTCTCACCTGGCTTCTCTCTTCTTCACCAGAGAAGCAAGTGGCTTATCAGGGGCCAGTGCCTCAGAAAAGGTACAGCAGTTCGCCTCTGGCTGGCGAGCTCTCTTGACTTCAGCCACAACTGAGAAGCAGTGAGAAGAGTGACTGGTGTGGCTATACTGGCTCCTCCTTGTGGACGTGATCAATAACCAGGAGCCTGGGGTTGGTTGTTGACAAGCAGCTGGGGCAGGGACAAGGGAGGAAGCATGAAAGGTCCCCTACAGGAAATTCTTTTGGGACCCCCAGTATCCTGGCTAATTGGATTCCTAGATTGGGATTGGGGCTTCTAAGCATATACTTTACATGATGAAAATTTCTAACAAAGACATAAATTTGTGCTTTTTCCCCTTTGTTTATTTCGGTCTATATAGCAATTCTAGAGCTGTTTATTAATTAAGATCTCTAAAATTGGCAAGCGACACTAGTTAGGAGATTTTGACACTCTGACTAAGAGATGCCAGTTGTAGGCATCTATTGAAAAAATAAAACACTTATTGAGCATCTATAAGCATTGTACCAAGTTCTATAACTCCCTCTTTATTCTTCTAAGTGTTCAGTGACCTGTGGTTATTTCTCTAATGAAATGGAAACTCCTGATGAAGGGCTTTAAGACTCTCCAATGAGCGACATATGTTCCCTCACTTGTAACCTTTATCCCAGACATACAGACTCCTACACAGCTGACCTCCTCTCAAGTCCAAGCTTTCTTCAATGTGACCTTTCCTACCTAAAATATACCTGTACTGTACCTCACCTCACTTCTGTCCTATAGCCCATCACTCCTGGTTAAAAATAATAATAATAATTCATAAATATTTATGTATATATAAATTATTGCTTCTGATTACCTTTCTTATGATGACTCCTCTCAAAACCTAGTCCAGCTTTCTGTACCTAGTGGTTATTCAGTAGGCTGTGGATGAATCTCTAAGAGGATTCTTAGAGAATGCTTGATGGGATGCTTCAAAGGTCCAGGGAAAGGTATTTTAAGTTTCCTTCTTACTTCCATATTCAAATCCCTGAGGTTGTCACAAACAATATTGGAGATAATGATTTAATTTTCCTATTGAATTCTTAAAATTATTCTATTAATGATAATCGGATTAAAATCAGTCTATATTGCTCTTCTCAAGATTTCTAATGATGACGATGAATTAGAAGCACATCACTGTATTTTTTTCTTTTGGTAACATGTCTAGTATTGGCTAAATATATTTCCCTGGAATACATTTGAAATTTCTTGGTTAAAAACAGTCAATTATCCAATGTATCTTCAAATTAAATTTTTATATGCCTGAAATATATAACATATTGCTGCAGTGAAAATGACATGCTGAACTTCCACAAATTATCCAAGAACAAATCTTATTTAGAGAAATTCAGACTCATAATGCAGCCAACCAGAAATCAGTTACTAAATGCTTCACAAGTCCACTTACTATTCAGAATGATGTATAGAGAAGGAATAGAGGATGATTTTGCATTGACCTTCACACAGCAAAATTATGAGTTCTGTTCTCTTTGATTATTAGCTCAGAAATAACCTATTTTAAGCTTTTGGGACTTAAGACTTTAGTTCAGAAAAGCACATGTTTATTCTTATGCCTGTGTTTTGTAGACTTTGCTAAATATTTTTTATGCATTAACATGGAGAATGGATGATACGAATTTCAAGAGCCATTGACAAATAAATCCTAACCATCAAGTAGGAAGTAGAACATTAATGTAAAGAAATGCTATCAAAAGTGGGAAGAAATGAGTAACTGGAAATACAGAGGGCTTAGCATCACAAAGTGCTAAGAGTTCACAATCAGTTTTCTTGTGAGTGTTTAAAACACTGTTAATACTGACAGTGTGTTCCATGAATCACGTGGTTGGGATGATTTCTCCTTGTGTGGATTGCCAGTTCTAGAACTCAGTAAAAATGAAGAACAAGTTGAAAACCCTAGCAGCCTACTGTATCTACTAAAGCCCCTCAAACATGGAACATCTAATTATAGCTAATTAAGAAGTAAATATGAGTCATAGCAAAAGTATTTCATAGTTGCTTATATTAAAATATTCTCCATTGAGTCATGATTGGGTCTTTTTTAAAAGATTCCAGATGTGAACATATATATATATATATATTTTAATTTTCAGTGTTGTATGTATGAGAAACCAAAATCTTCTTGGGGAGCATGTTGATGACTTGCATGACACAACTGTCATTTCTGTTTTGAATGCATGCCCTGTTTGATCCTGCAGAAGTGTGTAGTGCATATATGTGTGTCCTATATATATGGTATTTTGGTCTGATAGTGTGTTTGAGTTCTTTCTGGCTCTTTTTCTAGCAGAGTTCAATCCACAGCTTTCTTCATTGGAGGATTTATGAAATAAAAGTGAGTTAATTTGTGTTACACACTCTCTTAGATAAGCTAGACCTAACAAATTGCTTGGCTAAAGCTAAAAAGTAAAAACTTTTAAGAAACATATGAATTAACCTCAGTTGATCTTTAGTGAATTCAAAAAATATATTTTTCTCTATGGTTTATTTTTGAAATTTTTCTGAATTATTCCATAGGCTAACATTTGAAAAAATATCCACCTATAAACAGTTAATATATATGTTTTATAATATGTATCTACCATAGTATTTAGCCATTCTGTGATTTTTTTTTATATCTATAGTAGTCATGTAATTGCCTAAAAAAAAATCATTGCAACAAAAGGGAAAAGCAAAAAATGGATTGAGATTGTGGAATCTTTTAAAAACATAATCAGTTCTGCAGCTCATAGGCCATATTTTTATGCTACTTATTCCATTTATTGGGCTTCAAAGAAAGTTGAGTTGCTAATAAAGAATTTGAAGGTACTATAATATTAGATAATGACACTTTCAAAAACAAATTCATATGTTTCTCAGCTAAAGTTAAGATCAAATAGCAAAAAATAAATCTTATTTTTCTATAATTTGCTTCATCCCCTATGTTTAACATTCCCCAATCTTTCTTCTCTAAGTGTCCCACAGTTAGTAAAGGTAACAATGTTAATAGTATGTCTGTTAAATTCACTTTTTAGAAAACTTTTATACTGATTCCAGTTTTACTGAATCTACTTTAACCCTAGAAAACCAGTTTCCTGGAAACTGAACCAGGAAAATAATGAATTGGTCCCTGTAACTGCCAAATCTTTCATACTGGTACGTAGGGAAATCACTGACCTTTTGTTTGTATCAGTGTCCCAATCTGAAAAATAATACCATGCATCTTGTTTGTAAGACTGATTTTGAAAGACAGGAAAATACCAACCCTATAGTTTGCTTTACATGTGGAAGGTTAATCGCGTGCAGTAGTTTTGAGTGGGGGGATGTGGCTTTGACCAGCAGTAGTGAATCTGTGTAATATTGAATAGTGTTGCCCTGAGAGTCAACTCTTCCTCATGTTCTTAGCCCCTTTTTCATAGTAGCATTTCTTACCAAATGGAACTTTGTAAGATTCTTTGATACTAGTTGATGATGATAAATGTCCATGAGTTAAGAGATTTTCCTTTTTGATTTACTTATGTTAATTGTTCTCACCTGATTTGACTCAGAACATTGTCCCTAGGAATTATCATTCTTTGTTCACTGAAACTCTGCTTTCTGAGAAAGTTAAAAATTTATTGCCTGACTCTTCACGGGGCAGTTTTTATGAACATGGCATACCACAAAAGTATTTCGTGTCCAATTGCCTTTTAGTGATGAGAAGGTGGTGGTGGTGGTGGTGATGACGACGACTAACTCATTTAACATCAACAACGAACATCTATTAAACGTCCATCTCCCTAACCCGATGGTGGGTTTTGCTTCAGAATAAATTGGACATTAGTACTTAGAAAAAATATAAAATAATACTTTGCAGTTCCTGACTCCATTTGAAAAAAATTGGGAACTGTTGTAACCTTAGGAAGTCTATTTCTCTTCCATATTTTGGTCAATATCTAACACAGACAGAGTGTATATAGAGAAAATGTAACCTATAAAACCACTATCTGCAGAAAAGAGGAATGTATCCTTAACCTTGACAATTTTATGATATTTCTCCTTTCCCCTTCTAGAACCTCTACATAATTCCTTTGTCTTGGTTTAGGCCAAAGGTTGCCTACTAAATGACTTACTCTTATATTAAAATCTTTCCTTTTTTGTATTTTTGTAATTTATGAGTGGTTTCTGAAATGGTCTTGCTTTATAGTGAATTTTGCTGAAGGAGATAGGGTTCTTAAAGGCACGAGTGTACTTCTTTGATATATAAATATGGCAAGCATTTCTATAAGCTGTATTCTTTGTTCCAGATATTCCCTCATCTGCCTTAAAAGTAATGATAAAGCTAAGAGAGGGTAAAGAGGTTATCAGGAAGTTAATACCTCAGTGTTCATTGAGAATTTTTTTTAAACTGGAGAGGAAATTAAAAGCCATTGGATTTTTATGAGTTACTTTATGCAAGAGACCAGTGATCTTGGGCACTCATCACAAATCTCCATCAACCTTAATTAAAACTTGAAGTCATAAATATCTCTTACTATGACACGAAAAAACTAGTTTAAAGGATATATCATGGCTAAACATTTAGCAGGAAGATCCACTAATAGCCATCATGATATGCAGCACTTTTTCTCAGTCGAAAGCATTTGTCAACCCTGATGTAATTAAAGATTAACTGGAAGCAGAGACAATTCTAAGATGCTGCCAATGCAACGGACTTTGAATGAGTTTGAAGAGAAAAGTTATTATACACCCTGTAAAGTCATGGCACATCATCAGCCGCCACCACCAAAAGTAACAATTGCTAATTGGGAGACTTAGTGTGTTTTTTTCCTATCAATAAGATACTTCAAATTTTCCATTCTATTTAAAATATACTGTCCCATCTCTTTGTACAAAAGAATAAAGGAAATGAACTCTTACCAGAAAGACTGCTTGAATGTTAAAGGTGCTTCTTCTAGCTGCGTGTACGTGAAAAACAATTTTTGTCTTGTATAATTGTTGCTGGAAACCGTTTGCTGTTTAAATGTCAAGCTTCCTCCAGAAAACAATTGGCTGCCCTGTCCTGTACTTGAGTGATAAGATAATGAAAATGCTTTATTTCATTTACAGACAATGCTAATGAGGAAGAGTTGGAAAAGATCAAGTAAGGTAACACTTAGCATGTGATCTTTCAGCTTTTCTTGTTGAGAAGCACTATCAGCTGCTTTCCCAATCTCTCTCATACCTCGTTAAACTATACCTCAGGATTTCATCACTCTTCAATTGTTTTTTTTTCCCCATAAACTTTAAGCAAACCATGTGTTGCTTTTTAAGTAAATAGAAATCACACTGATCAATCACATCCAAATCATCCTCTTGCTAATCTCTGGTCACTTCTCAGCATCATTCGCAACATCTGGTTTCTGTTCTCTGTACCACAGGGTCTAGAAAATGCCTTTGCTCCAGATGAGGTATAAAATAATGGCATTAGGGTAGGGACAACTCCAGAGAGAAGGAAGATCCCTGTAATTTACTGTTTTTATTCACTGAAAACTGAGTCTAAGATTTTCTAAACTCAAAAATCCCTTTATTGCTACATCTTTGGAGTGTATCATGAGAACAATTTTCCATCATTTTCTCTTCTCACTTCAAGAAATAAATAGCTCTTTGGAGTGAGAGGAGTTTATGGATCCTGTAACTTACCAAGCTCTGGCTCTTCTTATAACTTGTAAAATATATAAGATATAAACTAAGCTTCTAATTTGTTCAGTGGTGATACCACTCTTGGACACAAATAAATATCAAGATGAAACTGACTTTTGTATGACTACTCCTTGGAATAAATCAAAGGGATTTTATTTGTGAAAATCTTTTTTGCTCAAATTTCTATTTTTAAAAGTTGGTATTCCTTTTGAATAGTGATTCATTTTCTTAGACCCTGGAACATGACAATCTTTTTTCTTCCATTGTGATTGAATCATGCTATTACTTAAATTTTTCTTTGATTTTGTCACTTTCATTATTGTGAATTAAGAAAATACTTATCAAAATGATTTTTTAGTTATGGTAATGTCTTAATTGCTTTAACAAGTATTTCTCACTGTAAAAACTTTCTTCCCAGTTGTTATAGAATTAATGACCAAAAGATAATTTGGATCATAGAAAGGTCAGGTCCACATTAAAAATCACCTTTATCATTTTAATAAAATTAAAAACATTTATTAAGGAAAATTGCTGAATATTTCTGGCTTACTGTTCACTATGTTTTCTACAGGCCAAAATAAAATTTCAACAATCTTAAAGAAATGTTTGCACTGTTCATATTTGTATTACACTTTTTTCTTTGTAATTGTACTTCAGAATTAGTGTTATCTTGAAAGTATATATGTTTAAAAATTCAGGTAATTTGGCTTTCTTCATTCTGTGACTATCTTATACTATATCTATGTAAAAACATTGTAATCCATTAATATGTAGCAGTATCTCTCTTCCAGTTGTAGTTAACATGTAATGCCAGAACAGGATATTATATAGTTTTTAGTATTACTTAGTGGGAATAATCCATTTTATTGTGAGGTAAAAGAACAAACATAAAGATTCTTCTTTAAATAGTTCATTTAATTTATATTTAAATTTAATTTTAAGGATCAATTCAGTCAACATAAATCCATGTCTTTTCCTTTGATCTACAATAAATAAATAAATAAATAAACATCTACTCTTTACTATTTTTATGTCTAAACTTAGAGTTTTTAATTACTAATAATCCAATTGTACATTCAAGCTGGTGAATTTTCTAGCTGGCTGTTAATGACACAGAATTCCCTGTGTCTAACTGCACTCATTGGGAGATTAATTTTAGTGTACATGGTAATATGGCTTTTGGGTTTTTAGCCTAAGGGATTTTCAGTTTTATAAAGTTTAATGGGGATATTGAATGCTGTGTAGAAAAAAATCATTTGTTTTTTTTTTTTCCATTGAGAACATACTGAATACCTGATAATTCATTCAGTTTGTCAATGTCCCCTAAAACATATGCCGTATTCATCCATATTAGTGTTACAAGAGCAGAGTGTTAAATTCAAAATCCAGGGAAAGTTTGAAATTTCAATTACCACCTAGTCCGCCATCCTTCACATACAATGAGACTGCTCCCCCAATTCTTTCCTCCAGGGATTGAAGGAGGGAGGACAATGTTCAAGTAAATTGTGCTTCCTGAGAAACTAAGGGATAAATGACTGTACGTGTAGTTGCGTGTGTTACTGTGTTACTGTGTTGTGGAAATGCATCCCTTTTCTAATGATTTCAGCCTTCCCCTTAAAGATTCTTGTGTGAGTAAAGTTTTTTCCTCTTTTATTTTTGGAAAGAGAATATAATTTATTTGCATGACACTTAAATACAAGTATTTTACATTTGATAGAACTATGCTCAAAGTCAAAGGTGAAGTTTTCATATAAATAGGTCATTTTCTTCTTTGGAATCTTGGTTTCTGGGAATGAGGTCTACTTTTTTATAGCAGGGCTTCGGTATGCTGCCTGTATTTGAGCACCCATGGTGAAGGTGAGATCTGAGAATTATACACTTTGTGGCAAAGACTTCAATAGAGTCAGATAGTGTTGTTAGATATTCTCTCCAGTATGGAGTTTTTCTTTGCTTGTTTTTTGCAGAAGTGATATAACCATGGAGCGGGAAGTGGTTTATTGACATTGTTAGCTTTTTAATATGCACATCTCCCCTGTATACAGTTTCATCAGCTCATGGAATTTTCCATTACTTAAATATCTGCTTTTCATTTTCATTGTCTTGCCAATAGCAGATTTTTTCTGCTATGGAAATCTAATCTGTGGCAATCACATAATGTGGGGTTGTATTTACTAATGAAAACAAGAGAGGTGAAGAGCCGACTTGAGGAGTAATTGCTGTTCAGGACAGACTTAGATATTATTTGGAGTAAATGTGTTACCACCTAATAATGAGTAGGAAAAAAATACACCTAAACTTACCCCTGAAAAGGAAGAATGTATAAAGTACATGCTATATTTTTTTTTTAACATCTTTATTGGGGTATAATTACTTTACAATGGTGTGTTAGTTTCTGCTTTATAACAAAGTGAATCAGTTATACATATACATATGTTCCCATATCTCTTCCCTCTTGCGTCTCCCTCCCTCCCACCCTCCCTATCCCACCCCTCCAGGCTGTCACAAAGCACCGATCCAATATCCCTGTGCCATGCGGCTGCTTCCCACTAGCTATCTACCTTACTACGTTTGTTAGTGTGTATATGTCCATGACTCTCTCTCGCCCCGTCACAGCTCACCCTTCCCCCTCCCCATAACCTCAAGTCCGTTCTCTAGGAGGTCTGCGTCTTTATTCCTGCCTTACCCCTAGGTTCTTCATGACATTTTTTTTTTCTTAAATTCCATATATATGTGTTAGCATACTGTATTTGTCTTTTTCTTTCTGACTTACTTCACTGTGTATGACAGACTCTAGGTCTATCCACCTCATTACAAATAGCTCAATTTCGTTTCTTTTTATGGCTGAGTAATATTCCATTGTATATATGTGCCACATCTTCTTTATCCATTCATCCGATGATGGGCACTTAGGTTGTTTCCATCTCCGGGCTATTGTAAATAGAGCTGCGATGAACATTTTGGTACATGACTCTTTTTGAATTTCGGTTTTCTCAGGGTATATGCCCAGTAGTGGGATTGCTGGCTCATATGGTAGTTCTATTTGTAGTTTTTTAAGGAACCTCCATACTGTTCTCCATAGTGGCTGAACCAATTCACATTCCCACCAGCAGTGCAAGAGGGTTCCCTTTTCTCCACACCCTCTCCAGCATTTATTGTTTCTAGATTTTTTGATGATGGCCATTTTGACTGGTGTGAGATGATATCTCATTGTAGTTTTGATTTGCATTTCTCTAATGATTAATGATGTTGAGCATTCTTTCATGTGTTTGTTGGCAGTCTGTATATCTTCTTTGGAGAAATGTCTATTTAGGTCTTCTGCCCATTTTTGGATTGGGTTGTTTGTTTTTTTGTTGTTGAGCTGCATGAGCTGCTTGTAAATTTTGGAGATTAATCCTTTGTCGGTTGCTTCATTTGCAAATATTTTCTCCCATTCTGAGGGTTGTCTTTTGGTCTTGTTTATGGTTTCCTTTGCTGTGCAAAAGCTTTGAAGTTTCATTAGGTCCCATTTGTTTATTTTTGTTTTTATTTCCATTTCTCTAGGAGGTGGGTCAAAAAGGATCTTGCTGTGATTTATGTCATAGAGTGTTCTGCCTATGTTTTCCTCTAATAGTTTGATAGTTTCTGGCCTTATATTTAGGTCTTTAATCCATTTTGAGCTTATTTTTGTGTATGGTGTTAGGGAGTGTTCTAATTTCATTCTTTTACATGTACCTGTCCAGTTTTCCCAGCACCACTTATTGAAGAGGCTGTCCTTTTTCCACTGTACATTCCTGCCACCTTTATCAAAGATAAGGTGTCCATATGTGCATGGGTTTATCTCTGGGCTTTCTATCCTGTTCCATTGATCTATCTTTCTGTTTTTGTGCCAGTACCATACCGTCTTGATAACTGTAGCTTTGTAGTATAGTCTGAAGTCAGGGAGCCTGATTCCTCCAGTTCCTTTTTTTGTTCTCAAGATTGCTTTGGCTATTCGGGGTCTTTTGTGTTTCCATACAAATTGCGAAATTTTTTGTTCTAGTTCTGTGAAAAATGCCATTGGTAGTTTGATAGGGATTGCATTGAATCTATAGATTGCTTTGGGTAGTAGAGTCATTTTCACAATGTTAATTCTTCCAATCCAAGAACATGATATATGTCTCCATCTATTTGTATCATCTTTAATTTCTTTCATCAGTGTCTTATAGTTTTCTGCATACAGGTCTTTTGTCTCCTTAGGTAGGTTTATTCCTAGATATTTTATTCTTTTTGTTGCAATGGTAAATGGGAGTGTTTTCTTGATTTCACTTTCAGATTTTTCATCATTAGTATATAGGAATGCCAGAGATTTCTGTGCATTAATTTTGTATCCTGCTACTTTACCAAATTCATTGATTAGCTCTAGTAGTTTTCTGGTAGCATCTTTAGGAATCTCTATGTATAGTATCATGTCATCTGCAAACAGTGACAGCTTTACTTCTTCTTTTCCGATTTGGATTCCTTTTATTTCCTTCTCTTCTCTGATTGATGTGGCTAAAACTTCCAAAACTATGTTGAATAAGAGTGGTGAGAGTGGGCACCCTTGTCTTGTTCCTGATCTTAGTGGAAATGCTTTCAGTTTTTCACCATTGAGGATGATGTTTGCTGTGGGCTTGTCGTATATGGCCTTTATTATGTTGAGGAAAGTTCCCTCTATGCCTACTTTCTGCAGGGTTTTTATCATAAATGGATGTTGAATTTTGTCAAAAGCTTTCTCTGCATCTATTGAGATGATCATATGGTTTTTCTCCTTCAATTTGTTAATATGGTTTATCACATTGATAGATTTGCGTATATTGAAGAATCCTTGCATTCCTGGAATAAACCCCACTTGATCATGGTGTATGATCCTTTTAATGTGCTGTTGGATTCTGTTTGCTAGTATTTTGTTGAGGATTTTTGCATCTATGTTCATCAGTGATATTGGTCTGTAGTTTTCTTTCTTTGTGACATCCTTGCCTGGTTTTGGTATCAAGGTGATGGTGGCCTCGTAGAATGAGTTTGGGAGTGTTCCTCCCTCTGCTATATTTTGGAAGAGTTTGAGAAGGATAGGTGTTAGCTCTTCTCTAAATGTTTGATGGAATTCGCCTGTGAAGCCATCTGGTCCTGGGCTTTTGTTTGTTGGAAGATTTTTAATCACAGTTTCAATTTCAGTGCTTGTGATTGGTCTGTTCATATTTTCTATTTCTTCCTGATTCAGTCTTGGCAGGTTGTGCATTTCTAAGAATTTGTCCATTTCTTCCAGATTGTCCATTTTATTGGCATAGAGTTGCTTGTAGTAATCTCTCATGATCTCTTTTATTTCTGCAGTGTCAGTTGTTACCTCTCCTTTTTCATTTCTAATTCTATTGATTTGAGTCTTCTCCCTTTTTTTCTTGATGAGTCTGGCTAGTGGTTTATCAATTTTGTTTACCTTCTCAAAGAACCAGCTTTTAGTTTTATTGATCTTTGCTATTGTTTCCTTCATTTCTTTTTCATTTATTTCTGATCTGATTTTTATGATTTCTTTCCTTCTGCTAGCTTTGGGGTTTTTTTGTTCTTCTTTCTCTAATTGCTTGAGATGCAAGGTTAGGTTGTTTATTCTAGATGTTTCCTGCTTCTTAAGGTGGGCTTGTATTGCTATAAACTTCCCCCTTAGAACTGCTTTACTGCATCCCACAGGTTTTGGGTCGTTGTGTCTCCACTGTCATTTGTTTCTAGGTATTTTTTGATTTCCTCTTTGATTTCTTCAGTGATCACTTCATTATTAAGTAGTGTATTGTTTAGCCTCCATGTGTTTGTATTTTTTACAGATCTTTTCCTGTAATTGATATCTAGTCTCATGGCGTTGTGGTCAGAAAAGATACTTGATACAATTTCAGTTTTCTTAAATTTGCCAAGGCTTGATTTGTGACCCAAGATATGATCTATCCTGGAGAATGTTCCATGAGCACTTGAGAAAAATGTGTATTCTGTTGTTTTTGGATGGAGTGTCCTATAAATATCAATTAAGTCCATCTTGTTTAATGTATCATTTAAAGCTTGTGTTTCCTTATTTATTTTCATTTTGGATGATCTGTCCTTGGGTGAAAGTGGGGTGTTTCAGTCCCCTACTATGAATGTGTTACTGTCGATTTCCCCTTTTATGGCTGTTAGTATTTGCCTTATGTATTGAGGTGCTCCTATGTTGGGTGCATAAATATTTACAATTGTTATATCTTCTTCTTGGATCGATCCCTTGATCATTATGTAGTGTCCTTCTTTGTCTCTTTTAATAGTCCTTATTTTAAAGTCTATTTTGTCTGATATGAGAATTGCTACTCCAGCTTTCTTTTGGTTTCCATTTGCATGGAATATCTTTTTCCATCCCCTTACTTTTAGTCTGTATGTGTCTCTAGGTCTGAAGTGGGTCTCTTGTAGACAGCATATGAAAGGGTCTTGTTTTTGTATCCATTCAGCTAATCTGTGTCTTTTGGTGGGAGCATTTAGTCCATTTACATTTAAGGTAATTATCGATATGTTTGTTCCTATTCCCATTTTCTATATTGTTTTGGGTTCGTTATTATAGGTCTTTTCCTTCTCTTGTGTTTCTTGCCTAGAAAAGATCCTTTAGCATTTGTTGTAAAGCTGGTTTGGTGGTGCTGAACTCTCTCAGCTTTTGCTTGTCTGTAAAGGTTTTAATTTCTCCATCAAATCTGAATGAGATCCTTGCTGGGTAGAGTAGTCTTGGTTGCAGGTTTTTCTCCTTCATCACTTTCAGTATGTCCTGCCACTCCCTTCTGGCTTGTAGGGTTTCTGCTGAGAGATCAGCTGTTAACCTTATGGGGATTCCCTTACGTGTTATTTGTTGTTTTTCCCTTGCTGCTTTTAATATACTTTCTTTGTATTTAATTTTTGACAGTTTGATTAATATGTGTCTTGGCGTATTTCTCCTTGTATTTATCCTGTATGGGAATCTCTGTGCTTCCTGGACTTGATTAACTATTTCCTTTCCCATATTAGGGAAGTTTTCAACTATAATCTCTTCAAATATTTTCTCAGTCCCTTTCTTTTTCTCTTCTTCTTCTGGAACCCCTATAATTCGAATGTTGGTGCGTTTAATGTTGTCCCAGAGGTCTCTGAGACTGTCCTCAGTTCTTTTCATTCTTTTTTCTTTATTCTGCTCTGCAGTAGTTATTTCCACTATTTTATCTTCCAGGTCACTTATCCGTTCTTCTGCCTCAGTTATTCTGCTATTGATCCCATCTAGAGTATTTTTAATTTCATTTATTGTGTTGTTCATCATTGCTTGTTTCATCTTTAGTTCTTCTAGGTCCTTGTTAACTGATTCTTGCATTTTGTCCATTCTATTGTCCATTCTATCTCCAAGATTTCGGATCAACCTTACTATCATTATTCTGAATTCTTTTTCAGGTAGACTGCCTATTTCCTCTTCATTTGTTAGGTCTGGTGCATTTTTATCTTGCTCCTTTATCTGCTGTGTGTTTTTCTGTTTTCTCATTTTGCTTATCTTACTGTGTTTGGGGTCTCCTTTTTGCAGGCTGCAGGTTCGTAGTTCCTCCTGTTTTTGATGTCTGTCTCCAGTGGCTAAGGTTGGTTCAGTGGGTTGTGTAGGCTTCCTGGTGGAGGGGACTAGTGCCTGTGTTGTGGTGGATGAGGCTGGATCTTGTCTCTCTAGTGGGCAGGTTCATGTCTGGTGGTGTGTTTTGGGGTGTCTGTGGCCTTATTATGATTTTAGGCAGCCTCTCTGCTAATGGGTGGGGTTGTGTTCCTGTTTTGCTAGTTGTTTGGCACAGGTTGTCCAGCACTGTGGCTTGCTGGTCATTGAGTGAAGCTGGGTGCTGGTGTTAAGATGGAGGTCTCTGGGAGATTTTCGCCGTTTGATATTATGTGGATCTGGGAGGTCTCTTGTGGACCAGTGTCCTGAAGTTGGCTCTCCTACCTCAGAGGCAGAGCCCTGACTCCTGGCTGGAGCACCAAGAGCCTTTCATCCACACGGCTCAGAATAAAAGGGAGAAAAAGTAGAGGGAATTAGTAGAAGTATGAGGAAAGAAAGAAGGAAAGGAGGGAAGGAAGGAGGGAAGGAAGGAAGGAAGGAAGAAAGAAAGAAAGAAGCAAAGAAGGAAAGAAGGCAAGAAGGAACGAAAGGAGGGAGGGAGGGAGGGAGGAAGGAAGGAAGGAGGGAAAGAAGGAAAAACAGAAAGAAAGAAGATACAGTAAAAATAAAGTATAATAAAGTTATTGAATTAAAAAATTCTTAATTAGGAAAAAAAAAGGGACGGATAGAACCTTAGGACAAATGTTGGAAGCAAAGCTATACAGACAAAGTCTTACACAGAAGCGTACACATACACCCTCACAAAAAGAGGTAAAGGGGGCAAAATCATAAATCTTGCTGTCAGAGACCACCTCCTCAATTTGGGATGATTCGTTGTCTAAAGGAGGGAAGGAAGGAAGGAAAGAAAGAAAGAAAGAAAGAAAGGACGAAGGTAAAGTATAATAACGTTCTTAAAATTAAAATTGATTATTAAGAAAAAAATTTTAAGAAAAAACCATGGACGGATAGAACCCTAGGACAAATGGTGGAAGCAAGACTATACAGACAAGATCTCACACAGAAGCATACACATACACATTCACAAAAAGAGGAATAGGGAGAAAAATCATAGATCTTGCTCCCAAAGTCCACCTCCTTAATTTGGGATGATTGGCTGTCTATTCATGTATTCCACAGATGCAGGGTACATCAAGTTGATTGTGGAGCTTTAATCCGCTGCTTCTGAGGCTGCTGGGAGAGATTTCCCTTTCTCTTCTTTGTTCTCACAGCTCACAGGGGCTCAGCTTTGGATTTGGCCCTGCCTCTGCGTGTAGGTCGCTGGAGGGCGTCTGTTTTTTGCTTAGACAGGACGGGGTTAAAGGAGCCGCTGATTGGGGGGTTCTGGCGTACTGAGGCCGGCGGGGAGGGAGGGGCACGGAATGCGGGGCGGGCCTGCGGCGGCAAAGTCCGGCATGACCCTGCACCAGCCCGAGGCCCGCCGTGCGCTCTCCCGGGGAAGTCGTCCCCGGATTCCGGGAACCCGGCAGTGGCGGGCTGCACAGGCTCCGCGGAAGAGGGGAGTGGAGAGCGACCTGCGCTCGCACATGCTATATTTAAATGGTGTGTTAGCCAGTAAATAATAAATGATTCTGTAGTGTTTCCTCTTTTGGGGATAGTAGCATCCTTTAAAACATTCATTCTGGTTTTCCACAAGCACACTTTCCATTGTGCACATTTCTAATTCTGCCCACACTCAGCTGTTGTAGAAAAATGTTATTTTAAGAAGGAAGGGATCGATGTCTCCATAAACTTGGGCAACTGGATAATTATCCTGGTCAAAGTATTATACTTCGGTGACAAAATGCATTTTGGCAGAGAAATGATGATGCTTTGAGTTATTGTAATATTTTATTCTTTAGAAGAAGCTTATCATTGATAATTTATTATAAGGCTAAATTATTCAACAAGAAAGTTTCATGAGCTTGGAAGAGAAGGTGTATATGAATTTTGTGAATAAATTCTGTGGGGGTCCAACAAAAAATGGAAAATAAATAATGAAATAATTGCCTCTATAGATGGCAAGCAGAAATGATTTTATACTACATTGTGTGTGTTTTAACATAGAAGAATGAGTTTATCAGTGGGTATGATAATAAACCTATGTGCTTTCAATAAATCACTTTAATTCTATGAGAAGTAACCATTGTGATAATATAAAGACATACACATTGCAATTTCTATTCTCAACAATAACAGTTGAAAATTGTTTTAAAGAGAGTTCATCCTTTGAATAATATAATATGACTATGTGATGACATCTCATTAGCATATCTTCTGTTACTTGATGGCTTATTTTTTTTAGTAATATATCTTTTTTATAAAGATTTTATTTTAATCACTTAGCATAATTTTAATGAACTATAAAACACTTTATTCACTGGTTGAATGAGACAATTTATAATAAGACTTTTGGCAAGGATATTGTTAATTTAAACTAGAGAACACTCTCAACACTGTAAGTCTGCAGGGCATAGTTAAACCTGACACCTTGGATGACACATTAAAAATGCATCAGTGAAAACCTCTAAGTGCTTTAATTTAAGAAACGGTAGAGAAACAGATTAACACATTTTTAAGTGTCTCACACAGTCAGACATAGTGGGGAAAAAAGTCATTATTTAACAATTATCATGTCCTTTCTACAAAGACCTCATATCCTGATAATACGTAGATGATGATCTTTAAAAAATTGCAAAAACTGAAATCTTATTGGTCATTGACTTTCTCAACTGTGAATGACCAAAATGGCTTTTCTTTGATGTCTCATTTCAAATGATTATGCCTATGTATTTGAAAAAATTAGTTGCTTACATGTTTTTGAAGGAAATATAAAATTCTTTTAAAAATTCTTACTATTAATTTTGTCCTCCCAAATTTCTGTTATTTGGAAATGCTATAAAGTCAACCTCATAATTAGGGCTTATAAGAGTCCACAATGCTGCAATAAACAAAGGGCTAATAGCATGAGCATTTGCATTCTAAAGGACTGTATTTTTACCTCAATTAATTACACTTCTAAAATTTGTAGTAAGTTTATTTAAAATAGAGATAGCTTAATGTCAGTAAATATTTGATTATCCCCTCAAAATACATGGCGCCATAATTAAATTTTATATTGAGATGATTTTTTTCTTGCTGTTTTGACAGGGTTTTCCCATAGGTATAAGATATCATACATTTTTATGTATTGTAATTCATAACTATGGGGATTTCTGTAACAATGGCATTACATTTATTTGACCACTCATGTTGAATTTTTAAAATGTTGTGGGTCCTTTGGGGAGAGAATCTGGATGAGTTGGCACAAAGTGAAAGGACAAAATGTAATCTCAGGCAGAAGATGGATTCCATAATGCCTGCGTGCTAGCTCTAAGATGTTTAATTTGGGGTCATAGACTGGCCTTCACATTGCTAATTTGTGCTACTAAGTCAGCTGATGGTTTCCCAAGACCCTTTCTGGGCTGATCAAAGGGAAGGGAACTAATATAACTTGACTCCAGGATGATGGAGCTAAGAGTTCGTTCACAGATTACATGGCTTTTTAATTCAAAGGTATATATATATATATATACATATAATGTATATCAGATATATTTAACACATATATGTATATATGTTAGATATACATATATATACACATATGTATGTATATATATATGTTAAATTGAGTGTGACCGGGAGGAGATTTATTGGTTTTAAAGCCCCCTAAATGTTTACAATGAAATTAAATCATAATTTTGTAAGGACTGGTTGACAAGCCCTGGTTGACAGCAATATATACACACATATGCATGTATTTATATATACATATCTACAAACATACACACACATATGAAACACTTAAGGTAAAATTTCTAAAAAAAATAAAAGACAAAGCAAGGCCAGGCTTCAGCCTGGGGGGTCCTCTGGGGAGCTGACCTTGTCTCTCTCCCTTCAACAATATTTGAAAGGACAGTGGGAGTTGCAGGGGGATTATATTTATGTTTAATGAGTATAAATGATATGAACATCTATTTGAGGAACCAGAAAATTGTGTTTTGGTGTGCAGTTCTACTTACTTCACATCCCTGTTTTCAATGACACATCGATAGGCTTAGTCAACTTGACGGAGGCATCCGAGAACCACAGCTTTGATAACGGATTGCAGTCTGACCAGGAAAGTCTATGAAAATTGTTTACTTATGAATTTATTCATTTTTTACCTCTTAAATGCCCAAAGAGGTATTCATAAAAGGAAATGATACACCTATAAAAACATGCTGTGTAATAATACTGCTACCTGGCTTGACTTTGACATTGGAATCTCAGGCTTCACAATTTCCAATCTATTGTGAATGTCTTGAGTGTCATAGAATTGCTGAATTAAAATAACACGCAATGGGTTTAAAGGCCTGTACGTATTAAGGCTAACAAAAGATACCACTTACAATAAAAGTTCAGTGGCTATCCTTGTTTGTCTGATGGCAAAGACATTGAAGATTTCTGTGATTTATTTTACATAGAAGGGTGAAAAATAGCATCATATTCATTTGTTATGGGAAAAAATGAACTGTCCTTTAGTTTTATTTCTCTGAGAAAAAGAATACATGTTCTAGATTTTTTAATTTAAAATCTCATTAACTCTTAGATTGACAGAAGGATTTTTGATCTTTGAGGAGAAATTTTCTTAGTCTGTTGGTTTTTTCGAGGCAAAAAATAGATTTAAAAACAATATTACCAATGGATCTTGCTACTTAATAAATTCAAAACCTCAGCAGAAATAGTTCAACAATTCATCATTCAGAATAACTTCAGTTATTTTCCTTCATCAACTTGTTACCTCTGGCTTTCGTTCTGTTTCCATTTGTTGTTACTTTATAATTTTAGCACTTTTAAAATGGCACTTTCCCTCACTTGCCAACCTCTTGTCTTGATGGAGACTGAAGTGTAACTAAATATCTATAATTATAATTTAGGACAAGTCTTCCCTGGGATTCTTGAAGAGTTCATTCTGCTTTTCTTGCCCTCCATATTAAAATCACCACTTTTGTTTAGAACTCATTATCGTAATTCCAGGTGTTTTATTATTATTGTTTTCTGTTATTGTTATTATTAGAAAGTCTAGGGAAAAGAAGGCCTTGGCTAGTTTGCTGTGAATTTTATATTTATCAGAGCTATAAATGGCAAAAGGGTCCACAGGAAAATTAACTTGTTTCATTTGAAATAAAGACCTAAATTTACATGACAATGTGGGTTGTAAAATGAAATATAAATTTTAGTTAATAATGACAGAAGTAGTTAAACATGGCATGAAAAGCACAGCCTGGGGACTTCAGTGGATCCAAATGTGACTGGTATTTTTGTTTCTCAAATTTTAACAGAGAAATGTAAGTTCTAAATCTTGATAATTAAAATCTCCCCTCCCCGCCGCCAATTCATCAATCTCATTTTGCTCTTTGCATACTAATCACATAATTAGATCATTGCCCTCGGTGTTCATCTGAGGAAGAATGGAGAGTATGGAGTTGGTGCAATTTCAGTATTAGATCACCTTAGACCACCTAAACTTTAAATGAAGTAACAATATTTTTAAATGCTAAATGGTTGTCTTAGTTGTTGTAACTGTCAAGTCTAGAGCCAAGACTTTCACATTGATTTAACACATTTTGCAATTGAGAAACATTGAGAAAAAACTCAGTGTTAGCTAAATAATTTGTGTTATTGGCTCTGGGGAAATTATTTGTGTAAGGAACTTCGAGAAATAATTTCTTTCATATGATACTTTAAAATTTATCCACATTTTGCTAAGCATGCTGCTTAATTAAAAGAGAACTGGGAATCAAGGTAAGAAGAGAATTGGCAGTAGAGTAGGAAAAGCTGCATCTTTTCCAAAAGCTAGAATAAGGTTTCTTTGAGTTAAACAGTAGCATAGCATCAAAAAAACTGCAATCATTCCATCTAAGGTTTGTGCCCTCACGTCCAAATGTAAGTGTATTTTTTTAGAATTTTCTTTTCAGAAACTGATACAACAGTGTGCGAAGTGTGGCAGATGAGAACCATACCTGTAAGGGCAAATGAATTATAACTCTGTAGTGATGGTAAAATCGTGTCTTAAACTCAAGACTTTTTCCCGATGACCCTGACATTAGTATGCTACCTGACCGAACTGTATACAAGTAACTTAGGAAAATGTAATTAGTTTCATTAAGAAATAGATTTCATGTAAAAAGCACAGGTAGATTGCATAGATGATCTCTGATATAATTCTAGCTAAACTTAAATTACTCAAATTGCTGCACACCCTAAAGTACTTTAGTTCATTATTATTTTCTGATACGATTTTTGGAAGGATCACTTTGAAAGAAATATATATCCTTAAGCAAATGAAATTCCATGTGACTAACAGTCAATCAAATATTTATTGAGCACCTACTATGCATAATTAAGTATCATGCGAGGTGCTGGACCACTACCATCTTAGTTGCTAACACAAAATCATGGAATAATCAAATAAATTACAAAACGGCTTCCTCTACATCACAGTGTCAAAGGCTGATGCTTTCCCATAACTGTCATCAGTTTCCCATAATATTACCATAACTGACACCCAGAAACAGGATGCAAAACATGAAAGTTTAAAGGATGCATGTAATTTAAATGTTCTCTTTAAAAGTGAGTAACTGTGCTTTTGATTTCCTAAAGGCAAATTGGTTTCACTTTATAAAAGTCTGAGGAGTAAGTAATAAAATGTCCAATATGAATCCATTGCTTTGTTTCCAACTAAATAGCCACCTTTTCTTAGTATTCGTTTATTTTTAACATTATTTTGGGGGAGCTTCAGTTAACTAAGGAATTTATATCTTATATATTAAATGTTATATCATAAAACTGGGAAGTTTTTAGTAAGGAATTAAGCCAAATTTGACTAGGTATATGTTTATAAGTAAGATTTCTGTTATCATTCTTTAAAAATGCTCTGAAGGTCTGTGGTATTAAATTTTTTTGTTAAAAGGAATGGATATTATCTGGTTTATTTCAGAATTTTAAAATATGTTTAAGCAGTTCTACTTTTTAAAATAAAATATTAGACTAAGATATATTAATCAACAGCTAATAAAGAGGTAAGTATATTCTTTTAAAATTACAGAAATAATCCTCTCTAAACTTTACTACCATTGTATCAGATATGAATAAGACAAACTTTAATTGAAATAAAAAAACCTTATTCAGAAAAAGAAAAAAACTTACAGTTTATAAACATCCAAAGTGTCTTTAGCATATATAATTTTAGGGTTTTCACTTGTCTTAATTTTGCTGAGCCAATCAAGTATTCTCAGAACACCTCAAAATTTAGCTAAATATTTGTTTATTTTTAGGAACTCTCAGAAAACGAAGTGGTTGGATCTTATTTCTCTGTGAAGTCTTTCTTTTGGAGGGTAATGTCTAAATCCTTTATATTAATGTTCCTGACTTTTGGTTCTGAATAGTTATTTTGAGAGTTAAATGTGAATTAAGAAATTCCCTTTTTAAAATAGGTTCTCAGAGAGATGTATTCATTTGTCTTCTTTATTAACTCTTATTCTAAATCATTTAGGTGACTCACTCTTCATTTGTAAAAATTAAGAACTTCATATATTTAACATATTGCTTTGAAATCAGTTCCTTGTGGGCCCAAATTTATCCCAGATTCTTAACAATTAGAGGCCCACAGATCTTTCAGGAATATGATGGCACTGTCTAGAGGGTCCATAAAGGTTCTTTTTCCCTTCTTGTAAAATCTGTTCCATCTATCTGGGAAAAATTTACTTCTATTATGGTGATCTTGTACTATACACATACTAGATAGTGTTTTTTCTTTGGAAAAAAAAAATCCTATGAATTAGAAAAGAGCAACTCTGCTTTTGCTTTGAATAAAAAAAAAAAAAAGAAAATTCCACAGAGAACTTGTTTTCAGTGCCATTGCAATTTAATGTTATTTACACTTTCATGACTTAAACATAATGAGTTCTGTCATCCTTTTCCTCTGCTTTAATTCTGCATTGTGCAAGGCGTGATTTATGCCTTTTTGCTAATGATTTATGCATTTTTACTAATGCACTCACTGCTTTGCCTTCAAAAGTTTCCCTCTTTCTTTGAATGTTCACACTTGGCACGTGATTACCTAGCAATAGATACTGCAATGAAAATGCTACACTCATAGAACTTTGCCATTTTCTTTTTTTTTTTTTTTTTTTTTTTTTTTTTTTTTTCGGTACGCGGGCCTCTCACTGTTGTGGCCTCTCCCATTGCGGAGCACAGGCTCCGGACGCGCAGGCTCAGCGGCCATGGCTCACGGGCCCAGCCGCTCTGCGGCATGTGGGATCCTCCCAGACCGGGACGCGAACCCATGTCCCCTGCATCGGCAGGCGGACTCTCAACCACTGCACCACCAGGGGAGCCCTGCAATTTTCTTTTCTTGGCTCTTAAACTGCTCATGACTGAAAACTACATTTCTCCTTTTAGAATTTTAAGATTTGTTGCAGTGTCTCATAAGCAGACTGGCAGGTACTAGATTAAGTCATGCATCGACTTGACCAGTGAGCAAGTAAACTCACATCTCTTTATCTTCTGCCTCCTCCACACACATTTTTTTTTTGCAGTCTTGTATTTGTGTGAGCTCATTTTAATTATTATAGCCTCTTCATTTCCTTTCAGTCTACTGATGGCTGCCTTCGCTGATGTTATTCTGTATCGTTGGTAAAATAATATTTCCTCTTATATGTTCATGCATTATCCATGAACACACAGAGTGACTGCTTTCGAATTGTCCCATTACTTTAAATGGAAAATGGCTTTTGGGAAAATTTTTTTCTCTGTTTTCTTAAGACCCACAATTACTGTGAATTCATATGCCAACCAAGCAGAATTCAGGGGTGTTCTGTGTTGTGCTTGTTCTGCATGCGGCAAATATGCAGCATGATCATTTTGAAGACTTGCCACCAGGACCAACTCCATAAACACTACTTTTCAAGGGTTTTCTTTTCAAATGATCTTTTTCAGCATCTTCTTTTCACTTTCTACTTCCAAATTAGTCTTCCACTTATCAGTACTTCCCATTTGGTTGTATCCATCCTTAAATATTCTTTATTAACCTTTCTCAATCTCTTAAACTGTCTTATTTTATTTATTTTTGTTTGTTTTTTTTTTGTTTGTTTGTTTGTTTTGCGGTACGCAGCCCTCTCACTGTTGTGGCCTCTCCCGTTGCGGAGTACAGGCTCCGGACGTGCAGGCTCAGCGGCCATGGCTCACGGGCCTAGCCGCTCCGTGGCATGTGGGATCTTCCCAGACTGGGGCACGAGCCCGTGTCCCCTGCATCGGCAGGCAGACTCTCAACCACTGCGCCACCAGGGAAGCCCAACTGTCTTATTTTAGAATATCAAATATGCACATTTAAAAGATAACTTTTTTTGTATCTGAAGTACAGTGGTCTATTGTCTTTCTTCTGAGCATATATTGAGTGACAAACAAATGGAGTCATAAAAGCAGAACCTTTCGGGGTCATTTATTTTACCAATGAGGAAACTAAGGCCCAGAGAAGTGATGCCATTGCCCTGGAGTACCTAAATGGTATGATCAGGGCCAATACTTCTCTTTCTGAATGTCATAGAAATAAATGTTTTGGTGAAGACTTAAAGCACTCGAGTTCCTTTTGGGGTTGATGAATAGAGATGCGATATATAAGCAGAGCTGCCCCTTAGTTAGTCTTCATTGACAGCCTTTCAAATTCTTATTGCGTTATGTGACCCTCTCCTCCGCAGCTCCTTAAGCCACCAATGAGTAGATATGTTTCAGGGCTGTGATGTTGCTGTATTTTAGGTTCCATTTTACAAAATCAGAAAATCAGTGACCAAGTCTGCTTTAGATCAGCGTGATCTTTCATATTCACAGTCAAAGGTCACTCTGCTAACCAGCCTCATTGACCTTTGCCCCAGCAATATTTGTATTCTGATGAACTTTTAGAGGAGATGTGTATGAAAAGAGGTTTCCCATAACATTTTCAGATATGCAGAAAACCTAACAGCTCAGATAAAATCTTACATGAAGAGACTATGTGTGCTTCGTGAATTAAACAGAATGTGATTTGAAAGAAAAGTTTAACAGCTTATTTTTAAGGATTAATACATGTGTCCAGGAGACAGTACCTGAGTTACACCAAGTGAAACTAAACCTGTTGAGAACTTGCTCAACGGATGTCAGTGCTACTTGCTGTATCTTAATTTTCTTGAGAGCAGAATAATGGAAAGAAAAGTGATAAAGGGATATTCTAATTTTTCCAAAAGCATGCCATTTATAATTTATCAAAACATGGTATCTTAGGACACAAAACATTAAGCAGTGGTTATGGCAATTATCGTGTTTCTCATGAGAGTAATAAAAATATGTGAAGCCAATTGGATTACTCTAAGTCAGAATTTCATTAAAGACTTTTAACTTCCCATTAAAGGATGGTAATTCAGTGCAGTTCTTTCAAATATTTAGTACATTTAAGTTCCTTCTCAGTTATCTCCATTGACTAGACATTTAGATTCTGATGACTGAGAGCTAATTGAACAATCCATCTTATGAGAGCATTGTAGTGAATTAAAGAGAGATTTTAATATTGTTTAAATGGAGAAGGCTGGGCTATGCCAAGATACCTCATACAAAAAAGTGGAGAATGGATCGTAATATGAAATGGGTGAAAAGGAGTGCATAGAATAGAGAACAATCCAGAGTTATGTGAGAGCACTACCTTGTGGTAGGATCAGACAGAAGTATGGTTAAAGGAAGACCCTGCAGACCAAGGAGAAGAGATATTGCCTTTGTAAAACAAGAATGTGATCCTTTGCGGAAGTGCTTACATTCTGAACAACTCAACTGTATATGACATACACCCAAGAAAAGTTCAGGTATTATTTCTATCAATAGGTGTGAAAGTAAGACCCTCAGGAAAAAAAATTAACTTTTAATTTAAAGTCTCGAAAAATGTCTCTGTAAGTCAAACACAGGACTCATTATTTCTTTACCATACCATTGGTAGAAACCTATAGATTACTTCAGCAAACCAACAGGGTTACAAGTTATATGGTGCTTTTCTATTAGTATATACTTTGAGCAAATATAGTAAAAGCTTAAGATCATTTGTTTGGCCAGTTAAGTTTAGAGAGGGTAGCTAGAACATCTGAAGTAAACATAAATACCTTCCTGACAATGTAAATTGTATCAAGAAGCAGTAGAAATAGGAAAGAAGGTTTAAAGATAAAAACCTGGAGAATTTCTCTAAGTATTATAGTGCCAGTGAATCATCTTCTAAGAAAAAAAGGGATCGAAGCCTTATTATTAGATGAGACACTTCAAACTAGGCTGGACAAAGCACTGGGAGGGTTTTCTATAAAGGCAATCCTGCTTTGAGCGGATGGATGGACTGTAGAACAAATCTACTTGTTGGACTTATCATCCAGGTGCAATTTACTGGAATAAACTCAGCAGGAAAAGGGAAAGATAGAACATGCCTGTGCCTGGGATTGAGCTACTAATTGCTCCACGCTCCAAGCTTTGCAGCACAAAACAGTCATTCCAGGCTGTCATTATCTCTTCTTTGTAGTGTCTGTGGATCGTTTGATTAAATAAAAGCATGTGCACCTCTGTGCTGAAGATAGAGGAAAGGGCTGCCTCCACACACAGCCATTGTAAAGACACAAGCAATGTCTTTCACTCCAGTTTCATAGTGTCTAGGTCTCATTTAGAAGGATTAGGTTGTACACAGGTTAAAAAAAAAAAAAAAAAAAGAAGATAACAAAAGCCAAGGATTATTTGCACACAACAGGGAGAAGATTGGTATGACTGAAAGTTCCTTTAGCCACTGTTAAGTCTAAACAGACTTTTTTGGTTTTGTTCTCTGTTTTAATCAGGATCTAGAATAATAGGAATTTATCATTAGTGATCCAGTTTTTAAGGAATGCAATTAGTAAACTTTATTAACGAGAACTGGAACATAGAAATGTTCTTAATTTGTATGAAAGATTCTACAACTTCACCACCTTTTTAATGAGACTACAGTTATAGAGTACAGTTAACTCTCATATGTTTTGCTTAACAATATATGCTAGAGTTACTACCACTCGAAAACTTTTTCTTCCTTTAAGCTCTTGATTAGCCTTTCTTAGTAACCTATACCCAGGGATATATTTCATCTAAACATAAGTCAGAGTATTTCAACAAATCCTGTACAAATTAAACGCATTTTTGGGGTTGAACTTTATAGGCTCTGTCCACAAATTGAGATGTAGTGGGGAAAATCGTCAGTTAGTTATCAGCAATTCCAGAGTCAAATCTCAGACTTGCCAATCTCTAGCCATTTGGCATTAAGTAAGGTATCTATCTTCTCTGTGCCTCAGTTTCTGTCCTTAAAAACACTTGTCATGAGAAACACTGGATTATGAAAACTCCAGCACATAATACCTGCTCAATACATGTTTACTTCTTTGTGCGATCTAACCCATCTTTCAGACTGGCCTAATTCAGTCCTCCTTGTTGATATTAGTAAAGCTGTTGATTCTCATCATAATTCTGTTGTTTGGAAACTTTGTCTAGCTGCTCTAGAAGTCATTTAATACAGACTTTTAGCTCCACCATGATAATTTCCTTCCATTGTTTCCTGTTCATCTGTATCTTTTTTATCCATCTCTTGCTGCTCTTGGTCTTAATAATGAAGGGAACTTAGGCTTATTTTTTTAGTAGCAAAGGCAACAAAGATAAGTATTGTGTGGGGCAAAATTTCTCTGTTACTTTAGAAATATCTCTTTAAAAGTTACAGAAGATTCACATGTGGGATGCAGTTAACATGATTATCGTTATTGCCTGTCCAGGCAACATTTATTCTTCTGGAGCCTGATCACTTTTTTGACATTGGAAACAGACTCCAGAAATTTTGGAGCAACAGAGAAAGTGATTCTTTCCATGATTTCTCTTGCTCTGTTTCTTTTCTCTGCTACACCTACTAATAAAACCCTGAAACCACTCAAACCGGATCCATCACCATACAATCTCTGTACTTTATTTTCTTGACCACTGCAGCATTATGTTACTAAAGAAGGAGCTGGAAACTATCGTGGCGTTGGCATTTGTCTTCACTGTGTTAGGAGACATTTTCTGACAGTGACTTGAGAAGCAAATACATATTTTTTTCAAATAATATTTTTTAAAGAGTGATGCTAAGCTGATTGACATGAGGTGTTGATAGTTGCCCAAAGATTTCCCATACGGCTCTGATCATTCATTTCCATCCAGACATGCGGCAGGACTGCTTTTCCTGTCCTGGGCTTCTGCAGAGCAGAGCTTCAGAATGCTCATTACCAAAATGCACAAGTAAGTTCAACCAGTTTGTTTATGTTTTCTGAGCTTACATGAGCTGTGAACTCTCATGGCTGACTTACTCTCCTGAAAACCATTCCGTATCCTAACATCTTTTATGTATATGAAAAGGGATTGAAGTCTTGAATTTGTTTGCAAGGGATAATGTGTATAAACTAATATTCTGTTTAAAATGCCAGCTCACTAATTCTAAAATCTTACTAAAGATACACGTCTGTGACTAATTACCTGAGACTTTGAAATTTGTATTATTACCTGATATCTTGATATTCTTTATTAAATCTGAACTTGGACGAATATTCCTTATGAGAGTGGATCTCAAACTTCAGTGTGCATGAGAACCACATGGGGCACATGTTGGAGAAACACGTGCAGCTCTGCCCACAAGAACTGAATCATATCCTGGAGGATCAGGCCTGGCGATTTCAACAAATTGCCCATTAAAACTGGGGAATTACTGCTTTAAAAGTTCAAAGAGTACTTTTTCCTTTTTGGAGTTGGCTCTTTGCTTCGAAGCTGGGTTGCTTTTCCTTTTTATTCTTCCCTTCTTTTTTCTTTCCCTCCTATTTCAACAAGGACATAGTTGAAAACATTACCTTAGATGACTAAGTACCAGCTGTAATATGTTAATTTTATTGAGGGATTTCTTGGATGTATTTAACACTCCTTGCCCTTTAGGTGCTCAATAAGTAATTTTTGGTTGACCGATTATCAATTATTCAGTTAATTATTTAGATACATCCTATTAGAAAAATCATTAACAAAGGAAATAATAAATTAAACCACATGATTTTTCAACGGCCTCCTATTTCTCTCTTTAAATGTTCCAAATATCCAGACCAATGTGCTTTTCTCATCAGTAAATTAGGAAGCAGAACTAAAGAGGGACTTTAATTAGCATATATAGTACCCATGCCAGAGAGTGGATGATGTCTACGATTATAGTAATTAATACTAGTTATTAGAACATAGGAGAAGACCAGTGTGCATGTACCTTAGAACTTTCAAAACAGGGGCGGGGGGTGGTGGTCTCACACTTGGGTGCGCATCAGACCCCCCCCTCCCAGGAGGGCTGGTTAAACCAGAGCAGTGGGCCCTGCATCCAGAGCTGATGATTCCGTTGGTCTGGGATGGGGCTAAAGAATCTGAATTTCTAACAAGTTCCTGAGTGACACTGATGCCACTGCTCTGTGGACCATACTTGGAGAACTTTGCTATACAGAGGAAGGAAACTTTAACCAGAACAGCAAGTTACTCAGAAGCTATGTTGGGGAGCATTAACGCTAGTGCTTTTCAAAGTTTGTTTGTTTTAGTTGTGGAATTCTACTTGTTCCCCAATGAGTTCCCCAAAACTTTGATTTAAAAACTAAGTTTAGTATTAGCTATCTTAAGTGGATTAAATCTTCTCTGTTTGTGGAATATACTTTTTTTCCACTCAGACCCCCACCACCCCCCCGACCACCCCCCTCACACAGAGCAGTGCTCTTAGTACATGGGGGCCTGGTGTACTGTCTGGAACCGTAGATAAGAAAACTGAGGCCCAGAGAGGGAGCACTGTGCCCAAGTCACATAGTCAGAAATTGCTAGAAAGATGCAAGTAGACATTTATGCTAAGCCCTTGTCTTTTCTCCTGTTGATAGCCTAAGTTTTTGTTTTTTTGTTTTTTTGTTTTTTTTTCGGTACGTGGGCCTCTCACTGTTGTGGCCTCTCCCGTTGTGGAGCACAGGTTCCGGACGCGCAGGCTCAGCGGCCATGGCTCATGGGCCCAGCCACTCCGCGGCATGTGGGATCTTCCCAGACCGGGGCACGAACCCATGTCCCCTGCATCATCAGGCGGACTCTCAACCACTGTGCCACCAGGGAAGCCCAATAGCCTAAGTTTTATATTTTCCCCCTTTACCTTATAATTTTATTTCAAGTTCCTATTCTTCACACTCAAACTAAATATTTATCTGTTTCATGACTATGTAGCTGGTCAAATCACAGCTGAATTAAGAAGTCTCTTTTTAGAAGAGTACCATTTTAACAAAAATAAATTTTAAAAAAATCACTTTAAAAAATGATATTTGGTTAGTATGTTTTTAGAACCCAACCTTTGTTTTCCTTTTAGCCTTTTATACAGGTCACCTTAAATTCCACAATCACTAGCCCTGTTTTTGTTAAGAAATATTCTCCCCTCCTCCACCCCCCACCTCTTAGCTTCCCAAGTCGTTTTGGGAATGTTCTTCCAGGTTATAGAAAAGCATTTGGTCACAACTAGTGGCACTAGGTAAAGCCTCCATTAAGTTCATTCTGTTTCTGTGAAAGCATGAAGGATCCCATGGAAAGCATTCCTTCTCATCTTAAAACTAAAATTCTTGTTCTCCTGTGAAAAATGGGAGGAGGAGAGAGCAAGTAAGGGTTTCAGACATGGTACCATTCAAGAACCTAACTCAGCATTGCTAACCGAAGTTGCTGTGTAACCTAGATTGTACCCAACTGTTATTTGATGAGTGCAGTGTATGACTTGTGCTGCTAGAGTGTGTAGGAAATGTCATTAAGTATATCCATCTGCAAGCTGGAATGTTGTAAGTATGAATACATGTGCTCGTATGACAGAGAAGTGGAAGGTGATGCCGTGTATTAGCCACATAGGAAAACATAGACCGAATGTCATTTCAAATATAAGCAACTCACCTAACTGAAGAGTACCCTTTAGCAACATTGTACTTAACTCATGACTACTTTGAAACCTCGGGGAGAGTCTCTGCCCTAAAGACCAATATTGGAAGAAGCTCGGAATAAAGGTCAGAAATACTGGGTTCTGGTCCCATATCCACCATTTATTAGCCCAGCTACTTGGAGCCTCAAATTCCTCATCGGTAAAATGGAAATAGCAGGACTTGCCTTCCTACTTCATAGGGTTTTAGTGGAAACCAAATTATGTAATGTATATATAGGCACTTTCAAAGTCTAAAGCTCTATATAAATGGGTAGTTTTTAACTCCTTAGTCTTTGCTAAGATAATTATTTCTTCTTACTTGCCAAAAATTTGTTTTCCCTCTTTGCCATTCATACCCCTTAACAAAAGTTTCAGATGCATAGTTGAGAACCTGATTCTCTAGAGTCTGCTGTTGTAGTCTCAAGAGCAGCAGTAGTCAGATAGATAGATAGGCACTGAAATCGATTGCTGCATTATATAAAATAAGTAGCATGAAATCTTAGAACCAAAAAAAAAAAACTTGAAAATTATTTGGTGCCATGAATTCTAAACAATTATTTTAATCTGAGAAATCCTTGGTTCAAACAAAATCAATGTGGAAACCCAATGTATTGATATAAAACAGATGGGAGCAGAGGGGCTTCACTGAAGTGGGGTATGGAGTCCTTTGGAAGTTACAGGTGCTGCATGTAACCTTGGCTTCTCTTCAGAACACAGGTGACACTGCTCTTGGGCTCACAGAGGTGAGGGATATGTAGACAAAGTCCTGTATTGATATTAATAAGGCAGAGCCACCAAGAAGTGGTGTTTAAAATTTGCTGATCACCAAGGCAGGGAAATATGCAATGTGATTTAGAAAGATTTCCATGGACATGTTCAAATATTAAAAGTATTATCTTTTGAAGAATATAGTTTTCATTTTCCTAATAAGCATCCTGAAACGCATGACTTTTGATGATAAATAAAAAATGGCTATGCCATTATGATGGTATGGGGAAAAAGTAAGAAGTCAAAGTGGGAGGGGGAGTTATACAAAATAAACTATCACTTTAGTGTGGAAGGAATTAGGCCAAAAGTAGAGCTAATCCATAATTCAGAAGTGGAGTACTCTGAGGTTGAGAGAGACATTGAATTTCTTCATGAAATCACTATAAGTGAAGAAAATGTAAAAAAACATAAAACAACATAACATAAAACATAAAAAAAAAACATTAAAAAAACCCAGCAATTTTTATAATACTCCTTGGTTCTGGATCCAGATTGAAAAGATCTTTAACATTTTAGCTACTTTCTCTGGCTTGTTTTATATGCTATTTAGTTCAAGAGATTATATGGCATTTTTAGACTTGCTGATTTTTAAAAATTCTGAGTTTGTTCACTGGCTTGAGTACTGTGACTTAGAATTGAGCAATTAAAAGTTATTAAAGAAAATGTTCAAATACTAAAGAACTAAATCCAGAAACATACCTGCCAATATAAATCACATATGTAATTTTTAAAATTTGTGGTGCAAGTTTCAGGCATAAGCAAGCTATCTCGGGAGGGCATATTGACTTTTCTTTGTTCTGTGGTACCTTAAGTAGTTTTTTAGAGAGCTGAAACTCAGTTATCTCTTATTGTGGCAATAAAGAAGTTTTAAAATTGTCTGAATAGAACTTAAAACTAATCTTAGAACTAAAAACCGCCTGTAAAATCCACTTGTAACACGAAAAAAATTTTTCAAAAACTGTTACTGACAAATGCTAGATGTGTTTATTATGATTTTTCATAATAAAAACTTTGAAGCAGCAAAAAAACTGTTCCTAATTAAAAATTACATATCACAGTGTGGATGAGGCCTTTTACATTTATATTTATTTATACATACTTAGACAGGCATATTTGACACATATGCAAATATTCTGTGATATTCTTAAAATATCTACATGTAATTTTAAGAGTTGAAGTAGACTGTATTTTGAGCACACACCTCTCTTACACAACAACCTTAAATTTATGAGATAATTTCATATTTATCAATAATTATATAATAACTAATAATCTATTAATTGTTTTTATTTTAAAAAATTGTAACTGCATATTTTTTATTTTTGAAAAACTATAACAGATGAAAGAGTAACGCCAAATGTGGTATTTTGGTTTAAAACACAGTAATCTAATTCTTTTTTCCTTTGCCACAAGTTTCAGACCCAAAGTTTACGTCTGTCAGACGTACACAGAAAACCACATCTTTGGAGAGGTATAGTCAGCATCACATTGATTGAGGGGCGAGACCTCAAGGCGATGGATTCAAATGGGTTGAGTGACCCCTATGTGAAGTTCCGGCTTGGACATCAGAAGTACAAGAGCAAGGTGACCTATCTCTTTTGTGTTTCCATCAGTGCTTGGAAGGCAGTGGTTGGTTAATAGCCATGCTCTGAGACGTGAAAACACTAGACACTTTTTTAATGCTTTACAGAACTACTTTTCAACATCATGTCAGGCAACAGTGCTAACAATTGTATTGCATTTCTTACTTTATGTACTATGTGACCTTTGGTAAACTATTTCTCTATGTCTCAGTTTCTTCACCTATCACATGGAATAATACTAGGAATAATTTAATTAATTAATTAATACTAGGAATAATACTAATCTCTTTAAAAAAAAAAAAAAAAGCCAGAGCAAACCTAAGTCAATGCCTGGCACATAAAGTGCTCAAAGAATGTTGGCTACTATTACTACTGCATCTAGTACTAGTACAAGTACTACAAATAGCACTATTTGACATGTATGAAAAATCTTTGTGCATTACTCTGAACCATTTTTTCAAACTGAGTTGCACCAATGCAGATTGCAAGGTTTTAAAAATTTACTTAGAAAACAGAGGGCCAAGGTCCTGCTGCCACTACAGCAGTGTGCCATGGCACAAGTTACTTTGCCTCTCCATACCCCCATTTCCCCATCTGTGAGAATGAGAATTAAAATAATGCCTGCCTAATAAAGTTACTGAGAAGATTGAATACTATGTGTCATGCATGTAAAGGGCTTAGAATATTGCTTTGCCCATAATAAATACTCAATAAACGGTAGTAGCGGAAGGAAGAGGAAAAGTAGCAGCAGTAGTAAGTATATTATGTAATAACACTTGTATTATTAGTAATAACGTATTATATTAAATATTCATATCACTATCATACTATTAACAGAAATAATAATAATTAGTAAAGGTCATAGTAGTCATGGTTATATAGTGATAGTTACATTTATCTGTGTTGCATCCAAATACAGCCTCTTTTTTTTTTTTTTTTTTTTTTTGCGGTACACGGGCCTCTCACTGTTGTGGCCTCTCCCGTTGCGGAGCACAGGCTCCGGACGCGCAGGCCCAGTGGCCATGGCTCACGGGCCCAGCCGCTCCGTGGCATGTGGGATCTTCCTGGACCGGGGCACGAACCTGTGTCCCCTACATCGGCAGGCGGACTCTCAACCACTGCGCCACCAGGGAAGCCCAAATACAGCCTCTTTAATGGTCAGCTTCTATAGCTGGTATTCATTGACAGCTTGGGACAACTGATTACACCCATCTTGTATTAGAAATATCACAGAGGTGATTTCTTAGCAGGCTGATTGGTTACCTTCTTAAGTGCCCACATCGAAGGGGAAGGCATCACTTCTGACCTATAGGAAATCATATAGGGAAGAGAATCCTACAGAAGAAAACTGAAAGCTTAAGTTCTTTTTTGGCCAAATAAGTAAGACGGACCACTCTCCAAAATACTGAAGGAGTTCATCTGAACCCAATTATGAGACATTTGAATTGTCATACCATCCATCCGGTGCTGTCTTTTTTTTTTTTCTGCCATGGGTTTAATAATAACATTTTAAAGAAACTACTGATCCCAAAAATAGGTACCTGTGACCACTTCTATCTTGTCTTTTATCAATTAACATTATTTCCCTGTTCTGGTAGGCTTAAAACATTACTTATTTTTATAGCTCTGCTCTTTAGGTATGAAATATGAAACCCAGCTATGGACATGTGTCTCTCTTTGCTCTTTCTTTCCATGATCTATTGCTGATTAATTTCAGATTATGAACTTTAAAAATTGTGATTCATTTGCGTTACCTTTGCACATAACATACTTCATTGCTTTCAAAGTCTTTACATCTGAAGATCTGTCTCTCATACATTAAAAAGAGAAAAGGCCGCTACAGGTCCTCCTGCTAAAAAGAAAGAGTAGGGAAACAAATATGAATGTGGTCTAACTCAATGGTGATGGAATTTTAAAACACATCAGTATGAGTCAATTGATTCAGGTGTCTTATCTGAATACTTGAAGTTACAAAATTGCACGTCAGATAAGATATCTTTCTTATATATGCAACACACACATATTCATATTAATTCACAAACATATTAATTCACAAACATATTAATTCACAAACATTTTTGGCATAGTGCTTTGGGGAAAGAGATCTGAAGCTCTAATAAAAGACTTGAGTTAGAGTCTAGCTACTAAATCCTAGTTACTGTAGGTGGGTCACTTAAACCTCAGGTCTCAGTTTCTCCATGTATAAAATTGGGATGATACATCAGTGCTATAATTTTAAGGTAAAAGTTTGCCTGACCACCCCAAAATTACTTTTTTTTCCTCTTTCTCCCACAGAACTTCATTGTCCATTTTCTTCATTATTCAGCTCGCAATTCTTATGTGTGTGGGAAGTGAGGGAAGAAAACTCTGGGAATCCTCCTCTTCCTTTATTATAAGATGACAGACTACGAGTTATATCTGTGTATTAACTGGTTATGTAAAATAAATGCTAGTATCTGAGTGAGCTATTCCACTTACAGACTCTTTGCCTTTTCTATGTAGTTCATATCTGTTATCTGTTACTCAAAATAATGAGAGGGTGCCTGTTGGTTTCCAGGACACATTCTTTTGGGTTCTCTCATACAACATGTAGTAAAGATGCTGAGATCTAATGACTTATTTCCGTCATTTCTAGAAGCTCACATGCTTTTCTAGATAGTACATAAAGTTTGATTTATATCTCAAGTTGAATTTTTTAAGACTGATATTGAGGAGATAGTAATGACTTTTTGGTTTTCCAGATTATGCCAAAAACTTTGAATCCTCAGTGGAGAGAACAATTTGATTTTCATCTCTATGAAAAAAGAGGCGGAATCATTGATATCACTGCATGGGACAGAGACGCTGGGAAAAGGGATGACTTTATTGGCAGGTTTGTGCAATTTGGTATTTTTGGATCACCCTAGACAGGATGAGCTTTGTTGTAAGTCTGATATTATAATTGATCTTTACTGTTTTGAAGCAAGGGATCTTATCATGGTAAGGCAATGCTTGGGTGAACTGAAAAATAGATTTGAAGACTGACCAGTAGGTGGCAGTTTTGACCACTTGATGGACAGGCTATCTGAATTTGATATCCAGAAATTTTCTCCAGATGTCAGGAACATTGTGCATAAAAGTTACGAGAGTTGAGAAAGAGGAATCTCATTTGATATAAGATACTTAAAAGGAACAAAGAACATATTCAAAGTCTGCAAAGTGATCTGAGATAATATTACTTTTCATAAAGCATATTGTGACCGCAAAATGCATTGTTTCATACAACTCCCTGCAAGGTAGAGAATCTTGATAATCTCCTAGGAGTTCATAAATCTCCCAGGAGTTCAAGTTTCAGTGAAGGAAGTGTGTAAGTGAGGCAGATCCAGGTTAATCTGATAATGTGGTGAAGAAAAGAGTATTCTGAAGCTTACATGACATCTCTGCACAGAGACAAGGTTATTTTGAATGATTGCTTGAATTATATGAATTGTTTTCTAACTTTAAAGCCTATTTTAATATTTTCAATAGTTACATATGTGTCTTTATAGCAAAACACATTGAAACCTGCCAATGCTAAAATAAAGCATGGTGTACAGAAGAATTTGTTAGTTTAGAAAATTCTTTCTTCATCATAGTTGACATGATTTCCAAGTCTCTAAACATACAGCCTGAAGAAATGCATACATACTAATAATAATAGAGGGAATTTTACACTAAAAAAGCAAAAATAGGAATCCAACCCAATATATTTGTCTCTTTGGCTTTTGTTATTCTAAGAAATATGTTTTAAACAATGGTTTTCTTCATAGTATTATAAAGTGAGAGGTCACAGATCAGCTTCAGTTAACCTTTAATATTTTACTTATAAAATGAAATGAGAAAAACACCACTGCAAGCTAATGCTGTATTACATTTCAATCCTTTTTAGAGGACAAGCTTTCACTGCATATTTTTTCCCTCTAGGAAAATACTATTTTCAGTGTTTTCTTAAAGTTCTACCTTGCTCTCTTTGGGATATACCACCAGCTTAAATATCAGTATAGATCTGTTAATACATTGAATACATTTTAGTATATATATATGTCTGTTTCCATCTTCCTCAATAAGCTATGAGCACTTTCAAGTAGATGCTTTCTAGATATTCCTTGAATAATTAATTCATTTTCATAATTTATAGCAACATTAGCTCTATTTGGTGACCACAAGGAAATCAGAATGGCTGTCATATGTAACTTGCTACCTCAATCTCATTACTTTGTATTCAAACTTGCTTATCATAGTAAAATAACGAAGTGATTGATGAAATGTACTGGCTTCTTGTACTTCTGGGTCCACATTACATGAAGTCCTTCTTATCCTTTTTTCCATTTTTTTCCCATAATGACAGATACCCTTTTACGTATTTTTCTTTCTTTGAAAAGCATCTCCAAATTTGGGAATTATGAAAATTTCTCAGCCCATTTTGTACTGACCTTTCCCTTTTCCTCACTTGATAATATTACAGATTCTTCAAGGGCATGCCTAATTATTTTAAGAAATGTTTGGCAGAGAGGTGGACTTGTTTATCTTACTTCATCTCGTTTCTATGGGTTTGTCCATATTTGGTGAATTTTGAGAGAACAGTGATAAATGGCTGGTGTGAAGATCATAGCGATTGCTCTAGACAACTAGGGGAGCTGAGAAGGTTTATGAAGTTTGGAAAAAGAGAAGAAATCCATTTTTGGAGCTTCTGGGTTGGTGAACATGTGCAGGTGCTGGGGGAGTGCTGTGCCCTGAGAGGGCATGGAAGCTCCACACCCGTTACACATCCCTTACCCTGTGCATTTCTTCCATCCAGCCATTCCTGAGTTATATCCTTTCATAATAAACTAGTAATCTAGTTGGAAGTGTATCCTCCCTTCTTATTTTTTTAGCTGTTAGAGGTGTTTACCACCTGCATATAGTTTCTGGCTTGGGCTTTGCCTGGGTTGTTGGATGAGTTCTTTATGCCCGTGGCTATTACACAGGAGAACCTTGCAAGCAGGATCAAGAAACCCTGGGCTCCAGCACCCTCATTGCTTTGATGGGCAAATCTGTGTGCTCTGCTTCCCAGTATCTTGGTTGGATTAAAACTGGCTTGGATGGTGAGTCCAAATAGTACCATTAAAGAATTATAGGGATTTCTAAACCTCTCATTTATTTTGAATGACTTACATTTATTTCCAGTTACTTTTTTTCCTAAATATAATAAAAACTTATCTGGCATCAGCCTCACTAAAAAACATTCACTTTTGATCATATGCCAAATATAATTGCCTAAGAAAGCAATTTGAGCCAAGAAGTTTTGGAGTAAACAAGAGCACAGGTAGACAAGAAGACTCCTAGGACAGCTTTTGAGTATCAGTTTAAACCGTTTTACACAGTAAAGGGATTTATTGTTGAATTTTGAGATAAGCAAAGTGGACAATACAAAATTGTTGTACACTTTGCTAATTTAACAAAGATGCCTGTTGCAGGAAAAGGAAATGACCCTGGCAAATATCATCACTTCCAAGCTACTTGATGGCCAGATAGCAGCAGATACTCTTGGTATCTGACTTTATACTTACTAAATTGTACTTTACACACATCCTGCCACTGAAGAACAACATATTATTAGATCTAAGTGGTGGGCAAGAGAGTTGCATGTGTTTATGTCAAGGTTGTGTGGTAACAGTGGAAATAATGCAGATTATAATAGAATCCCTTGGTCCTAGAATGGTTTAGAAGAGAATAGTTACCTTCTAATTAAATTTGAGTTCTAAGATTAAAGTAATAGGAGTAAAACTGTCATCAGGGTCTTCTGTATTCTTTTCTTTTTTTTTCCAATTTTTGAATTTTATTTTATTTACTTTTTTATACAGCAGGTTCTTATTAGTCATCAATTTTATACACATCAGTGTATACATGTCAATCCCAATCGCCCAATTCATCACACCACCATCCCCACCCCCACCACCGCTTTCCCCCCTTGGTGTCCATACGTTTGTTCTCTACATCTGTGTCTGTATTTCTGCCCTGCAAACCGGTTCATCTGTACCATTTTTCTAGGTTTCACATATATGCGTTAATATGTCATATTTGTTTTTCTCTTTCTGGCTTACTTCACTCTGTATGACAGCCTCCAGATCCATCCACGTCTCTACAAATGACCCAATTTTGTTCCTTTTTATGGCTGAGTAATATTCCATTGTATATATGTACCACATCTTCTTTTTTTTTTTTTTTAACATATTTATTGGGGTCTAATTGCTTTACAATGGTGTGTTAGTTTCTGCTTAATAACAAAGTGAATCAGTTATACATATACACACGTTCCCACATCTCTTCCCTCTTGCGTCTCCCTCCCTCCCACCTTCCCCATCCCACCCCTCCAGGCGGTCACAAAGCACCGAGCCGATACCCCTGTGCCATGCGGCTGCTTCCCACTAGCTATCTACCTTACGTTTGTTAGTGTATATATGTCCATGCCTCCCTCTCGCCCTGTCACAGCTCACCCTTCCCCCTCCCCATATCCTCAAGTCCATTCTCCAGTAGGTCTGTGTCTTTATTCCTGTCTTACCCCTAGGTTCTTCATGACATTTCTTTTTTCCTTAAATTCCATATATATGTGTTAGCATACGGTATTTGTCTTTCTCTTTCTGACTTACTTCACTCTGTATGACAGACTCTAGGTCTATCCACCTCATTACAAATAGCACATAAACAGAAAGATAGATCAATGGAACAGGATAGAAAGCCCAGAGATAAACCCACGCACATATGGACACCTTATCTTTGATAAAGGTGGCAAGAATGTACAGTGGAGAAAGGACAGCCTCTTCAATAAGTGGTGCTGGGACAACTGGACAGGTACATGTAAAAGTATGAGATTAGATCACTCCCTAACACCATACACAAAAATAAGCTCAGAATGGATTAAAGACCTAAATGTAAGGCCAGAAACTATCAAACTCTTAGAGGAAAACATCGGCAGAACACTCTATGACATAAATCACAGCAAGATCCTTTTTGACCCACCTCCTAGAGAAATGGAAATAAAAACAAAAATAAACAAATAGGACGCAATGAAACTTCAAAGCTTTTGCACAGCAAAGGAAACCATAAACAAGACCACATCTTCTTTATCCATTCATCTGTCGATGGGCATGTAGGTTGCTTCCATGTCCTGGCTATTGTAAATAGAGCTGCAATGAACACTGTGGTACATGACTCTTTCTGAATCCTTTTGCAAGCTGTTGCAACATTCTCTGTCTGTATTAAATTTTTTTAATTAATTAATTTTATTGAAACATACTTTACATGTAACATGTAAATTTAAGGTGTACAATGTATTGATTTAATAGATTTATATATTGTAACATGATTGCCATCATAGCTATAGTTAACACCTCTATCATGTCACATAATTATCCTTTTGTGTGTGTGTGGTGGGAATAATTAAGATATGCCTCAATTCACTTAGAAATTAGAGACTTCTGGGAGTTGATTGGTGGATGGTGAATAAATTTAAAGTTGACCATGGAGGGTAATACTCTCCCATCAATGTCTAATAATGGTTTTTAAGGATCCTGTCTGAATTAGTCCCAAATTTGGAACACGTGAATGGATTAGATTATCTACACACACTAGTGTACTGTGTTATAGTTTTTTTATTATTCACTTTATTTTCCAGTTTGGGTCACATATAATGATTTTTTTTTCTTTTTCCTTTTTTTTTTAACGTCTTTATAGGAGTATAATTGCTTTACAATGGTGTGTTAATTTCTGCTTTATAATAAAGGGAATCAGCTATACGTATACATATATCCCCATATATCCTCCCACTTGCTTCTCCCTCCCACCCTGTCTATCCCACCCCTCGAGGTGGTCACAAAGCACTGAGCTGATCTCCCTGTGTGTGGCTGCTTCCCACTAGCTATCCATTTTACATTTGGTAGTGTATATATGTCCATGCCACTCTCTCACTTCGTGTGAGCTTACCCTTCCCCCTCCCCGGGTCCTCAAGTGCATTCTCTACGTCTGAGTCTTTATTCCTATCCTGCCCCTAGGTTCATCAGAACCTTTTTTTTTTTTTTTATATTCCATATATATATGTTAGCATACAGTATTTGTTTTACTCTTTCTGACTTAATTCACTCTGTATGAGTCTCTAGATCCATCCACCTCACTACAAATAATTCAATTTCCTTTCTTTTTACGGCTGATTAATATTCTATTGTATATATGTGCCACATCTTCTTTATCCATTCATCTGTCCATGGACACTGAGGTTGCTTCTCTGTCCTGGATATTGTAAATAGAGCTGCAATGAACATTGTGGTACATGACTCTTTGAATTATGGTTTTCTCAGGTTATGTGCCCAGTAGTGGGATTGCTGGGTCATATGGTAGTTCTATTTTTAGTTTTTTAAGGAAACTCCATAATGTTCTCCATAGTGGATGTATCAATTTACATTCCCACCAACAGTGCAAGAGAGTTGCCTTTTCTCCACCCCTCTCCAGCATTTATTGTTTCTAGATTTTTTGATGATGACCATTCTGACTGGTGTGAGGTGATACCTCATTGTAGTTTTGATTTGCATGTCTCTAATGATTAGTGATGTTGAGCACTCTTTCATGTGTTTTTTGGCAGTCTGTATATCTTCTTTGGAGAAATGTCTATTTAGGTCTTCTGCCCATTTTTGGATTGGGTTGTTTGTTTTTTAGATATTGAGCTGCATGAGCTGCTTGTAAATTTTGGAGATTAATCCTTTGTCAGTTGCTTCATTTGCAATTATTTTCTCCCATTCTGAGGGTTGTCTTTTGGTCTTGTTTATGGTTTCCTTTGCTGTGTAAAAGCTTTTAAGTTTCATTAGGTCCCATTTGTTTATTTTTGTTTTTATTTCCATTTCTCTAGGAGGTGGGTCAAAAAGGATCTTGCTGTGATTTATGTCATAGAGTGTTCTGCCTATGTTTTCCTCTAAGGGTTTTATAGTCTCTGGCCTTACACTTAGGTCTTTAATCCATTTTATTTTTGTGTGTGGTGTTAGGAAGTGTTCCAATTACATTCTTTTACATGTAGCTGTCCAGTTTTCCCAGCACCACTTATTGAAGTGGCTGTCTTTTCTCCATTTTATATTCTTGCCTCCTTTATCAAAGATAAGGTGACCATATGTGCGTGGGTTTATCTCTGGGCTTTCTATCCTGTTCCATTGATCTATATTTCTGTTTTTGTGCCAGAACCATACTGTCTTGATTACTGTAGCTTTGTAGTAGAGTCTGAAGTCAGGGAACCTGATTCCTCCACCATCGTTTTTCTTTCTCAAGATTGCTTTGGCTATTCAGGGTTTTTCGTGTTTCCATATAAATTGTGAAATTTTTTTGTTCTCATTCTGTGAAAAATGCAATTGGTAGTTTCATAGGGATTGCATTGAATCTGTAGATTGCTTTGGGTGCTATAGTCATTTTCACAATGTTGATCCTTCCAATCCAAGAACACGGTATATCTCTCCATCTGTTTGTATCATCTTTAATTTCTTTCATCAGTGTCTTATAGTTTTCTGACTACAGGTCTTTTGTCTCCTTAGGTAGATTTATTCCTAGGTATTTTATTCTTTTTGTTGCCATGGTAAATGGGAGTGTTTGCTTAATTTCTCTTTCAGATTTTTCATCATTAGTGTATAGGAATGACAGAGATTTCTGGGCATTAATTTTGTATCCTGCTACTCTGCCAAATTCATTGATTAGCTCTAGTAGTTTTCTGGTAGAGTCTTTAAGGATTCACTATGTATGGTATCATGTCATCTGCAAACAGTGACTGCTTTACTTCTTCTTTTCTGATTTGGATTCCTTTATTTCTTTTTCTTCTCTGATTGCTGTGACTAAAACTTCCAAAACTATGTTGAATAATGGTGGTGAGAGGGGGCAACCTTGTCTTATTCCTGATCTTAGAGGAAATAGTTTCAGTTTTTTACCATTGAGAACAATGTTGGCTGTGGGTTTGTCATATATGGTCTTTATTATGTTGAGGTAAGTTACCTTTATGCCACTTTCTGGAGGGTTTGTATCATAAATGGGTGTTGAATTTTGTCGAAAGCTTTTTCTGCGTCTATTGAGATGATCATATAGTTTTTCTCCTTCAATTTGTTAATATGGTTTATCACATTGATTGATTTGCGTATATTGAAGAACACTTGCATTCCTGGGATAAACCCCACTTGATCATGGTGTATGATCATTTTAACGTGCTGTTGCATTCTGTTTGCTAGTATGTTGTTGAGGATTTTTGCATCTATGTTCATCAGTGATATTAGCCTGTAGTTTTCTTTCTTTGTGACATCCTTGTCTGGTTTTGCTATCAGGGTGATGGTGGCCTCGTAGAATGAGTTTGGGAGTGTTCCTCCCTCTGCTATATTTTGGAAGAATTTGAGAAAGATAGGTATTAGCTCTTCTCTAAATGTTTGATAGAATTCGCATGTGAAGCCATCTGGTCCTGGGCTTTGGTTTTTTGGAAGATTTTTAATCACAGTCTCAATTTCAGTGCTTGTGATTGGTCTGTTCATATTTTCTATTTCTTCCTGATTCAGTCTTGGCAGGTTGTGCATTTCTAAGAATTTGTCCATTTCTTCCAGATTGTCCATTTTATTGGCATAGAGTTGCTTGTAGTAATCTCTCATGATCCTTTGTATTTCTGCAGTGTCAGTTATTACTTCTCCTTTTTCATTTCCAATTCTATTGATTTGAGTCTTCTCTCTTTTTTTCTTGATGAGTCTGACTAATGGTTTATCAATTTTGTTTATCTTCTCAAAGAACCAGCTTTTAGTTTTATTGATCTTTGCTATCGTTTCCTTCATTTCTTTTTCATTTATTTCTGATCTGATCTTTATGATTTCTTTTCTTCTGCTAACTGTAGGGTTTTTGTGTTTTTCTTTCTCTTATTGCTTTAGGTGTAAGGTTAGGTTGTTTATTTGAGATGTGTCTTGTTTCTTGAGGTAGGATTTTATTGCTATAAACTTCCCTCTTAGAACTGCTTTTGCTGCATCCCATATGTTTGGGGTGGTCGTGTTTTCATTGTCATTTGTTTCTAGGAATTTTTTGATTTCCACTTCGATTTCTTCAGTGATCACTTGGTTATTTAGTAGTATATTGTTTAGCCTCCATTTTTAAAATTTTTTACAGATTTTTTTCCTGTAATTGATATCTAGTCTCATGGCGTTGTGGTCAGAAAAGATACTTGATACGATTTCAATTTTCTTAAATTTACCAAGGCTTGATTTGTGACTTAAGATGTGATCTATCCTGAAGAATGTTCCATGAGTACTTGAGAAGAAAGTGTATTCTGTTGTTTTTGGATGGAATGTCCTAAAAATATTAATTAAATCCATCTTGTTTAATGTAACATTTAAAGCTTGTGTTTCCTTATTTATTTTCATTTTGGATGATCTGTCCATTGGTGAAAGTGGGGTGTTAAAGTCCCCTACTATGATTGTGTTGCTGTTGATTGCCCCTTTTTATGGCTGTTAGCATTTGCCTTATGTATTGCAGTGCTCCTATGTTGGGTGCTTAAATATTTATAATTGTTATATCTTCTTCTTGGATTGATTCCTTGATCATTATATAGTGTCCTTCTTTGTCTCTTGTAATATTCTTTATTTTAAAGTCTATTTTGTCTGACATGAGAATTCCTACTCCAGCTTTCTTTTGATGGAATATCTTTTTCCATCCCCTCACTTTCAGTCTGTACGTGTCCCTAGACCTGAAGTGGGTCTCCTGTAGACAGCATATATAACGGTCTTCTTTTTATATCCATTCAGCCTGTCTATGTCTTTTCGTTGGAGAATTTAATCCATTTACATTTATGGTAGTTATCGATGTGTATGCTCCTATTACCATTTTCTTAATTGTTTTGGGTTTGTTATTGTAGGTCTTTTCCTTCTCTGTGTTTCCTGCCTAGAGAAGTTCCTTTAGCATTTGTGGTAAAGCTGGTTTGGTGGTGCTGAACTCTCTTAGCTTTTGCTTCTCTCTGAAGGTTTTTATTTCTCCGTCGAATCTGAATGAGATCCTTGTTGGGTAGAGTTTTCTTGGTCGTAGGTTTTTCCCTTTCATCACTTTAAATATGTCCTGCCACTCCCTTCTGGCTTGAAGAGTTTCTGCTGAAAGATCAGCTGTTAACCTTATGGAAGTTCCCTAGTATGTTATTTGTTGTTTTTCCCTTGCTGCTTTTAACATTTTTTCTTTGTATTTAATTTTTGATAGTTTGATTAATATGTGTCTTGGCGTGTTTCTCTTTGGATTTATCCTGTATGGGACTCTTTGTGCTTCCTGGACTTGAATAACTATTTCCTTTCCTATATTGGGGAAGTTTTCAACTATAATCTCTTCAAAGATTTTCTCAGTCCCTTTGTTTTTTTCTTCTTCTTCTGGGACCCCTATAATTCAAATGTTGGTGCGTTTAATGTCCCAGAGGTCTCTGAGACTGTCCCCAATTCTTTTCATCCTTTTTTCTTTATTTTGCTCTGTGGTAGTTATTTCCACTATTTTATCTTCCAGGTCACTTATCCGTTCTTCTGCCTCAAGTTATTCTGCTATTGATTCCTCCTAGAGAATTTTTAATTTCATTTATTGTGTTGTTCATCATTGTTTGCTCTTTAGTTCTTCTAGGTCCTTGTTAAACGTTTCTTGTATTTTCTCCATTCTATTTCCAAGATTTTTGGATCATCTTTACTATCATTACTCTGAATTCTTTGTCAGGTAGACTGCCTATATCCTCTTCATTTGTTTGGTCTGATGGGTTTTTACCTTGCTCCTTCATCTGCTGTGTGTTTCTCTGTCTTCTCATTTTGCTCAACTTACTGTGTTTGGGGTCTCCTTTTCATAGGCTGCAGGTTCGTAGTTCCTGTTGTTTTTGGTGTCTGCCGCCAGTGGGTAAGGTTGGTTTAGTGTGTTGTGTAGGCTTCCTGGTGGAGGGGACTGGTGCCTGTGTTCTGGTGGATGAGGCTGGATCTTGTCTTTCTGGTGGGCAGGACTGCATTTGGTGCTGTGTTTTGGCATGTCTGTGACCTTATTATGATTTTAGTCAGCCTCTCTGCTAGTGGGTGGTGTTGTGTTCCTGTCTTGCTAGTTGTTTCGCATAGGGTGTCCAGCACTGTAGCTTGCTGGTGGTTGAATGGAGCTGGGTCTTAGCTTTGAGATGGAGATCTCAGGGAGAGCTTTTGATGTTTGATATTATATGGAGCCAGGAGGTCTCTGGTGGACCAATGTCCTGAACTTTGCTCTCCCACCTCAGAGGCACAGGCCTGACACCCAGCCAGAGCAGCAAGACCCTGTCAGCCACATGGCTCAGAAGAAAAGGGAGAAAAAAAGGAAGAAAGAAAAGAAAAGAAAATTATTTAAAAATATTATTAAAAATAAAAAATTAAAAAGTAATTTTAAAAAAGAAAGAAAGAAGAGAGCACCTAACTAAAAAATAAATCCACCAATGAAAACAAGTGCTAAAAACTATACTAAAAGAAAAACCAGGCAGACAGAACCCTAGGACAAATGGTAAAAGTAAAGCTAAACAGACAAAATCACACGAAGTCCACTGCCTCAATTTTGGGATGATTTGTTGTCTATTCATGTATTCCACAGATGCAGGGTACATCAAGTTGATTGTGGAGATTTAATCCGCTGCTCCTGAGGCTGCTGGGAGAGATTTCCCTTTCTCTTCTTTGTTCGCACATCTCCTGGGGATCAGCTTTGGATTTGGCCCCACCTCTGCGTGTAGGTCGCCTGAGGGAGTCTATTCTTCCCTCAGACAGGACGGGGTTAAAGGAGCCACTGATTCGGGGGCTCTGGCGCACTCAGGCCTGGGGGAGGGAGGGGCACGGAGTGCGGGGCGAGCCTGCGGCGGCAGAGGCCGGCATGACGTTGCACCAGCCTGAGGCGCGCCGTGCGTGCATTCTCCCGGGAAAGTTGTCCCTGGATCCCGGGACCCTGGCAGTGGCGGGCTGCACAGGCTCCCGGGAGGGGCGGTGTGGAGAGTGACCTGTGCTTGCTGCACACAGGCAGCTTGGTGGTGGCAGCAGCAGCCTTAACGTCTCATGCCAGTCTCTGGGGTCCGCGCTGTTAGCCGCGGCTCGCGCCCGTCTCTGGAGCTCGTTTAGGCGGCGCTCTTAATCCCCTCTCCTCGTGCACCGGGAAACAATGGTCTCTTGCCTCTTAGGCAGGTGCAGACTTTTTCCCGGACTCCCTCCCGGCTAGCTGTGGCGCACTAACCCCTTCAGGCTGTGTTCACGCAGCCAACCCCAGTCCTCTCCCTGGGATCCAACCTCCGAAGCCCGAGCCTCAGCTCCCAGCCCCACCCGCCCCGGCGGGTGAGCAGACAAGCCTCTCGGGCTGGTGAGTGCCGGTCGGCACTGATCCTCTGTGCGGGAATCTCTCCCCATTGCCCTCCGCATCCCTGTGGCTGCGCTCTCCTCCGTGGCTCCGAAGCTTCCCCCCTCCGCAGCCCGCAGTCTCCGCCCGTGAAGGGGCTTCCTAGTGTGTGGAAACCTTTCCTCCTTCACAACTCCCTCCTACTGGTGCAGGTCCCGTCCCTATTCTTTTGTCTCTGTTTTTTCTTTTTTTCTTTTGCCCTACCCAGGTACGTGGGGAGTTTCTTGCCTTTTGGGAGGTCTGAGATCTTCTGCCAGCGTTCAGTGGGTGTTCTGTAGGAGCTGTTCCACGTGTAGATGTATTTCTGGTGTATCTGTGGGGAGGAAGGTGATCTCTGCGTCTTACTCCTCCGCCATCTTGAAGGTCTCCCACATATAATTATTTTTGAAATGTGTTTTTTTAAGTGTATACTCTATAACAGGGCTTTGTTTGTTTATTACAAAGATGAGACTGGCTTTGAATGAAAGAGCCACTTGCAAATCTGGAGTGTCAACACAGTGAAAACTATTTTTACACTGAACAGTAGCCACTCCTATTCTCACTTGATCCCACGTAGTCAGGCTTTTGCCCCCAACAAGCTGCGCTTGTCAAGGTCACCTGTGACCACCACGTTGCTAAATTCAATGGCCAGTGTTTAACCTACATCTTACCTGATCAGCAGCCGCGCTGGACTTGTCTGATAGCTTCCTTCCTTAAAACAGGTTTTTTCAGTTGGCTTCCAGAACAGAGGGCTCTGTTTTCTTCTTACCTCATCACATGCTCTTTCTTCATCTCCCCCGCAGATTTTTCCTCGTTTTCCTCCTGATTTAATTCTGGAGACCCTCAGAGCTCACTCCCTGGGCATCTTCTCTGTCTATACCTGCCCCTATGGTGCCTTCACCCACCCTTGTGCTTTCCATACCACCTAAGATTGACAACGACAAACATACAGATCCACTCCTTAACTCCACGTCCAACTGCCTGCTTGAAATCTCCATTTGGACGTCTAATAGGCTTCTCCAGTTCAGCAGGTCCAAAGCCAGACTTCTCACCCACAGCGCCCCAAATCTGCTCCTCCGTCAGGATTCTCTCTCGTTCGTTGCTAACACTAAAAATCTTGGAGTCATTTTTTATTCTTTTCTTTCATTCTCATCAAGTCCATTCAGCAACTTGCAAACTTCTCCTTCAGAATATAGTCAGAAATCACCCTTATCATCTCAATCATTCTGTTTCCTGTTGAAGCCACTGTCAGTTTCATGTGGGCAGCGGCAAGAGCCTCCTGTTCTCCTTCCTTCCACATAACATCAACAAAATAACTTAACTCCTCTGCTCGAAGCCCTGTAGTTGTTTCCCAGCTCAGTCTGTGTACAACCAGTATCCTCACAGAGCCCTCTGATGCTCCTGGTGATCTGGCCCTGCGATCCCTCTGCCCTGAACTTCTGCTACTTTGCCCCTCCCTCCCTCTGCTCTGTCCCAGCCTCTTTGCTGTTCCTCAGGTGCACCATATACCTCCCCACCTCAGGATCTTTCCCTCCATCTGTGACACTCTTTCTTCAGGTGTCCACCTGCCTTGCTTCTTTACCTTCTTTAGATCTATGCACAAATGTCACGTCAGGGTGATAGCCATACCAACCCTATTTAAAATCGAAACTTCTTTTCCTTGACATTACGTTTCTTCTATCCTGCTTTGTTTTCTCCATCGAAGTAATCACCATTTGACATACGATGCATTTCACTTACTTATTTTATCATGTATTTTCCATCACTTGAATGTGAGCTTCATGAAGGCAGGGGGTTTTGAGTGCTTTGTTTATTGTGGCATCCTCAATACCTATTAAGGTATGTGGCAAGTAATAGGTGCTTAATAAATATTTGCTAAATACCTGAAGTTTGACTGAATACTGGAAATTATGGCTCTTCCTTCTCTAAATAAATATAGCATTTGACACCTGATGTTAATGCAAAGGCAATTAGAACAGCATGCCTTAGTGAAAAGTACAAAGTTTCAGTATAATTAAGAAAGATATTTGTATATAATTCAAAAGGGAGAATTAATGGGTTAAAATGTCTAGGTGTCTGAGTAATCTTTGTACTTAAAAAATACTGAAGGGTTGCATTTGAATAAAAAGTAGCCTGTGCATTTACCAAGATACTTATAACTTTTTCACCATTATAATATCAAGTGAGTTAATGCCATCTGGTTGTTAAATTTTACCCAAAAATAAATGTACCATGAATGGAAAGAAACAATAATAATAGTGCTTTACACTGTATAGGGCACTATTATTACATACATTAGTTCAATATTAGGGGGTAAGAAGGATGCTTCCTATTGTACCAATTTTGCCGGTACAAAAAGTGAGGCAGGTTTAGAGGTATAGCAAAAAAGGAGGTTTAGAGATTGTTCAGCTAGTGTGAATTTGGGGTGATTGATCTGAGACTCAAATCCAGCACTCCTGATTTTAAAGTCCATGCCCCTTTCACCTTGGTCTGGTATTCAGTATGTCCTGAAGCCATTAAGGGCTCGATAAAGTGCCAAGAAGTCAGTAAACCCACTTGGGTGGTGTGCACCGTACTGCAAGTTTGAACAACAAATTTTATCTGTCGCTAAACTACAGATTTCAAGTGAAGGTGAAATAATGTTAATCTGCATGTAATTATTTAACTTTCTGATCACCTGCATTTTGGCAGGCAAGACGGACTGCCACCTTTACGATAATCAGCTAATAAATCCTCAGGATTGTTACACTTTTATGCAGAGCAGTAATCTGAACAAATTGTCCGCTGACAGCTGTGGTAAATTGCCAAGAATGAGTGCTGTCAGAGAACAAGTTGTTTTTATGAACGTGCAGAGTAAGTAAATCCCATGTCAAGCAATTTCATTCAGTCAGAGTTATTTGCAATCTAATATAGCAAGATTTATAGCATTATTTATTAGTGTGCAAAATGCTTTTTTATCTTTAAAGTGGCATTGATTTGGGGCACATATATTTTAGGTTAGTGGATTACTACTATCTTTATTTGTTGCATTGTGATCAGGGCCAAGGCATTGGTACTGCCCATGACAATAAAGTGCTATAGATGTACACTTCAGTAGAGAGTTCTATTTCAACACAATTTTTATTACTAATATAGAAGAAAAAGTTATCCCAAATGGGCAAGTTCCGGGTGAAGAACAAATGCTTTCAACCATAAAATAAATCTATGACTCTATATTTAATGCCAAAGGAAAGAGAATGTGGAATGAGTACCTCCTATGTACTATATACATAGTACATGTATGTCTATCCAGGTATAGTGTGGAAAATGAGGAAAACAGCCTTTGACTTTGCATGTTAACCAAATTAATGTTTTCTTAAAGTTGAAGGTCACTGCATTTGAGCATTTGACACTCTATAGATTCTGATTTGCAGTGTTTCTTATTTGTGATATAAATACTACGATGATTGTTCTACTTCCTATGTAAATAAGTGTAGGAGCAGTCCTGCCTCATTATTAATTTGAAAAAAGCACAAAGATAACTAGTCAGAAAATTCTAAACTGAAGAGAGCGTTTAATGAAATCTTTCTATTTCACCATTTTTCTTACTAAGGATTGAGTGAAATATCTTATTTGGGAGAGAGACAGTATTTCAGTAAAGAATGTCATTGATCCTTGTCTTGGCTTTTCCTAAACTCAAGCTAAGCCAAATGTATTAAGACTTTAATCCATTTTCTTTCATGGCTTACTATTTTTTCTGCTAAAGATTTTCTCAGAAAGTTTATACTCACTGCAGTATTTTGTCTACGATAGGCATTTCCAAAGACAGTTTCCATGCACCATGCAGTTTCCAAAGACAGTGTGTGTATTAAATAGCTTACCTTCGAGGCAATGAATGGGGAAGCTCCCAAGTTTGTAGAAGTATGCTCTGATAAAGCCATCTCCCCAAAGACAGTTGGACAGTGACAACTGCTGACAACAGAAAGGCAATAACTGCATTAGCAGTTAGTAATGTCAGAGGTGGCGTGTTCACTGCATAATCGTGAAACTTGAAAACACATTAGTGGTTACCTATTGAATTCTTTAAAATGCAAAGATTCTAAAGAATTATGCATCATATTGATTTATAATATGAGATCTTATACTATGTGTTTGTTTTACTAACGTAAAGTAGCTCTCATGCAGTAAATCTCAAAAAGCTTCCTAATTTTATCGTTAAATTTGGTCCAGATTAGTAAAATGTGTTTTTAGAAATGACCCCCCCCCCACCAAAGAAATTCTATAGAGGCTTGTCTTCCTGTCCTGAAGGCTTCATTTTTAAATGTCCTCTTATCATGATGGCTTCGTAATATCATGAGCTAGTACTTCAGGGCACAAAACACACTTAGAAGTTCCTTGTTAGAGGAGATGTAAATTTTTGTTGCAGATATTCTTCCTGATAATTTTAAGTTGAATTTTGTTTGAATTCTTGCTATATCTGATTATGCCACATTATTGGTTTGTAAATCAGAATCAGAGTGTAGCTGACAGACAGATGGGCTAGGAGTAAACGTGTCAACTCTGTGTGTTCTTGTTTATCATTCTGTTCACTTATGCTTGTTCAATTAGTATTATATTCAATCCACAGTTTCTTTACTGGGATCTTTTATTTTTTAATTTTTATTTTACATTGGAGTATAGTTGATTTACAATGTTGTGTTAGTTTCAGGAGTACAGCAAAATGATTTAGTTATACATATACATATATCTATTCTTTTTCAGATTCTTTTCCCATAGAGGTTGTTACAGAGTATTGAGTAGTGTTCCCTGTGCTATACAGTAGGTCCTTGTTGATTATCTATTTTATACATAGTAGTGTGTGTATGTTAATCCCAACCTCCTAACTTCCTGGGATTTTTTAAAGCCACTGTCCATTTTGTGAGGATTAGTTCAGTTAAAACTAGATGATATAATCTGTAAGTCTACCTAACCGAGCATATGTGGACTGCAATTCACTGAAAGCCAGTCAGCAAGTTCGGGGGCCACTGTCAACCCCCCCATGTCATGCAGCTTCTGCTCATCCCTCAAAATACTTGCAGGTCACACGTGACATATCTGATGTATGGGCTACCAGTGTTAATGCATATATAAAATATTTATGAAGTTTGAATCCTGTCCTATTTTAAATTAAAAAATACATCCAAATAGGCCTAACATTTACTTCCTGTACCCCGTGTGTACATCAACGGTGCTAATCACAAAACTGTTTCATCTGAGTAAAACTCTCATTGGTTACTGGTTTAGGCATGGCAGAAGGAAAGGCGGGGAGAAAAAAGGTGACAAGAATACTGAAAATTTTCTCCTTGAACTTAGGGGAAAACGTCACCAAATAAATGTGATATATTCCTTTCATGTGACTAAGTAATGCATATAGTTTTTAAAAGGTGCAAAGAATTTCAAGCTTTGCTATGGAAGTCAGTAAATGTGAAGTCTTGCCATCACTTAATTCCTCTGAGCCTCAGTTTCCCCATTTGTGGAATGTAAGAAAATAGCTCTCCAATCTCAGTTTTGAGTCTCTTTTGATTCTTCTATTGATGATTGATTGATGAGTTCGGAACAGACAGTACATTTTAAAATTGTACAATATCAAACTAAGGCATATGAGATAATAAAACTACATATTATAGTTACATAGTACTTTCATCTTTTCAAAGTAGTTTTTCATCCGTTATTCCTGTGTTTTTACAATTCTATGCAAAGAGAAGGCATAAACGAGGAAAGCTGATGCACAAAAAGTTTGTAACTTGCTTGATATCACAATACTAATGAATAATTCAGCTTTGTTAAAACTTTGGTGTTCTGAACCCTGACGTGAACTCTGAAGCCGAATGACTTCACTAAAAGCAACACGCTAGGTCTGTGGTAGTTCCGGAAATAAGGATGTGAGAAACCAGAAGGCTTAGAAAGGGCTGAATCCCCCAAATTTAACAGAGGCCTGACACACAGTGCACTTAATAAATAGTTAATGAATGAGTGAACGAGTGAGTGTTGGAAAGAAATCAACCCACTTTCTGGGAAGACAATATAGAAATGGTAGCATGAGCACATTACATGCTAATCCTGGCTCTGCCACTGTTGCTTTTCTGAACCTCTGTCTCCTCATCCGTAAGTACTTTAATACTTACAGAGCACCAGCTATATTCCAGCTCTGCGCTAGGTGCCTGCCCTTGAGGTGTATCAGGAGATTGACAGGAAAAGACATTTCAATGAGAATTAGTTAAAAATTAGCCAAGCAAACATAGGTAGATACATCATCTCAGGCAGAGGGGTTGCTTCATGCAAACACAAAGAAACAGGTGAGCCCTAGCATGGATGATGGGAGAATGACAAGCTGTCAGGAATTACTTAAGTAGTAAGTGTAAGTCAACAAATGACACCCAAGCTGATGGTAGGTTGTGGAGTGCCCCATTGCCTTACTAAGGATATTTTATAGGTGGTGGGGAGCCAGGAGTGGGACATGGTCAGGTTTGGGTTTTGGACATCTGTAACTGTGGGGATTAAATGGTACCAATAATTTTTGCCTTCGACCCGGTTCCCTAGGAAACAGAGCTTGAGGCAGGGATTAGGTGCTGATACTTAATTGGGAGGTACAATCCCACGTCCTGAGAGTGAGAGAGAAAGAACATGAGGCAGGGAAGACTAGGAAGTAATGCACGGTGATAAGTTACTGGGCTGGCCATGTTCCCTGTGTTTCAGAGACACAGTGGTTGCCCAGCAGGTGTGCCCACTTGGCCACATGTGGATAGGCAATATGGAGAATCCTGCTTTGGAATGGTTTGTGAGAGGGTGGAAGACATGGGGAGTTACCTTCCCATCACCTGTGCCATTGATCTAAGTTCACCCCATAAGGAGAAAACTTCTGCATTGTTTCATCTGGTTTCTTTGGCAGTTGATCAGGAAGCCAGATCCCATACTCCACGGTGTGGCTTTTTATCCAAGTGCAGAAGTGGCCTTAGAAGCCAGAAATTTGGGGCATGTGGCAGTTGGGCCTAGATGCACAGTGGCAGCCAAGCAGAGTGCTCAGCCCATTGGGGCAAGTGAAAGTTAGGACAGTCCTAGGCCAGCCCCAGGTGGAAGACCTATGAGGACTCAAGCCCAGCTGTTTGGTCACAGTGGTGGGATGAAGACCAGCCCCTTGGAAAGACCCAGCCAAAGTCGAGGCTGAGGCAAAGCAGGCAGCTGAGGACCCAGGAGTTCCTTGTGGAACCCAGATATAAAACAGATGTAAGGGGAGCTGTTCTTTGAACAAAAGAGGAGAATCCACACTCCCTTTTTCACTCCATGCATGGTGACCTGGATGCACCCCCCGCCCCAGTGCTCCTTAGAAGACAATTTGATATTACGTTAGATTGTCTGCCTTCTGGCACCAGCATTCAGACTTTTTTCAGCAGGGTAGAGGCATAATATGTCTGAGGAATAATATTTCATTGCCTGTAAGATGAATTTGTTCTCTTACCATTTTATTGGTCTGAGGAATTGCAAAGAAAGGAAGATGTAAACAAGGGTAAACATGGATAGAGTTATAATTGTGGAATTTGAGGTTTTTGAGAATTTGAAGTTCATCTAGTTCAATTCCCTCATATCACAGATGAGAAACCTGGAATTCCAGGGGCTAAGTTGTCTTGGAAAAGGTCATCCAACTAATTAGTGACAGATGGAAGGCTAGAACCAAGGGAATCTGATGCCCAGTCTCGGGCTCTTTCCCCTGTGAATGTGTCTGTGTATATATTTTTGGAGTTCATGAACTTGCTTCAATACTTTTAAAAATTTGCCTTTTCATTTTCATAACAATATAAAACCATCAATTTTTGCTTATTCTGAACCATCTGAATGATCACCTAGTATTTCTGTAACCAAACTATAGTGAATCCTTCCTTTGTTGAGAACATAATAGTACAGGTAAGCCAAGTACAGGTGAATCTGCCTGTTGGACTGCTATAACCGAACACCATAGACTGGGTGGATGGAATTCAACAGAAATTTATTTTTCACAGTTCTGGGGGTTGAGAAGTCCAAGATCAAGACAAAAGCAGATTTGGTGTCTGGTTTCATGGTTCATAAACTGCTGTTTTCTTCTGTGTCCTCACGTGACAGAAGGGGTGAGGGATCTCTCGTGCTTTTTTTTATAAGGGCACTAATCCCATTCATGAGGGCTCCACTCTCATGACCTAATCACTTCCCAACCACCCCACTTCTTAATATCATCACATTGGGCACTAGATTTCAACATATGAATTTTGGAGAGCACACAAACATTCAAACCATAGCACTGGCCCCTAGTAATTAGTCCTGAATTCACTTTGCAATACAGTATGTCGCAGGACTTCCATCTTTGTTCATATTTATTCAATAACAACAAAGGAATAGCAAAAGCTTTTTCTCCACCAAATTCCAGCAATAATCTGATTCGATACCCATTTAATGCAGATATCGGTGATGCTGTAATGCTGACTTTATCTTGAAGTTAATAGGACAATTTTGCTTGGTTATCAGGTGACATTTTGCTTTAAATGGCATCTGAGGATTACTCCTCAGCAGAGTTTTTAGATGAATAGGAGATCTGAGTAACCTCAACTAGCAAAAAGCATCTTGAATTCATTAATGCTCTCTTTTCAAAATATTTGTATACATAGGCATTTTCTATATTAGAATGATTATAGTCAAAATTCTGAACCATTAAATATAGGACAGAACCTGGGACTGTTTCTACGAGTGTACCCAATATTGAAAATTTAGTTGCAGCAGAAAGGTATAATCCTTCCTATAGATGTGCAATGGTAATTTAAATTTTATTAGTTCCATAGCTTTTAAAATTCAATTTGTAATTTTTTCTTAGTTTATCGTCTTCTAAGAGCAATTACTTACAGCATTCTTCCTAGTTCATACATATTTTTAAAGCATAAAAATAACACGCTTCTGTACTTGAAACCTGAGTTAATGTGTCCTGTTCAAAACAAGTCTGGAGGGGCTTCCCTGGTGGCGCAGTGATTGGGAGTCCGCCTGCCGATGCAGGGGACGCGGGTTCGTGCCCCAGTCCGGGAGGATCCCACGTGCCGTGGAGCGGCTGGGCCCGTGAGCTGTGGCCGCTGAGCCTGCGCATCTGGAGCCTGTGCTCCACAGCGGGAGAGGCCGCAGCAGTGAGAGGCCCGCGTACCGCAAAAACAAAACAAAACAAAACAAAACAAAAAAAACAAGTCTGGATATCACCCCGTTTAAGAGCTGCCTCACATAGCACATTCCTCTAGGATGCACAATTACAGCAATGACAGACCGGTTAAGGAAAAAGCCTAGATCTTAGATTCCAGAGTGCTAGGTTCAGGTCTGGCTCTGCTAATTACTAACTGTGTATCTCCGTTGATTCATGTGACTTCTCTGGCCCTCAGTTTCCTCATTGGTAAATTAAGGAGATTTTGAGGATCACAAATCCTTATGCCTATTGGCACTGGGTACAGAATTAAGTGAAATAGTCCAGCTGTAAGTTAGACAGTATTGGGGACAATAACTCAGAGGACATTTGCTCTCTCTTTAAAGTTATTTAAATTCAAAACTTTTTTAGCACAATAAAAACAACAAATCTTATGGACCAGCTTTGATCTGAGAGTGGCCAGTTTGCAGTTCCTGGACTGCATCTTTAGAACACCTTCCCCAACTCTAAAGAATTAAGTGCAATGACTCTAATATATAAAAGAGGAGGAAGGCCAACACCTAAATGACCAGCACTTAATGGTAATAGGCATAAAAGGAATCTTCCAGAAGGTTTCAATGTGTTTTAAGAGTGATGCAGTATCATACATAGGAATAGGGCATGAGCAGGACTGGAAATGCGTGATCAGAGCGAGTGAAATACCTTTCTTGGTCCCAAGTTAACTAACCAAAAGTACTATCTGAACTGTCATCCCTGTTCAATTCTCCAGTGTTATACTCTCAATCTAGTCCAAAGATTCATTCACATTCAACAAATTATAGGTTAGGCACTGTGCCAGATGCTGGAAAGATCTGTAGAAAATCATATTCATTTTTCTCCTTTTTATTAGAGAATGCATTTGATTAGCTGTTCTTCACCATTGCATTTTTTAACCCTAAATTTGTTCCAGGTATTATTAAGAACTAATTCCAATTAAAATTTGAATATTAAATAAGGCATTTGATATGTTTTTTCATCATTTAGAATCTAAGGGGACAGCATGAGAGTATTTTGAAATGGATATTGTGTTTGCAGAAACAGTGAGGTTACTTGATATACATCCTAACTTTAGGAAGATGTTTTCCTGACTTGGTACAGACCCTAATTTCCTGCTGTCTCGATAGCATTTAGTGCATGCAGATTTCCTGTCACTGACCAGGACGTTTCTATTCTTCTTCATTTCTTGCATCTATATTCCTCTTTCTCCCAATTGTTCCTAGTCTGGCTATCTTTCATGTCATTTTTGATAGGCAAAAATAAAACATAAATGTCAAACTTTGATTCAGTTTCTAAAATCACTCTCACTAAAGATGTTTGAACTCAACCATAAGCTTTGAGGCCCTATTCACAGATGTTTAACTTAAAAGCAAAATAATAAACAATAAATAGAGTGAAGAATAAGAAGGGGCAAAAATTTAATCTGTCCCTAATAGCTGACTACCCCTTGTTTATGACGATACCACATCTATTCTTATAATTGGCTATTTCCTGTTTCAAATGTCTTTTATTCATGTCTGCCCCCTTTCTCTCTGTTTATTGCCCTTGTGGTTTTGGTCACCACAGTATCTTTCTCTTCCAAATCAATTGACATTTTTATGAAAAGAGTCTGCAAAGTGTTCAGCTCTGAGGAGGTGATATATCGAGCATGGGTTGCCATACTATTACAAAGTCTCTCTTCAGGCAACTCTCGTACATAACACTTCAGCTATAATGTTTTCAGAGGATTTGTTTGTTTGTTAACTTAGATTTATGCAGTGTTCTATGAATAAATTGGCATGGTTTTAAAAATGTAAAACATATGACATCATCATAGTAAATGTTCTATTCTCTGCTTAATAACATTTCAGAACGAGGGCAAAACACCTATTGTTTTAGAGTGACACAAAAATTCACTCTTGGTAGTTTGCCTCTTTAGACAGCTCATATTAATCTCTGTAAGCAAAGCCCCACTGATCTGGGCCATCTAGGGACTGAAAGCCCCTACTGATTTATAAATATGGTGACAGTGGGTAGTAATCAAATCAGATAAGCACATTTTTTTGCATCTTACAAGAAATAAGCAATTAGATACTAAAATAATCAGAGTCTGAATTTTGTGAAGTCAGCTGACATGAAATACATATGCTTCCAGTGGTCCAAATGGTATTTCCATTGATTTATTTTTCACATAGCTCTGAGCAGCCTGCACCTCCACTGTTTGATGTGGGGGGGAAAAAAAAAAAAAAAAAAGCCTTTTGCTAATTCAAAACATTTCTTTTTAGGTGCCAGATCGACCTGTCAGCTCTCAGTAGGGAACAGACACACAAGCTAGTGTTGCAGCTGGAGGAAGGGGAGGGGCACCTGGTGTTGCTGGTCACCCTGACGGCTTCGGCCACAGTCAGCATCTCTGACCTCTCCATCAACTCCCTGGAGGACCCGAAAGAACGCGAGGAAATATTAAAGAGATATGTACGTATGTAAGCCTCCTCCTTCAGGGTCATGGGTGACTAGAAGAGGTTGTAAATAATTTACATGGAGTGATAGAAGTACATCTGCAAAGCTGTCTGACGGATGAATCAGCAGAAGCAGAAGGCTAGGCAGCTGCAAATACCGTGCATATCTTTGCAGAAGCACTTGGGGTACCCATGGATATCTAGACACCTGGTCTTCTCTCAACTCTCTTCCAGAGCAAGTTCTAGATTCTGAGATTCTCCTCAGTAATTTTATCACACCACAAAATTAGCATACAGGGAAACTTCCTGTAATGGAAAGTTGAGTTTATATAATACTTTAAAATGAGTTCATTGATTATTTGTCATTGGAATTAAGATTTCCTTGTCTTTACAAATTTGAAATGGAGTTAACTGCACCTACTTTTTAATTAGTAGGTTGGTTACTGGAGGATAGTCACAGAAATAATTTTTCCTTTCAACTGCTTAGAAAAGCCTCACCTCATTCCTTTAATTTTTAAAAATCGAATGTGAAATATAATGAAAAGGAAGCTTTCTTACCTTTCAATCAGATGTAGAGTGATAGGGTGGCATAGTGAGTCACTAAAATAAGTACCCTTCTCAAATTTTATCAAACCCAAACATTCACAACCAAATCTACCTATTTCCCAGCATCCTCACGGTCTGCATTTCTCACCATGTAGTTTTCTTGAATCAACAGAGAGGGGAGCTCTTACTCCATTGTTCTCTCTTAGTGAAGCCTCGAGAAAGTGAATGTCTCGGTACCCGTGAAGCTGGAAGAAAAAAGAAAAGCTTTTGCACTTAAAATTACAAAGCTTGTATTGTACAATGCTGCCAGGTGTTTAGAAGGCTCCTCTAGACACTCAGTCATGAAACCAAGCTCTGACTAACAAAGAACCGCTTAATTTTCTTTTTTTTTTAGATTTTAAAATATTCCTATTTGCTGACTGACATCCTTCCAATAACTGAATTTAATAAAGATGTACCTTATCAGGCTGTGCAGATAACATGAAGTGCTGGTACTAATGCTCTACAATATTCTTCAAACAGATTAGCAGGATGTGTGCTTCAGCAAATTTATTCTGGCTATCTCCACTGAATCAGCTGTCTGCTAATGCTTGTACAACTCATCCACCAATGGTGTTATCATAAACAGTTTAATAGAGGTGACTTAGCAAGGCTAAATAGTATATATTTTTAAACCACCTAAGAGCCAAAGGTATTGTGTGGCCTCTTCTAATATATAATTGCAGTTGTGAAAATTATTTCACATTTTGGTACCCACCAAGACATATTCTCCTGTTCACAGAAGTGAGACTCATGAATTAAAACAATTTTAAAGAAATTAATTCATATATTAATATAAAAATGATTCTAGGTATTATAATATTGTATTTGATGGATTAATATTTGATACTATCCCATATATTAGAATGATACTACGGGCTAGGTAATTACAAATGATCCAATTACTATTATTTTTTTTTCTTTTTGCTGTAAGGGATTCCTTAAATCAGCCATTTCCATTTAGAATTTGAGTATTTGTTTCTATACCTACTTTCAAATATTAGTTATTATTTCAGTAAAATGTAAAATATTATGTGGATGTCCCAGCTAATTCTCAGATTATATTCTGCTCAATATACTAAAAAGTGAACCAAGTTTAAATATACTTTTTTTTAAGCCCTGAATTTCAAGCATAGGCCTGTATCTCCCTTTAGAATCATATTTGCTAAGAATCTAGTGTATGTAATATAGCACATGTATTATGATTACTCATAGCAACGCAAGGACAAAGATCTATGATTTAGGGTTTCAGAGTGTTTCCTTTTTATTCTATAGATTATAAAATGAATGAATACTGTATGATGTTTGAAATATCACTTGTTTTGGAGAAACATACAATATAAAAGAGTTTATTTGGAGAATTATACATATGTTTTCCTGTGAGAACTTGTGTATTTATTTTTTTTAAGTTTAGGTTCAACCTAAGAATTTGATTTCGCTCTGGTTCTGGTGAGGAGAGTAAGTGGATTGCCCCACTCTCATAAGAAACAGCCCTGAAAAGGTTCTCCGTTGCTGTCATTCAGCTGTTCATTGCAAAGCATTGAAGCCCCACAAATTAAACAGACGTTACTGTGTGTGCCATTATTTGATCACCCCATTCTGAAAAGATGGCTAATTCCATTTTTCTTTTTTTTTTCTTCTTTTTGCGGGGCGGGTGGTGGGGAAGCAGGGAAGGTCAACAGGGGGCGGGTAGTAATGGGTAGTAGACCAAGAGCGATTGTATGACCTTTTCAGAATGGGGATGCTGAACCCTTGCTCCCCCTTGTCACAGTTTAAAAACCAGAGGAGCTAGTTTAGAGAAGAAGTTGTTAGCATTCCATTTTTATTATGACATTTCACAGTCATCTGATTTAATGTCCCTTGACCGGATTGTCCACCGTGAGACGATAGGCTTGAAATGTTATTTAGAGCATTGATAAAAGGTGAGCGGTTCTAAGATGACAGCGAGTCATAAGGCTGGTGGTGTGACATTAATTTTCTCCATAACAGAGATGGAATAAGACGTCACGGTGACAAGCTGTCAATCAGTTCTGGCCCCTCAGAGCATCTCGATGCCATAGGACGGGGTATTGCCTCTCCCGTAATAGAGCTGAACTGAGTTGCTCTCCCTGACAGCTGCTGCAGCCATAGAGAAAATATATTATACAGCCTTTCATTAAAAAAATAAAGAGGACTCCTCTCCAGAGCCTTTCAATCTTTTCCCATCTATTGAGGGCTGAAAGGATGCACAGCAAATCATAGATTTCTCTGCTATGGAAATTTCTGGCTTCAGAAGCCATCCAGGTTTTGAGGCCTTCTAAAATAACCATAAATAACAAGGCAGGAATACCTCTTGATGAAGCATTCCTTAAAGTTATATTTTTAAACTGATATATTTACATTTTTTGCTTTTTTGTTTTTTGATGTTCTTATTATAATCCATGTGTTACTGGCCTAAGCAGTTGAAGTTTGCAATAAATTACTGAGCGTCAGCTGACTCGAGGAAATGAAACCTTCAAATAATAATTACTCCTCCAAATGGAAAGCAGAACTTCGGAGCTGAAGCACCAGAAACAGTGTGACTCTGCAATGAGGTTACCAGTATGAAAACGATTCTCTGACTGAAGATATTTGTTTTAGTCACAGTGAAACTTAGTTTAAATTGCTCCTAAAAATTAAAGGACAGGAACCTTTTGCTAAAACTCTTCTCCATCGTTAGATTAGGAGACTTACCTGGTCTGTAACACTCAGTAAGCTCTGAGATAAGAAGCCGCTTCCCACACCTGATCATTACGACCTTAGGAAGACAACATGCCTACAAATCTCTGAATTATAATACTGCGGTCTAAAGTTTCCGCTTCTAAACCCTTAATTTACAGGAATGTAAATGGAGAGAGAAGTGCATTTTTATTGAACCCTGTCACCGGCGTAGTTTCAACACAGTTTGGGTGATAAACAACTGTTTAAAAACAATAAAAGATTAAGAGCTAATCCTTGTGCTAAACACTCTTTTTTAAAAGTTAGGCTCTGAGATTACACATCTATCTGCGTTTCCTCCTCTCAGTGTGCCAAGGTCAGAGCATCAGTGTAAACAATGACTAGTCACATGGGGTTGATAAAGTTAATATCGCGGTAAGCTTGTGCTTGTCAGTCTTCTCACATTCTCAATGCAAAGATAGGAATGTTCCGTAGTAACATTTTAATAGATAACTTTATTAGGTAAAACTATGTTATGCTCCCGGTTTTAAAGCATTTTAACGATTATGATAAAGAAGCACCTTTGATTTCCTGAATAAAAGTGCTGATCTTGTCATGAGAAAGATGCAATGAAGCATAAATAAACAAATGCATATCGTGTTCTATAGGTTGATTTTACTCTCTATTTGTGTCTGTTAATTAGAGTTCTGAATTATTGCTATCCCTCTTTTAATTCCTTCTGGTATACGCTTATTCAAACGCTACCATTATTAATTTATGAAATTAAATAGGTTTCAGCATTTGGATCTGATTCTTCTATCAAAATTTGTATACTTCTATACCTACTACAATGAAAAACAAAATTACAAATTTAAGAAAAATTACTCGTCCCTTTTGAATTTATTTTTTAATCAACTTGATTTATTTTCGAAGGCAAAAATAAAACAAATAAATTTTAAAAACACCTAAAAGGTGTGTGGTAGAAATACGTCTTTTGAATCAAATATTAGAAAATAGCGTTGAATAATTTAACCCTTATCTAGCACCTACCATTTGCAAATCTGCCCAAGAAGAAAAGAGTAGAAAAATAATTAATTTAATGTTGTCTTTCTTATTCCCAAAGTCTGAAGTGTGTTACTTAACCAACAACTTAAGATTCGGTATTAAGAATCAATAGTCTACAAATCATCATGCCCACAGATAAAAGATTTCTTGGAGCGCTTTGGTAAAGGAGACTGATGGAAGAATGCAGACATGTCGTATTTTATAATTTATTGTTCATCATCTACTGCTAATTACTTACGGGGGAGAAATGTTGTGGTATTTTTTACTCTTTCAAAAAAATCTACTTAGATAGCAACAATTATCTACATAAATGTGTGTGTGCGTGCATGTATGTGTGTGTGTGTGTGTGTATACATTCTTGATGGTGGAAAGGTCATCTGTACTGAAGAAACACAAATATCCCTTTGATAACTTAAGCAGCATCCTGAGATCAACTGTAACACTTAATGTTTCCTCAGCGCACTCTTTGAGACCCTTTATGACCTTTCTTTTCTAATACTGATGTTGGGTTCTTTCAGAGCCCATTGCGGATATTTCACAACCTGAAAGATGTGGGATTCCTCCAGGTGAAAGTGATCAGAGCAGAAGGGTTAATGGCCGCTGATGTCACAGGTAAGAGCCGATGCAGTTTGCCTTTTGTAAGAGCCTATATCAAGCAGCATGCAAGGTGTACACCATTTGATGACTGAACTTTTCATTTCACCTGACTCGATCATCAGAGTAAATAATACAAAGTTTGTTGATCTTACAAAGATTTGCTATCCACCTGATTTTTATACTGTCTCTGCTTTTTACAAGAAGGGTAACATGTTAACAAGTAAACAATAAAAAGGGAAACAACTTTTGAATTGTTGCCTTCTCCAAGGTTTAGTCAGCATAGTGGTTATATTTCTTCCAGGTTTCATCATTTTGGCATTTTGGGGTAGTAATGCTGTATCTTTTTCTCTTAGACAGTATCAGCTTCCCTCAGATGATATTGTAGCATCAACACTAATAATTCAAACATGCATGAAATCTGTTGCATAGTTCACTGAAAAGTTTAGATACATAATACTCAATTCCTTGGTATGAACTGTTGGTATTTGGGTTGCTGATACAATTCCTTAGCTGTCCAGATTCCCTAGCACATCCCAGAGATCATTCTGGATCTAAACTAAACATCTACATTGTTCTAAATTTTTTTTTAACCAAGAAGCAGGCCTGTAAAAATGCCAAACTCAGTATGATGTCTTAAAGCTTCCTGATTTGGATATTGCTGTTTCTGTGACATGTTGATTAATTAATTATTTCATCAATTACCAGCATTAAATTATTGTTTTGAATCTGCAACTATGTGAGCATTCACTTATTCTTTAATTTCATAGGCTTTGGGGGGTATTTATACAATTCCTTAAATTGTCCATCTCAAGGTGGATAATAAATAGGACTGATCTGACCAATTTTGTGCAGATTTCCCTGTTCCTGAAAGAAAGTATCCACTTATTATTTGTGGAAATATGCTTACCACTGTGAATGGCCAGCAAGTTGACCCTTAAATGGTAGCTAACTTATTTGAAGGGGAGAAATGTATTTTTCCTACCATATAAGGGCTTGCAAACCCATTACATGATCACTGCTGCCCTTAATTCATGGAACAGAATCAAAACCTAATTAAAAGATCACATGCCTTAAAGCTAAAATAGCAGATGTCTGTTCAAAAATGGCAATATTTAAAATTTTTTAATGTTTGCATAGTATTGAATGACTATTTACTGTATGATAAAAGTAAAAATGTTGAGAGTTTACAGTTTCTTTAAAGAGGATTTTATCAACTCATTTGTAACCAAGAAGATAATAACAACTGTCAGATATTATTTCAAAATAGGCATACCTGAAAATAGTGGGAGAGAGGATTGTTTGTAATCTTTTTGCAAATATACTGACTTGGCTCCTTGTACTAAACAATTAGTGAATGCTAAGTTTATTCACTTTGTATTTTATTTCTGGTGTGGTTAAAATCAAATTAATCTGGACACAATTATTTCTAAATTATTATGCTGCTTTCGTTATTAGAACCAACAGTCAACAGTGAATGGTTGACTAACTGCTTTTTTTTTGTTGTTCACTTTGGACATTAACTTAAAGACCAGAACAGGAACTCAGGGCTGCTTTTACACTACAGAGGTTCTGGCCAGCCTTTGATTCCCAGCAGCAGGTAGATTCAGGAATTCATGGCCAAGATGTTCACCATCATGGGAAATATCTTCACTTTTCTTCAGGATTTTCTGCGGGGTAGGGGAGCACCCAGTGTTGGGCTAAAAACATCTGAAGATAGGGAGAAAAGCCTAAAATAAAAAGTATCTCAGAGGGCACCTAAGTGTTCAGAACTATCACTGGGTATTTATAGTGGGCACAATAATGTCTTATAGAAAAATTCAAGTCCCCTTTACTTCAAAAGTTTATATACTTGCCCATTACACAAGTTAAATGCAATTAGATGTTTGTCTGTCTTGGAGAGAAGCTGTCATTGCTTTTGAAACTTCATGAATATGCAAACTACATTAAGCCAGTTGGCTTATATGCCACTAAGCAAGTTAAAGTACCTGTTCTCTTGAAGCTGGAAAAAATAGATATATTTCTTTCGTAATGGTTCTAGGTAAATTAATGTGACTAAGAATCACCTTTTCCCTAGGGATTCAGTGAGACATAATTTTGATCTGATAAAATGAACTTTAATTTGGGGAATACTAAATAACAGATTCTCCATTTTTTCCTTCTGGTTTTAGGGACATAATGATTCCTCCTTCCTCACTGACCTTATAATCTAATGTGCTCTGAATTGAATAAGAGAGATGTTAAACTATTCAGGGGCAAGAGGATAATTCAGTCTTTGACCTTGCTCACTCTTGGACCTTTTGTGGTCTTTATGACATTTGTGATGGTGGCAGAAACCGAGGACCATGTTTTTAAGACAGAAATGTCTGAATAGTCTACCAAGTTTTTAAAAAAGTCTTTACTTCTGAAAAGGATAAATATTTATATGTATACTGATCCTTCCTGGTCTTTGTCATGAAATTTGGGTATCGTGAAATTTGAGCTTATCACAAATAAGCTATTTGCATACTTTATCTCCTACTTGCTCAAAGAAGAACTTTAAAAATATGTTTTATATCTCAGTGGATAATCATAGTCAGGCTCTACAAGATATTCAGCAACCATTTGAGGGAAGGGAGTAGAGTCAATGGTGCGTCTTCAGATGCTCAAATTAGCGTCCATTTAGGATTGTTGTGGATGGAGAGGGGATATTTTAAATCACTGAGAGCAAAGAATATTTTTTGACCTGATATAAATGAGGCTATAGCTATAAGATACCTAGTTGGTTTCTGAACACTTTCCCAGACAAGTCCAACAACACAAACTCATAGTTGCCCAACTTTACCCTATATTTAAAATATTTTTAATGATTAAAACATAAAGTTAAACTTCCATAGTTTAAGCAAAAAGTTTTAAATAACAATATTCTATCATTTAGCCTGAGCACAAGAAAAAAGAGATTCTATAATCTTTTAAGTAGCCATCAATCTTACTGCAGTTACAAAGAGTTTTTTCCTTTCAACATGTAAAATTTTTCTTTTGTTACAACACATTCATTGAGAAACATTGTGATACTGTATTAACTCTGTGTGAATAAAGAGCAATTGAGACTCTCTTTGAATGAGTGAGTATAAAGCACAAATTACTTTTTAATGAAACCCTCAATTCTTTCCCTTTCCACAAAAAGCCTATAGCCTTGTTCAGCTGAAGTCTACTACAGTAGGTCACTTCAGTTAAGCCCCTAATAAACTGTTGATAGTCGAGGGTAGTTTTTTCTTCCATCTCAATAGCCCAGTGTTGGACAGTGCACTTCAAATCATTAAGGTTAATACAGATTTTAAAAAGAGATTAACTCTGGTGGTTAAGGCCTCAATTTACAACTCCCACACATACACATGCATTGAGCGAGGCACAAGAGTGGATTGAAATTTCAGTCAAATTGTGGGCAGCCTTTCACAGCCTGAGAAAGTGGCACTCCGGTTTTCAAAGTTGGTCAGCTAAATTCTTCGTGAGGGAAAAAGTTTGATTAACTGAAAAATACTGCACGGTACAACTTACTTACCTTTCACGTAACCAGTGAAAAGGTTAATGTCTCTCTGGATCATAAAGCAAAACCTGCAGGTCGTCTGGCCCTGTGTTCACTGGGGGAAGACTCTACCACTAAATCAAGTGCTCCCTGAAACTGGACAGATTGTGAGGAGAGAGAGACCAATGGTGGATTTTTTTTTTTTTTTTTTTTTTTTTTTTGGTGGTGGTGGTGATGGGAAACAGTTCATGTATGTTGGAATTTGTCTTTTCTAGTTTCTAATTATTCTTCCTTGGACGGGGCCTAATTTTTGCTTTCAGCCGAACATTTAAAGTCTTCTGTATTGAGTGGGGCTTTCTTTGCAGCGTATTTAGACCTGGCCTATTGGTTCTTTCAAGTTCTTAGAGAAGAAAAAGAAAAAGGTTCTTCTCCTCAGCCCCTCCCCTTCATTTTCCCCTGGGTTTTTTTTGAGCTCCTGAGGAAGAGGTCACAGCCTCCCCAGGGATTACCAGCCACTCAGTTTCAGAAACACTGATATGGGAAACTGTGAAACCCTTTCAAAAGATGCCCTACCTTTTCACTCTATTAAAAGGTACACTAATATAAAACTTCTTCACTCCAGGTGAATTGATCTCTCAAATTAATGCACCATCTCTTTTAGGAAACAATAGAGGGAGAGAGAGAAAAAAAAGGAAGAGAGGGAGAGAATTTTACAGTTAACATAAGCTGTCATTGAAATAGTCCCATTAAATGAGCATATCTTTTTCTAGAACAACACTACACATAAAGATTTGTAACTCACCAGCTCCATAGTCTGGAAATCTACTAGTTTTTAAGAGAGCTGTTGACTACCCCTTTTTTTGCATAGACTTTTCCCATGTTTTTCTTTAGGAAAACTGTCTTCATTGTTGGAAAATATTTCAGTAACAAAACAGCAGAAAAAGACATGCTACGGTTTTTTTATCAGCTTCCGTGAGAGTCTTATTATCTTAAGAAATAACAGTTAGCAGCTCAGATTCATTAGCAGAGCTAAATTTAAGCCCCATTTGACAGGCTGCCTAGAAAACATTTTGTTTTGCTGTCTGTGGGCTTTAATTAAGATGTGTTCAATTTCAGTCCTCTTCAGTCTAGCCTCCACACCCCACCCCAACTTGCTGTGTCACAGACCAGCGATCAGACACTTTCAGATGGTCCGGCCCATGACTTTGACCTTCTGTGCAGTCCAGCGTTCCCTGGGGAACCGTTCAACTCATGAGGTCTGATTTCACACTTCCAGGATGCCTCAGCTCTCTTAACAATGACAGGGAGACAAAGCCCTTTAGAGCAGGCCGCATGGGGACTTGTTTAAATTGGAAACCAGAGAGGAGTCAAGGAACAAGGTTATGGGCTACAGAATAGTGCTTTTAATAAAGAGCTCACAGCTCCGGCTCAGCTCAAAGAAGTCTACCTCTGTACAATTAATTGAGCCATTTATCTGGAGCATCTTAGGTCTCTACTTTCTCACAGATTGTGTGGTAAATATCAGCTAGGAAGCAAATGAGATATGCATGAAATGAATTTTAACACTTTGATTACTGTGCCTCCAGTCTTCATTAAAAGTAAATTTATTTGTATTTCTGACCTCATTATCAGTAGGCTGCCTGCATTTTTATTGGTTCCTGTGATTTCCAGCTTGAGTGTGTCATGAAGGTATATTTTATACAGAGATTTAGATTTATTATTCTTGATATTTTCTCTGAATATTATAGGTCTATTCAGAGAAAGAAAATGAAAAGGTAGCTGTACAGAGAAAGGCGAGCCTCTTCTTTGGAAGTTTTATATACTGAATGCCAAGCACATATACATCCAAGCTATTATCCTTTTAAAAAATTAACTCTTGCAGGTTATTCAAGCAAATTGCATACGATATGAGCAATTGTCACTTGAGTGGCTCTCAGAATATGATAGCTCTACCGGTAGAAGTAGCTATGCTGTTTCTTTTATAGAATTGTAGCAGTTTGAATTTTTTTTAAATTTTATTTATTTATTTATTTTTGGCTGCGTTGGGTCTTCATTGTTGCGTGCAGGCTTTCTCTATTTGTGGGGAACGGGGGCTACTCTTCGCTGCGGTGTGCAGGCTTCTCATTGCAGTGGCTTCTCTTGTTGCGGAGCACGGGCTCTAAGTGCACAGGCTTCAGTAGTTGTGGCACGTGGGCTCAGTAGTTGTGGCTTGCGGGCTCTAGAGTGCAGGCTCAGTAGTTGTGGCGTACGGGCTTAGTGGCTCCGCGGCATGTGGGATCCTCCCAGACCGGGGCTCGAACCCGTGTCCCCTGCACTGGCAGGCGGACCCTCAACCACTGCGCCACCAGGAAAGCCCAGCAGTTTGAATTTTTAATAGCATATGACTTTCATTGCCCTCATCACATTTAATAACAGTGACGATATCTGATAAATGCAGCCTTAGAATTTATGATCATTATTTAAAACCTATGTTAGAAGAAAAGAAAATGGATATCCTTTAAACTCTACATAGTCCCATTGAAAGTATTATATATCTAATGCAGTGGAATTCCTTCCTATTTGTGAATTATCAAGGGTAAAATAATTTACCCAAAAAGGGGGTTATTTGTGGATGTAACTTTTAAACTTTCACTATCTTAAAATCTTAAAACTATATTTCTTCAGCTTCCCTGGTGGCGCAGTGGTTGAGGGTCCGCCTGCCGATGCAGGGGACACCGGTTCGTGCCCCGGTCTGGGAGGATCCCACATGCCGCGGAGTGGCTGGGCCCGTGGGCCATGGCCGCTGAGCCTGCGCGTCCAGAGCCTGTGCTCCGCGGCGGGAGGGGCCACAACGGTGAGAGGCCCGCGTACCGCAAAAAGAAAAAGCAAAAAAACAAAAAAACTATATTTCTTGAAACATAAACCAAAGTTTTACACAAAATATATTTTAAATTTCCCAAGTATGCTTTATTTCCTTTATATAACCTAATGTTTCTATTTGCATTTTAATAATTAAGCTTGTAGAAGACTGTTAAGCAGATAGTATACTTTGAGAAGAAATTTCATGCAATTTAGAATGCATTAAAAACATCCAACACCTGACATTCTTATCATTATAATATACCTAGTTTAGAAAACAGTATGACGCACATACATGTTAAATGTCTTAACACTATATAAATCTCTTCCGTAAGAGTGAGACTAGACAAAGGCATCACAAGGAAAGAAAGCAAATCATTGCTCTTTATTCTTTTATGCCACCACATTGCATATAGAAATAAAAGTTGCTTCCTTTTAGTAATTTTATTTTTAAAAAGCTAAATCATATTCTAATTATAGAAATGCAAAAGTATCCGTCTAAAACCAAAAGTTGATAAATTTGTGAAAAGAGGAATTAAAATGAAAATTTAACATAAGGGCTGGCGAGGCGTGAGTCTGAACTAGTGTTTTACAGGGAATTACAGAAATCATGTGTGATTCATATGCAGGTCACATGGTTAGGAGATACTGCTCTGGAAGAATAGGTGGGATGACAAAAGAGATTAATAATTGGGTTTGATATGCTCTAGAGGTGAAGGACTATGGGCTGAGAAAGTGGTGGTCCCACTATCAATGGGAAATGAGGAAAAAAGAAATACTATAAAATAATTAATTGAGTTCTGTGGAACTAAGATTACAAAATGATCCTTTGAGTAAAGAAATAGAGAATTGCTGATTTGGCTTGGAGGGCTAGCTCCAGGGTTTCACTCAGTGCTGGAAGAAATGCTTTCAGATGTTAGAATTAGTGTTTAAAATTAAACTATTATATATATTTTGTTACATTATGATATTGGTGTGTAAATAAGAAATGCATTTTCTAGAACGGCGGGTTAGGGAGATGCTGCAGACAGGATCTGGATTTAACTAGGCTACTGAAATAAAATCTTACTACAGGGATGTTTGGATGATATGATAGTGTAGTTAGACTCATAAATGACTAAACCTTCAAGCCCAAAGGGTGATTATATTAAAGGATTAATGGCTAAATGGAGGAATGCAGGGCTCTATCCTTGGTCTAACCTGTTCAATGTATTTACTAATGACTTTGAGGAGATAATTGGCTGCTTCCTTATCAAACTTGCTAGGAGGCATAGTTAATTCATTTTACATGAGACCAATATATGTATGCTATTTATATATATATATATATATATATATATATATATGTAATTGGTACAATATACAATTTATATATATATATAATCAACAGACTGAAATGACAGGCTTAGTTCTGCAAGATGAACATTAAAAAGTATAAATCAAAAATCTTACCTCTGTACGAAACAGTGATGTCTTGCTTTAACAGTAGAAAATACAGAAAAGACTTTGAGTCTGACTTGAGTTTAATCTCCATGAGAATGAATGATACATATGTCAGTTTTGTTACATTGAATAAAAGGAGAATGTTGAGAATGATACTCTCTTTTGGGCTCATCAGACATCCTGGGGTATGAATTCAGTTTTAAAAGCTACACTTTAAAGAAGGACATTGACAAACTAACCAGAAAATATCCTTGGTTGGTATATCTGGCATTTTAAAATCAAGGCCATTGAAAATAGCTCAGTGAAAGTGATAATGACAATAATAGTGGCAACGAATATTTATTGAGCCCTTATCACATGTCAGACACTACCCTAAGCTTGGTACAAGGATTATCACAGTTAATCTCACAACAATCTAATTAGGTATTGTTGTTATCTCCACTTTACAAATTAGAAAACTGAGGTGTGGAGAGGTTAAGTAACTTGTCTAGATCAACAGACACACACACACCCCAGCTTGTACATGGCAAGGCAGGGATGCCAATCCACATCTATACAGTGAAGCCATGAAGTTGAACCAGAGAAAGGAAGATGTGGAATTGGATATGATTTCTTTTGTCAATTATCCAAAGCCTGTCATGGGGAGGGTGTTGATAGGAGTTGGCAGAAGTAGTAACGGCCAAGGTTCAATCCAAAGAGCAAACTTCCTTCTAGCACATTTAATCAGAAAGGGATTTGTTATAGAGTTTTCAATGGATCACAGAATCTTTGGAGGCAGGAAGGGTCTAAGAAAACAAGCTCTAAGCTCACTTTCCAGAAGTTAATACTAAAGCTACATGAAAGAACCAAGGAGTTGCAGCTCCTGCCACATTGGTATGTTGGGAAGACATTGTGTCAGCTGCTTACGCTACTCCTGCTTGCCGTGTGAGCAGCAGCAAAATGGACTCCACACCCTCTCAGATAACTGAGTTCTAAAGTCAAATCTTAGGCAAGTACCTCTGATTGGTGCAACCTAAATCACATCTGCAACCCCAGCTGCAAGGGAGGCCCTTGTGGCCTCTCTAGGTCAGGAAGAGACATACTAGAAATGGTTAGAATAGATGCTCAGCAAGACATCCACACTGTCCAGTGCAGGAGAGCAGGTAGCAAACATGAATCAGATACTCTCAGTGACAGATGCTGTGCCCCTCCTTTACACCCATTATTTCATTTAAACTTCAAAAATTACTACAGAGGGCAAATCATAGAATAGACAATAGCTAGAGAGACATAAAATGTAAAGAAGCATTTCCCCCAAATTATGATTGCCAAAAAATAGATCAGAATATTCCTGTGGATGTAGTGATTCCACAGCGCTGGAACCTTCGAAGCCAAGCCTGTATGACCACCTGGTTGCAGAGGGGATTCAAGTCCTATATGAGCTTTTGAACTTGACCTCTAAGGCTTCTCTCCCAGTCCTAAGAATCTGAGATCCTGCAAAGGGTGTCAAGATGAATAACAGATACCTGAATGAGTAGATATTATGTAGAAGAGAAATAAAAAGACAAAGATATCATTCTAAAGACAAAGGCTTGACAGATGGCAATTTTCAGCTTTATTGCCTAAAAATATAAAAAGGTTTAATCACCTAATACAGTTCTTAATTTTTTAAGTCTAAAGAATTTTATTCCATTGCAAAAGACCTCTCCAGATAGTTAATTTACTTATAGGAAAGAGTGTCTGAAACCTCATGCTTCTCTGTGGAGAATCTAATTGAATATATATTTACAAAAGTCCTAAAGTGTCTTCAAGGGCTTGGAAAATCAAAGGAGCTTATGATATATTTTTATACGTATTTGAGACCAAACAACTTTTGTGTTTCTAATCTAGTAACGTCACTTGTATGTAGTTTCTTATTAAATATTAATTGAAAATAAAGCCTTTAAATGTTTTTTTACCATAATTTATCTAAACTCTTAAAAGCTTAGACATAACTTCTCTATTGTCTCTCCTCATTTTCTAAATCCCATAATCTCCTTTTTCTTTATTTTCCAGTTTCTTGTCTGTCTTGTTTTATTGCCCGTTCATCTGTCTTAAATTTTGAGCTTCCCAGCTAATACCAAGAAGGTTTACTTCTAGGACTCAAGAATACATCTAGTTAAACACAATGCTATAAATATTCTTTTGCATCTAATTCTATATACCAAATAAACTGATGTATACATTAAGCTTTATTTCCATTGCTCTTAGTCATGCTTCTCAAAGTGTGACTTGGGAACCTCTGGGGATCCCCAAGACCCATTTAGGAATTTGTGAATTCAAAACTGTCTTCATAATAATACTGAGATGTTATTTGCGTTTTTCACTGTCATTCTCCCATGAGTGTACAATGGAGTTTTTCAAAGGCTACATAATATTTGATCACTCTTATGTTAACATGTCATGGACTTATTATTGTTATTTCTGAATGAATGATAGGTTACATCTCTCATTTTCTTTAATTGAAGTATAGTTGATGTACAATATTATGTAAGTTACAGGTGTACAATATAGTGGTTCACAATTTTTAAAGGTTATTCTCCATTTATAGTTGTTATAAAATATTGGCTGTATTCCCTGTTGTACAATATATCCTTGTAGCTTATTTTATACCTAATAGTTTGTACCTCTTAAACCCATACTCCTATATTGCCCCTGCCCCCTTCCATCTCCCCACTGGCAACCACTAATTTATTCTCTATATCTGTGAGTCTGTTTCCTTTTTGTTATCTTCACTAGTTTGTTGTATTTTTTAGATTCTACATATAATTGATATCAGACAGTATTTGTCTTTCTCTGTCTGATTTATTTCACTTAGCATAATACCCTCCAAGTCCATCCATGTTTTTGCAAATGGCAAATTTTCCTTCTTTTTTATGGCTGAATAGTATTCCATTGTATATATATACCCCATCTTCTTTATCCATTCATGGACACTTAGGTTACTTCCATATCTTGGCAATTGTACATAATGCTGCTATGAACATTGGGGTGCCTGTATCTTTTCAAATTAGTGTTTTTGTTTTTTTCAGATATGTACCCTGGAGTGGAATTACTGGGTCATATGGCAGTTCTATTGTCCCTTTTTTTAGTAACCTCCATACTGCTTCCAGAGTGGCTGCACCAATTTAAATTCCCACCAACAGTGTACAAGGGTTCCTTTTTCTCCACATGCTCACCAACATTTGTTGTTTGTGTTCCTTTTGATTATAGCCATTCTGACAGGTGTGAAGTGATATCTCATTGTGGTTTTGTATTTCCCTGATGATAAGTGATATTGACCATCTTTTCATGTACCTATTGGCCATCTGCATTTCTTCTTTGGAAAAATGTCTATTCAGGTCTTCTGCCCACTTTTTAATCACGTTGTTTGTTTTTTTGATTTTGAGTTGTATGAACTGTTTATATATTTTGGATATTAACTCCTTATCAGTCATATCATTTGCAAATATTTTCTCCCATTCAGCAGGTTGTCTTTTCATTTTGTTGATGGCTTCCTTTGCTGTCAAAGGAAATTAAGTTTAATTAGGTCCCATTTGTTTATTTTTGCTTATATTTCCGTGCTTTAGGAGACAGGTCCAAAAAATATTGCTCTGATTTATGTTAAAGAGTGTTCTGCCTATGTTATCCTCTAGGACAGGGGTCCCCAACCCCCAGACCACAGACCGGTAGTGGTCTGTGGCCTGTTAGGAACCAGGCTGCACAGCAGGAGGTGAGCGGCGGTGAGTGAGCGAAGCTTCATCTGTATTTACAGCCGCTCCCCATCGCTCACATTACTGCCTGAGCTCCGCCTCCTGTCAGATGAGCGGTGGCATTAGATTCCCATAGTTGCGCAAACCCTGCTGTGAACTGCGCATGTGAGGGATCTAGGTCACGTGCTTCTTATGAGAATCTAATGCCTGATGATCTGAGGTGGAGCTGAGGCGGTGATGTTAGCGCTGGGGAGCGGCTGCAAATGCAGATTATCATTAGCAGAGAGGTTTGACCACACAGACCATAATAAATCAGTTGCTTGCAGACTCATATCAAAACCCTATCAGTGGTGGCAAGTGACAATTAGGCTGCATCTGGTGGCAGGCTTTACAGTGGCAAGTGAGTTGATGTACTTCAATTGTACAGCTGCATCTGGTGGCAGGCTTTAAGTCAGAATCCGACACCTAGTTTAGTCTGCGCATGGCCGACCCATTATTTTATTTACCACTTTCATCCACGCCTCTCTCCTGCACTGTGCTCTTGTCTCAGTCACAGTTTTGGTAAGCTCACAAGCTAGCCCTAGCCAAAATGAGTAAAAAACAAACATCGCTAGAGAGCTTCTTTGAAAAGGGGGAAAGACCCAATGATGAGACACCAGAAGTAAGACTGCCAACAAAAAGAAAGCTGCATTTAAAAGAAAATACCAAGAGTCCTACTTAAATTACAGGTTCATTGCAAGAGGTGATTCACATCCTCCAAGCCCACTTTGTTTAACATGTGACAACTGGCTATCCAACAAAGCCATGAAACCTTCAAAACTGCTTCACCACCTGGAGACCAAGCACCCTGCATTAAAAGATAAGCCTTTGGAGTTTTTCAAAGGAAAAAACGTGAACACGAAGAATAGAAGCAATTATTGAAGGCCACCACTTCATCAAATGTGTCTGCACTGATTCTTAGTGGCTGAACTCATTGCTAAAGCTAAGAAGCCCTTTACTGTTGGTAAAGAGTTGGTCTTGCCTGCTGCTAAGGACATTTGTCATGAACTTTTAGGAGAGGCTGCAGTTCAAAAGGTGGCACGTGTTCCTCTTTCGGCTAGCACCATAACTAGATGAACTGATGAAACAGAGGATACTGAGGCACAGTTGTTAGAGAGGATTAATGAGTCACCATGGTACGCACTCCAGGTTGACGAGTCTACTGATGTTGACAACGAGGCAACAATGCTTGTTTTTGTGCGATTTATTTTTCAGGAGGGTGTGCATGAGGATATGTTATGTGCACTTTTGTTGCCAGCTAACACCACAGCTGCAGAACTATTCAAGTCTTTGAACAATTAAATATCAGGAAAACTGAATTGGTCATTTTGTGTCAGTATATGCACGGACAGAGCAGCTGCCATGACTGATGGCTTTCTGGTTTCATTACTCCAGTCAAAGAGGTTGCTTCTGAATGTGAGTCTATGCACTGTGTCATCCATAGAGAAATGCTGGCTAGGTGAAAAATGTCACCTGAACTTAACAACATTTTGCAGGATGTGATTAAAATTATCAACCACATTAAAGTACATGCCCTTGATTCACGTCTGTTCGCACAGCTCTGTGAGAAGATGGACGCAGAGCACACACGTCTTCTCTTATACATAAAAGTGAGATGGCTTTCTAAAGGTAGATCACAGGCCAGAGTGTTTGAGTTACGAGAGCCGCTCCAGAGATTTCTTTTAGAAAAACGGTCACCGCTGACAGCACATTTCAGTGACACAGAATGGGTTGCAAAACTTGCTTACTTGTGTGACATATTCAACCTGCTCAGCGAACTCAATCTGTCACTTCAGGGGAGAATGACAACTGTGTTCAAGTCGGCAGATAAAGTGGCTGCATTCAAAGCCAAACTGGAATTATGGGGTCGATGAGTGAACATTGGGATTTTTGACATGTTTCAAATATTAGCAGAGATTTTGAAAGAGTCTGAGCCAGGGCCTTCTTTCTCCCAGCTGGTGCATGATCGCCTATCTCAGAACTTTCTGAGAGTTTGAGCATTACTTTCAAAAGAGTTTGAGCATTACTTTCAAAAGAGTTTGAGCATTACTTCCCAGCCACAAAAAACCCCTGACCTGGGAAGGAATGGACCCTCGACCCATTTGTGAATAAGTCAGATGAATTGACTTTGTCCATGCTAGAAGAGGATCAACTACTTGAGGTCACAAATGATGGTGCCCTTAAAAGTATGTTTGAGACAACTGCAGATCTCCATACGTTCTGGATTAAAGTCAAGGCGGAATATCCTGAGACTGCCACAAAAACACTGAAAAGCCTGCTTCTATTTCCAATATCCTATCTTTGTGAAGTAGGGTTTTCTGCAGTAACAGCCACCAAAATGAGATTATGGAGTAGACTGGACATAAGCAGCACACTTCAGGTGTCACTGTCTCCCATCACCCCCAGATGGGACCATCTAGTTGCAGGAAAACAAGCTCACAGCTCCCACTGATTCTGCATTGTGGTGAGTTGTATAATTATTACATTATATGTTACAATAATAGAAATAAAGTGCACAATAAATATAATGTGCTTGAATCTTCCCCAAACCATCCACCCTGCCATCCCATCCATGGAAAAATTGTCTTTCACCAAACCGGTCCCTGGTGCCAAAAAGGTTGGGGACCGCTGCTCTAGGAGTTTTATGATTTTCAGTCTTACAGTTAGGTCTTTAATCCATTTTGAGTTTATTATTGGATATGGTGTGAGGAAATGTTCTAATCTCATTGTTTTACATGTAGCTGCCAGTTTTCCCAGTACTCTTCAAGACTGTTTTTTCTCCATTGTATATCCTTGCTGCCTTTTTTCATAGATTAATTGACCACAAGTAGGTGGGTTTATTTCTGGGCTGTCTATTCTGTTCCATTGATCTCTGTCTGTTTTTGTGCCAGTGCCATACTGTTTTGATTACTGTAGCTTTGTAGTATAGTCTGAAGTCAGGGAGCATAATTCCTCCAGCTCTTTTCTTCTTTCTCAAGAGTGTTTTGTCTATTCAGAGTCTTTTGTCTTTCAACTCAAATTTTAAAATTATTTATTCTGGTTCTGTGAAAAATATCTTTAGTATTTTGACAGGGATTGCATTGAATCTGTACATTGCCTTAGGTAGTATGGTCATTTTAACAATATTAATTCTTCCGACCCAAGAACACAGTGTATCTTTACACGCTCTCATTTTTAATTTCTAAAATGATAAATTTTGATAGATATAACTCCCACACAAAAAAACTGTTTGAGATCCTCAGCAGTTTTTAAGAGCTCCTGAAACCAAAATGTTTAAGAACTGTTGCTGTAGGGAAATGATTCTCAATTGGGAGAGGGCAGTATTGCCCCCTTGGGTGCTTTAGAAATCTGTGGGGGAATTAAGTTGCCACATGGTTGGGGAATACTATTTATGTTGGGAGTTGAGGGGCGGGGATACTAATTGTCTTAAAAAGCATTAGACAATCATAAAGAGTGAAAACTGTCCCATGCCCTGCATGAATAAATATAGACACTAATATAGCTTTAAAATCTGTTTCATGATTATGAGTCTAGATTACATCCTGAAATACATATTATTTACTCAAGTCTTGTTGATGGCTGCCACTTTACACAGTAAACACCAAAGACCTTAGGATTGCCTCCAAGGCACTTCATGACCTGTTTCCTTGTTACTTCTCTGACATGTTCTCTTCTTCCTGTTGCTCGCTGTGTCCTATTATCAGGTTCCTGGAGCACACCAGGCTTTTGCTGTAGCTCCTCCCTCTACCTGGAGCACTTTTCTCCCGATATCCAGTTAACTACTCCTTCACTTCATTCAGTTCTTTGCTCAGACCTCCCTTCACAATGAGGTCTACTCCAACCACCCTAATTAATTGTATAAACTGTGCCCCTCCCCCACACTCTTCAAACCCCTTATCCTGCTGTAGTTTTTCTGTTTTCCATTAACATATATCACTCTCTAACATACAATATAATCTGCTTATTAATTATGTTCAATATTTATTCTCTTTCCTCCCTCGCCACTGCAAGCAAACTCCAGGAGAGCAGAGACCTTTCCTTTTATTTTGTTTGTTTGTTCATATGGCCTAACACATAGTACATACTCAATAAATATTTGTTGAATAAATCAACATATGACTTTATTGTACATACCCAACTTTCTATTTCTCTGTATAATAGCATTAAATTAAATATTGAAATCACTTATGGGTTGGTTTTATTGTATTTCAGAATAGTGAGGAGGGCATTACAAAATCTACAATATGAGGAAAATGTTTTATACCTAGTGGGCTGAGACCCACAACTCTAGAGGGTCCATTTTTATGCCACAATGAAACCTGCTTCATGACTTAGTGAGAAAAGAGAAGCCCTATTATTACTTAGTCCCAGAGCCAGACCCAGTGGGAACTTAGTGAAGAGTGTCAGTTAATGTAATTCTACTAATCAGATGTTTAAAATATGTTGAGGTCAGTCGATGAAAAAGGCTAAGGTCAAAGCCTCATCTCCAGTGATAAGGGGAGGATTGGAAGATGTCTCCAATGTAGGTTGCTCTTTATTTTGGTGGACCCCAATGGGATTCCCTCAACTATAACATTGTTATGTGTTATGATTGAAATTCCAGTTTGTAGAAAGATGGCAACCTTGATTATAATTTTTTTAAAGGTTAAATTATAACCATTTCAAACTGTGGTAACTGAGGAAATTAAACCAAAGAGTTTAATTTGGGCAAGGTAGCCCCAAAATAAAAGGCCCCTGTGGGTATGAATTGCTTTCAGTGCGACTGAAAGCCTCTGTGTTTTCAGAGACATGGCAACAAAGAGGTGGTCACTGGGTCCCCACACACGCACCCATTTTTATAACACATCACAACCAGCAAAGTGTGCCACTTGTCAGCAGCAAAATGACCTTGGACAAAGCCCACCACTGATGGATCAGAATTAACTTTCTATTTGGGGAGCAAGAATATCATTCAGTATCTCTTGAGTGACTTTAATACTCAAACCAGTAGTTTGCACAAACTGAAGTTATCCACTTGCCCACAATACAGGTAGCAAGTGAACAGGGGTGGTGCTGACTTTCCCACAATTCTTTGTAAATATGTCAGTGTGGTGACCTCAGAGAACAAGGGCTAAGAGTGAGAGAGAATTAGCCAGTCAGTGCACCCTGTTTAATCCTCACTGCGATTTGAAGTTTGCCATTCGACATGCCCATTGAAGACATTTCTGATGTTTATTTTTATGGTTATAGGAATGTCTTTTCACCGCAAGGAGAACTGAAGTAATAGAGTAGATGCTTTAAGATCTGTTATAGGTTTATTTTTATGAGTTAAGGTAAAAGAGTCTCGTTCTAATTTTAATTCCCTTGGGAGATTTTTTTCCCTATAAAAATCCATAGCAAAAAAGATAGCTCTTAGTATTTAACTAGATTATGGATAAATGCATCAGTCCTAACAATATTTGTAAGTATCTATTTTATAATTGTTATATAACATAGATCTAAGTTTTGTGTTACAGAGACCCTATTAAAGGGATAAACAAGTAGATGTAAGCTAAATAGTCCTTATCACAAATTCTTAAAGTCCTTCACTTCTAAAATTGCCGGTGATAGAGACGTGTAATTAGCATAGATCACCAGCATCATCTCCACTGGGAAAAAGTCTTCATTTTCTTTTCCTCTTCCTGTTCTAGACTTAGAGAATGATATGCTTCCTTTCATTGCTCCCATTGCACTCTTTACTTACCTTTATTACAGCGCTTACAACCCTGCATTATAATTGTGTATTTACATGTCTATCCTGCTCACTAAATTGTGTGTGCCTTGAGAGCTGGACTAAATCTTATCATAATTATAACTCTGGGGTGAGACAAGCAGACACGCAATAAGTAATGAATGCTTCAAAATGTATTCCTATTTCTCTCTAGAAATTATCGACATGGAAAGTGGCCATGTTCTCAAGGAAAGCTAAGATTCTCTTCTAGCTGTCATGGCAGGTAACACAATCAACCCCCCTGCCCTCGTCCTCACCCAGCACTGCTTCAATTTCTATCTTGCATCCAAACCAAAATCTCCAGTTTCTTGCACTGGAAAGGAGAGGGATAGGCACTTTTTAGCCAAAATGGCAAAAGTTAAGGAAGAGTGCTTTAGTCTTCTGACAAGAATGAGTAAGAGGGAAACAAGAGATTATAGAATCTTTGTTCCCGTGCATTTATGCTCTTTATTTTAGATAGACAAAAATGATCAGAAACAAAATACACTTCGACTTTGGATGTGCTTTCATTCCTTGCACTTCTAGCCTGACAGTACCGAATAAAATGATAACAGGGGCCGGCTTTGCATCACTCTCTAGAACTTTGCAGAGTACAGTGCACTTTATAGACATCAACACTGCATCCTGTAGTCAACTCCACTCCTCCAGTACTCTCAGCAAGCAATGCAGCATATCACAGGGTCTAACTGGAATGATAAAAGGAGGAAAAGAAGGAATAATTAAGGAGATAATTAATGGTTAGGTCCATCACTGGTATTTCTGTGATTGTTTTTGTTTGTTTAGGTGGCACATAATCAAGACTGCAAAATTTAGGAACTGAAAAGCCAGTCATTTAAAGCATCATTTAGCAAACCAGATAAACACGTTAACTATGTGTAGCCGATTCTTTAAAATAAAAGTCTAGTGTGTGCTTTCTAGTAGTAAGTTTATAGTATTTGATATTGTCTGTTTACTGTTATTTTGGCTGAAATTGCCTGTTAATTTTTAATTGCCCTTTAATGCCTTTAATGGAAGGAGGATTCTTTTCAAATTAGTCAAAAAGAACATAGTGTGCAAAGAACTAATGTTGGCATCCACACTGATAACTGTAAAAACATAACTTTTTAGAAGGAAAAGATGAAAATGGGAGTTAAAAATAAAATTGCCTTTCTCTCCTTACCTAAATTTTCCTCTGCTGGATTCTAGAAATATCTAGTCAGAGCATTTTGTTGAATGCTTCTTGACCTTGCAAAAAAAGACTGACTTGGCTAAGCTCAGTAAATTGTTTTCCATTCCCAAATAATAATATGAGGCACAATAGATTGTTCAATAATGACATCTGCAAATTCTGTTGGTTCTACCTTCAAAATATATCCAGAATCGAACCACTCCACGTCACCTGGGTTATTGTAATATCCTCCCAACTCTTCTCCCTGTCTCCTCCATTGCCCTCTCTCTACCTTATTCTCCAAATAGCAGCCGTCAGATCCTGTCACACCTCAACCCAAATCCCTCCAAAAACTTGCCCTAGCACTTCAAGTGAAAGCTAAATCCTACAGAGGCCTGCCACCCTCCCTGTACCTCTCTAACTATGCCATCTAATACTCACCCCCCACCCCCAATCCATTCCTCCAGACACACTAACTTTCTGGATATTCCTAGAAACACCAGGCACAGTCACTTCTCTGAGCAACAGTCACTCCCTGGCCTCTTGCATTTCTTTGCCCATATGTCACTTTCTCACTGAGACCTTCTCTGGCAGCCCTTTTAAAAATTACTCATATATACCAGCACTCCTTATCTCCTCACTGACATTCCCAACTTAATTTTTCTCCATAGTACTTATCACCTTCTAAAATACTATAAAATGTTCTTATTCATTGTCTTTCTTCTTCCTCAATGCAAACTCCATAAGTTCAGGGTTTTTTAAAATTGTTTTATGTCTGTCTCCTCAGCATATAGAATGTGCCTGGTACGTGGTAAACAGTAAATATTTGTTGAATGAATGTATCTATAGACAAGGCATTACCCAGCTCTTTCCTTGGGTGTGGCCCACTAAATACTGAGGTAGGCACAGTTATTGGGAAAGGTCTTGCCTAGTGGCTTACATTTAAATATTATTTAATTAAAGGGAGCATGGACAACAGGGGTAGAGCAAGGGCTCTGAAGATCAGATAGACCTGGGTTTGAATAATAGCTTCACTACAACCTGTGTGACCTGGTGAGTTATATAATCTGCCAGCTTCAGTTTCCTCTCTGTAAAATAGAAATAGTAAAAGCATCTTTCTCATAAAGTAGTCATAAAATTTTTTGAAAACATAATGTTGGGCTTATAATAAAATCTCAGAAAATATTTACAATTATGACAATAATAAGTATTGTAATTGCGCTTATTATTGCTACTATTATTGCCCTTATTATTGCTATTATTTATTGAGGTCCTTGCTAGTGTGCCAGACATTCTGCTACTTGTATTCTAACTATTATATCTGCAAGGGACCATTACAGTCACTGCTGAATGTGTGAGGAAACAGGTCCAGGGTCCTAGAGTGAGTATTCAACCCCAGATTGCTCAGCCTCCAAAGTTTAGGCCCTTTTTCCCAGACCACTGGGCTTTTGCTTTGAACTTTAATGCCTTGCCCAGAACTCTGGAAGTACATGGAATATTTGAGGAATCAAAAGGTGTGATACAGCTCAAGTAAAGGACTTTAAGGACCTTGAGATTGGAGATGAAAGACTATATTCTATACCATATGATGTGGATTTTAACCTATGGGCTCTGAGAAGACATCAAAGATGTGTTAAACTTGAGAAGAAGATGTGTTAAACTTGAGAAGAAGTTTTCAAAAAAATAAAAATGACAGCATTTACATGGATTGGGTCATGTCACTGACCACAGTCAGCCTTTTATATGACTGTAAGCAGGTTAAGAATAATAGATTTCAGATTGGAGAAAATCGGCTTGAATTAAAGCCGCGTTAAATAGCAGTTTGATCTACCTCAGGCAAAAGGCTCTTTTTTTTTAACGTAAGCACCATTATGTTCTGCATAATGTCTAACATGGTCTCTTAAAAATTATATTGGTTACCCATTCCAAGTTATAATATAGGTTCTGATAGGAGAATATCTTTGCCAGTGATGGTATGCCGCTGGAATTTAGAATAGCAAAATGACTGAGAAGTGGCTCTAGAAGGCTCTACACTGTTTTTGGTGTGAAAATGCCTCTAGTTCTTTAACATCTTTCTTCTAGTAGAGGAGAGTAACTGAGAGATTAAGTAATGTGATGATAGATGGCTGATACTGGTTTTCCCTAGGAATGGTCTTCAGAAATAATCAATTAAATAGTAAGAAAATATGGATTGCCACTACCTCATGGGCATAGAGTTTGATAAATGTATCAGTTTCTTAACAAGATATGAAAAATGTTAAACATTAAGCACAGATTTTGTTTCTTTCTGATCCTTTAGCCAACCACTGACTCTAGATCTTCTACTGTCAGTAAATTAAAAATACAGCAACAAAGGTGATGATTTGGGAGACTTTCCATGGGGTTGGTTGAAAGAACTGTATTCAGTCTTACACAACTGAATATACTTCCTGTGGGGAAAAAAGTCAAGTAAAGATTTTCATCCTCTGTTTGTAGAAGTTTAAGGTAAATTTTTTCACCATAGATTTCGGTCTCTGGAGCGTGTTCTTGTGTTTTGTTATTGAAGCAGTGGTACCGTTTTGACTGAATCTGTTACACATTGTTGGTCATTTGAGGGAAAGTAAAACCAAGTCAGTTGAAATAGAGTAGTAATTGAAGTAAAGCAAGTGAAAATGAGGGAACAAAAATACTGAAAAGTGCTATCTTTTTGTAGTTACTTTTTACTGATTAACGTGAATGTACGTGTATATAAGAAAAGTTAAAATGAGGTCCAAGCAAGAGTATGAGAGTTACACTTGTCTTTTAAGTAAATGTTTCCAAAGCTTATCATTTCATCTAAAGTGAAAGTAAAATACTCTTTTGACATGAATTCTATCATAAATGTGGCTTTAATCTTCCCTATGTTTGTTATATGTAGATATATTTTATCTCTCCAAACCTTTTATAAACTATTTGAGGTTGGAATTTATGTGCTCTGTTCTTTTGTTTATACCATAGTACCCAGCACAAAGCTAGATGTGGAGAGAAGATGCTTAATATGAGCCTTCAGAATAACTAAGCTTTTGAAAACTAATCTATTTTTCATGCTTGTACCTGAATTCTTTGGGAGAAAATAAAGTTGTTGATGTGGCAAATAAAACCTATTACGCCATGTTTTAATGAACAAAAATTTTTTTGAATACCATCTTTCATGGCATGTGTGAGTTGTAAATGAGAGTGGTAACAAGTAGGGCAAGAGGACTGAAGAAGGTGGGGAAAAATACAGATCCTAAACCAGAGGTAAAATTTTCACCCGACCTTAAAGAGTTTCAGTTCTCTATTCTTTATTGAAAATTATTCCCAAGACCAAAAACTGAAAAGACTGCCATAATGTTAAATTACGCAATTATCCTGGGCTATAGGAGGCCACTGAACTAACACACACATATTAAATCTCTTTTTTAATGTAAAATTAATAAATTAAATTAAAGGTGAATCACAGTTTGTACAGCTCATTTTCAAAATTACAATATGGAAAGTAAATACACTGCTGTGTGGGAATACATAGCTTATCTGTCACTGATAGCTAATGAATTCTTTCCTATTAAAATTTAATTGAAAATCTTCAGTGATATTTAAGCTTTCACAGAAGTGTAAACTACTGTGACTACAATTCACAATGCATTTAAAACAATTATTCTTTATCATTAAAGTTAATAATATGCACATTAACCTCTTATGTAGTCTAAATCAATATTGTAGTTTAAAAGATATGACCTCTGGACAGCTTTCTCTAAATATTGATTTCATTGTCATTTGTATAAGGTATCAAACAAATTACATGCTGCACTAATATCATTAATGCTGCCCCCATAGAGCCAATGACTTTATGGGTTCTTACAGTACAGGACATGACATTACAAAAATATTGAGGACATCACAAGATATAATTACCGAATGGATGAGGTTTGACTATGGCTGAGTAGAGTGGCTCTGAATATATGATAACTTCCAAATCCTTCACTCTCCGTGGACAGAAAAAATACTGCTCTTTAACATGCAGATTGGTTACTGAGGTTAAGTTTCAAATGCCAGAATTTTTTCTGCCTCAGAGGATCTAATTTACCTTTTTGTGATGCCATAGATATTTCAGAAGAGAATCTAAAGTCAGATAAAAAGGTTGTAATTCTGCAATATAACAGTTTTCCCAAAATAAACTTGTTTAGGAATTTCTATTACAAGTTCCTAGTGAGTCAGATGAGCTGGAAAATACATGCATTAAAGTAAAGGGGCTGAACCTTTCAAAGGTCATTGAATTAAATAAAATCTGATTTAGGGATGGACATGTATCACGTTTCCCCTCATAACCAGCAGTTATAGTAGTATTTTTGTAAAAAAAATTGCAAATTAAAATAGCAGCCATGTAATTTGCTCTTTTTTACTTTTTTCAAGTTCTAAATTGCTCTGAATCACAATTGTTAGCATCATCCAGTTACATCTAACTCTATTTTGATGTTACTTTTTAATTTTTAAAGTTTTACTTTACTTTTTGTTTTCTATAAAACTTTTTAGAAAAGAGATGTGGTCACGGTCACGACACTGTGAACTGTGGGTGCAATTTGTACTAAAAATGTTCCCTCCGTATCTCTTGTAGGTAAAAGTGACCCGTTTTGTGTGGTTGAACTGAACAATGATAGGCTGCTAACACACACTGTCTACAAAAATCTCAATCCTGAGTGGAACAAAGTCTTCACATTGTAAGTAGTCATTCTTTGATCTCATTTCGAAACTGCTGCTAAATGATATTTATTTTTGAAATTTTTGTGCGTTTATTCTTAACTGATTAACAACTCAATGAATCTGGCCTGCCTTTGCCAGCAACAATGAATTGCATAATTGCATTACCTTCCTGATAGTGAAACCTGGGGAAAGGGTATGCCATTTTTCTTTGTTTTCACAGATATTTTTTTGAAACTATGCATTTTATATATGATTTGATGAAGGATTTTGCTCCCATTAACTGAATTGCCGTACTGCTTCTTCCTTTTATACTTTCTATTGAAATTCTCCCCAATTGCACTGACACCAAGGAGGACAAAGCTCTATTTGTTCCATTGCTCAAATCAGCAAACAATCCAGTCTCGGATTCGGCAGATGTTTTAGTTTTGGTTTGTTGCGTTTTAGCACAATAAGAATATTAAGTACTGTCCTATGTACCAGAAAACACTTTGAGTTAATTTTCTTTTTGTTTTAAAAAGTTTGTAAATCTTTTCGATCATGCACTGTAAAAGCTGCCGATGCTACACTATAGTATCTCCTAAGTCCGTGGTTTTGTTTTTTTTTTTTTAAGCTGGGCTTTAGAAATGAACTCTGAACAAAGGAAAACTCTCCAAACAGAAGTACTTCTTAAGTTTTCTAACATAGTTTTATTTTATTTTCGTATATGAGAAACTGTTTTATTTTCATATATGAGAAACTGCTAAATTCCTCATTAATTTCTTATAATGTCCTTGCTTAAGAGCCAGTAACTAATCAGATTTAATTATCTGACCAATTTATCTTTAAGGAATTTCACATTTTTATAAGAGATGAAAGCCTGGTCAGGAGACTTGCACTCCTAAGAAGGTTGTGGAGAGTGTTTTTCTCTGGAATGCATAATTGAATGAATAGGTTTGATAATTATCAAAGCCATTAATTGATTGTGCTCTGATAAAGCCTTTTCTCACATGTGGTTGCAGTCTTTCAGTAATGAATATATTCATTTTTTGTTTTCTCTTAATTCATGTTTTCTTGGTAAACAGTTTGATCAAAGAATAAATGCTGTCAACAATTGGGGCTTATTTTTCTAGAAACAAAATATGAAGAGCTTGCATACTTGTTTATTAACATATGTTGTCTTTGGAACATAATGGAACACTACTTAATTTCTAAATCCTAGGGTGGTACAATAGCTATCAATGTTACATTTTCTTCATTCTATACTCTGTGTTGGTTAATTTTTACTATAAACCAAACAGAAATAAGTCAGAGTTTTGGTGAGAGCTATAAAGATAAAGGAGATATTCTATTATGATAAAAAAGAAAAATTATATAAACTATACTGTGACACTTGCTGAAATCAAACCTGGTAGTGCTTCATGTGGGAGTAACAAGAAGATGGGAATTATTGTAATAATAAGAATAGGACAAGTCTAAAAAAAAAATAAGTGCCACTTATTGATTTTTTTTTACAATAACTTATTCTTTGCCCATCCAGATGGAAATTATATTTTATTGAAAAATTATAACTTAAAGTTACAGTTGTATTCAAAGTTCCAGATAATAGAACCATCATGTCTACTAAGGTGCATTGTGGGAAATTCTGTCAGATACCAAGCTACCTTATGTATGTGTATGCAAATGGTATACATAAAACATATATATACCAAATCAGCTGGAGCTATCTAAATTTTCGAAAGCATTTGTGTTCTCGTTCCCCACTGATGAAGTCTTTTTTTCTTTACATATATTTATTATACAGCAACATTAAAGATATCCATTCAGTTCTTGAAGTGACAGTTTATGATGAAGATCGGGATCGAAGTGCTGACTTTCTGGGCAAAGTTGCTATACCATTGCTGTCCGTAAGTTTCATTCACCTGACACACTGCTCTGTGTTGCTTTTGCTCAAGGAAAAAAAAAAAACCCTCAGCTCTATATCTGTCATTTCTCAACCAAGGTCTGTAATAAGAACACTAAAAATTTTAACATACTCAATGCACGGCCATGTTGAATCCCATGATAGTTAATTTTTCCTGACAGACTTGATCCTGGTAATGAACAGGTACTTGTCAGAATTGCCACAGTTGTTTTGGGTTCTCTGTCAGTTTCAGCAGCTGGGGGTCAAAGGTCACTGAGGGAGTGTATTCAGTGGAGACCGCGAGACAGACGGCTGTCATGTCCTTTTCCCGCAGATTCAAAATGGTGAACAGAAAGCCTACGTCTTGAAAAACAAGCAGCTGACAGGGCCAACAAAGGGGGTCATCTATCTTGAAATAGATGTGATTTTTAATGCTGTAAGTCTTAACTTTGGCTTTTTTGTACTGCTAAAGAGTTCAGTTTCATGAAAGCTTTTGTTCCTGATTTGTAGAGAATTTCTGTCATTCCTCATTTTCTCTAAACCTTGATGTATCCTGGAGAATACGCTTCTGCCACTGCCTGGCACACCCACACTTTCTGTTATAGCTGGCGGCTGCCGCTGTGGCTGTGCTCTGGTCGCTGCCTGCCGGCGTCAGAAATGGAAGCGCATGCATGTGCAACTGTATACATTTATATTTTATGAGCACAGCAGCCAGGACTTTGAAACTTTCGAAATTATTGCAAATTGAACTGCGTGAAAAACTTGTAAACATTTGTACTATATTACTCCATAACAGACACATATGTTGATGTATAGGTGAAAGCCAGCTTACGAACATTAATACCCAAAGAACAGAAGTACATTGAAGAGGAAAACAGACTCTCTAAACAGGTAAAAAGCAAGGAAAGATTAATCCCTCTGGGAAGACTTGATTATATCTGTAAAACATCTATGTAAATTCAAATAAACTTTGGAGGTAAGGAGGGGGGAAGACTATGGAATTTTTGATCATCTACTGATGTGAAATGGCTCTTTCTTTTCTTCTTTCTTTTTCTCTTTTCCCTTCCTTTCCTTAAAAGATCAAACAAGGACAATACCAAACTAGTAAGTTGGATGGGGGTGGTCAGAAAGGAAAGGGGATACTGTAGGCTCTGCATAGAATGGATATGTGTTCATGCGTTAGCAGAAGAATGATCATTTTGAACATAAAATACAATTTGATTGCCATGGAATGTGTAAATGAGAACACCAAAAGCTGAGGCTCAAATATATGTCCAGACCACCCACAGGTATGATGCAGGTGTCTGTAAAGTGAGCCCAGTATAAAGTTCTTCCCTCTAATCCACGAGAGAGGGGGCTCTATCTTTTAAGGGAAGCCTTCCTCTTAATTAGATTTTAACTATGATCTTTTAGAAGTGAACTATTATTGGCATTTTTAGCTAAGAAAATAGAAAATCAGGAACCCTGATTTTTATATCATGAAGAAATTTTAAATTATGCTTGATATCTCGTAATTAGACTTGTAGTTTTAAATTCAATTTGATAACAAGTTAAGAAAAGAGTATTAAGCTACTCCTTTTAAAAATTGTTTACTTCCAAATAACACAGCTAAAATCAAATGTATTTGAGGTTATAAAGTTTACAGAACTCATTTGTGTGTGTTAAAATCTTTAATAATTTCCTGTGTTATTAGAAGACCAAAAATATTTTGGTTTTAATCCAATCACTTCACCATAAACAGTGCAATCTTTAGTTGTTTAAAGACAATGCATGAGTTACAAATGTAATACCTATCTGAACAGAAATACAGATTACATATTTCCACAGTTATAGTTAAAAGTTATAAAAGTAGCACTTAAAGTAAGGTGATCAGGGGCCAAGAAGGAAACAAATAGAGACACTTTTTACTTTCCCTGAAAGAAATTTTACCTTGTTTAAACTGGTATGCATGTATGTGCATCTATATGTACACATATATACGTTATTTTTTCTATATGACCCCGGTTAACTTTACATAGCTCCTTTAAAATACCAGATGGGCCTTGAAGTGTACTTGGAAGTAGCAAAATATTAACCTGCAGACATATTACTCTAATTATTAACATAGCTGTATGTAATTTTTTGAACCTATATCTAGAGCACGGGCTGTTTTTCTTACAGCTGCAGTCATGCCTTAATTTAAAATTTTAAATTTAAATTATTTCAATTCTCATATACTTTTTTTTCTTGTTCAATATCTGTAGCTTTTCTATCTCTTTTTTTTTATTGAGGTGTAGTTGATGTACAGTATTATATGTTACAAGTGTACAGTATAGTGATTCCCAATTTTTAAAGGTTTGTTCCATTTGTCGTTCTTATAAAATATTGACTATATTCCTTGTGTAGTACGATATATCTTTGTAGCTTATTTTGTATATAATAGTTTGTCATATACCTTTTTAAGTAACAGATTTTGTAAAGTACTTGTCATACATTTTTCCCTAAATCCAAAATTATGAAAAAGTAATGAGAAAATGTGGGTGAAATTTATTGTGGGAAGGAGGGAGATAGAGAGACGAAGAGGGAAAAGAGAGAGAGAGAATGAGACTATGATAGTAAGAAAGGGAGAATCCTACTGAAATGGTGAAAAAAATGTTACTTTTCTATAATAAAGCAGTACTTGACAGGTTTTTCCCTAAGGCCCTAAATAAAACCATCCCCAGTTATCCATTTCACTTTGAAATATCTTGAAATTAAAGCATTTAAAGCATTTTAAAAGCACAGGACTTCAGAATTCTTAAATATATTTAAGGTTCCCAGTATTCTAAGTGGCAAAAAAATGTTTTTGAACTGTTGGAGATTGTTTTTTTCTTTTGAATAGAGGTAGCCCAATTTGCATGATAGTATTATTTATGCAAATATATTTAACTAAGAAATTGCACTTATAACTTAGTTCTTTTCACCTTCTTAGAGATACTTCTTTTCTTCTAACTTGTGAGCCAAATTGCTTGGTATATTCTTACAACTTTATTAACTTTCTGAATCCATTTTAAATCACACTAAACTTGAAGAATTTTGTAGCATATCTGATGGGTTTTAGTCTTGCAAATTCTAATAATACTTTCATTTTCCTATAGCTGCTACTAAGAAACTTTATCAGAATGAAGCGTTGTGTCATGGTGCTCGTAAATGCTGCATACTACATTAATAGTTGCTTTGACTGGGATTCACCCGCAAGGAGCCTCGCTGCTTTTGTGGTATGATCATACTGTATTACTTACATTATTATTCATTAAATTCAGTAATCATAGCTGCATGTTTCTGTGGCAATAGTTACAGTTATGTTGATGTGGCCATTTTAAACTTCTATTTTGAGACTTGACTGGGCAGATTTGCCGTGGGCAGGAACCTGATGGATTGTTCAGGGTCTGAGTCCAAGAATACATCCCCGCCTCAGATTTCCGGAATATAAGACATCTCAGCCAATGTATAATTTTCTCTGTGACAGTTAAAATGTAAAACTTTACATATTGCATAATTCCAAATCCCAATAGCAGAGCCAAGAAAAGTCCTTAGCATTAAAAAATAATAATAATCTTGACCATCTTCATTTTAATTTTATTTGTCCTGTAGATATTCTTTCAAAATATGAAAATCTTGGGCAGTAGAATGCTAGTTGGTAATACTTTAATATGTGAATCAGTTGGAAGTGGATGTGACCTATTTAAGGCACATTTTATTATTTCTGAGATTTCCAGCTTTTAAAAACGCATGAGTGAGAGTTTGATAGATCCAAATAGTCCTCTGACAATGTTCATCTTGTAGCCTTTTACTTTGGTTATTTAAAAACTGCTGATGAGACCAACTTGCAAAGCTAGAAAATCTGAAAGAATACTTTCCTCTGAGCTTCAGCTGGGATTTTCTGCTCTCACATTATTTTTGCTTATTCAGGGTTTCGGTTTGAAGTTTAAGTGGAGTCGTTCTTTTGAAATCTTCTATTTTATTGTCATATTTGTTAGAATATGAGTACCTTATGCTTCCTTATAGTTACCGGTTTCTCAGAATATGACTTTATTATAAGGAGCTTACAAGAAGAGTTTTAATTATAGTAACAAATCAACATTTTAGTATTACCATTCAAATGAGTGTATGCACATCTGTTTAGTACTTTGAGCTCTGTCCTCCTCTCAGGCCTTGTATGGGACTTTCATTAATGTCTGAGCACATGGAACAAAGAGTGTATATGTCCCTTTGTGTTGTAAGTTACCAGAAAGTTAAGCAGCCTGCTTCCCATAGACATGTCGTTGTCTCCTTAAAGAAAGTGACTGTCATCATCATTAAGTTTTAGAAAAGAAAATCTGCCTCTTTCAATATTCTTGTATTTAGCTCTTTCACATAATAAATACATTGGAGTACTGTTAAACAAACTTTATTATTATTTTTCAGCATCATAGAGGCACTTTGATGTTAATGAGGAAAAAATGATATTGAGTTTCTGTGTGTATTTTATGCCACTACTTCCAGGTTCCAGGGGCCTTTTAGGAGACACAATAATATTCTACTGAAAATGTCATGCTGCCATCTTTGATTCACTCCTCCCAAAGTCATTCCTCACAGCTATATGTGAAATTTGAAAACAGAGAAACCTATATAATTATATCATTTGTTCAGGAACCTTCATTTTGAGCAATTTAGCATTACAATGTGTGTAAGTCTTCATAAACTTCATCTGGCTTCTAGAGGTCACTCATGTAAAATGAATTCAAGATGGCAGACTTTTTTTCACAATTTCTTTCTGATTGAAAAATAAACCAGACAGTGAAACTCTGAGAAACTTAGCTGCATGTACATGATGGTACTTGAGTAATTTCACTGGAAGGGAGTCAAAATTCACTGGGGAAGAAATGTACTATTCTCTCTCTTAGCTGGTGGTCAGTTTCTAACAGACTGGGTCCTACAAAACACAAGCTGAATGAAAGATGCTTTCAAAATAAGGGGGGTGGGGGAGGCCACAATAAAGGTAGGAAAAGGGACTCCTGACACTGATGGTGAAAAAAGAGACCAAAAACTACAATGTGAATGCACATTAACAGTACTTTTGAGAAGAAACAAAAATATTAATGGTTTTATTGAAAAAAATAAAAGAAGCACTGAATTACATTCCATTGAATGTTATTAAAACAATGAAAACAAAAGCCAGCTTCATTTATCTGGACCTGAACTAGGAGTTCCAGGAGAATGGGGACCCTGCCTTTTTCACCTGGGACTCTAGCATCACCTGCAGTGTATCTAGCGTTAGTAGGCTCCCAATATAAATGACTATCTAAATCGATAGACCAACCAATGATCCAGTCAGTCAGTCTGAAATTTTTTTCTTATGTGGAGAAACTTTCTTCAATGATACCATATAAATAAGGGTTTGCTCTAATAAAGCTAGCTATTAAATGATGATAGACATAGCTTAATGCTTTGTAGCCATTTTTCCTGTACCTTCCATTTGAATTTTAAACTATTTCATAATCCTCTCTCAGTCATCTATTTTAGTCTCAGATTAAATTCTGATATAAAAAGATCCTTATATAGTAATAATAACAACTAACATTTATTACATATCTATGTGCCAAAGAACTTTTTCAGGCACTAAAGCAGGAAAGTGCTTTTCATGCATTAATAAATTTAATATTCCCAACAACCTTATTATGAGGTAGATACTATTATTTTCCTGATATACAGAGGGAGAAGCTGAGGCCCAGACAAGTTAAGTACCTTGCCCCAAGCCACATGGATATTATTTCCTTTTCAAAAGAGCTTTTAAAATATGTACCTTGTAATCTTAATATCATAACGATTTGGGAAAAAAGAACTGTTGTAGGATTTTTATTCATCTTATAGATATTCAATGATGTATTTAAAAATGAAATGTTTCAAAGATCTTATTGCATAACCAGAGCCTTTTTTAGGCCAGTTTTTTGAAAAGAACTGCTTTCCATTAGGAGAAGCTATGAGCAGCACCCCATTGTTACAAACATATTGTTCCCATCATTCCCTGTTGATGGATCACGGGTCTATTATTATAATATTGGTTCCACTTGGCCCACTTTTTCATAAATGCAGCTGCCTCACATGGAGCACATGCATTTGTACCATTATGCCACTTGGTTTTAGGCCCAGATCAGTAAACTTTATGTTTAAGTGCCTTTTTTCTATTCCATTTTATTTTTCTTTTCTAATTTACTATCCAAAAATAAATGTAGAATAATGAAATTAAAATGGAAAAATAATAATTTTGTCCCTATGTCAGTTAAAATGGGGAGTATGTGAAATGCAGGGGGAGAGCTGCCCTGGCTTCTTTATGTGCTACCTGTGTGCTCTGTGGAAGGTTCAAAGCTGGCTTACAGTATTAGAAGTGGAAATCGGCCTGTAAGGTGATGGATGAAATATAAGCAAACACATTCCCGGGAATGAATGTCCTTATTGTTGTGTGCTAGGAATTAGGTTTCTAAATTTTACTATGAATATTGTATGCTTAAGAGCAAACACAGACGTATGTGATGTGGAATGCACAACCGCTTGTCTTTGGGATTCATCTATTGTAGACGTGGAAGTGTCTCATAAATTGGGCCTAATTTTCATCAGGCTCTTGACTAGACATTTGTGTTCTTGTGGATGTCAGTGGGTGCAACATGGGAAAAAAAAAGTGTACATTCTCTCTTTCTTTTCAGTACTGTCATTTCTCACTGTAATGAGCACAAAAATAATTGGACAACCGGGCTATCAGTAAAAAGGACACACTTCAGTGTGCGTCAAAGAATTATTTTACAGGACAAACTTTAATCCTTAAATGGGATTGTAGATAATTTGTGGTACCATCTGTCCATTTGGAATTGTTTTAGCCTTTTCTGTCGTTATACAGTAAGTGCCGCTGTGTTTAACATTAACATTTGATATTTTACACATTTAATTTCTGTTCTGCTGTGTGGTCCTTAGGGAATGGAACGCTAGTGCTACATGAGAGAGACAAAGTATTGATCAGTTAACATTTCAGCTACATTTATGTATGTCGCAAAATTAATGAAAATGCCAGACAAAAATGTCAGAGTGCACAAAAAGGTAGAATTTAAATTTGGTAGTTTAATGAAAAGTTTAAGATGTGCATTATCAAAAATGTCCTCTTGCCTTTAAAGTACAGTTCCTAGCAGAATAACTAAAGGGAGACACATATTTTACTTAGAGGAACAATGAGCATGAATTACGAAGGGATGTCAACTCCTCAAAGTACCTTGTGTTCCAAAACAGCATGTTTGAATGCTTAACTGTTACTCATAAAATACATGTGTTTCTGTTCCTATCTGGAGAGCTACTGGCTTCAGCCCTCCGGGCTGACCAGCCGATGAGGCAGGCTTCCTACCGAGATTCTCCCCCTAGGTTTTCCTTGGTATCCAGGCATTCCTTTTGTGTCAAAACTGAGAATTCCCTCTACAGCAATTCATTGAGGCCACTCTGGTTCATTACTCGTTCCTTTCTAGGTCGTTTTCAAATGCCTGGTTTTCCTTTGCTCCTAGATAATTTGAGCTCCACCTTCATTCAATCCCCATTTTAGTAAAGGATCACACTCTGGACAACAGCGACTCTCAGAAAAGCTGGGCCATTATGCAGGCAAAGAGAAAAAACAGTGATGATGTATGCAAAGAATGACATGAGACAGCTCTGTGTAGCCAAATGATTTAAAAAAAAAAAAAATGGAGGAAGCACAAGCAAAGGAGGAACTGAACTTGCAGAGGCGATGGGAATATAGTACAATGATCTGAAGACAATAGGCTCCCAAGGAAACCTTATCAAGTACTTCCTGTGTAGAAAGCCTGCTGCTATTAAACAACATATGGATTTTTCTAAAAGTTATTACAAACAATAAGGACATTTTAAGTGACCTTCATGTTCAAGGACTAAAAAGGGAGCATCGCTTAAGAAGAAATGTTAATGTGAAAACAAAGACATGTCCATCTCACCTGTAGTTTAGATTCAAGTCTTACTAGCCTTCATATCACTGAACAAAAGAGGGTGATTGTACCGGACATATGGAAGGTAATTTTAAATTTCAACAGAAATTTCTATTTTAAAGAGTGTGAGACATCAGTAATACCACACCAACAAGATTATGATTCAGGTTTCTAGCAATTTTCAAATGATTTTTACAGAAGCTTTTGTTGTTGTTGCTACCATATTCTTTTAGTGCCAGCAGAAAAAAATGGAAATGTTCCAGATGTAATTTTTGTTACTTTCCCCACAACAGCAAAATAGAAGGACCCCTGAAAACCAAAGAAACAAGTACTAAAGCAGAATGATCTATAACTGATGGTCCTATCCTTGTATTCTTGAATTTTCCTGGAATTATGTAAATCTAAACTTCCAAGACCTTTTGCCCACCCTTCTTTATAGATGCTTTCCTCTGACATAAGGACTTACTAAATTTATAAACAATACTTCCAATTTAATTTACACAAATTTTAAAGGTACGTTAAACATTTCTTTCACAAATGTGTGAGAAAAAAAGAAAGTCTATACAGAGTTTCATTGATTTAGAATATTGTATACCTCCTAGTTGCCTAAAATTCCTTTTACAAAGTCAAAGAGTATTGACACTTAGAAGATTCTAGTACTATATTTTTCTTTTCAGTAAATAGATTGTGTGCCCAATTCATATGAACCTGCTGGCACTTTAAGTTGATGTATACATTTTTTCCAAATTTATCTGAATTCCATGGAAGGAAAATTTTTTTCAAGCAGTGGCCTATGAAAAAATTGTTTTTTTGTAAGTGGTACCTTCCGAAAAGTGTTGCATATAAATTCTTGCAACTGTGTAAAAGCCCCCCCAAAGACCACAGTTTAGAAGTGAGTTGAGTTTTAGGATTGATCACAATTAGCTAAAATCAGATGTTAATGAAACAAAGCATTTTGACTAGATTTCTCCAATCCTTGAGGAGTGATGCTCTAGCTCAGTTTGTAGGTCTATTTAAATGTATAATCTTTTTGTTTTATTTTTGTGGCTGTTACATATACCAATGCAGCACTTCCTCAAATCAGCGCTTAGCTTTCTTTAAATGGTGCCAATACCCTTTTTTGTTTATTTTAATAATGTCAGCAAAAGGGGCTCCTGCTCTTTGGAGGGAGATAATAACATAAGGCACAGAGTCTACCACTCTCTGAAAAGCTTACTCCTCTTAAATTTTATTTTATATTTTCAACAAGAAGAATTTAATTCTTATAACACATCACACACATTATCTATTATTTCTACTCTCCCTCCTTTGTTCTCTAAAGCAGGAAGTAGTAAGATGCTATAATCTGGAGACGTTTTCTTCTGTGGGTGATTTGAGGAAAATCGAGTTATTTCACTTTTTCTCAAGTACAGTACTGTTGTGCTATATTATAATCAAACATAAACTGCAGGTATCGTCAGCATAACAATGATACCATATTGAATCTAGGAATTAGCCTTCTCATGAACCTTAATGATATGTGCAATGAAAGTTGGGGTGACACCAGTGCCTCATTGTGGTCTCCTTCTGGCTGTATGGCTGCTGTACCATTTCCCCAGGCAGCCTCCTTGTATTATGTATCAGGTAGTTACAGCCTCAAAACCTTTATGAGACCCTTAAAAAATATGTTGCATCCAGATTTTACAACTCAGTTGACTAAGGATCAAAAATTATAAAATAATGAAATCAGAGGTGTCTCACTATCTGTCCTCAGATTCCTAAACCAGTGTTCTTGTCCTCTGAAAAATTTTCCACCCCCTAGCTTCAATTTAAATTGTTAGGCACATGCATTCTAAGCAAAACAGCAAGCCATATTCCATTGCAAAATATTATTCTGTAAAGTGTTTTTCAAAGGAGAAAATTTAAATGAATGAGATAATTGTATAATTTATTTTAGTAAAATTCTGTAAAGTAAGAGTAATAACTCTTCTGAAAGATTGTAAATTACAACAGCAATGCAGTCATTAATATACTTTAGACAGTGACTTCACTCTCCACATGTTTTCATGCCCCTTTGTATTGGGTAAATATTAAGAAATAAGGAGTAGAATGCTTTCTATTGTCTGATTTTTCTATTTTGACCAATTATGAAGATATACCTTAGAATTGTGGTGTATTAGAGTTAATGTACCAAGTGAGAAACTAACCTGAAATGCTGTTAAGGAAGATTTTCATTGCCTTTTTTCTTGCCATCATTTTACCACGTTTTAACATTACAGTCAGAATCGACTATAGATGCAGTAGTCACTCCTGCCATAGTAGGTGTGTGAGTTATGACACTGTGTTGCGTCCTCTATTTTGCTGTGATGACAGAGATCCAATACTCAGCAAGTGGTAACATTAGAGATCAGTAACAGAGGGAAGATGAAAGAGTGACCATTTCTCGTGTTTGCACCAGTCATCAGCCACTGGCTCAAAGGGAAGTAATGAAGAGAAAATCAGAGAAAAGCTAAGAAGCAAGGAAAGATAGAAATCACATCAAAGTGTAAACAGATATTTAGATAAAAATGAAAGGCAACCCTGATTTTAAGGGTGGGAAAAAAGATTTTAGAGACAAAGCTTGGCTTTTATTTTGTTTTAAATCAGTGTTTCTCTGTTTTTCTCATATTCACCTCTCTAAGGGGAAGCTTTTCATTTACTTTAATGAGACAAATGAAATACTAAGGAATAAGATTTTTCTCAGGGAATGTTGAGCTTTGAAGGGCCACAAATCATTGTGATACCTAAGATTCTTTTTGCTCTCCCCCAAGAACCAATTTTTACCCCCTTGGGTGCCATCTCAACCCTGTTGAGAATTCATGCTCTAGATCAAGTTTAATGTGAGCTTAACTATGTTTACTTTCATGCTCTTGGTGGTAAAGTCTAGTTTAGATTTTTGGTAGTTTGCATACAATGCAAATTATTCCCATAGGTAATCAGTCTGGAGAAAGAATTAGTGATCTCTATACAAAATTACTGACTACATTGGAGTCCAATGAAAGGACAGATTTTGTTTGGCTTCACAGAGATTGAAGAATTGAATCTTCCCTTTATGAAAACCTATATGAGCGTTTTCTTCTCTACACCGATTCCAAGGGTACATTGTTGTGCTTCACTGAAATGGAGAAGTGGGGTGAATATTAATTCTGGCCTAAGTAATATAACCTCTATCATTATGAAGGTTAGATGGGTTTTGTCCATACATTGTACTATAGTTATGACTAATAGATAGTCTTTATATTCCTAAGTGAATATCGTTATGTTAGAGATATAAAAGCATGCTTTATTAGGCTTGATTACCTATTAGATTTTCATTGGAAGGGAAGGAAAAAGGGTTGTGGAATAGGAAAGTCATTTAAAACAGGGAAGATACACGTTCTACTGGCTATTCTTTGTGGCTGGTTACTCAGTTCCCCAAAGGAATCAAAAAACTTTCACTGTTGTAATTTATCAATAATAAGTAAATATATGATGTTTTATATTCTAGTTAGCTGTATACAAATAATTCAGCTGCATTTTCCATAGTTAGCATCTTTACAGTTTCTGCCAAGAAGACTGCAGGCAATACTTACATGTTTGAAACAAGAATATATCATCCAATTTTGTCACAAAATGTTGGTGAATTAAATACTATTTTCCTGAGAGAAATCTTTTGGATTTCATTTAAAATGAGAGATTGCCAAGGCTACAAGTAGTCCATTAATTATCCACAAATTATTATGCTGAGGTTGCATATAAGAGGTGTTATATTTTGAAGTGATATTAGTAAAGTAATGGCTGCTACTCAGAGAAAATTAATTCATAAATATAGAAGTTCAGATAGCTGAGGTCACTTTTTCTAGTTAGGCAGCAATATTGAAAACTTATCTGGTTTTGTTTAAATTATTTTAAATCGAGTTTGGTTTTTCCATTGCAAGAGACTATTGCATGCCTCAACCAGGAGGCTGGTATTTTTAAGAGAGACCTTTAACCAAGGTTCTACTAGTTTGGGTGTGCACTGTTTCCTTTATTTTTTAAATTCTCAGAATATGAGCCTCCTACCACAGTTTTATTTCTAAGTCCTAAATCTTGGTTGATATGTAGTTAAAACTACATATTTTTTCATATAGATTCACAACCTCCAAACAAGATGTAAAAGTCTGTTTTGTAAGACAGCTGCTTAAACCTTGGAATGCATTTCCCCACAGTGTCAATATCATAAATACCGACATAGAGCCATTCACAAAGCCTATCGATCCCTTCATAGAGTACTAGCTGTAGAATGGAAATATCACATGTAGGAAGTAAATTCAATGCCATCATGGCTTGGTGCTCAGGATGCCAGGAACACACCTAGCCCAATCCTACCTCAGGATAAAGCACCTTCCTCATGGCAAAGGCAAGGGGTCTACAAAGGTGGAGATTGTGTAGGCTTTTAAGGGTGCAGATGAATTCATAGAATGTTACAGTTGGAAGGGAGCTTAGAGATCATTTTACAGTAGAGGAAATTAAAGTGCTCTAAGGGAGAGGAACTTACCGAGGCACTGACTCTTCTTCTCCCCCAATTGTTGGTAATGGACGCTTCAAAGACAGCAGCATTGAGAAGAGAAGAAGAGGGGGAGAGAGGGAGAGAATCTCTGTTCCGAAGTTTATAAGTCAAGTTGTCCTTAATTAAGGAAAACCAAGTGACATTGTCCTGTAGAGTTCTAAGCATGTAAAATTAGACTCCCAGTTCTTGGTATTCCCTATTAAGGAATGTGTTGATCGAAAGGGCTGGAACTGCCTATTCAAAATAGTAAATCTGTGCTCACTTTGCTTAGTATTATTCCTGCAGTTCAAGTAATAAGTGCGTATCTTATCTTCTGATGAACTTCTCTATTAGTTGCGATCACATCACATTACAGCTCCCCCAAACACTGCAGAGATGTGTATATAGTAATAAAGGACACAAAAAGTTCACTGTGTATTTAAGTGAGGTACATTTTAGACAAGCAAAGAAATGTCATTTGGCCTCTAAGTAGTATAAATTACTTATTCCCGAAAGTAAATGTAGACTCATTAAGAATATATTTCCCAGGTTTCAAACATACTTTCATGAGTTGCTTAAACAGTTTAAACCATCTATATTGATCCATATTGATTTAATGGTAGCTGAGATGAACCTGTCCATGGCCTAAATTTCCATTAGACTGAATAAATGCCAGGAAAAAATGTATGTATTGTGAATTATCTAGGAAAACTGGTGATCCAGTTTCATTGTTTTGCTTTAATCCTAAATTTCCTTTAAAATTACATAGATCAAAACTTTTCTAGCATATAATTAAGCAAAAGAATGGAAGCGTATATTCCTTTACAAAGTGGTAGAAGTACTGAATTAATAATAATTTGGGCATATGTTAAGATACTATTAGAATTTGTAGGGTGTTGTCCACTTTGTTACATAAATTATGTGAGGTATCGTTTGCTATAAATTTGGTGCACCAATTTATTGCTATTAGAGTTACCGGAGTGAAGAAAGCTAAATGAAATCATCTATATGAAATGCTTTGAAGTCCTTAAGTATGAGGGCCCTTGGATCATTTAGGCTTGAATAATACATAAGACCACAACAACACAGGTTTTTGTTTCTGAGAGCTGTTGTAACCTTTCAAAATTTGTATCCATCTTGAGAAAATGATTTAACTTAAAATTATTATTTGGAAATATCCTATACTGGACCTAAGAAAGGGAAATAAATCACAAGGAAAAATTTCTCATCAGTGTTTGCTAAAAATGCATGAGTCTTCCTCCAAAAATATGCGGGAGACGTTAAATAATACCTGGGTTCTATTTCCAGTTGACTAGAATGTTTAACCTAAGTTTAAGGAACTAGGAAAAAAATAGATTGCAAACTGAAAAATGCCATTTTTCAGTATTTTTAATCCATTATTACAACCAGTGACAGGAGATAAATTCAGGCTGTTCTGCTTGAGATGTATTTCAGTTCCATTAACAGATCTTCCCCGTTTTCATGCACACTCAATAAAGCTGTGTTGAATGACTGACTCAGATGACTTCAGCAGCAAAACTGGAAGTTAAAGCTGTAATATTGTAACAGAAACCCCCAACAGTAGTATCAGATGAAGCTGAGAATAAATGTAGTATATCAGGCATCATAAAAGGGTGAATGTGGGATATATTTATGCCCTCCTCTACCTACTGTGAGATTCATACATAAGATTCACACTCATTATTCTCATCATCTTAATGAGATCAGTGTGGGAACATTTCTCTACTCTCCCTCTTGACTGTCAGAAATGGGACACTCCATTATTTCTCCTTCTTCTCTCTACTTTTAAGGGACAAGCTATATTTTCTTGGAAGGCCAGAAATGTTAACTGATTGCATCAGGCAGCCCCAGAGCATAACACCGAAAGGCTAAAGGACTCTAGGTAGAGACCACAGCGTTGGTCTCTCTCTCTCTCTCTCTCTCTCTCTCTCTCTCTTTCTCTCTCTCTCTCTCCCTCCCTCCCTGTCTCGCTCGCTTTCGCTCTCGCTCTCGTTCTCTTTGTCTTTCCTATGCGCACTTTCTTTTCTTTCAGACTTTTATTGTCTGCCCTACTTCCTAAGGGGTTTCCTTGGAAAAGAAGGGAAATTTCTCCATGTGGAGGAAAATAGGGTACCTGAGTATTATCTCTAATTGCTACCCTCCTTCTCTTTGGATCTATTGCCCTGATTAGTTTTGCGCAGTCTTCCTAAACCAGCTCTGAATATGATCGGTTCATGTGTTCAAGCCAGACATGTGTCCGGCCTTGAACTAAAAGAAATAGAATGGGCAAGGCACCCATTCTAATGCATCTTATCCTCAAATAAATTTTCAAATCTGTCAAGTAACAGTCACTGTTTATAATTAAAGTTGCTAGGAGAGATTTTTATCATGTTTTAGATCATGAATTCCCTTCATCCTTAAGGACAAGACAACAGGAACTTACAAAAATATTATTCAAGCCAGCTAGGCTATTGATTATTAATTTATATTGTAACCACACTGGTTTTAGTACTGTTTTCCTTGAGAGGAGCTCAGATTCCCTTTAACATGATTGAAGAATTTTAAAGTAGACATTTTTAATATTTGCTGCCCTCTTATTTATAACTTGTTTAATGCACCACTGTTAGCACAGGAAATATGAGTTAATAAAAATGTCATAGTATTAGTGAATAAAACACTATGTAATTGTCCCCAGGTAATAATTAACAGCATATGGCTATATTAACAATAGTCTTAGTGTACAGTCCCTAAATGTATTTGATTCTCATCTTTTAAAAAGTAATTTTGTACTGAAATTCAGTAATAAAATATTTGAGAGATTTAGTTAAGCTAGTTAATGTAAACTTCTTAAGTGAGCGAATCTTTTCAAGCGATTTGTATTATATTGCTATGTTAAACATCATTCTATTTTAAAATCAATCTGAAAGTTTGAAATGTTAGCTTAATGATCGCCAGAGCAACCTTATTGAGATTCATAAAAGGCTTATTTATCTCATCACAGTATTTGTTAAAACAGTTGAAAAATAAAATTAATAAGCCATGAGGTCATTATTACGTAATGTTTTTGCTCACATAGATAAACAGGTTCCTTGTTCTCTCTTTCTTTTTAAATAATGTCTCGCTGGCTTTGTTCTGTGGCTGCAGCAGGCTGTTAGTATGTATCTTTATACCATCAGAATGAATGAGATATATCTGTATAAATTATTGATTCACTTGAGCCTGCCTCTGTAATTCAGAGCTGAAAACTCTGGCAGCTTATCTAATAGAATGATACAACTAGGAGAATGAAGTTACCTACCACAGCAACAGTTGCCAGCTGGGGGGTCAAATGCCCTTTTACCTTTATACCTGAACACCTGCAAATTGAGCTGTATCCCATTCAGAATTTTAAGAACAGGTCCATTGTCGCAGGAAGTAGGAGTTTGTTTCTTGGAGAAAATTATGCCAGTTCTAGTTCTGAATGAAAGACAAGGCTTTTATTACTCAAGGGATATTAGGGCTGACTGCTTTTTTGAGAAAACAAATTTGCTGTAACTTTATCTGTAATTTAGTCCTGAATGGGTGCAAATAGACTGCACATTGTATGGTGCAGAAAGAAGAAAATAGGGGTTTGTTAAAGCCATACAAGGGCTATGTAACCATTATATTTCCGAGGGAAGTCTTATCGGAATTGCAGGCTATAAGGGGGAATATTTTGGTTACAGCCTTAGCATCAAACACCTGTTTTGAATTTTAGTTTAGAATGACATTGGAAAAGAAAGTTTTTGTCTAAAATTATGGAGGATGAAATACCCATCTCCTGAAAGTTGCTGTACAGGCTGTCTTTGACTTCGAGACTGGCCCTCTCCAGAAACTTCAGAAATCATTATAATCACTCCTGAGGTTGAACGCTAGACTCAGACCTAGGTGGACTGTGTTGACTTGTTTCACTTTTATAAGCAGATTAAATGTATAGCTTTATATACCCTTTCTGATTAAAAAATAAATACTATGCTCTATTCTTCACGCAAGAGTCTAATTTAAGCTTTGCCACGGCTGAGAGCAAGATGGATGTTTTGAGGAAGGGACAAGAGAAAACACACTCTGGCTGGTGAGCCTCCAGGTCACACAGTGTGGGACTAATGGAAGATACATGATTTGGAGAAACTCATCCCTCAAGTTGGTCACCCACACCTTAGTCAGCAAGCTCAGTAGTTGTCATAGAAACCCTTATTTTTACAGTGTTATAGTTGATCACTGACATGGAACCAGACTAGGTAATCAAACATCTTAGCCATATGCTTGTTCTGAGTTCCAACATAGTCAATTAGCGCATTTTCTATTAAAAACTTAGTTGTAATAGGTCTTCATTAGTTAGCAGTTGCCATAATTGGATAGTTACTCAATTATGTCCATTACCCCAACCTCATTTTCACTTCTTTTCTGAGTCCAAGTAGGAATATATCCAAGAGCATTCATGAGCCCCGCTTTAAGCAAAATTCATGACCCCTACCTCAAACAAGCCAGGGCTGTTAGGGGTTGAGCCAGAGTTTAATACTTAATTTTCTTACTATGTTTTAGCATATGTAACTAGGCCCTTGAGCTCTCCCTTTTTCTATTTATTTCAGAATTTCTAGTGTTTCTTCACTGAGTAAGGAGAGGAGAACTCTATGGTAAAGGCCCATGGTGCAATAATGTCTCTAGGATGTGATGACCTTTCTACCCTTAAACCCATCCCTTCTTTCACCATTTTCCATTCTCCCCATCAGATACCCATCTGGGCACATCATTATCCTGGGATTACTCCCATTGTCTGCATTATGGTCCCTGTTACGCTCTGCCTGTGTCTGCCATTATGTTGTCACTGAAACTCACCTGTGCCCTGTATCATCTGATGGTCAAATCTGTTGTCTAGGAGTGGGAATGGACCACCTCCAGATAACATATGTGCATTTTATCACTGGCCTTGTGGGCAAAGTATTTCTGATTTTCTTAGCCATCCAAACCCTTACTTACAAGCAGGTGTAAATGGTTGTAACTGGAATATCAGACAGCAGGTAGAGCATTCAAGTGGCCCTTGGATAACACCATATGGGACATTTCTGGCCCCAGTAACGCACACAGATGCTCTTCTTGGTGAGAATTGTACCTCTTGACCTTTGTTATAAAATTACGAATGTGAAACAGTCTGGAAGAGAATTGGTCATGCAGGTTTTCTAAGCTTGGTAGCCTCATTGTGCTTTCCTCTGTGTAATACAAAATAAAAGAAGCAAAAGCAGGTACCTTCATAAGAAGTGTAACAAACCACAGTTAGCTTAAGGAACACAGAGTTTAAACTTCCCTGCATAATGAAGCATCCAGGCTGCAAATTTTCAACCAGTGGAATGGCACAGGAAAAGGAAGGATAGTCAAAGTCTACTAACCTTCCTGCTTCTGTCCATTTTCTGGAACACAGTAGGGTTCTTTCTAATGCATCCCTCCTCGCTGACCAGGTCTTTGCGATTTAGATTTGTAGGCTGGACTCAATGTAAGAATATAAATTGTTTCAAGGATGACAGATTACACATCTGGTTTCTTCTCCCCCCAAACCCCCACATTCACCTTTATAACAATTTTTTTTTCAAAAAGTAATGTGGTTTAAAAATCATTTTAAGTTGCCCAACATAAATGATACAATCAAATATTGGATTCACAAACAATAGCCTTTATTGGTTTGTGACAAGTGATCCATCTTTTTGCATTAGTGCAGCTTTCTGAACCAGATTATTTTTCATAATTGATAATTTGTGAGTCATATATTTGTTATCTGTTCTTTTATGGCTTTGAAAATAGTGAACGATGCCAAAGATCACTGTGCTTTTATAAAGAAAATTATTTTAGTGTAGTTTATTGGCTGGCATTTTCTGAAAGTATGTTACCGATAAGTTTTGCAGAGAATGTAACAAAGGTAAAAGTAACATTCCTTGCTAGAAGGAGACCTGATGGGCCTAGAATTCCTGTTGATAATGTGAATTTAGTTTTAGAATTTATTCATGTTTAGCATGAGAATAATGAAAATACACAAATAAGAAAAAAATGTCAAAATTCTGCAAGCTGAGAGAAAATAGTTTTGTTGCATATATGAGCAATTTTCCCAATACAAAATCCACATTAAAACAATGCACAAACACAGTAAAAAGTCTATCTTGCTATGAGCATTACAATTATACCAGCAGAATAATGACACTCTTTCTGGTGATCAATAATTTTAGTTGATTGTGATAGATAGCCTTAGGAAAAGTATCCACCATAATACAATTTTTATTATTCAGCTTTATATTTTGTTCCTAAAGCCTTCATAAATGCAATGGAAAATTCTTACCCTTTATTATGGTTAATAATTATGTTATGGTAGAATTAGGGCTCTACATATGAATTTGTTTGCCCCAGGTAAATAATAATACGGCATTTGAAATCCATTTTGCCTAAGAGGGCAATATTAAAAACTTTTCTTACCCTTAATTAATAATTCTCTCACATAACCTGAACATATTCACTAATTCTATTCACAATTATACTGACTGACAAAGTATAAATCCGTTGGAAAAGTAGCAACCCAATTTACTGAGAACTAATATTGTTAGATGAATTAAATATTAATTTCACAGAAAAATTGTTATGAATCTTTTAGAAATTACATGGTTCGTCCTCAATCTTTACTAAAATTTCTCCTGAACAATTTAATTATAGAAAACTATTTCTAATAAAAAGATTATCTGCTTAATTAAAAGAAAATTGATATCATTTCATCATTATATACAATTGTATAATTATATACAATTAAACACCATGTATAAAACATTTGCTCTTCAGGAGACCCTAATAGTAGGGGAAGAAAAACACCTGTAGGTTAATGTCTTCATCACTTCCACTTTTAAAGTCATGGATTCTATTACACACATTTATTACATCCCCTAATTGCTTAAAATTCATACTTTAGTTGGGGGGAAATGCTGACCAATGTACAGTTGGCTATAAATCAGAATAAACAAGCATATTTATTACTAGTACAATGTCTTTTCTTTGATGATTTTGTTATATTTGAACTCTTTAATTAATTGAATTTCACCTGTTTATTACCTCTAAATATTTCAAAGATATATTATAATTAAAACTTTATTATTCAAAATCAAAATCCAATCATGAAGAATAGTATTCTTTCCTTCTTCAACCTGAATATGTTCTAAATCGTGTTTAAAATTAAGGATGTGTGGAACATCTTCATCAGATGGGCAAGCAGAATGTTTGAACTATATAAATAGCAGTGTTAAGAATGATAACTTTCCTTTATGCATCTCTCAGAAAAGGCTGACAGTGTTATTTAGCGTCTGTAACAGTATGACGAAGAATTTGCTCTACCTTTTCAGATGTTTCATTGGCTTCATTTATGGCATGTGCAGTGATAGTGGGATATGTTTATTTATACATATGGTGTGCCAGATTGTTGATGTGTTTTAACCATAATATATTATTCAGTTTTGAAAACTACTCTCTTTAGAGTTGGAATTTCTCTACAGTTGAAGGGAAAATGCATTTCTAATAACTTGTCTTATAGTTTTGAAGATCTGCATTTTAAAAATCACTCTCCATATTTCAGAAAATGTGAGCGGCTATATAAATTACTGAAATTCAGTATTAATTGGTTCCTTTATGTTAGATGGACTACTATCTGTGCTTAATTAAACCCCAAAGTATTTGATATTTTCTTAAAGAAGAAATACAGTTTAAAATATACATGATCTTTAAATCCCTCTAAATATTGAAAGTAGGTAGTTTTGAACAAATGAATTTTGAAAGCTGTGTAGAGTTGGGGAAAGTAGTATATAAACTGTCACCTCCCCACCACCACTGCCTCCTCATGAGAATTGTTCAAATCATGGAAACTAATTCCAAATTTTGTGACTGATCACTCTACCAAAAACAAACTTATCAATATAGATTCTCTATAGAATTCTATAGAATATAGAGATTCAATAGACATTCAGAGGTATTAGAATACATTATTGAAACAGAACTTTTTTCCCAGCAGAAAAGTAATTTACATTTTTCAGAAGATTAAAGATACCTCCAAAAGAAAGAAGTAGGAAATAATGGAGAACTCTAAAACTGGATTGTAGTTTTAGAAGAAAAACTGTCAATACGTATCCCGATGTGTGTTATACAATCTTTACATGCCTCTGCACTCATCTACTTGTCAGTAAATAACCTACATGCCTTATAAAACATTGTTTATCTCTTTTTCCCCTCCACCCCAATTGTCTTGTATGTCATTCTGCAGTTTGGCCTGTAGGGAGCAATCTTGCACCATTAAACCTCTCCATTACTCGTTTATTTAGGCTGGAAAAGCTTACAGCCTTACAGATCTGTTCAATGTAAGCAGAATTATTTGCATAAATTCCAGACTTTGATGATGGTCTGTGGCCTACAGATTATTTATGCAGTTGTTTGGCCTTGAAGTTCACAAATTTGCTCTGAGGTGGCTTTACTTTCAATTGTGACCCCGAGTAGGTGGGAGATGGCCAAATGGTTGGGTGAATAACCTGGAATCTTGAAAACCATGAGGTCTCTTGTCTGAAACATAATGCTTTGTTCCTCATACAGCCTTTCAGATAAAAAGGAAACCCACAAGTCATCTAAAATGTAGAATAATATTTTAGTACTTAAGTAGCAAAGATTACAATGAGGCAACTGCTGTTAGCATCTCAGAACATTTATCAGTTTAGACCTATTTAATCTTATTTCAATTAAGAATAGTTAAAAACCAAAAGGGCTGGCGTTATTATTGTGACTTGTTATTTTTACACAAATACTACAAAGTGCCACTACGTGTATATTTTTTAAATGGCAAAGATCATTTCCTTCCTTTCCTCTCTGCTGTTTTTTGGAATAATTGACAGCAGTATACTAATTCAAACAGTTGCAGAGCATGTGTTCTATACCAAAATGTACCTTTACTTCTAATTCATGTGTTGAAAGTAGTACATGATGTTCTTAGAAGTAATAACTTTTTATTTATTCTGGAAAGAGAATTCTCTTTTGTTAACAGGTATCTGTGCCCAATTTTGAACTACTTTCATTCCTTCATCCTTCCTTCCTCACGTTGACTGAGCACCCACTGAATGTCCCGGCTCTGTTCCTCACTGGGATTCCAAGTTGGTTAGGACCTGACTTTGAAAACATTTATATTTTATTAAAGTCATGCTTCACTGAGGAGAGGAATGGATTTTAATTACACTAACATCACATTAATATGGTTTACATTTAGGTAATATGTCACACCTGTGATTGTCTAATTCCATGATGTTTTTGTGGAGTTAAAAAAAATGTATAAACCCTCACTTCTATGTATATTCCTTTGCTACCAAGGAACTCATTGGGTTTTAGAGAGTGGAGCTTGGTTTACTTCAGGGATCCTTTGAACAACTTGTTTCTGAATGATTGTATTTCTTAATATGGAAAATTGTATTTAGGTGAGAGAGAAACCAACCTTTGATTGTCACTACTATATCAACATATTTTAAATTCAGCATTTTAAGTTTCAGCTGTTGACCAAATTGGCAATACAGTGCATCTTATTTTGCAAAAATTGCCCCATAGTCCTGGAAATTGGATGTCCTCAGTTATCACCTTTGTTCATAAAACTTCAACTACTTACTTTTCTGAAGTTTGAAGTTAATCCAATTGTAAAAAACTTATGGCTACAATTGCATTTTGGACCCGTCACACTTACTTTTTATAATACTTGCAAAGGTTACAGAGTGTGCTTTCAGGAACAAGAAGAGTGTATTGTTTGTGAGAATTAGCCTTTGATTCCAGGGATCCGTGGTTATTAGAGCTGCAGCTGGTTCACAACAAATATTCACATCTTAAGTGGTTAAATAGAGAAGTCATTTTCTCACAGGGTTACCCCAGGGGCTGGGTGGTGGTGGAAAAGCTCAGAAAGAAGTAATTTGAGTAACTAAGAAGTTTTGAACAGACTGGTGAAACTGGGACAAGAAAACTAACTTTAGTGTGGTAGGGAGACTTCTTCATTTCTTAATGCTTCACATTTGATTTTGAATCCTTTCTTTTTCTAAGACTTTCTGACTATAAGATGGGATTAGCAGATGCAAACTATTATATATAGAATAGATAAACTACAAGGTCCTACTGTATAGCACAGGGAACTATATTCCATATCCTGTAATAAACCATACTGGAAAAGAATATGAAAAAGAATATATATATATATGTGTGTAACTGAATCACTTTGCTGTACACCAGAAACTAACTTTGTAAATCAACTATACTTCAATAAAAAATGTTTTTTTAAAAGATACAATGATAGATTCCTTTATTAAGTGTAGTTGATTTGCATGTTGGTTTTAATCAGATTCAAGCATAGTATTAAATCATTATTTTTTAGTATGCTGTTTTAAAGTCTGAAAATGTTCTGTTACCTACAAATATAGATCATCTGACAGCCTTCTCCCCATCTGCTCACTACCCCTCCCAAACTAAGGCTTAGTCTAGGATACCAAATAGATAAAGGACCTGCAGTTTCAAGGGATCAGTTCTTATCTGAGCTAAATGAGGCTGAAGATGCAGATGAAAATAGAAGAGTAGAAAAACAGGTGCTTGAACAGGTGGGTTTGTGATCTTTTGCCATTACACTGGTTCTCATAGTTTTAGAATAATCACAGGAAGCAACAGAGCTCCCTCTGTTATAGAGAAATCTGGGGCATCCTCACACCAGGGCTTGAACCTAAGGGGTGATGAACTTGACTTGGTGGGGATGACATTTCCCTCTCTAATTTACCCACCCCAGTATATACACATACACACATTGCTGCCTCTTAATACAGTCAATAAAGATTTTTTTTTTACACCCAGAGATTCCTTCCTGTGTGTGAGAGAAGACCCAAAGCAAAGATTCCATCTTTGTTCTTTGTCAAACCTCAGAGTTCCTATTTCCAGAGGAATAAAGTGGATCATCTCAGAATTGAGGAACACGTCAGGAATTTTGACCTTTTTTTTTTCTTTTGAGGGGAAAAGCAACAAGTTACATACAAAGGAATGTTGACCTTTTATTTCTTCATTTTCTCAGGAGATTTGAAAATACCCTTAGAACAGAAACAGCAGTGTAGAAAAGACTTAGACGTGGCAACACATAGGAAAAACAGCTTTGTTTCTATTTTAATAGCTAAAGAATAAATGGGTTCCATTTTGAGAAATGAATGATTGTTACATTTTTAAATAAGATCATAACAGTCAACTGTGTGGCAAAGGGCATGGAGCTTTGAATAAGTTCTTGGAACAGTGCTTCTCAGCCTCTGCTCTACATACACATCACTGTGGATCTTGTTAAAAACCTCAGTAGGTCAAGGGTAGAGCTCTTGGGTGATCCTGATGCTTCAGGTCAGGGAGCACAGTTTTACTTTGAGGTCTTGTCTTAACTTAGACAAAAAATATCCGTAATCTAGCACAGAGGCTTTCAAATTTTAACATGTTTCAGAATCACCTGGAAGAATCTTAAAAATGCAGAAATCTGGGCCCTGATTCCGAGGGCCTGGGGTGAAGGTAAGGCTCAAGGATTTGCATTTTTAACAAGTTTACAGGAGATGCTGATGATGCTGGTCCGGGGACCACACCTTGAGCACAACTGGTCTACTATAATCCACTCTATTGGATATTCATTAGAATCACTAAGGGTACATTAGAAGAACATACATGCACACGCCCACGCGCACGCCCACGCACACACACTGCAGTTTCCACCCTTGAATGATTCTCCTGTAACTGGTCTTGGATAGGGGCCAGGTCTGATGAGTAAAAATCCAACTATCCTGAGGTTATTCTAATGTAAAGTCAGGCTAGAAAACCCAGCTGGGTTCCTTCCACAAAAGGATATATAATCAAGTGGAAAAGGAAGAACTAAATCAAGAGAGGAAAGGAGATAGAGTTTCAAAAGACCAAGGAAAGAAACCAGAAATTGCTGGAGGAGGATGGGAAAAGGGTAACTATTGTTTTTAAAAATCATTAAAGTAAAACTTGTGAGTGAAGGAGGTTCAGAAAATGTTTCTGCAACTGGCAGTTGAGGAGCTGCCGGCTTGTCAGTGAGACTGACATTCTGATACTCTTCGTTCCATCTTTCCATGCCTCGTGCACGCCTCTCTGCCTCCTTGGACCCGGAAGACAAAGTAGGCTCTTAAAGTGGCATCCATAAAGTTTTAGTGCTCTTGGAGTAGATGAGTTTAGCTATAGATGTAAATTAATGAAATGAATACAAATAAGTCCACACAGATGTGGAAATATTTTTCAGCTTTCCTTCTCTCTCCTACTTCTTTTAAAGAATGAAGAGTGAAAGACTTGTCAGTTCACGACGTCACTTGATGACAGTGCTAATGGGGGAACATAGAAGAAGCAGAATGAGGGGAAATCTAGGTGGAGGGTGACCTTTCATAGTCCTCTTAGGTACATGGTATCTGTTCTATCTAGAGAGTAGAATGAGAAGCTGCTTCCAGCTAGCCTTTTTTAGTTAACATTTGGAGACATAGCAAAAAAAAAAAAAAAATCTTAATTTTGCAAGAACACAACCTTTCTCTCTACCTAATAATCAGCCTGTTTGCCTCATTCAGATATTCTGGTCCCACACTGCAAATTCTTAGAACCCCTGACTTCTTCTCTACTATTGTGTCCAGTTCAAAGCAATCTCTCATTTTGTATTTATGATACTTGTAAACTTTTGTACCTTCGGTTTTAACATTGAATATTTTGTTCATGCTTTTATTTTCTACATCAACCACTCTGAAATTCATATAAGGAGGCACAATTAATGGCTCCAAAACCCTGGCTAACAATTGGTTATTTTTTGAAAGATAGTGAAAATAAAACCTCACTAACCGTTCGAACCTTATTTCTTACATATAATCTAACCCCATCCTTATATTCCATCTTCTAGGCCAGAGCATTGCATTGGCAGAGACATTGCCTATGTTCTACACTTCTAATGCCCTCTCTCAACGGGCATTATAAACGGATCACAGCACAATCACAAGCACCCCTGTCGTATCTCAACAAAACACTCCAGGTAGCTAAATCGCTCCAGTTATTTTGAGTTGATTCTCAAGATGAACCTATTTGCCATTCCCCAGTTCTTTGTGAATGTGTCTGTCTTCCCTCCTGGGTTGAATCTCTAAAGGATGGAGATGAGATTGAGTGTGTTTCTCTATTCTACCGAGGATGTGGTAGAGGGCTTTGAATATAGCAGATACTCAATGTCAGTGTGTTTTTGTTGAATTTTATTTTCTAGGCTAGTCTAGACCTATGGAAATATATATTTTACAGAATTTTTCATGTAGGCTTTGTTATTCTTAATAAGCAGTATCTCGACTAACAGAAAGCAAAACATAGCCAAATAGAACTACCCTGAATCAGAAATGATTTCTAGCGATATCAGATACAAATGGTGTAGCTAAAATAAAAAGTAGACTCTCACGTTCTCTCCCCTGAAATCCTTTTTATGTCATTATAATTTTCTTTGGTAAACCCTTTTACCAAGGCAAAAAATCAATTGCAACTCTCTCAATTTTCACAAAGCCTGACTTAATGGGATTTACACTAATGGTCTTCTTAATATTACTTCCGTGGTGTTGCAGTAATAAAAAGCAGGTTGCTGAAACCTCTATTTACTCAGTTGTGATATTTCAGTGTCATGATTATCAGAGATATTGTTTATTCATAGATAGCATCCATGACATTCACTTTGAGGAAGAACATTTTAAAGTAGTTAGACTTGTCCTGTCCTTATCATATCACAGAGATAGTTTAGTAAGAAGGAATTGTTTGTGGCCTTTTATTCCTTGATGATTTTTCCTAAGACATATTACCAATTAATAATTTTGCTGAAAATCTCAATATTTCAGAAGGGTAAAATAAAGTGAGAAGTAGACATGGAGATAAAAGATTGTTGTTTTTATAGATGACACAATCCATATGTTAGCATCTAACAAAGAGCTTGTCTGCTTATGAAGTAAAACATGCCCTTTTTCATGGCCACGTCTTATAGACTCTGCATTGAGAGAGAGAGAGAGAGAGAGAGAGAGAGAGAGAGAGAGAGAGTGTAATTTTGATGTGGAAGGAAACATAAAATCAAGTAAAAAGCTTTCTTTACTGGAATACTAATAGTTTCTCAATAAGTTTCCCTAATGTCTTCAGGGGGAGAAAAAGACCTTAACACCTTTTAATTCTGCAGCTGTTTATACACTTTTATTTCCTCCTCTTTCCTCCCACATTTACACAAAAACCTTCTCAAGTCTCTTTTAAGCACTGCAGCAACTAAATCAATCCTAAGTGGCAACCACTTCTAACAGCTCTGTGTATGACTGGTGTTAATTAGCTCCAGTAGATTATCCCCCGGTGTGCAGCGGGGTGTTGGTGGGAACTTCTCAATGTGCAGAGAGTGCTGAGGATTTCATGTTTATTTTCATGTATTGAGGCAAATTCTCAGTATGTCTTCAAATTATCTCCTTGGGGGTGTTTTTCCTGAGCTAATCCTGACAGAATCTTTCTGTCAGATATGCCCATCATCAAGAACAGGAGAACGGTGCACATACAGGAACCTCTGAGCTCGGGGCTGTATGCAAATTCAATGCCCAGCACATTTCTGTTTCTCTTACATGGATGACAGACATTTTAACAATGTGTTCCACATTTCCCTCTGGGAATCCAGTTGGATTCCTATATGTATATGAATGCATATATACATCCATTTGGAATGTGTCTTTGAATACAGTATTGGGAACGTATAGGCATACAAATGTGTTTATATATGTGCATATCAGCACATTTATTATAAGTAATGTGGATATTGGGATGCATGTGTGAGGATGGGAAAGAGTCAAGCAGCTCTTGATCAGAGATGTGTCTACCTCCCAGGGAGACTAATCAGCTGCTGAAAAATAGATAGGGTAGAGAACTGATAAACAAATCTATACTGAATATAATTCCACAACATTTGGGGTGGGAGTTGTGCCACTATGAAATGAGGAGTAGCAACAGCATAGAAAAATCAGCTTTGTTTTTCAGCTGTTTTTAATGGGGAAAAGTTACATCCTAAGAGCGTTTCCATTCTAAGTGCCAGTCTTCGTCATTGACCATGGATTTGTGATTTAAGTTCCCTTTTGCCACCATTGTGTCTGAGGTTGCCAACCTCTGAAGTACTTCCTTTGCAATGCCGTTATTTTATTTTCAGTGGCACCTTTCCACATCAGGGGTGTGTCCTTGAATCCCTGTCTCCATTTCCTGGTGAACTGGGCTGGCAACCTTAGAGGGACAAGGGAAGAACCCATCTACATCTCTCCTTTAAGCCTAGGATGCATGCCACGTAGCCAGCTCTGTGCTCTCCGGTCTCCGGTGGCATTCCACTATTAAAGATGCTTCCCATATTAAACACTTACTCTGCCGAGTACTTAGATGTTTTATCTGAAATGGCCAAACCTAAGGGTAGAACTAACTCTTCATCAGCAGCCCCTGCCCCAGACACACAAATCCACCTCAAGTGAATGCAGGTGCTTTGTCAAAATAGCTTGATTAATATTCAAATGCAACTTCAAAACAAATTTAGCTATCTTTCAGATAAGCAATACTGCCTTTCTAGAAATGAGGAGGAATTGCTATCTAGATTATATTGCAATGATTATGCTATTTTGTTCTGACAAAGGTACTTGAGTCTTGTGATAGTACTCCTAGTTCAGAAACGGAAAGTCCACTGAGTTTAAATCACGTGCTCATAGCACATGGCTAGTAAGCCCTGATCAGTCCAAGTGTTTCCCTCTCCCAACCCAAAATAAGGAATAAAGAGGAAGCAAAGGGGTTACATGGAAAGGATGAGGGCCTTAAGAAATCTAGAGCAGCCCAGGAAATGAAAAGCCCCAATCAGATGGTCCTAGCAGGGTCAAAATCTCTTCTTGCCTTATAAGCTCTTCTCTTGGGAGATCTAAGCACAGCTTTTCTCTCACACTCACCTTCTCAGGCCCCCAGTGTTGCAACTAAGGAGTAAGAAAGGAGAGAAGAAGCGGATGCTCTTTGTCACCTTTATGTTCCTCTGTGTATCTATCCCAGGATTCCTAATTTTGATGTGTTTTCCTATTAATATCATTGTATTATTAAAGGATATTCTCTCTTCATTGTTTCTTCCACTCTCGAACTTATTTAGATGGCTCCAGGAATCCTCCTGAGCGTTGAGGAATGGGGGATCTTCCCTAGCTACATTATTTGCATTAAAATGGGTATCACTTTGAACCCAGCCCAGTTTTGGCGTATGGGATTCATTTATGGTGATTCAAGGTTGATTCAAAGGACTTGACTTTGTATCCCCTCTGGTGGTCAGATGCAGCCATATTTCTAGTGCTTAGCCTGAGGTCATTATTCTAGATCTCTAATTATCACCAGAGGACATAATTAAATACTGAGTCGAGGTATAGAAAGTACTAGAATGTGATGTGTGAATTTGTTTCTTTCAATTAAAGAGAATGAATATTTATTGAGCATATATGATATGCCTGGTGGTGTACAAATGTCATCATGTGATCTTTATAATCATCTTTTAAGGAAGGTGCTGTTATTCTAGCATTTCATGGAAGAGGAAATCTAAGCTCTGAAAGAGAAATTTGTCTGATATAGAGTTAGAAAGTGCTAGAGCCAGACTTCAAACCCAATGTTGGGTTTGTGTCTCACTGCTTCCCAGATACCCCGTCATCAGTCATCAGTAGAGCAGAGTGAACACCCATCACAAGGACGCCTGGGCTGCCCAGCCTGAAAGGGACCATGGTGGACAAGAAATTTTTTTGAAGCCTCACATGATTTTTAAATAAATATGAAAGCCATTCTATTATGAAACATTTTCAAGCTTATTTTACATCTTCTTAAAATTCCCAGCAATAAAAAAAAGTTTCCTGTCTTGTTTAGCCTTACCTCTGCCTGCCATCAGCAAACTGCTATATAAACCCTGGTACTTTTTAGTACTCCAGTGTAAAAACTCGACTGCAGGGGAAATAATACATATTAGCTTCATGTCTTTCTATTCTGGGTTAGCAGGTAAAGCAGAATCTGGCAGTAATGGGATGTTGATTGACCCAAAGGCATGGTTACAGTTGATTATAAAACTTTCTGGATATTCAGATGTGATGACTTCAACTTGGAGATGATAGCCAAGTACGTGTATGGGGCAAAATGTTTCAAAAAATTGAATTTTGAGCTCCTGCATTTCACTGGGAGCTTACTGACTGCAGGATGGCACCCGAGAAAAGTAGTCATCTCTGTGTCCTGGCACCTAGCCCATGGCTTGGTTAGTCAGTTCATTGATTGTTTAGTTGGTTGATGAGCAGGCAAGCAGAGATCTTCACAGTATTCCAGCCTAGATAGTTCCAAAGACATTCAACGCCACAGGACTAATTCTAGGCCAGATCAAGATGGAATTTTGTCTTGAGTCACACCATACTACTTAGAGAATTCACCACTAACAACTCTCAGGATCCCTTTGGTCCCAGCGGTCCACACCTGCCCGTGTCAACACTGTATCATTTCCCTTATCCAGCATCATCTTATTGCCTTTGCTCTACCTAAATCCATCACATTCACTCCAGACATATACTGTAAAACTCTCTGGTTGTTGCAACAGGATAATCATGCATTTAATACATTTATTTGTCCACCAGCATTTGTTTATTGAGTACCTCCTATATATCTCGCAAGGTGCTGGATCTTAAGAGACAGATCTGGTCATCTGCTAGAGAATTTCAAGTTCAGATGGGTGAAGATTTAACTTGATGCACTGAGATATCCTCACTGCCCAGACGTTTCCAGTGCATTTTACAGGAGTTTCTGGAAATGACTTCCTGGCCATTGTTCTCTGACTCTACTACAGTGAGTCTAATAATTTAGTTGAGTCCTCTCAGAGACCCAAGAAAAAGGTCTTGGTCCTACATGCCTGCCACCCATTTTTCATATCATAAGAGGTCACAGTTGAGACATTATCAGTTATAAGAACACCATCATGAAACTGTTGTGGACTTTGAGAAGTTCTCATGTAGCAATCCACCACGGAATGGAGCTAAACCGAAACACAGCAGTGACTGTCCTTTTGGAATTAGGGTTAACACCTCTATCTTAATGCAACTTTTATAACTTACATAATATTCTGGCAGGAAAGATGCTGGGTAAGTGTAAAGCATGATGATCGCTGCTGCTGTTACTTCTGTGACATTTGGACAACTTAAACCATATGGCCTAAATGTAACTCTAGAAAAGTGTATAATTTTAGGTTGATTTTGTTTCAGAGCACTTGGAGGTCTGTTCGAATTAGGAGCCAAATCAAATCCCAGAAACAGGTGTATTTCCAAAAAAAGGAAGGGATATGTGTTACAGATGACCCAGTTAACAAATCACTGCCTTAAATCAAATAGTGGTATGTGAAGGAATGTCTAAATACCATTTGCCAAAAGTCCTGTCCAAGAGCTGTGCCTCAGGATGTCTGCCTTTCTGACTCCTTGCAAGCATAAATGAATGTTAAATATACCGATGAATACTTTACCGTTCTGTGAACATGAAGAGTCGTCTGTTTGGGGGGCCCTTCTTAAGACTCATTCTACTTCAAGAGGTGGCTGATCAGTTAACCAGTGCCCCCTTCCCTACCCTCAAACCCAAGGGCTTCAGATTTCAGATATTTACTTGTTCTGCCCTCTAACCAGAGAGCTGCTTAAAGAAAACTAGCTCGGGACTTCCCTGGTTGTCCAGTGGTTAAGACTCCACGCTCCCAATGCAGGGGGCCAGGGTTCGATCGCTGCAGGGAACTAGATCCTGCATGCCTCAGTGAAAATCCTGCATGCTGCAACTAAGACCTGGCACAGACAAACAAATAAATAAATAAATAAATATTTTTAAAAGAGAAAGCTGGCTCTAGAAATGTTTAAGCAAGCTTAGCTCTTACTCATTTAACCCACACTTAAAGTTGTGCTTACCATGTGCCAGGCTTTGTTCTAAGGACTTTATAAGTAGTAACTCATTTAATCATCATAACAATCTCATAAGGTAGTTACTCCTATTATCCTTAATTTACATACAGCTGAAGAGCCTGAGGAACAGAGGGGTGAGGTAACTTACCCAGAGACCCGTGGCTGCTAAGTAGTAGTCTCGTACCCAAACAGACTAGCTCTGTTCTTAACCACGTGCTTGGCTTACCCCTCCAGGGACAGTGTGACTCAGTTTCGCTTCTGTCAAAACCATAGAATCTTCCTGGAAAGAGATGAAAAGTCAGGTTTTCCACAAGAAGCTTTGCTTTTAGGGTAAAAAGCACTATATTGAGAGTCCTATATACAGCAGAGTATATTTCCAGTCAAAACCTCTTTGCTTCCTGGGATGCAAATGGCCCTCATTTATAAGTCCATGATTTTTAAACCATACAGCAGGATCCAATAATACCTTGTCTTTTTGTCTAAGCAAAGCAAAGATGTAATAAATGGAAAATTACACATTTTATCAGCTCCAGTTTATATAATAAGCAACTAAGGTTGCCACTTTGGACAAAACCATGAGCAATCGGGTGGGTCTTTTAAATCTGTTCCAAAGACAAAGGCTCAGACTGTGAAATCTTAAAATCACTAGGGAAAGGGAATTTCATAGTATAAATCTTCCAGCAGTAAGTCTCAACCCTGAGTGTCTTTATAAAGAATCTGAGTTGATTCCAGCTTCCATGGTAACCAGAAAAATCACAGGAGACTGGAGAAGGTGAAGAAATAGAGTAATGAAAACCCCTCAACTCCTCAAGTGCTTTCTGTCTTTACTCTTCATTGCGCTGCTTCACAGCACAATATCATGTTTTCTGTATTAAATCGGTCCTATGTGTGTGTCTTCTCTCCCCGGCTGGATAGTAAGCCCTTGAGGACCAGTTAGTACTTGTATACCTTTGGCTATACGAGTACCTCTCAATGACTCAGTACAGACATACAGATGGGTTTATTCTTTCCTTCATTCTTCCTATGATCCAGTTTGAAGAACTATATTGAGGAAAGGGCAAGAGCTTAAAAGAAAGACAGCCTGGATGCAGATTAGAATCTAAGTGTGGTAATGATGATGTCGTGGTTGTGCCAAGCCCTGAGGATCACAGCCCTGGCAGAGGCAACCTTTTTAGTGGGCACATACGATGGGTCAGGCACCCATCAAATTGGTGTACATAGAGAGCATCCCTGCTCTTGACGGACGATAACCCCATAGATGGGCACAAAGAAGCTCAGAGATGTGGTGTCTCTTGCCCATTGCCACAGAGCTACTAGGACAGAGCCCGGCTTCAGACCCAGGCCGTTATAACTCCTTGCTGTTATATTTTCTGCATTGGACAAGTTAGCTAAACTTCCGGACCTTCAGTTAGCTCCTTTGTCAGAATGGGGAAACTCATACCTACCTTGCAGGGTTCTCGTCAAATAAAGGAAGAAAACGTACGAAAGAGATCTATTTACTGAGCCACTCCTATAAGAGACACTCAGTAAAAATCAGTTTACTTCCCTTTCAAAAATCCCCTCCTCCCCAAACCTATGCATTCTTAACTGCTAAGAAAGGTAATGTATAATAACAGTACACTATTGTCTAATCCAGTCGCTAGGTCTCCCAATGAAGAGTTGTTTTGGGAGGGGTTATTTTGGGTTAGATTGTTTCCAGAGAAACTGCAGAATTGCTGAAAGAGTTAGACAGATGAATATGTTTCCTGACTGAAGGAACTGTCAGGTCAGTCAGAAATGAAGATTAAGTGAAGCCATGTGGATGATGTGGGAAGAGACCCCTTTCACTGGCTCCGCCCTGCACACCCTGTACAGGTGGCCACCTGTGCAGCCTGAAATCTCTAACTCTAGAACCAGCTGCCTCTGGCTTGCCATGGGTGTCTCTTCCTCATGATGACCCTTCACTATTGTTCCCCAGTTACTGACTCCTAGTCTGAAAATTAATTCATTGCAGCTTTGAGATTTTGTGAACAAAACTTCCTAAAATCTTCATGTCCTGAAACATTATAAACCTCATAAATAAGGCTTACAGCCATAAAAAGCAGTACTAGTTTATGCCTGGAGAAACAGATGTCTAGTGGTCAGTAGCTTTCTGCATGTTGTAAAAAAAAAGTATGTCTTGAAAAAATTCTAGAATATGCTTAAAATTCAAAACAGCTAGTTCTGGGGAGTGTTACATGGGTGATACCAAATGTCTCTCTTTCCCCTGACTGAAAAAAACAAAAACAAAAACAAAAAAAAACCCCAGTTACCTACCTATTTATCTGCAATTGTTCTGTGCGGTTCTTTAATGGGGATTGGAAAGACCAGATAACACACAGTCAGGAGAGCATCCTCTGTTTTACAGTGGTGAAATTTCACTGCCATAAAGTCTGCATTTCTTACTTTTATAAACTTGTCACAAACTTTTCGCCATAATGTCCAAGTCTCCCCTGAAGATTGTGCAAAGCGAAAATCAAAAATCTTGCACAGCTTTAATGATGACATCAGTGGTGAGAAAAAGATTATGCACGCACATACACAAATCCAGCTGGCACATGAGCATAAATAACAGTTTGGTGACAGCAGAAAAGTATTGATGCCTTTCAAATTTGATGTCTTTCCCTGAAGAAATTTGCTGATTTGCTGTGTTGAATTTAGGATAGTTCTCTCTTTTCTTGATAAATCTATTTTTTTCTCACTTTCTTAAGTTATTATGCATTCATAAACTGCGTCTTGAAAGATCATAGTTGTCATCACCCACCCCAATGTTTCTTCTGTAGATAATCTCGGGAACTTTTTTAACCTTTATTTTGGCGCTTGATGAACAGCGAGATATTAATACATTGAACAGAAATGGGGAAAATAACTTGAGTAGCCAACAGCAGAGCTCCAGAAAGAAAAGTTCTGATAGCACAAGCAAAGGAATAGTCCTGGTAATAATTTAGGAGCATGCATATATTAGTGTGCCTCTAATTTGAGAGCTAAATATCTTTGTTTTCATTCTTAAAAACAAATTTGTTTTTTCCATTAAATATAAAAATGGTTCCACCTTCTAGCAACCCCTTCATTAAAACTATACAAATAATTAAAACAAAGAAATTATCACATAATTGGGCCATGTTGCACATAATTTATTATGCCTTTTTAGTCTTTAGATAATAGTTTATTTGTATACATAATTTTTATAGTACTTTTGTGTTGTGTAGGGAGGACACAGTGTCTAGGATGAAAGAAGCAGTGTGATTAGTTGATGAGGTGTTGACATTGCCTTTATATTATTATAGCTACACAGGTTGATTAGCATCATAACATTAGAATAAATCTGCATACAATTAAAAGAAAACATATTGCCAGAAAAGGCACACAGAACTTATCGGCCAGATTCAGTAAGTTCTGGTATAGATGAAATTTTGCTTTAAAAAAATTGCTCACAACTCTTCTTTTGCTTACGTTTTTCAGGTGTGTTTTCTTTGACTATTTTTCTTTACCTTCTGAAAGATATTTATAACTCTCCAGGGTGCACCATCCTACTGAGATAACTGTGTTCTTAGATGCTTGAAGACAAAGATGAACAACTCACTTGTGGTGTGTGGTTATCTCATTATCTCTACCCACCCTGTTGTAGGGTATTGCTGGAGCTGCAGTGAACTGTTTGCCCTGCTGGCAAACAAGCCCCTTGCAGCTCATGACACAGTGTTTTAACTGTTATTTAGGCTTGCTCTTCACAGTGAGCCTGAATATGCCCTTAGGCTCCCAATGAAAAGGGAACTTAATGATGTGTCAAAAATTGCACTACAAGGGCCCACAGTAAATTCAGATGTTGTAAATACAGGAGCCAACAGGGCAGCTGAAATTTAAGGTACTGCTCCGACTCAGACCACTCGTCATGAAGTCATTCGAAGGAGAGTGTGTGTGTGTGTGTGTGTGTGTGTGTGTGTGTGTGTGTTCAGATAACCCAAATCAAGAGAAAAGAACCTATGTTCAAATGACTGAGGGAAGAAGTCAAAGGATAAAGCGTGGACTGTGAGTCAAAAAAGGCCAAATGTACTTTTTCAAAGCAATTTCTAGAGGAAGATCTAAACGTTTAAGTTGTGCATCAAAGAAATCACTGGCATATGTCCCCAACAAAAATAACCTTAGGTAGAAATGGAGTTTTGAAAGCTGGGGAAGAAATGGCTCTATTCTATCATATGACCCAGCAATCCCACTACTGGGCATATACCCTGAGAAAACCATAATTCAAAGAGAGTCATGTACCCCAATGTTCATTGCAGCTCTATTTACAACAGCCAGGACATGGAAGCAACCTAAGTGTCCATTGACAGATGAATGGATAAAGATGTGGCACATATATACAATGGAATATTACTCAGCCATAAAAAGAAAGGAAATTGAGGTATTTGTAGTGAGGTGGATGGACCTAGAGTCTGTCATACAAAGTGAAGTAAGTCAGAAAGAGAAAAACAAATACCATGTGCTAACACATATATATGGAATCTAAAAAAAAAAAAAAATGGTTTTGACAAACCTAGGGGCAGGACTGGAATAAAGACTCAGACATAGAGAATGGACTTGAGGACAGGGGGAGGGGGAAGGGTAAGCTGTGACAAAGCGAGAGAGTGGCATGGACATATATACACTACCAAATGTAAAATAGATAGCTAGTGGGAAGCAGCTGCATAGCACAGGGAGATCAGCTCGGTGCTTTGTGAACACCTAGAGGGGTGGGATAGGGAGGGTAGGAGGGAGACGCAAGAGGGAGGAGATATTGGGATATATGTATATGTATATTTGATTCACTTTGTTATACAGCAGAAACTAACACAACAATGTAGAGCAGTTATACTCCAATAAAGATGTTAAAAAAATAAAATAAAATAATAAAATAAAAGGATGAGGAAAATACATTACAGCTATTAAAGAAATTGGCTAAATCCGCCAAGAAATGGCTCTGTTCTTGGTAAGGGCATGGTGATTACTTGCAGACTTCCTTCCCTACACTAAGAAAGTCAAGGCAGAACTGGATAACTTCTCTCACTCCTTTGGTAACGTAAGTAGCTTCTCACTGTATCTTCTCTTAATCTCGTTTAGAAGAAATAGCTTATGCAAGGAGGGACTGCATGATAAAATAACTCCCAAACATTTGTCTAAAGAGAGGCAGACCTTTTATTTTCCTGAAGCAGTTGTTAAATAATGAACTCAAAGTAGAATTAATTAAGGATATCACAGAAACGGCAGAACCCTTGGGATTGCCCCATTTTTAAAGAAATCTTTTAATACCCTAATCAAACATCAGTAGGTTCATTAAAGAAATTGTCCTAGGCTGCTACTTGCTTAGTAAAAGATTCCATAGAAGTGTTTCTTCCTTAGAACTTTCCTTCTTCCCTTCTCTCTAGCCTGAATATTATTGGCATTAACACATTTCTTCTCATCCTTTTTATTATTTGAAAGAATTGAATACCTGAATATTTGCCACCAGAAAATGTGTATATCCTTCCCATGAAATCATTGTGGGCATTTGCCCTCTGAAACATCTTAACTTGAGTTCAATTTGTAAAGAGCATTTAAAAGAAAACTTATTAAAGCTTAGGTTAACCACAGTACACAAAGATCCTTATTTAAGCACCTTTGACTCGTAAAAATGGATCCTGTAGACAAGATGGAACACCACGCTTAATGGCTAAAATGTCAGGTGTCTCTCGGCTGTGAGAAGAAAGTTTTCGGTGTACCTTTAAAGGACATTCAAAGATTATTTCTGGCATTAAATTTAGTAGTTTAAAAACTAAACAAGAGTGTTATAAAAAGTCTTTGTTAACACATTTTTATTTGCCTATGGTTACGAAAGACAAAATAAATGCTTTATAATTTGTTGTAAGTTGGAAGCTTACAACAGTGGTTTGGAGGCTCTTGTTGGATACCTAGCGATGAAAAATTGAAGGAACTGGAATATAATATGAAGGTCCATTTTGCCTTGTCAGGAGTATCCTTGACTTAGCGTCATCAACTCTGAACTACGTTACCCTGTAATCCAATAGTAGTTAGAATTTTTCTTGGCATTCCCACTTATCAACTTAATTCTCCATCTTCGGTCCACTGGCCATGCTCACTGTCTCCCTAACACTGGTGTTGAGTTCTTACTATGACCCTGCATTTCAGTAGCCGACAGTTTTAGAAGACATGTATGGTACCATGTGTTCTGGCGTAATCTCACATCACTCAATAAATGTTAACTAATCGGCAGCAGCAGAATGAAAATCCAGAGTCTCCTTTATTTATACCTAGATATGGACCAGAATCTGGATATAATTATCTTTCATTTGTTAATGTTTTACCATCTACAAAGCATATTCACATGCATTATCTTCAAAACAATCTTTCATGATTGGTTGGGCCATGGTTTGCCCAGAGTGACCCACTTCATGGGTGGTGGATTTGGGGCTAAACCTGGGGCCAAATCCAGTGCTTGCTTCACTATCCTGTAGTTCCTCTCATTTTGTTAATGAATCAGTGCAATTTACAAATGACCCAACTTGTCTGGGTTTAGAAATCTCTTCCATGGAGATACGACTAAGGAGAGATGCCAAGAATGTGACGGTGAGGTAGGGTTTCCATGTAGAAACACGAGGAATGTGCACCCCACCTTACATATTTCTTCCAAAAGGAACCAACTTAACAAAACCTAGATTTGGGGCTTCCCTGGTGGCGCAGTGGTTGAGAGTCCGCCTGCCAATGCAGGGGACACGGGTTCGTGCCCCCGGTTTGGGAAGATCCCACATGCCGCGGAGCGGCTGGGCCCGTGAGCCATGGCCGCTGAGCCTGCGCGTCCGGAGCCTGTGCTCCGCAACGGGAGAGGCCACAACAGTGAGGGGCCCGCGTACCGCAAAAAAAAAAAAAAAAAAAACCTAGATTTGATTTAAAAAATTAAGAACTCAAGGAAGTTCTCGTTTTCGGAATGTCGAATCCAAATAGGACCTACGGAATTCGGCAACTACATAGACTAACTCTCTCAAAGACTATCAGTATGACAGATATTAATCTCGAAGGTATTTCCAGTGGTACAGTCACAGACACCTAGGTGGTTCCAATGTGAACTTTTAAAATCCATATCATTCCTTAATCTATAGCAGATCCATTAAAATTTCATGGGAAAAGAAACCTTCATTTTAAAAATAAATCTTAAATTTGAAAGTAAAAACAAGGAAGCCATTTTCTAATATAGCAAGGTCTACTTTTAAAGTGTTCTGGAGGGTTCATTATTAATTCATATTCCAGGGATAACTTATTCTGATGTATACAACCCCATGTAAATCGCTGTACTTTTCAAGAGTGATTTTTTTTTTCCACATTCACCTTTTATATCCCTGGCTGTGGAAAGACACGAAAAAGTGATATTTTCTTGGTCTGGGGTCAGAAAAACAAAGGAGTTTGATTTGGGGTTTGTTTGTGTGTGTGTGCATAAATCTTTTATGCGTATCGATGGCAACAGACAAGAATTTATTTGGAGTGAAAAAAAATACCAGGCTCTTTCCTGGAAATCAACATTATGAAACATCATGAATGCTGCCTCTGCTAGGTCAGTGCCATAAAGAGTATGGCCCCATTCTCCACCAAGTGATAGAATCTAGGTTGAGAGCCGAAACACAAAATGGGATAAATAACAATAGAGGATAGCATATACTTTGGCAAAGGAGTGTTTCAGACAAGAAGAGATACAGAAGTGTATAGTGAAGTTTACATATAGAAGTTTATAGTGACGAGTTGGTACTCGTGCGTTGATAATACTTGTGGCTGAAATGTCAAGAAAAAGTCATTCTGACAGTTCACACGATTATACACTTCGGAGGCCCGGTTGTGAACACATTCCATCTCTGTCCCATGTTCTTCCTCTTCTCTATTAACTTTCATTCTTTTCTCTACCTGACTTTTCATCTGTTTTTACTTGTTCCTTTTCTTCTCTTTAGGGCATCTTTTCCCCGTCTTTTCTTTTTCCTTTCTCTTATGTATCCTTTTATTCCCATTCTACTGTGGCCATCTATTCTTATTAACTGACCGTGATATGGAGCTGAAGAGGTACAGCATAGTGGTTAGTAGTTCAGATTCTGGAGTCGGCCAGAAATCTGGCTCTGCTGTATGACTTTGGACATTTTACTTAACCTCTCTGAACCTCATTTTCTTCATCTGTAAAATGGGGCTAATAATATAATCTAGTTTACAATTACAATAAAGATTAAAAAAGAAAATATTCCACTTAGCACGGGCCCTGAGACTAAATGCTTAATAGGTACAGACTTCTTATTTGGGTTTGATTATATTCTGTCTCATTCCAGGAAAATAATTGAAGTGAATTACAAAAATACATGCACTATAGCAAGTTAATGTGTAAGTAAAGGAACACACCTATGACTGGAGAGTCGGAATATAAGTAAGATGATGCCAGTGGTGAAGGTAGCACATAAAATTCATAGCTCAAGTACTAGATAGAGGAAGGTCAAAACTTGGAATCTGGGCTTCCCAGAAAGCAGATTAAGGGGAAAACTACTAGTTACATGATTCCCAATCTTCTTAATATTTTATGAAGCCTATTAGTTACTCAGTGAAAGTCCAACTATTTCCAGTACTTAGAAATTCTTATTCAAGAGCCTGCATCAAGTTGACAATGTATAACGTGAACAAAATCTCCAGAGTTAAATACGATGCTGTGCTTCATAGAATTCTGTCTTATACTTGCCCTCAGTAGGGGCTGCTGCAGCACCAAAATGCAATTCAGTTAAACAACGGCAGCTCTGTATACAGGGCATGAAATTTGGAGCCAGACAGACTTCGGTTTGAATTATGATTCTGCTGTTTACTTGCTGGGTGGTCTTGAACAAGCGGTTTGATGGTGCCAGGATTGTTTCCTCCTCCTCTAGAAAGCAGATATTCACCCTTGTTTTGCACAATTATTTCAAAGATTATTCCAAGTGCATGAAAAGCACCTAGTTCAGTGCTAGGCACATAACCACAAATGATAACTGTTATTTTGAAGTGGCGTAGCCATGGGGTTTAAGTATGTTACTCTCAAATGGTTTGGCTAAATCCAAAAATAAAATTTAGAATATCTAAAAGGGAATATATGTCCTTCAGGCAACCTTCCATAAATACGATTTCCTATGACTGATTTTTGATAGGCACTGGGCAGCAAGCATTCAGTGTTATCCTCTTTTGACAAGTACTTGGAGTGCAAATATTCTGTTGCCAATTAGGGACAGACCATGCTTTAAGCCTCAGCTGAGATGGGAGTACAGTTGACAACTCTTTTAAAAGTTGAGAAGCCTAACCAAAACATACGTCTGTGAAATGCCACCTCGCCTCCACATGGACATGGGCTGAGAATGGGACAAGATTTTTCTCACAAACCTCAAAATTCTATGCCAAAGAGCATGACTGTGATTATTTTAGCCTGCAAAAATGTTAAAGAGAGTGTTAATGAAACTCCCAGTGCCATAGACATCAGGAAGGTCCATTAGAGCACCCACAGAAGAGCTTACCTTTTAACTTCCTATGAGTCCTCAACCAAAACTTGCTACCCTTAGATGATGGAATCCTGTTCAGAGGGGTTAGCTGAGCTAAGTGTTACAGAGTATCTGCCAAAAGTAATTATTTGGGTTTTAAGATGATTAATCTTAACACCATTTTTTCAATACTGAGTAAATGGTAGACTATTTGTTTTTTAAGCTCACACCTGTTTTGTGACAATAACACCATGACATCAATACTTTAGGAAATGCTTTTTCTCTCTTCTCTTCACACTCTGCATCTAGCTCAGTCAAGAGATAACAAGTCATTAAGGTACAAGTTAAAAAGAAGAAAGTGTGGGCCACTGTGAAAGAGGGTAGAACACATCTTGTTTCATCTCACTGGAAATTCCTTTCCGTCAAGACAACTTGCCCATGAAACCCAACTCAAGGTAACACAAAGGGACAGGTTCTATAGGATCACTAATTTTTGGAGACCCAGAGGACCTCATGCAGCTTCTTCACAGTGAATTCCTGTCCATTTTGAAAAATATTAGGATGAGCTTTCTGAAAGCACATGGTTTGTGGTCACTTTTCTATTCAGTGGTAGAAAGCTGTCCCTAGAATCTGCCTGCTAATTAGACAAAATTTGCCCTGAGAAGGTAGACTTGCAAATTTTTATGGGGAAAACTAGCCCAGAATGTCCAATGATATAAAAAGGTCAATAAATTTGATAATAATGATATAAAAAGGTCCCTCTTTTTAGTGGGATGGCCATACTGGGCCTGTTGGCTACCCTTAGGGCTGACGTAGATGAACAAACCTGCAGGAACTGGAACCCCTGTTAAGTAGATCTGAAGGTAGGAAATCTTCTCAGAAGTGTTTGTTAATCTCAACCTTTCTAAACAACGGCACTATGAGAACAGTGTTATTGGAAGCAAGTTAGAAACACCGGAGGGTAAATTTGGAGTAATTTCTCTTGCTTTATAAAATGGGGGAAAAGAAACCCAGCCAGTCGAGTGAGATCTCACTCCAAACCTCAGGAGACTATGTCCCCCAAATAATCCCCTGCCCTGAGTTCTAAGATCTAACAGACAAACTTAGTTCCTTCCATTCAGGCCACCTGAATTTTCTAAGACAATGAGAAAAATGGAATTTGGGTACCCACTTTCAAGTTGTATTTTATCTGGTCATCCTACTTTTCTCACCAGTCAGAGTCAAACAGATCAGGAGAGTAAGCCCCACATATTCCAGATTACACACGGATTAGAGACTGCTTTATCAGGAACCTGTTGAGAAGAAGGAAGAAAAGAGACCTCCTTTCATTAAAGTCTCTCCCACATAACTGCCGTCCGTTCTCTTAACTGGAGGAGAAAAGGGGTGGTGGCATGACAGCTACCAGGAAGAAAATTACCATGGCCCTCAGCCTACTCTATTTTGTAGTCTGTTCTCTGGGAAGCCTCTGGGGCATTAGGTGAACTTCATGTGGCCCATTGATGGTGTTGGAACAGGAGTGAGAAGCGTTGATGAATGCCCATAGTAGTTCCCTAAATTAGCTGATCACCAGAAACACTGAGGGAATAATGAAAAATAAAGATTCTAGGGCCTTCCTGCCAGAGATTCTAGTTAGGTCAGTCTGGTGGGGGCCAGGGGTGGTGGGTGAATTCTAAATTTTTCAAAAGCTGTAAGAATTTCATCAAAATGTCTGAATTGTCCTTTCTATCTTCTTTTGTATGTGGATGTGTATGTGTGAGAGGCCAAATTATGCTTCCAGACATGTCTGGATCTGGGGGCTTCAATGATTCAATCAGAACTCAGTTTCCGGCCATTTTTTGGCTTAGTTTTCACTGTGTTAGCATTGATCTTAGGCAAGACTTCTCCTAAGTGGCAATCAACACCCCCAGGTCTACATTCTTCTAGCTTTTGGTAAGGAAAAAAAGACTCTCATTTTCAATAGGCCCAAAGACCCAGAGTTGAGTCTCACTTGTTCTGATTGGCCCATATTTGAACCAATCACTATGATCAGGAGCAGGTACTGCTCTCATGACCAGGTTTGAGTCAAATGTCCATCCTTCTGCAGCCAGAGGTGAGTCAAAAACCATCAACTGAGAGTGGTAGAGGGTTTGCATAAGGAAGTTCAGGGCACTGAATAAAGAAACAAGAGGTGTCAACTATAGAGCAGTGTTGGATGGCCCAATGGTTCCTAAAGAAGGCAGTAATTAACATATATTTAAACCAACAGTTATAGGACTAGGAACTACTGCATATAAATAATAAACTGATTAACCGATTTTGGGTGGGGCATGATGCCTTCCCACACTCCCTCCCACACTAACTTTCTTGTATTGCAGATCAAGTCAGACTCATATGACTAAAATTTACCTATAATTGAGGCTGAAGTAAAACAGAAGAAACGACAACAAAAGCAACAACCAAAACCAAAAAAAAATAACAAAAAACAACACTACATTTTTTAGGTCACCATTGTATCAGGGGACTAGGACTCATGTAATTGTCAAAAAGGAGTGGAATTGAAAAGTTATAATGTAGCAAGTTTCAACTGCTTCTGTGTGATAGGCCAGGCATATTTTATTCTATTTATTAAAAAAAACTTTTTTTTAATTTAATTTTATTTTTGGCTGCATTGGGTCTTTGTTGGCGCAAACGGTCTTTTTCTAGTTGCGGCGAGCAGGGACTACTCTTCATTGCAGTGTGCGGGCTTCTCATTGAGGGCTTCTCTTGTTGCAGAGCATAGACTCTAGGTGCACGGGCTTCAGTAGTTGTGGCACATGGGCTTAGTTGCTCCGTGGCATGTGGGATCTTCCCGGACCTAGGATCGAACCCGTGTCCCCTGCAATGGCAGGAGGATTCTTAACCACTGCACCACCAGGGAAGTCCCCAGGTATATTTTAGCTGTGCTGAAGCACTGGGTGACTCTTGAAGATGTGAGAAGATAAGAGGTTTTCAGCAAGATACAGGATTTCTCTGTTACAGGTTTCCGGTACTGATTATCATTTTCTTATCTTTGACACCTTTATCTTTAACACAGTCTTTTAAATGGATCTTAAAATGGGAAGGGAGAAGTTCTAAAAACATTAATAAAATGATGACTTTAAATCACATAATATAAAAATATTCTTTTACATTTAACAAGCATTTTTTTTTTTTTAGATGTTGGGGGTAGGAGTTTATTAATTAATTTATTTATTTCTGCTGTGTTGGGTCTTCGTTTCTGTGCGAGGGCTGTCTCTAGCTGTGGCAAGCAGGGGCCACTCTTCATCGCGGTGCATGGGCCTCTCACTGTCGCGGCCTCTCTTGTTGCAGAGCACAGGCTCCAGACGCGCAGGCTCAGTAGTTGTGGCTCACGGGCCTAGTTGCCCCGCGGCATGTGGGATCCTCCCAGACCAGGGCTCGATCCCATGTCCCCTGCATTAGCAGGCAGATTCTCAACCACTGCACCACCAGGGAAGCCCCTAACAAGCTTTAAAAATATATTTTTAGGATCTTTTCATGTGATCTTGAAGGGAGGCTACGAAAATTGTTTAAAATCCTTCGAATATTACCACCTTATTTCTGGAAATAAGATAGTAAAGTAGACGTTAAAAAATTATGGCTAATACACATGGTAATAATTTTATTTAATTATAATTATTTGAAGCAGGCTTCATTTTCAATTCCAGTTGAGGTTTCAAAATAATAAAGTTCCTTAATATATTAACAGTACTATATCAATATATATCCCGTGTAAAATTATTTCCTTAGAAGTGAGATAAACTATATCATTAATGGCATTTAATGAACTTTCATGTTATAATTGAATTGATATTTCTATTCTACAGTTGAGGGAGAGGGTCCCATAAATAATCACTTAATATTTAAGTTACATACTTTCCATGGGATGGATGAATAAAAGTATCGATAGATATAGATACAGTATAGATATAAATTTATATACACACATCTTATGTTATATCCATATACACAAACAATTCATGTTGTATTATAGCTTGGTAAATGTATTCATACATAACCTCTTTTACCCTGAACACTAAAGTGTTTTAGCTGATTTGGGGCTCTCATTATCTATAAAGTTTCACAATAGAAAAAGAAAACAGGCTTAATTGTTTTATGGGAAAAATCTTAGAAAACATTTTTTAAGCCCTTTTTATTTTACCTTTTCACAGTGTTCCTTTTTAGGCTCTGCCTCTCTAGCTGTATGCCAGTTACGCATTATTTTGCATAGGTCAGTCATAAGAGAGAAAGAAACAAAGCCATATATCCAATCCAGAAAATTCCATGATAGACATTATGATCTGTGTTTTGTTTCTAGGGAGTATATTGCCCTCTCTTTGACACCAACCCCAATCCATTTACTTTTTGCTGTAATTTGCAATGAGGTGCTCTTTTCTAGTTGATATTTAGAAACTGTACACCTCTCCCTGCCTCCTCAAGATTGAGCTAATACTTCCTTGGGGCGCAGTGCTTAAGAATCCGCCAGCCAGTGCAGGGGGCACGGGTTTGATCCCTGGTCCGGGAAGATCCCACATGACGTAGAGCAACTAAGCCCATGTGCCACAACTACTGAGCCTGCGCTCTAGAGCCCGCGAGCCACAACTGCTGAGCCCGCATGCCACAACTACTGAAGCCCACGCGCCTAGAGCCTGTGCTTCACAACAAGAGAAGCCACCTCAATGAGAAGCCCACGCACCACAACGAAGAGTAGCTCCCGCTCGCCGCAACTAGGGAAAGCCCGTGTGCAGCAACAAAGACCAAAGCAGCCAATAAATAAATAAATGTTCCTTTAAAAAAAAAAGATCGAGCCAGAGCTAGAGAAGAGGAAACATGTCACTCTCGCTTATTACACCAGTAAACAGTGAACCCAGAGATGCCACTAAGTCGATGTCTTTATTAGAGTGAGAAAGGTGATGAGCACTTCTGCACAGTGTGGTCAAACATGTCTGAAAGGCAACCACGTCAATGAAAGAAGTGTGATGTTGCCACAACAGTGAACTTGTGAAAGGTGAGCTGGTTTCTGCCCAGTGTCATGCACTTAGAGGACAAAGCCACACCTGTCGCCCTGGGAGATACAATAGCTCTGCAGCAGTGACAGCAGAACAGGGAGCCAGTGTAGATTGCAGCAATTGATAGAGAAAATGGCTGTGAAAACAATGGGAAATCTGCCAGGGCTCACCCGCTTCTCCATGCTTGCTATAATTTAGTTAACTTACAAACACACGTATTAAGCTTTATCGTGAAAAAAAATCTAAGAAATGTACGCAGCGGTATAGGAAAATACAGGATTAGCCCAGAGTTTTCGAAGTGCTGGAATAAAAACAGCGGGAAGCAGTTTTCAGATTTATTTCACTCTTCCTGCTGTGTTCAGCAGTTTTCCTTTCTATTTTCTTGATGTAATATACTGAGAAAAACAAACCCAACCAACCAAAGGGAGCTGCTGACTGTTGCTGACCAGAAAAATAAAACGAATCCCTCCTAATGTTTTCCTGCTATTTTTGTGGATGGAAGTGGGGGTGAAAAGTTTTATTTCCTGATAGGTGGTACTATAGGTAACTTGGTAATAGACATCACTGAGGAATTCAAATGAAAACCGAAGTCTCTTGGTCCAGATTAAAAGAGCTCCCCAGCACGATTACAGAGTAAGAAAACATTGTCATATTTATGCAGTAGTGCTTTCTTCTGGGCAGGGAAGGTGACCTTGTATGCTCTATCCTCATTTTCCTGTACTAAGATTTGCTTCTGTTTTGCTTTATCTGATTTTTTTTTCTTTCAGCCTGTTCTGTAAACTATCCTTCCTTCCTTCCTTCCTTTTTTTCCCTATCTTCTCTGACCGAGTTTTCCTCAGCGTTTTTTGGTCATCCTTTGAGCCATTTCTTATTCACAGGGTAGGGAATTCAACATTTTCTTTTCAAAATCGGTCATATTTTTCATGGGAATTTAAAACTTATTGTGTAATAGTCTTACCTTAAGGTTGGAAGCATTTTATTACCATTTTTCATCACCTGCCTCTAGGACCTTGGTTTTCCAATTATAATTAGCAATCATTGATGCTGATGTTAGCTTTAGCTATTCCTTAATAGCCTTTGTGGAACTTCTCTGAACTCAAAGGAGCAGCAACTGTTAGAAGAACCATCATGTAGATGGTGTCATCAACTAGCATTTTAAATATTTTGAGAGTGTTGGCAAGCTACATCCAAGAGCTATGATCATTCATTGCCTTGGCCTAGTTTCTCTCAGTTCTTTGGATTGGAATTTACCTCCACAGAAATTATCACTTTTTATTTTAAACAACTTTACTGAAGTATAATTTATATGCCATAAAATTTACCCATTTTAAGTGTATAATTCACTGATTTTTAGTAAATTTACAGAGCTGTATGACCCCTCGTGCCAACTACAGTCACTCCCACCACCAGCCCCTAGCAACCACTAGTCTGTTTTCAATCTCTAGTGATTTGCCTTTCTGGACATTTCACATAAATGGAATCATACAAATGTAGTCCTTTACTTCTTTCTGACTTCTTTCATTTAGCACAGTGATTCTGAATCCATGACAGATTGTGTCAGGAGTGCCTTCTTTTTATTGTTGTAGTATTCCACTGTATGGATATAGTACATTTTGATTATCTATTCACCAGCTGATTAACAATTGGGTTGTTTGCACTTGAGGGTATCATGAATAATGCTACTGTAAATGAGCATTCATATACAAGACTTTATGTGGGCATATGTCTTCATTTCTCTTGGGTAGGTAACTCGGAGTTGAATTGTTGGTTCATATGTTAAGTTTATGTGTGTTTACCTTTTTAAGAAACTACCAAACTATTTTCCAAAGTGATTGTACCATTTTACATTCTCACCAGCAATGTATGAGAGTTCTAGTTTCTCTATACTTTCACAATTTAGTACTTTCTGCCTTGATTATAACCAGTCTAGCAGGTGTGAAGCAGTATCTCATTGTGGTTTAATTTACATTTCTCTAGTGACTAATGATGTTGAGCCTCTCTTCATGGGCTTATTAGACATTCATGTGTTTTCACTGGTAAAATGTCTATTCAAATCCTTTGTCCACTTTTTAATCACTTTTTTTTAGATTTGATTTTAAATGTTCTTCATATACTCTGGATGCAAGTCCTTTATCAGCTTAATGATTTGCCATTTTTTTCTCCCAGTATGTGAGTTGTCTTCTCATTTTCTTAATGATGTCTTTTGAAGCATAAAGTTTTTAACTTTAATGAAGTCTAGTTTTTAAATACACATTTAGGTCATGTTTTTAGCATTGTATCTATGAGTTCTTTGCCTAGCCCATGGCCACAACTCTTCTCCTATGTTTTCTTCTACACGTTTTATAGTTTTAGCTCTGTGACTAATTTTGTATCAACTTTTGTATGTGGTAATTTCATTACTTTTAAAGACAGATTAATTTATACCATCCTGCTCATTCCCACAAGTTTACCTGAAGATATCTTTGAGAAAGTTCTGAAGGCAAGTAGAAGGGGATAATTATTTTTCTGTTTTTTTTTTTGTTTGTTTTTTTATATCTGACCTGATCTCAAACTACACCACCTTTTGGTTAGTATTTAAATTTCCTTTTTGAAATATCTACCTGTTAATAGCTCGTATTTTTCTTTGAGAGGACATTAAATTGCAGAGAGCTCCAGAACCTAACTGAAGCTTGCGAATAACTTAAAAACTGAGCAAAATAATCTTGTGTGTTACTGTCCTAACAGTGAATACTCTAGTAAATTGTCAACAAGAAACTAATGACCGCCACATGAGAGTTTAACATCAAAGTTATCCCATCTGAACCCATTGTTATGCCCCCTTAATGTCCTCTTTTGTTTAGACAAAATACAACATTTAGTTATTCAGGAAAACATGATAACACACTGATAGAAAAAGTTCAAAAAATCTTAATTTAAAAAATACAAGTATGTGTTTGTTGAGAATCATACATCAGTGCTTTGTGGCTCAACAAAATGTGTCCACTTACGACAGGTCGTTTTTAGAAATGAGGTTTAAAATCTCATCAAATACAACAACAGCATCTCAGCATCTCCGTGTCAATGAAATGAAAGCTTTTCTGAAAATGAAATGGCCTTCTTTTAGAACTCTGGAATCCTAAACTACCAGACATTTCAGGAACTATTTTGGCTGAAAATGATATGAGAGATTTTTCTTTTTCATAATTTTTATTACAGTGGAAATGGTTTTTGTATTTCTAACAGTTTGACAAGAGCTAATTACAATGCGCTCATCTGTTTTGTGGACTAATTTGAGCCATCGGGCATCAACACCATAGACATGCAGCAGCATTGCAAATGATACGCATGCTTCCCTTGCTCCAAGAATTTGTACTTGCTATAAAAGAAAACAGATTTGGACAGCCCTGAAAAAGTTGAGTTTGGTTTGAAGACAACATTTCAGAATTACATTAGAGCTGGCCTACAAGTGAACTAAAAATACCTGCTCATCTCAGTGGTCTTGGCCCAGGGCCTTTCCTTTTACTGTAAAAGTCAGGCTGTTTGAACAGTTGGAGTGCGGCTTGCTTGCTGTCTAAACTAGTGTTCTCTGATAACTTCTGTTACCATTGAAACACAAGCCCTGTTGCATTGAAGAGAATGTTTAGAGGTGTGGAAAATAGCCAAGAGAAATGTATACTTAGTGTTCAAACCTCTAGGCTTCCCGTGTGGTAACTAGACCACTTAGATCTGTTAAGAAAGACATTCATCAGTAAACATTACACAGCAAGGGTAAAAGATGGAATGGAGTAAAGGAGGCTGTTAAAATCAGCCTAAGATGATTATTTGAATTGCAAAGAGAAATGTTCAGACATAGCTAGAGCTGCTAAACATAACTCTTGAAGTTTTTCCAGAACAGAGGGATTGGGGAGAATGAGACCAGTGAAGGAGAAAATTAGAAAATTATAAGACAGAATGGGAAATGAAGTTTCAGAAACCGGTAAGATCACTGAAATATATGATATTATTAGGTCTTAAATCTATTTATGAGGGTGAAAATTTAAAAACGCACTTTCTGACTTTGGCTCTGTGATCTTAAGATTGAAATGAAGATACTAAATCTGGATAAAGAATAACCTGCAGTAACAGCTAGGTTATGTCAGGAGGGATTAAAAAGAAAGATCGGAAATCAGTAGCCCAGGAAAGATAATCACGTAAGTTGGATAAGTCTGGGGGAGATAATTTGAGTGGAAATGAATCAGAATGTGGTACCAAACATCCCCAAACTTGGCAGAGTGCAGCCCTCTGCATACCAGCTACTGGATGATTATTGATCTGTTTCTGTTCAGTGAGATAGAAGGAGGAGTATAAAGACCACAGGATTAATTCTTAGAGTAACTTGGATCGCAGACTTCACTAACATGTGTTTGGCTTGTTAGATAGCTGGGTATCCTATTTTCTGGCATGTCATATGGAACAGAGGGAACTTCCCCCCCATGAGCAACTGAAGTGCCAGCTGTTGCCCTAGATATTGTACCTGTTCGTGATGGAGATAGCTTTAAAGCCAGATTTCAAGCTTAGGGAAAATTTTACATTTTGTACATCAGCAAACATTGGTATCAGATTTGTGTTTCTAGATACAGCATCTACACACACAAAGAGGGAAGTTGATCAAGAACCTACTTCAAAAATAGTAGTGATAGGGAATCCCCTGGTGGTCCAGTGGTTAAGACTTCACTTTCCAATGCAGGGGGTGCGGGTTCGATCCCTGGTCAGGGAGCTAAGATCCCATATGCTTCGTGACCAAAACATAAAACATAAACAATATTGTAACAAATTCAATAAAGACTTTAAAAATGGTCCACATCGGACTTCCCTGGTGGTGCAGTGGTTGAGAGTCCGCCTGCCGATGCAGGGGACACGGGTTCATGCCCCGGTCCGGGAAGATCCCACATGCCGCGGAGCGGCTAGGCCCGTGAGCCATGGCCACTGAACCTGCGCGTCCGGAGCCTGTGCTCCGCAATGGGAGAGGCCACAGCAGTGAGAGGCCCACGTACCAAAAAAAAAAAAAGTAATGATAATAGATTAATTTCTTTAAAAATTTAAAAGATAACTATCTTTAATAAGCTTTAACAAACATTTACAGTGCTTCCAAAGCCCTAGAAAATACATAAAAATGGCACACTTGTGTGACAATATCCCTAACTAAAATATCACATTTAATCCAACAGTTTTATTAAATAATAGTTTAAAAATTTAAAAGACAGGAAGGGATATCAGAACATACTATAATGACTTGAATATCATGGAAAAATATGCGTTTTTCATTGACACTGGAGAATAAACAAAAGCAAAACAGGAACAAATTGAGAACCAACATTAAAATGCCTTTTTTTTTTTTAGAAAATAATTCAAGCATGAAATGTTCTGTACCTACACTAGTGAGATAGTCATGGGTCCCGACAAAACCAGTTGGATTCTAGAGAAATGGGATTCTGGGAAAAGACAAGCTTCAGTGAGCTTAACAACCTTATTCACTCTTACATGTTTTTTGATGTAGTCTTTAAGTATTTTTTAAGAGCAATTGTTACTTCGGACCAGAAATCTCCTCATGGACCAAATAATACCAGTTCACCAATTCCTCTTAATTGTTGGTATTTGGTCACTTAAAACAATAAGTATGTGTTGATCTGTAACCTGCAAGAAGGACTGTGTGCAGCCGTTTTTGAATGAGAACTTCTGTGAATGATGAAGCTATTAAAATTAAAAGCATAACTGTGCTTGGTTCTATGGTAGGCATTACAAACTACTAGGTAAAGTACTAATTTCTAATGAAAGGGACCTCAGAGAATCAGCATTCTCTGGGCATCTATAAGCATTTGTCACTTTCATTCTACATCCAAACTTTTACTAACAAGAAACTCACAACATTACAGGGATTGCTTATCAGTTATTCATGTGTGGTTGATGCGATGCTGTAGTTGGACGCACTCTGGGCTTTACATTTTGGACTTGTCAGTGTTCTCAAAGCAAAGCCAGAGCCTTTCATCTCTGACTTTGATTAAAATGACACCAAATAGTGGTACAACTTGTAAGCTGAAAAAGAAAAAAATCTAAATAAATAAATAATTTCCCAAGCCTTCTGGCTTGCAGGTTCTATTGATATAATATCTCCATCAAGGAGAGTAGGGTGCATTATGCTATGATGAGTTGATAGCACCATCTCTGAGGTTGTTTTGGTCCATTTTGTTGTGGAGATTCTTCAGTAGGTATTTCTGTGAGTCATTTGTAAGACAGCTTCAAATGAGTCCTATCTAGTTGTCATGCTTGCTTCTTTAATAGATGAAGTCAAGCTATGCTTTTCAAAAAGGCCTGGATGTTCTAAGATGGTAGACTTTAAGTTTCAGGTAGCAATTTCAAAAACCCTGTGTACGGTTTCACAAAGTAAAGAATCAGAACTTCCTGGTGTATATTTATAAATGGTCTAAGTAAATCTGAACAAACAATGATATTTTTAACACCTTCAGTAAATATATGAACTAAGTTATAGTATATGCATTCAATTCAAAGCTTTGCCAATAAATCAACCAATTTATCATTTTTTTGTACTCCTAACCATATACCTCATTCTGTCACCAGAACAACAGAGAGAGATGTTCCTCTTAACATATTTTGCATTTTGCCTAATCAATATAAGTGATCATTTGGTAGAGAGTACACTTTGACTTTTTTGCTCTAAACACATAAAACACACACACACACACACACACACACACACACAGCACAAGTCTCTTCAGTCTGGTATTTGGTTGTAACTACTCAAAAAGAAAGCAATAGAGGGAATCATCTCAGTTCTCATTCTGATTGAGAGAGGGAGAAAAGCCACTGTGTATAAGCATGCATGTTAGCATGATAAAGTTCTCTGGGTCATTGCAGCAAGACCATAGGAAACAGCTAAACAAGGTGGAGCGATCCAGCAGGTCTAAGGTTGTGACCAATTCCTTACCACTGTTTATTTTAGAAAATTGTCCAAACAAAGCAAAGCCTCTCTTCAAGAGAGTAACGTGTCATACTTTAAAACCACCTTAAAAAGGCTATTGTTAGGCTGGGAATTAATCAGGTTCACATTGCCTATCTTCTCTCTCCTGTTCACGTAGGTGGTACCAAAAGCTCTAGTGGAATCAACCAGAAATAAAGACCTTAGAACAGGTGGTGACACCATCTGGCTATTTAAATCAAGGCAAAACCACCCCCTTCCCAGAAGATGAAGTTCTGAAGTCCCTGATGATGCATGGAGCCTAACTTAAGCCAAGGGAGAGTAAGTGGGCAGAACGGGTTCACCTCCAGTTCTTCTTTAGACATATATTTAAGAAATATTGAGCGTTAATGGAGAGAAAGAATCTAGTGCAAATACATATGAATGAGTGCAATTCTTTTTCTCTGCTACTCTCATGCCATCATCTAGGAAATATATCTAGCCTTCTTCTGTGCACATTTGTATATGTATGTACCTACTGTTTCTTCTTTTCTAAGTTAGCTGTGGAATATCCTAGTGTCTATGTGAGAATTGGCAATGTTTCTCAAAGAGGAGTACTGTTAGCATGGGGGACAGGAAGATTTTTCACCGGGGGGAACTGTTCCGCATATTTCAGGGTGTTTCACACCCATGCCCCACCCAATAAATGCTGGTATCACCCCTTTCCCACTTGAGTCATTGTGATAACTAAAAACATCCCCACATGTTTCCAGATGCACCCTGGGGGAGGGAAGTGGCAACACAGCGCCCAAATGTTTGAAAGTTGACCCTCTTCCCTTACACCCCTTCTTTCTTTCCTTGTGCTGAAAAGGATCTAAGGAGGTGGTTGATGGGATTGATTCGCAAACAGTGTTTTCATTTGCTTCTTACTGTTCTCTCCTATCATGTTTTTAATTCAGGAATTTTTTTAACCTGGATGATGGCTTTTTCAAAGAAGAAAAGACATATATTTTGGGTTCCACTTTACATCCACTAGCTTTCTTCTTTAGGGCCAGTCTTAATGGTAGACGTAAAATAGTTTCCTTTTAGGGATTAATTACCATAACCAGTTTTTATATGTGGCTAGACCCCTTAAAAGTTGTTTTTTTTTTAAGCAATGCTTAATTCCTCAAAAGGCAAACACTATGTATTTATTATCTTTCTAATTTGAGGCCTCTCTCACATCAGTGAATATTGTCACATCAAATGCTGTTAGCATAAGCATGTACTTACTTTTGTTATATTTCCTCATTTTATTTCATCTGATATAGACATTTTTGAATGATGAAACAAACAGGTAAACAGAGGGTGAAGGCTGGGTGAAAAATGGGTTAATACTGTAAAGGCCGTAAATGTGTTAAGTTTAAGAAAAAAAAAATGAATTGAAATTAGGGAGGAAAGGGATTTTCTAAAAGAGCCTTGAAATAATTAATTGTTTTGTAGGAGATGGCCTTTCCATGTAGGCAGAGAATTTTTTCTTCACTTCTTTCTGAAGAGACAGTCAAATAGAGAATCTCATCTCTTAATTAGAAAGAAAAATACTCATCAAACACATCTCATCACTGGAGAGCTAATGATTCACAGCTGTTAGTCTGAAAGGGCAGGCTTTTTTCCTGAACAGTAGGAAGTGTTAATCATTTTGGATGAGATTTCTTTTTTAAAATATACTGTAGTTTGCAAAAGAATAGGATATTTCAATATTCCAACTTAAATGATTTTTCTGAAGTGCCCTCCCCCAGGGATACTGTCATGTGTCGCACTGAATGATCATTGAATGCAGGCATCTTCCACTGCACTTCAATGAGAGCATCAATTGATGGGATGATCTGGACGGCCCAGTCCCTGCCTGGGACTCTTAAAACCCCAGGCTCAAAGAAAGAAAAATCAGGTACATCTTGCACCTCCTAAGAAATGGTATTGCTATAAAATCTTAACATTTTGAATCATTCACTCTACTTTATATAATTTGCCGTGTTTAAATGGAAGTGAAAAGCCCAAGCCCACCTTCATTAGCTTCTGAGTAGAAAAGGTCTTTTTGTTTGTTTAATCTTCATGTGAAAAAGTAAGGCTTCTTTTGCTTGTAAAATGTAATTGGCTCGATTATTTTCCAGTCTTTGCCTTTACAGCCACCTTGCTAACCTCTTCTAAACATTTCGGACAGAAGAAAACCCCATTTAATAGAAACCATGTGAATAGCTAACTTTGATTATTCAGAGCCATGCAAGAGAGTGAGGAAAAGGAAGAATGAAATTGTCTCTACAAACCTCATTTTGACCATTAGTGTTTGACCTCTTTGACATGCCAGACCTTTACCAGAGCACCTAAAAAGTGGTATTGCATTTAGTGGTTATCCCAGAGCAAGAGGAAGGAGAAGAAGTAGAGATAGAAAAAAATCTACAAATTGTATAATCAGTCCCTAAATAATTGAGACCTTCAGAGCATCAACATTCACTATAAAATCCTTTACCTTAGAAGCAGTGGAGCATTGTGGGAAAAGCACACTGGATTGGGAGTTACCTGACTTTGCCACTCAGTAGAGGATGTCCTTAGACGAGTTTAACCTTCTGAGCCTCAGTTTCCTCATTCATAAAATGAAGATAGTCTCAGCCTTCCCAGCCTTCCTTGCAGGACTTTCCCCCTAAAGTTCATTGTATGCAATGTGATATAAGATACTTGTTAGGACAAATTATGTCATTTACCTTTCAGTAAATTATAGATTTTCAAAATAGCCATTCTGAATACTTATGATTAAAATGTAGGTCGCTCTTCTTTCGACAATATTCAACACCCATTTATGATAAAAACCCTCCAGAAAGTAGGCATAGAAGAACTTACCTCAACATAATAAAGGCCATATATGACAAACCCACAGCAAACATCATTCTCAATGGTGAAAAACTGAAACCATTTCTACTAAGATCAGGAGCAAGACAAGGTTGCCCACTCTCACCGCTGTTATTCAACATAGTTTTGGAAGTTTTAGCCACAACAGTCAGAGAAGGAAAAGAAATAAAAGGAATCCAAATCGGAAAAGAAGTAAAGCAGTCACTGTTTGCAGATGACATGATACTATACATAGAAAATCCTAAAGATGCTACCAGAAAACTACGAGAGCTAATCAATGAATTTGGTAAAGTAGCAGGATACAAAATTAATACACAGAAATCACTTGCATTCCTATACACTAATGATGAAAAATCTGAAAAAGAAATTAAGCAAACACTCCCATTTACCATGGCAACAAAAAGAATGAAATACCTAGGAATAAACCTACCTAGGGAGACAAAGACCTGTATGCAGAAAATTATAAGACACTGATGAAAGAAATTAAAGATGATACAAACAGATGGAGAGATATGCCATGTTCCTGGATTGGAAGAATCAACATTATGAAAATGACTATACTACCCAAAGCAATCTACAGATGCAATGCAATCCCTATGAAACAACCACTTGCATTTTTCACAGAATGAGAACAAAAAAATTTCACAATTTGTATGGAAACACGAAAAACCCTGAATAGCCAAAGCAATCTTGAGAAAGAAAAACGGAGCTGGGGGAATCAGGCTCATGGACTTCAGACTCTACTACAAAGCTACAGTAATCAAGACAGTATGGTGCTGGCACGAAAACAGAAATATAGATCAATGGAACAGAGTAGAAAGCTCAGAGATAAACCCACGCACATATGGTCACCTTATCTTTGATAAAGGAGGCAAGAATATACAATGGAGAAAAGACAGCCTCTTCAATAAGTGGTGCTGGAAAAACTGGACAGCTACATGTAAAAGAATGAAATTAGAACACTCCCTAGCACCATACACAAAAATAAACTCAAAATGGATTAAAGATCTAAATGTAAGGCCAGACACTATAAAACTCTTATAGGAAAACATAGGCAGAACACTCTATGACATAAATCACAGCAAGATCCTTTTGACCAACCTCCTAGAGAAAGGGAAATAAAAACAAAAATAAACAAATGGGACCTAATGAAACTTAAAAGCTTTTGCACAGCAAAGGAAACCATAACCAAGACGAAAAAACAACCCTCAGAATGCGAGAAAATATTTGCAAATGAACCAACTGACAAAAGATTAATCTCCAAAATATACAGGCAGCTCATGAAGCTCAATATCAAAAAAACAAACAACCCAATCCAAAAATGGGCAGAAGACCTAACTAGACATTTCTCCAAAGAAGATATACAGATTGGCAGCACACACATGAAAGGATGCTCAACATCACTAATCATTACAGAAACACAAATCAAAACTACAATGAGGTATCACCTCACACCAGTCAGAATGGCCATCGTCAAAAAATCTAGAAACAATAAATGCTGGAGAGGGTGTGGAGAAAAGGCAGCCCTCTTGCACTCTTGATGGGAATGTAAATCAATACAGCCACTATGGAGAACAGTATGGAGGTTCCTCAAAAAACTAAAAATAGAGCTACCATATGACCCAGCAATCCCACTACTGGGCATACACCCTGAGAAAACCATAATTCAAAAAGAGTCATGTACCACAATGTTCATTGCAGCTCTATTTACAATAGCCAGGACATGGAAGCAACCTAAGTGTCCGTGGACAGATGAATGGATAAAGAAGATGTGACACATATATACAATGTAATATCACTCAGACATAAAGAGAAACAAAATTGAGTTATTTATAATGAGGTGGATGGACCTAGAGTCTGTCATACAGAGTGAAGTGAGTCAGAAAGAGAAAAACAAATACCGTATGCTAACACATATATATGGAATCTAAAAAAAAAAAAACAAAAAGGCTCTGAAGAACCTAGGAGCAGGACAGGAATAAAGACGCAGACATAGAGAATGGACTTGAGGACACAGGGAGGGGGAAGGGTAAGCGGGGATGAAGTGAGAGAGTGGCATGGATATATATACACTACCAAACGTAAAGTAGATAGCTAGTGGGAAACAGCCGCATAGCACAGGGAGATCAGCTTGGTGCTTTGTGTTCACCTAGAGGGGTGGGATAGGGAGGGTGGGAGGGAGATGCAAGAGGGAAGGGAAATGGGGATATATGTATACGCATAGCTGATTCACTTTGTTATACAGCAGAAACTAACACACCATTGTAAAGCAATTATACTCCAATAAAGATGTTTAAAAAAGCAGGTTGCTTTTAAAGCCTGGCACAAATAGATACTGAAGGATTGTGTTTTGTGATGTTAGTGATAAAATCATATGCAAGATAACACTGATTTAGATAGAAGGTATTTGGATTTAAAAGTGAAAAAAATATATGGACAGGAATTGACATTCTTAAAGCTGGTAGTTCAGAACAAGATACTTTTATATCTAGGGGAATGAGAATGTTAAAAATTATTGACGTTTAAAAACCTAATTTTTTTCAACTCCAGACCTCACAAAATCTACAATGTATGCTAATGTCATTTACTAGCAATAATGACTTTCTCTAAAGATCTGGATTTTTCTTGCTCTGATTATTAGTAAAACATTTCAGTGCAACCCCTCATAAGTTTAATATTGGGTTGGCCAAAAAGTGCCTTCAGCTTTGAAGTAAAAATAAAAGACACATATTTCATTTTCACCAAGAAATTTATTGAACAACATATTCACCGTTCCACTGCCTTCTGCCATTTTTCAGGCAACTTCGTAATGCCATCTTCCCAAAACTTTTTATCTTTTTGAGCAAAGAACTGTTCCAGGTACCTTTTACAGTCTTCCAGGGAATTGAAATTTTTCCATTAAGAGAATTTTGTAAAGACTGAAATAAATGGAAATCCAAAGATGCAATGTCTGGTGAATAGAGCGGTGAATCAGAACTTCCCAGCCAAGCTGTAACAGTTTTTGCCTGGTCATCAAAGAAACATGCGGTCTTGTGTTATCCTGATGGAAGATTAAGTGTTTTCTGTTGACTGATTCTGGATGCTTTTCGTCCAGTGCTGCTTTCAGTTGGTCTAATTGGGTGCAGTACTTGTTGGAATTAATGGTTTGGTTTTCCGTAAGGAGCTCATAATAGAGGACTCCCTTCCAATCCCACCATATACACAACATCACTTTCTTTGGATGAAGACCTGCCTTTGGTGTGATTGGTGGTGGTTCATTTCACTTGCCCCACAATCTCTTCCATTCCACATTATTGTACGATATCCACTTTTCATTACCCGTCACAATTTGTTTTAAAAACAGAACGTTTTCATTGCATTTCACTAGAGAATCGCATGCAGAAATAAGGTCAGGAAGGTTTTTTTCTCTTAACTTATGTGGAACCCAAACATCAAAGCGATGAACATAACCAAACTGGTGCAAATGACTTTCGATGCTCTGGATATTTTGAGTATGTCAGCTATCCCCCGTGTGGTATAACGGTGATTGTTCTCAATTAATATCTCTATTTGATTGCTATCAACTTCAACTGGTCTACCCAACCATGGAGCACTGTCCAGCGAGAAATCTCTAGCACAAAACTTGGCAGACCACTTTTGACATGCTTGATCAGTCACAGCACCTTCTCCATACACTGCACAAAACTTTTTTTTTTTGCGTTTCAGTTGCCTTTTTACCTTTCTTGAAAAAATAAAGCATAATATGCCAAAAGTGTTGCTTTTTTTCTTCCATCTTCAATAATAAAATGGCTACACAAAAATTCACCAGTTTTGATAAGCTTTTTTTTAAATGCACGCCGGTATGACAGCTGTCACATACAATCTAACAAAATTGTTTCGAATGAAGTTAAAGACTACTAAGTGCTACTAGAGCCATCTTACGGAAAAAAAACAAACGAACCTTTTGGCCAACCCAATACTTATGGCTTCCTTCCAGCAAACCCCTTCCTCCCAGACCACACAGAAATCCCTCTAAGGAACACCACCCATCTTCTATAACTGCTCGAAGAACAATTATCATGTTGACTTATCTTGGAGTATTATTTTATAAAGTCTGTTATTTTTTAGAAACAATTTTAAATATGAAAAACATAAAATTGACATTACTTACATTGGTATAGTACTTTCTGATAAAGCATTTTCATGTATATTACATAATTTGTTTCCCACAGCCTACTTGTGAAATAGACAGGTATTACCATTTCCATTTTATAGATAATAGACTAAAATAAAAGAGAATAACTGACCTGCCCAAGGTCTTATGATGATCATATAGCAGAAATGGAACTAAAAACGCTTCTTCAGGCTCCTGGTCCAGACCATATTTTACTCTACCATACTTTCTCCTTGGAGAGAAAATATGTATCAGTTAGCATTTGCTGTATAACAAACCACTCCATTAGTAGCGCAAAGCAACTACCATTTATTTAGTAATGATTCTGTAGGTGAAAAAGTTGGATCAGGCTTAGCTGGGTATTTCTTTTGTTCTCAGCTGGGCTCACTTATGCATCTCTGGTCAGCTTCTGGCCAGTTAGGCAACTTTGCTTCTGGATGCTGTCTGGCTTCCAACTGGGGCAATGGAGACAACTGTATCACATGTTTCTTATCATTCAGCAGACTAGCCTGTGCTTGTTGACATGGGCTCAGGGTTTGAAGAGTGCAGAGGGAAAAACCCAATGAGCAAGTGCTTTTTAAGCCTCTGTGTTCAGCATTTTTACAACTCTTACCCTCGGCAAGTCCTATGTCTAATCTCAGTGTCATCGTGGGAGAGTATTTCAAAAGGCCTGGATACATGGAGATATTAACAAATTGGGGTCATTACTGCATGTAATCACTATAAGCTAAATATAAAAATACTGAAAATGGCACTCGCTTTATCATCTCTTCCTATTGTAGTTGACGTAGCTTTTTAAACACAGCTCTAATGCTTGAATCCACCCTATGGACTCTAGAGTGGAATAGGGAAAGTGATGAGCTACAAGAAGGGCCAAAAAAATTATATATAGTATGAGCCAATATTATTCCTCCTTGTAATAATACCTAATGTTTATTGAGCATCTTACAGTTGCCAAGCACTAGGCTAATTCCATCTCAAATCTGTAAGTAGTATAGTTTTAACTTTCAGATTATAAAATTAAGAGTAATCTAGTAATACATCACATAGATAGTGACTAGTAAGCTTGGATAAAAACATGGGCCTGATTCAAACTCTCAAGCTCTCTAGCGCATCACACTGAAGCAGCTTTTTTAGGGATCCCATGATTGTGGCTAACAGTCCAAGGCAGATTGACAAAGAGCTTCTACCATCCAGGATAATGTGTAAAACTCACAAGATCCTTTTTCTAATGAAGAAGGTTGTGTGTACTTCTAATGTCCCATGAAGATTTTCTGATATAGAGTTTTAGCAGTAAATCACAACCATCTAGTAATTTGCAAAAAGGAAACCACCAAATTCTTGGAATAATTTTAGTTTCTAATGAGCAAGGCTAAATAATGTAGGGCTAGATGTTTTGTTTGGAATGGGGTCATGGATTTTATGAAAGTAAAATATAGATGGTCCAAGTTTCCTTATTAAAAGTGTTGGGGGGAGTGGGGGAAAAGTCAAGGAGAATGTGACAGAGAGAGAGAGAGAGGAAAAATAAGGAAAGGATGTCATAGTGATGAAGTCAAAGGAAATTAAACACTGTACAAATGTGCAGGAGTCCTTATTACCTAGTTTAACCTGGAGACATTCTAGAATCATCAGATCCTCTCTCCATGTCCCATGCAGGCAAAAAGGTTTCTGGATATATGGGTCGCAAAAAATCCTAGGCATTTTTGGGTTTATATATTTTTTTAATTGCTGTTTTGGTTCCATTTTAGCCCATTATGTCTCCTTTTTTCAAACCCCAAACTTATGAAAAGTGTGGTCAGGACCAAGGACAGATCCTACATTGTCTTAGCCTTCCTGGAGTTTTTCTGAGCTTCCTTCTTTCTCCTGCTGCCCTGGTGAAACACTGAAGACCCATCCAGGAGTGTTTTGGTATTTTGTAGGATAAAGGAAAAGATCCTATCTTCATGCAAGTGGGCTCCAGGGAGAAAAGAAGCTTCAGTGTGGAGAGAATAAGCTAAAAGACCCCTTTCTTCCTCTGAGGGCTCTTTGTTAGTGGATCATCGCCATTGACAAGTATTAGAATCATCACTAGTACTATAGAGAATAATTGCTTTTTTCGTAGTGATTCTTAGCAATATGAGTCCAGAGACCATGTCTTATCCTAATTTTGAACACCCAGTATTGCATAGCACATAGGTGTTTAATAAATAACTTCTATTGTTAATCTGTGTTCATGCTCTTTTTCTTTTTTTAAATTGAGGTATAATTGACTATAACACTATATTAGTATCAGGTGTTCAACATAATGACTCAATATTTGTATACATTGTGAAGTGATCACCTGCAGTAAATCTAATTACCACCCCTCACCGTACAGTTACAAGTATTTTTTTTTCTTATGATGAGGACTTTTCAGATTTATTCCTTTAGCAACTTTCAAATATGCAGTACAGTGTTATTGGCTATAGTCATCATGCTGTACACAATATTCCTATGACTTGTTATTTTATAATTGGAAGTTTGTACCTTTTTACCCCCTTAGCCCATTTCACCCACCTCCCTCACCTCTGGCAACCACTAATCTGTTTTCTTAATTATTTGTTTGTTTCATTTGTTTGTTTCATTTTTAGATGCCACGTATATGTGAGATCATATGGTGTCTTTCTCTGACTTATTTCACTTAGCATAATTCACTTAGCATAATGCCCTCTATGTCCATCTTGGTTATCGCAAATGGCAAGATTCCATTCTTTTTATGGCTGAATAGTATTCCACTGTATATATGTCATAACTTCTTTATCCATTCATCCATTGATGGACACTTAGGTAGTTCCCATATCTTGGCTGTTGTAAATAATGCTGCAATGAACATGAGGGTGCATATATCTTTTTGAATTAGTATTTTCATTTTCTTCAGATAAATACCGAGAAGTGAATTGCTAGATCATATGGTAGGTCTGTTTTTAATTTCTTGAGGAACCTCCATACCGTCTTCCATAGTGGCTGTACCAATCTGCATTCCCACTAAGAGTGCACGAGGGATCCCTTTTTTCCACATTCTCATCAACACTTGCTATTTCTTGACTTTTTGATAATAGCCATTCTAACAGGTGTGAGGTGATATCTCAGTGTGGTTTTGATTTGCATGACCCTGATGATTAAATGATTAGCATCTTTTCATGTGCCTGTTGGCCAACTTCTTTGGAAAAAATGTGCCTTCAGATCCTCTGCCCATTTTTAAATCAGTTTGCTTGGTTTTTGGCTATTGAGTTGTATGAGTTTTTATATATTTTGGATATTAACCCCTTATCGGATGTATAATTTGCAAATATTTTCTCCCATTCAGTAGACTGGCTTTTCATTTTGTCGATGATTTCCTTTGCTGTGCATAAGCTTTTTAGTTTGTTGAAGTCCTACTTGTTTATTTTGGCTTTTGTTGCCTTTGTTTTGGTAGTCAGATCCAAAAAATCATAGCCAAGATCAATGTCAAGGAGCTTATTGCCTATGTTTTCTTCTAGGAGTTTTATGGTTATAGATCTTACATTCAAGTCTTTAATACATTTTGAGTTAATTTTTGTGTATGGTGTAAGACAGCCTAGTTTTATTCTTTTGCATGTGGCTGTCCAGTTTTCCCAGCACCATTTATTGAAGAAACTTCCCTTTCCCACAAGAAGAGAAAATTACAGGCCAGTATCCCTGGTGAACACAGATGAAAGAATTCTCAACAAAATATTAGCAAACTGAATTCAACAATACATTAAGAGGATCGTATACTATCATTAAGTGGGATTTATTCCAGGGATGCAAGGATGCTTCAATATCCACAAATCAATCAACAGGATATACAATATTAATAAAATGAAGGATAAAAATCATATGATCATCTCAGTAAATGCAGAAAAAACATTTGACAAAATTCAACATCCATTTATGATTAAACTCAACAAAGTGAGTATAGATGCAACATATCTCAGTATAACCAGGGCCATATATGATAAGTACACAGCTAACATCATACTCAATAGTAAAAAGCTGAAAGCTTTTCCTCTAAGGTCAGGAACAAGACAAGGATGCCCACTTTGCGACTTTATTTTACATAGTGTTGCATGTCCTAGTCAGAGTAATTAAGCAAGAAAAAGAAAGAAAAGTCATCCAAATTGGAAAGGAAAAAGTAAAACTGTCACTATTTGTAGATGACATGGTTTTTGTATATGGAAAACCCTAAAAACTCCACCAAAAAACTATTAGAACTAATAAATGAATTCAGTAAAGTTGCAGGATACAAAGTCAACATACTAAAATCTATTGCATTTCTATACACTAACAATGTACTATCAGAAAGAGACATTAAGAAAACAATCCCACTTACAGTTGCATCAAAAAGAATAAAATACTTAGTAATAAATTTAACCAAGAAAGTGAAATACCTATACACTAAAAACTACACGACAGTGATGAAAGAAATTGAAGACAAAAGTAAATGGAAACGTATTCCTTGCTCACAGATTGAAAGAATTACTATTATTAAAATGTCCATATTACCCACAGCCATGTACAAATTCAATGCAATCCCTATCAAAATTCCAACAATATTTTTCACAGCAATAAGCAATCCTAAAATTTGTATGAAACCACAAAAGACACCAATAGCCAAAGCAATCTTGAGAAAGAAGAGCAAAGCTGGAGGCATCATGCTCCCTGATTTCAAACTAAACTACAAAGCTATAGTAACCAAAACAGTATGGTATTGGCATAAAAACAGACACCTAGATTAATGGAACAGATTAGAGAGCCCATAAATAGGCTCATGCACATATGGTCAATTAATTTACAACAAAGTAGGCAAGAATATATCATGCTGTTTCTTTTTTGACCTTTTGAAATCTTCAATTAAATTTTGAGAAGAAAAATAAATGCTTTTGTATTTAGAGTTTATTCAAAGCTCTCTTGTTTGTTTGTTTTTTAAAGATATTTTCAAGAGCAAGGGCTTTTACTTAGTTATCCAAATATTAGATTCTTAAAGAGCACATAATGGGGAAGGAGACTATTTTTCCACTATGAGAATTCATAAAGCTAATGCAGTTTCTTTCTTTGTCTCTCTCTTCTATATCTTTTCCCATCCTGTGTTCTGGTGTTCATGTTGTTAGGGCATATTAAGACCATATGTATTCATAAGAAGTGTTCTGTCACTTTTGAGTGCTATATTTTAAGAAAGCTATTGATATATTGATTTGGATGTGGTAAGAGGATGTCCACAATGGAGAAGTGTCCAGAAACCATACCTTGTAACTGGTACTTTAAGCAACTAGTGTTGTTGAACCTAGAGAAGAAAAAGACATGATAGGTGGATTGATTACTTGCAGAATTATCATATGAAAAGTTTATTTGGTGCAATACCTGGCCTACAACTAACACTAATACATAAAGGAACAAGAAATTCACTCTGGGTAACACCAGGACTCTTAACACCAATGAGTGGCCATTACAAGGAGGAATATATTTGTTCAATAGGTTAAAAATCATTACAATTGGTGATATTTAGCAATGGAGTAATCTGAGTCCCATCCATGAGACCAGAATACACTGAGTCAAGTGAATATTCTTGGAAAAGGCAACTATATAGGAAGGTCTAAGAGGAAAGATGGTTCATGACTGCATAGCCAGAATGGATAGACAATTTTTCTAGAAGTACTAAGGTACTTCTTCTACCTTATGTGCCTCAGGGAGAAATTCATTAGTGCTATCACAGGTTGTAATTCTGAATACATTTTCCAGATGTCACTTGGTTTTAAATAGTGGCTCTATAGGACTTTTACTAATGCAAATAATTAAGTAGACTTATGTTAAATGACTTGGGAACCCAGTATCCATTTATTCATTAATTCAGCAAATATATATTTATTGAGCACCTACTATGCCCCAAGCACCACTCTATGCTCTGGGGATAGAACAGTGAGCAAAAAGAAAAAAAAAAATCCCTTCCTTTAAAGAGCTTATATTTTAATGATTGTCAAAATTTTACAAATAAATATGTAAAGAATTAATATGGATTCTAGCAAAAAATAATTTTCTCTTTTATATATGTTGATGTCTATCAAATTTGCCTTAAATCACTTCCTGAATAAAAAAATATATCTTTTAAATATACTTTAATAGAATAATCATAGCCATCGGTTATAATTTGTATCATCTTTAAATATATTGTATATATTTCAAAAATTAAACAGAAATATTTTCCTTTTCTAGAAATCTTTATACTTTTCTGGTGAAAGAGAAGATATGGCTCATGTTCCACGCATTAACATATTTGAGATTTTTCTTATTCAGGAACTTGAATCTATGGTTACCATGTAATTCTGTACAAAATTCATTTCTTGGGTTACTAAACCATTATTTATGCTTTTTGGTGTCCATGTGGGTTATGAATATCAAAGAATTCAGTAAAATATACAGTCTTCAAAATTTAATATCACATTAAAAAAAATCCCTGATGGTACAGTAACATCATGAAGTCATTTTAAATATTAGAGAAAGGATGTTAGAGGAGACCAGATCTACAGATCTATGTTGAGAAATGAAAACACTGAGGGAGAGTGATTTTCTAAGGCCCAGAACCAGTCTTCTGGCCCGTGGGCCAGGGGTCCCTCTACCACTCCATACAGGTTCATTTTCTCTGCAATTTGAATAGGCTGTGGGCTTGGCTGAGGTTTGTTAAGAAGGCTGCAAACAGCCCATGCTGCTGTGCCTGATGTGAGTGTTCTTAGGGCACTGCTCCTAACCCTTCTGATCTGTCAAAGGCAGGATGTTTGCATGACCCCAACCAGCTGGCTCAAATTCTCAATTATACTTTGGTTCAGCTAAAGCTTAGCAGGCAGATGACTTTCTAGTTTTCAGTATTAGAATATGTACTACCTGAGGACCTTAGTTAATAAATAGTTAACTTTCTCAATTTTGTAATGTATTGATATCATTTGCACAATACTTTTTTTGAGCACTTACTGAGTACCAAGCAGCGTGTTAAATCCTTAACACATTTCAACTGTTTAATTGTCACAGCCACCTCTCAGGTGGATACTCTTATCATCCCCATTTTACAGAAGAAGAAACTAAAGGGAGGATATATACCATGCCAGAGGTTATAGGACTAGTTAGCACCAAGGGTGGAATCTGGCTCTTAACTACCATCTGACTTAAATTACCTTAATTTGGCAGCAGGGGCCACAGACCCAGAGAATTTAGATGATCTGTGCAGGGTTATAAGAGGCTGGTGGGAATGGGGATGAGTCACAGTTTATAACCATTGCTGGTTATTTTATGATGCAGATGCTCTTAAAATGGTTCCTTCTGCCAGCCTAGGTGAGTTCTTAAACCTACATTCCTCATACAATTTTAAAAATCATTTATATACTTAGAGAAGTAGGTAGTTTTAAAAGATAATAAAGGTAGACATTTAAAATTTTCCTTTGACAAAGTTACTCCATTGTTTTAATAGCTGTTTGATTTCTATGGCAAGGCTGAATTTTTTACACTTGTTGGTAGCAGTTCTATTATTCATAATGTGAAATCTTGGGAGCTCTCTGGTGTAGACTTGGTATTTTCATCTGCCTATTATGCTTGTTACATTGTATTATCCAAGTGAGATTTAAAAATAGTTTCTGATATTAAATGGTGATTCATCCTGTATCATTAAGGCAGATAGGCCAGTTATTTCTGACAATGTAGCGAAGCTCATTTTGCTGCCTTTCTTTTTTAAAACTTTATTTTGTCCAACCTAACAATAATTTCACTGGAGGAGAAAAATTAAAATTGCCTCGTTGACAATGTAGTGATATCAGTTTTTCCTTCATAGAAATTAAACAAAGTAAAAATCTTAGTGACTTTCCAGGGGTCGGTTGTGCTTTTAGAAAAATGCCTAACAAGTTCTCAAGTTTTTGTTTTCAAGACAAATCTTTCTGTTCTGAAGCATTTAATTGTGTGCTTTTTTGAAGTGCAGTATGGATAAGAGAGTCCATTTAATGAAATTCAGAGTTGACTCATCTTTTTCTTCTTCCTTCTCTCTCCTCCAGCTCTTTCTCTTTGTTGTCTGGAACTTTGAGCTCTACATGATACCAATGGTTTTGTTGTTACTATTGACATGGAACTACTTCTTGATAATATCAGGGAAAGATAACAGGCAACGAGATACAGTAAGTCTCTACTTTCTCATTTGCATGTGTTTTTGTTCTTATTCCTAGTCTCTCCATCAAGATCAACATTGAATTCGGTTTTGCAAACCAGAAATTCTGTCTGTAAATACTCAAGTTTGGAGGAAAGTTTTATCAGTTCAAAACTAACAACTCTTTGGTCCTAACACAATAGAAAGTATTCACCTATTTCTAGCATTACTCATTTTGGTAGGAACTAAAATTGAGAGCACACCAAAGAATGAGTTACGATTTTTAGGTATAAGTCGGTTATTCCAAATGATTATTTCTTTTATGCTCCTTACTTGTTTTTATGTCTTAATGAATCCTGAGTTAAGACATAATATCACAAAATTATCTGTGGTCAGACCAAACGAATGTATTTTATTTAAGACAGTTCTCTGTGGTCTGTCATTGGAGGGAAGGAAGACTTGATGGTTGTTGGCCTAGAAAAGTGCATCAAGTACCTTAATTCAGTGTTCATTCACTGAACAATACCAAATACCCTTCTCTGTGTCAGGGGTGTATCAGGATACTGGCTCATGGATCAAGAGCTTTCAATTAACCTAAGGAAAGTTATATTGCACTCACTTGCCCTCTCGGCATTTTTGAAAGTTTTTCGAATGTGTGAAACAACCTTTTCTCTCTCAAAGAGTTTTAGACTGAGAAGCAGAAGCTAACCACATTATAATCACGTTTGTTATTCTCCCACCAGTCTTCATTCCCCTTAGGCTATCTCAGTCGCTACGCCCCTAGCAAACATACAGCTTGAAAAACTTTCCCATATGTAAATAAATGGGGGGGGAATGTCTTACGCACATAGAACATTTGCAATTTTATAATTCTGTAGACAGCTGTTGAGAATAATTTAAGGGTTTGTCACACATAAGGATCTCTTTGGCAAGTATTTGTCCACATCAGATTACACTGATTTTTTTTTTTGCCATTAAGGGCCTCCATTTGATTGATAATCAGGACTTTGGCCAACTATCGTGCCCATAATGACGCAGGAAACAGAGTTATTTGACCATAAGTTTAGTAGTAGTATATAATACTTTGTTATAATAACATCATAATGATTGCACATATACATATGACATAAAAGAATTTTCTTTTTAAATAACTCAAGCAAAATATCCTTTAAATGGTTACACAAGCAAAATAGACTTCTTCAAAATAATTTTCTTTATCATCAAAATAAAAGAAAAATCCAGGTGCACAACCACCAAGTACCATGGCAAGGTTGCCAACAACGCACCACGTTTATTTCCCTATATTATTTGATATATTTCTGTCTCTCTTATGAGATTATAAATTTGAGGTAGGGAACTGTTCATCTCTGTACTTGCCACCGTCTCTAGCACGTGTTTTGCAAATTAGAGGTGTTCAGACATTTTTTTGTAAAGTTTATCAAACCAAACATGCGATTGCTATTAGAGATTTTAATGGTTAGGCAGCATCAACAGACAAGGCATTGTTATTATTATTGGCAAGGATTTATGGATATATATTTAACTTGCACACTGACAGACAAGCCCCAAATGCCATAAGCCTTGGTGTCGTGGGGACTAACAGGCACTTTTTTCAATTAATCCAGGATGTTTTCTTTAAGAAGATAGGACTCTCTGAGCCAAGTCCTTTTTGTCCCATTTATTTCCAGGAGGTTGTCGAGAGAGAAGAAAATCTACTTTTTAAAAAAAAATTTAATTTAATTTATTTATTTTTTATACAGCAGGTTCTTATTAGTTATCTGTTTTATACATATTAGTGTATATATGTCAATCCCAATCTCCCAATTCATCCCACAAAACTCTACTTTTCATTCAGTTGCCTTGAGACAAATCTGCAAATAAGAATGTTTGCCAAAAAGTGGTAATTTAGTTTCAGGTTCTTAATCCTATGAGGGGGCTTATCTTCAATATTTAGTCATTGGTTTGAGTATTCTTAGTAAAAATTCTGAAACTATAGACTTTGCTTATTATTTTCTTCAGAATATACCTGCCTTGGCTGGAAAGGTCCACTTTTAGAGGAAACATAATAATATATAATGTATCCCCTTGTACTTAAAATTCTCTGAGAATTTTTATAAGCCTATTGAAAAGTTAACATATTATGTAAATTTTTCTACTGCCCTTTTCCCCCCAAAATATAACTCTGATATAGTACTTACAAATCCTTCCTTGTGGGCGTATCTCTGACTGAATCCCCCTTTTAGCCATGGACAATATTTTGTTCTCCAACACAGGCCACTGTGAAACATGCTACAGTCTAACTTTCTTGGAATGCCAACTACACCCCATAACTCCCAGTGATTGCCTTTTATTTGCCCAAAACACACATATCCACATATTCTGTTCTTTCCAGGCACCAGAGCAGCAATCACAACGCTTCATTCAGCTTCTCATTCACTGGCTCAGCTGAGACCTTACGTAACTCTTAAATCCAATTTGTCTAATTACGTGTTTTCTGCCATACCCAGCTGTGCATTTGAAATGGTTGCTCCTTTTGAAAAGAAACCTGGGTTATACTTTGCTGGTTATAGATTGCACACACACACACACACACACACACATATATTCACAAGCACATATATGTAAATTAAGAGAAGTGTTTGGAGGGGTTGCTATGCTGTGCCTGACTACTTATCTACCGCGTAGTAGATAGCCCTGGAAGAATGGTACTTTGCCCTAAGTCCTTATTGGTGTCCCCAAAACAATGCAGAATTTTTCAGCATGTGTGAAAACTTTAGGGAATCTCTGAAGAGCATTAATCACACCATTGGCTGATTCCAAATCAGGAAACTTTCTGTTTCAGGAAAAACAGGGGGCATGGGAGGGCGGTGGATATTCTGTCGCACACAAAAAATCATCTGTACATTATTCAGCTGAGGAGATTCAATTAGGATGAAAATTATAAAAGAAAAACAAATCAAAATAAACTTCAGGTTTGTGTAGCAAAAGAAAAAAGAAAATAATATTTCCATGGCATAAGAAGTTATAAGAGAAAAGGAAATAAATACTGTAAAAGATAAAAAGTACATAGTTGGGTAAAAATTCTGTCTTCGAAATATTGGTGGATGGTTGAGATTAATACTAAAATAGGAAAGGATTTCTTTGTCTGCTTATTGTTTATTAAGGAGACCATTTCCTTTTTGGAGACTTAAAGATCACAGGAACTGAAACCCCCAACCTTTTCCCCACCATGGTGCCTGTTCTAGTTTAATGGAAAAAATGAGATGTAATCCTTGCCAAGTAAGTTTTGCTGCATATAATGAGCTGAACCCGTTGAGGACAGGATAAGGGAACAGCCGTTCCTGAGTCTAATGCTGTAGACTTAGAGATGCACATGAGAAAGAGGTGTGGTTAGCAATGGTATTTCACCTCTGCTGTTTCTCAGTCAGACTTGTTAAAAATAAGCAATTCTAGATCTAAATCTATCTCTACTTGGACCATGACATTAAAATTTATAGCATAAGAATTGTTAGACTTTTCCAGAGAAAACTGTTTAATACAAACTTCATTCAGAAATGTCTGTGGCATGAATGTCATACTTCTCTTGGTTTAAGCCGTCACTCCAGAACCAGGGGAAAATCACCCCTGCACTGCCCATTGGGCTCGTACCAACTATCCACATTACAGTTACTATAAACTGAGATTTTGTAAGAGTAGATGCCAGGAAGTGATCTTTACTTTGGAGTTAAAAATTTTCGAATCCTCATTACACCCTGGGCACTGTGTTAAGCACTTTCTTTTATCATGTCATTTAGTTTTCCCCCAGGAGAGAGAAGATGATTGTGTCAGCCCAGCCCATGTGTTAGGGCCTCCTAAATCAGGTGACCGCCTGTTCTCTTCTCTGTGACAAGGAAGGGAACATACGTGGAAGAAGCATGGCTACAAGAGCCCTTCCTTGAGAGAGAGGAAATCAAATCTCAGAGGATGAAAGAAACAGGTTGGCCAAAGAAACCAGAGCTCTATTATACTCACTGAGACAGGTATCATCATTACTACTTCACATACAGGGAAACAGGGTAGAGAGGTTAAATGGTTCCAAAGGCGCACAGTTAGTTAGAAAGTGGCAGAGTGGGTGTTAGAATCTGTCAGTCTTTCTGAAGTTTGCACTCCTTATCACACCACTCAACTACATTTCCTCTTGAGGCTATATTTTGGTCCATCCCAGGTCTCCCTGGGTACCTTTTGAGCACATTTCTCCTTTAAGCTTCAGAATGGTCAGTAGTACTAACTCTATCTTTAAGCAAACAGATTGTTGGAAAACCCTCATTTTCCCCACTCCACCCCCATGTCCTCCTCACCTCTCATTCAGGAAAATGGAGCAACTTGAATGTATCAGGTATCCTGCTAAGCCTTTTACAGACATAGTCTCCTTTAATTCTTCATAATAATTTTTTTAAATTATTATTTTTAACATCTTTACTGGAGTATAATTGCTTTACAGTGCTGTGTTAGTTTCCGCTTTACTTCATAATAATTATATCAAGTAAATGATTCTAAATGGTTTTATCCTCATTTTACAAAAGAGGAAATTCAGAATCAAAGAGAATGATGAATAACAAACTCCATAGAGTGAGTGGGGTGCAAACCCAGCTCTGCCCCATTCTGAAGCCTCAGGGTATTTCTGTGGTACACGTTTGGGCATGCCTTTACCAAGGGATCCACTTTCTAACTGTTTGGAGCCTTACCTGGAATCCCAGGTATCCCCAGATTCCTTCCTGTGAGGTACCTGGTGACCTCTCAAGAATGGGTACTGATCACCTGTTTGATCCCAGGTGACCCCGTTCATTTCAAACAACATTCATGACCGGGAGGACTACCTTCCATCCACCCAGGTGAGCATGGAAGAGTAAATCAAAGCTAAAAATCCTTCACATTAGTGAAGAAAATCTTTGAATATCTTTGACATTCAAAAATTCTTCAAGCAGTGCTTTTTAATTACATTTTAAAAGAGCATTCACTTTTACTGTCATGATATGCCTCCCACTTAACAATCTTAGTTGCCTAATCAATGGAGGCATTAAAAGACTGAAGAGTAGGCTAGATCAATGAAATCATTCTCTGACTCATGCTCTCACTGTGATACCAATTGAGCCCAAATCTGTCTGCTAAAATACTTTAGGAAATACTGAAATGTTTTGTTAGTTCCCTCCCATGGCAAAGCCCTCCATGCTTCTTTTCCCCTTTAGAAGAGCACTGACCATATTTGTTGTTGTTGGGACTATTCCACTTAGGCCCAGAACGTTGATGTCTAGAAATAAAGCTTGTAAGGAGAGAATTTCCTTTGCCACCATAAATGCTGTTGATTGGAGGACTTCCCTGGTGGCACAGAGGTTGAGAGTCCGCCTGCCGATGCAGGGGACACGGGTTCGTGCCCCGGTCCGGGAAGATCCCACGTGCCACGGAGTGGCTAGGCCCGTGAGCCATGGCCGCTGAGCCTGCGCGTCCGGAGCCTGTGCTCCGCAACGGGAGAGGCCACAACAGCGAGAGGCCCGCGTACCGCAAAAAAAAAAAAAAAAAAAATGCTGTTGATTGGACAATTTAGGATCATCCACCAAAGAAACATCTGTTTGTTTGACCTGATTTCCTGTAAATCAAACTCATTTATTATTTTCTCAGCCAGTACTGTCAGTTCCAAAGAAGTCGTCCTGGTGGAATATTTGAATAAGTAGACTATTGAGTAGGTGAAATATTCCTAACAGGATCTGGAAAGACTGGCCAAAGCTGAGCTGAGAGGAGCGGACTCCATGCGAAAAGCACTTTTGACGCGTGGTCAGACTCCTGACACTTTAATAAGGGCTTTATCGTTCACAGAAAGTAGCGTAGATCAGAGCCTCCTGAGTTTGCATCTCAGTACCAAAAAAGACCATGTACTTGCTCTTAACAGAAGCAGCACTGAGTCATACAGCCTGTAAACACATCTAAAAATTGATGATCACTCTTTTCTTTTTCCTGCTTATTTCAACAAATTTTCTCAAATTTTTAAGAAGGTCACCAGCTTGCAAAAATGTGAGGAAGACCGTGAAAAGAACCAGACCTTTATTTTTCCAACACGATCACAAGCATAAAGAGGTAGAAACCAGCAACCAATCAGATGTCAGTAGAAAATTTCATCCCTTGTGACCCTCTCAAATCTGTTCAACCACTTAGATGTGCCAGATTATTACTCAGTCTACAGACTGGTGCCCTGTACACTGATGACCATCACCTCATCAGGCTCTGGACATACCCCAACAGGACTTCCACATTTTTTCCACTCTCCTCAAGTGCCCCACTCCCACCACCATGCTACATTCCCTCTCTCTCAGGTGACCAAGGCCTTCTGCGTTGCAAATTTTCCTCGAGGTCCAACCCCTGAAGCCCTCTGAATTTGTTCCCAGTTTAGGGTTGCCAGATTTAGCAAGGAAAAATACAGATGCCCAGTTAAATTGGGATTTCAGATAAACAACAGGAGATATTTATATAAAAATAATATTCATTATTTATCTAAATTCCAATTTAACTGGATGTCTTGTATTTTTCTGGCAACTTTCCCCCAAATCACAGCTTGTATTCTTACCTCAACACTAGTAGGAAGGTGATAGTTCTGAAACAAAATGCTGATTTTTTTCCCCCTGCTACTTTTGTCTTTCCGCAATATCTTCGAGCATGGCATAGAAGATTCCTCATGTGTATGCCCCACCCAAACCATATAGCTTCAGCTTTATCTCCCCTGTATTCCAGCAGGATTGTTCGTTTGTGTGTTTTTTGGTTTTGAGAATGGAATGTTTAATGAGCAAAAGGTGGAGATGGTGGGCAGAAGGGGGGAGGTACAGAAATGAACCAGACAGTGCCCCATTCTCTTTTGTCATCTCTTTCACCCAGAAAGCAACCATTCACCACTTGGGAGAGCAGGAAAACAAAGCTCAGAGAGCTTATGCCACTTGCAAAGGCTCACACAGCACAGTGGGACTGGAACCCACGTCCAGCTGGTTCCCAGGCCTGTGTTCTCTGCCTCTCCTCCAATGCACCCATTCCATAGGCCCAGGGTGGGCAAAGACTTGGTCCACATAACACAACAGAAAGCAAAGAAGGAAGCAATGATGCTTCTCTCTTTGTATATTTGGGGAAACTGAGGTCTAGGATAAGGCAGTAACCTCTGCACTGGCAGTGAGTTTGTGTAGGTGGTGCTGTGTGGGACAGACGTGGTGGCCCAGGGAAGGGCAGTGCAGGCCTGGCCTTGAACTTAGTGGAGGTGCTCGTGCTGCGCCTGGAAGCCGCATGGGCACCAGAACAGATGTGCAGCGGGCCATCCGGCACAATGTGTGGCACTGTGCCAGGACAGGTGGCTGGAGCGCTTGAAGTCCTTGCTGCAGGTGCCAAACATCGAAGGGGTTGAGCTCAGAAGGCCTGCCCACAAAGAGGTGGGCACACTCCCTTGCGAGGGCCTGGCTCTCCTGGGGCACCTTGCTCTGGGATGAGCTGCACCGTGACCTTGGAGGAGACCCTGTGGGTGTTGATGAGCAGATGGGAGCCTAGGCGTGTGCAGGTCAAGGCCCCGCAGTGGAGGAGGAGGTCAAGTAGTGGTCTTCTGCCATGGAGGAAGGGGAGCTTTGAGGGATGGGGTTTTGACATAGTCTTGACAGAGGAGGACCCAGGGTGGCTGGGACAGCTATGGCGGCAGCAGCAGTATCTGGAGCCGAGTGTATTTGTAGTTTCCCAAATAGTCAATACACTCTCTCTATAGCTTTTACTCTTTTCTTAAAAAAAAAAATATGTTTGCAAATGTACGGTGTAGTTCTTGCTTGTCATATATATTTTATTTTTTACGAAAATTGGATCACATTAAAGGTACTGTTAGCATACCTACTTTGAGTTGCCCTCAAATTACTGGGAAACAACATGCTTTTTAATGACTGAATAATTTCCACCATATGAATACTTTATTTTTTCTCAATTAAACACTCATTTTAGAAATGTTTGTTTCCAGTGTTTATGCCATCTCAAAGAATGTTGCAAAGAAACATCCTAAACAGATCTCTGAGCAGGTTGTCGGTAATGTCTTTTGATAAAGTCCTTGAAGGGGAATTTCTGGGTCAGAGTGTATGCATTTTGAATATTTTTGGTAGTCAATACTGACTTGCCACCCATTAAGGTTTTAATATTTTATATCTATATGCCTGGGTAACCACCAGTTATCTTCATCATTTCTCCTGGAGAGCCATCTCTGACTTCCTGCCCATTCTCACCCACCCCTACGCCTACCAACCCATCTCTACCATCATATACTCCAAGAGCTTAAGTGAACCCTCCCCTCTCAGTTCCCATATCCCCCTAGCTGTATTATAATAAAAAGTTCACTGGGGGTCTTCTTCACCTGCCCCAGACTGTTCTAACTGTATCTTCCATCTGTGTATCTAATCCCAGCACAGAACAAGATGTCTCAGATATAGCAGCACAGTAGTTGCTCAAAAAATGTTTAATGAATGAATACTAAGTATGTTAATCTGATTCTTTTTCCACATCAAAAATTGTCTAATGTTCATTCAACAAAAATGTATTGAACGTTTGCAGGCACTGTGCTAGCTGTTGTCCAAAGATGATTAAGACCTGGTCCCAGTAAATCTATTATACTTCAATACAAATAAAAGAAAGGGAGAGAGAGAGAAAAGAAGGAGAGAAAAAAAGACCTGGTCCTTGCCCATGACAGTTTGTGGTCTAGTGAGGGAAACAAACAACTAAGTGGAATACGTGGGTATAATAGGTGCAGTGATGGAGGTCTATATAGGAAATGCAGAGCGTGTGGCCAAAAAACATTTAGATCATCCCAGATATGTGTGCGTGTGCTGCGTATATAAAGAAAGAGGGTCTACCTATCTGTGGCCACAGCTCTATTCCACCCTTCCATCTGTCCCTTCACTCAGTAACTCCATGTTTGCCTTTAATACTTCAGTGTATTGTCTATCTTTTTGCTCTATTCTCAAACTGCAGCTCAACTTCAGATGGGAAGATGAGTGTTACCTGTACGTGACATGTCAGTTCACATAGAGAAAGATGTAAAGGAAAACAGTTCTATTTTTAAAAGTCAATATACTAAAGAGCCGCCTGTCTAGAAGGCAGACTCAGGAGAGATACTTAGAATTTAAAGTTAGTGGTAGTTGCTGCAGAGGACGCTTATAGTTACTCTCATACCGCAGCCCTCACCATCTTCCTGAATCGCTCCCACCTTGCTCAGATTCCCCAAAGATACATATGAGAATGTAACAAGGTAAAGAGATATTCTTCATTCCTATAGAGGATTTCTGCCCTGAAACCCAGCTCTTTTTCCACCAAATGAATTGTCTTGGCAGCCTTGAAGGAAACCTGAAGATCTTGCCCCCATAAATGGCTGAATTTCTCTTATTTGAACCCCAATTGACTCCTGGATCCCCAGGAACTCATTTGAAAACCAACTTCCTAAACTCTCCTCAAAGTCTCCCATGGATCCAAAGAATTCACCATCTCAATGGTTTTCCAAAGTGTCCAACCCAAGCATCTACCCATTTGTCAACCAAATGGTTTTATTATTTCTGTTCCCTTTCCAAAAGGTCTGCCTCCACAATTTTGTCATTTCTGTCATTGAAGAGTGGGACTTAGGAGAGGAGAAAAAGGGATATCCACGGTTTGGGTCTCATTTCTCAGGGTGGATGTGTTTTCCCACCTATTTCTAGTGATGATCTGGTGGTTCTTTCTAAATGATTTTACACCCTCCTCTTGGTAGATAGCCAAAACTCCTTGACACATTATGGTGAGGGAGATAGCATGTAGGACCAACAGAAGCACCTTCTGGCCGACTCGTGATCCCAGGACTAGTTTGCATCATGCCCCGGGTGGTGGGGTGGTGTTAGCTGGAGGTTTCATACAATATTTGTGGAGACTTACTGTCCCTAGTCCAGAAAGGGGACAAGAAATGGCAAGACTTCAATTAACAAACTAAAAATAGAAACCAAGTGATATGTCTTTATCTGCTTGTGGAAGAAGTTTATAAATCAGAACCATTGTTGGGAGTCCAATAAACCTGAGAGTTTTTTATTCATGTTTTTTAGTGTTCCATGAGTTAAATTTATTAAGAACATGTAATTTTAAAGCCTTTCTGTACATGGAACTGGAGTAGTATGTGCAGGTAACCAAACTAAAATATGCCTTCAAGGGCATTTTCTTTCATGTATTATTGAATTTATTTCATCATTCAAGAAAACGAAAATAGTCATGATACCATATCACTTATTTTTTAAACAATAACAATATTCTGGTAACATGCTTAAATGAGAGACAGTTCACCTAAACAAAGTTTCCAGATATGTTACACTCCCATGGGCAACAGCAGAAACATCTTAAAAATGAGTGTTGCCACTACCACTTTACAGTTGGTAGAGGTTAAGAGTCCAAACTTTGAAATTACAAAGACCTGGCATTAAATTTCAGACCTTCTACTTGTTAGCTGTATGAATTTATTCATTTCCCTAAGCCTCAGTTTCCTCACCAGTAAAATGGGGATAATACCTACCCTTGTTGAGGTCTTGTGAGGATTAAAGAGACAGCACACTGTGTTAAGCATATAGTGAGTGCTCAGTAAATGATAATTAGGCACCTGATTATGTATAAAACAGGGCAAACCAGTGGGGGTAAAATGGGTGTCTAAACATAGTAGCAGTAACCACCTCTCTTAAACAGTTCACTTGTAAGAACTATTGAAGAGAGTGGTTTTCCATGGCCATTAGTCCTTCTTGGTTTTGAACTTGTAGACAAAGATAGTAAAATTGCCACAGAAAGATTTCCTGTGTCTGTAATCCCCCTGCTATACATATGGAAGTCCCACAAAATGAAAACTACATTTTTATCAACAAAAAAAGCTGACAAAGAAATTTGAACGATCCTCTACGGATTAAAGCTTCTTGAAAACTGAAATTTATAGAAATACCCAAAATGTATGCCATTTTACAGATCATATCCATAGATATTTGGAAGAAACGTTTTTCTTGATGATCGTAATACAAATCTCCACCATGCACAGGACATAAAGACAAAGGCCAGCAGCACCATGAGCAGAGAACAGGGCATTTCCTTCCCTGAGACCATCACTGAGTCCATAGCAAAATACTCTTTCCTAACAGCTTCACTCTGGGTGTTGACTAAGAGAAGGAGAAAGGTAAACCTACTAGCATGCCAGGCCTGGGCACAGGGACTAATTTTAATAAATCAGAATGGAACATAAAAATGTCAACTTAATCAAGCATTTAAATTTTATTAATCAAGCCTAATTTTTATGAGTGCAAATAATCACCGAAGCTGGACAAATTTGTTCTCAATTGCATCAGAAACATAATTTTAATATTTAATGGACTGATGAATTTAAATGGAGAATTATCTTTATGAAACTTGCTCCTCATAATTTGCCATTAAATGAGAAATTTTTAAAAAATCAACATAAATCTTACATAAAGGTTATTTGACTAAATGTTGGAACTATAAATATTATAAATACATTATGCACTAATTTAGCAATCACACAGTACACTACGTAAAGCTGAAATGATAAGTGGACCAGGCAAGCTTTTCCTAGAATATAGAGCTCTTGTGTTATATTGTGGGAAGCTCATGATAAAATGGATACAGAGGTTTTGTGTGAGGTTTCCTGAACATCCTTTTCATGCAGGCTTTTGTGCTACAATTCACCATTCACCACACACATTCTTTCCAGTTCCAATGTAGGTCTAAACCCACATAGGCTGTCTTTTGGGAGGTGATTATTCTTTACAAAAAAGGTAAAAAAATATTTTATCATTATTATTTATAGAAAAGAAATACAAGGAAAAAACTGAAGTTTTCTATGATTTTTTGACATTCAAAATCTGCTCCATTTTTAAAGTTAAACTTTCTGACATAATGTTCTCAGGCCTCAAAATATTCTAGGCACAAGGGAAAAAAAAGAAGAAGAAAAATCAAATTAGCATCAGAATATTTTTCTCTTCACATGTCCACCTATTCTTCTCACCCCCTCTACTACTCCCAATTACATTGCCTAAAATAGGCAGTAGCAGTGAATTTTTGTAAAAAGTACATCAAACCTAACAGAGCAATATGGTTCAAAAGTTTGCTCATATTAATCTCCAAGATTAGTGTTTTTTTGTTTTCAAATTCTATTCTTTAAAAGTACCTAATCTTCCCGAAGTGTACCATTTACCTTTATTATATCTGCTAAACTATACATTTACCTGAAAAGAACTTCTTGCCTATTACAACTCTAATGCTCCCAAACATATCTGATGGGGTTAGAGTGAAGAACATTTCTGAGAAGACTGGAAAAGACTGGAGATCATAGCAGCTCCCTCCTGCTGCTTTGCAGAAAATTTTTTAAATCGGTAACGTGGACTCTTTATTAGACACTTAAAAAAAATTCCTAAGGTTGTTTTTAAAACCTGAGACATTTAAAATTGTGCCCTTTTTTGTTACAAATTTGTGCTTCTGCAATGGAAACTTGGTTTTACAGAGAGAGGCTAAAGCATATAATTTTCTTTTTTATTTGAAATCTGTTTATTATTAATGAACAAAAATGTTTTGCTTTGAAAATATTAAATTTTATAAAATAGATTAGTGGTAAGTCTAGTTATCTTTCGATTTCATTTGCAAAGCACATTAAACAATTCAATTTTTTGGCCTTTTGTATAATTTTTAACCCGAAAAATAATATTGCTTCAAGAAAGCATTAGTTTTTAAAAAGCACATTGCAAGTTAATAGTTGACCTATTTTTTCCCTGCTCAATCAAATTAGCATGCAATATTGTAAAGATGCCAAGATTAGAATTTTCCCTACAAGCGAAAATACAATACATTGTGAAGCCTTTAGATGGAGACATAGTTCAAATAAACACTAGAATTCTGTTCACAGTGCTTTGTTTAAGTATAAAAATGAACATTTAAGAATACTGAGAAGGAAATATGAAAAGAAATTCATTTAAGATGCTTATACTGATTATAGAATTTATATTGTATTTAGCCTTTCTTAATGGAAGGGTTTTTCTGCGTATTAAGCTGACAAAGACTAAAAGGTTACATACTCTTGGCCAGTAAAGTAAATTTACTGTCCTTGCACCTTACAGCAAAGCATATTATACTGCAAATAAGAATGCTGTTGTTGATGATGCAGAATTCAGGCCGTATGTAATCAGTGGCATGCATCAAAAGTCATCTGATAGCCACATTAAAGCCACGTTTCCTATTAAGAATCAGACTAAATTATAACATGGCACTTCCCAGAATGAGCCAAGGAAACGCATTCTGCAAGAAGAAATAATTGTATTTGAGTGTCTCTGTAAAAATCCGGAAGTCTTTTAGCAGTAAGTAATAATGCTTTTCTTTTTAGTCTGCCTTCTTTTGTATTGCAATATATTCAGCCTTACTGGCAAGCCTATCACACTAATTATTATTACATCTAGTGGTTCAGTTATCTTGATGACTACTGTAGCTGAAATACTCCAAGGTCAAATTCTTAATAGCGTGAATCAGACTAAGCAGCCATCATACATGCAGTTGCTTTTGAGATAGACTAAACAGTGTATTCCAGGCCTGTTTATGGGTTTTATTATTCTTTCAGATGTGGAGTAAATTATACGTACAGGTTAATTGCGCCATTCATTTTGCAAAAGTTCCTTCTCAAAAATCTTGAGAGGTGCAGGTGTCCTGTGGTGAAAATGACAGCACAGGCGCACCTATAATGATCTTATTGACCACAAAAGTCTTCAGCCCAACCTCCAGTGCTTTTAAGTGATCCGAAATAATCTGAGTGGTTGGTTATATGCATCTTCTCAATTCATAGACTTTCAATAATTTCATATGATACTTGTACATGTAATACATCCATTGGCACACAAATGCCTGTTCTGCTTGGTTTATGTACACACAAAATGGTATAAATGAACTCCAGACCATGTGGAAGCAAACTGCTCTACCCAAATTCCTCCATATCTCTAGAGTGGAAATAAGCATTTAGTTTGTAATGTATCCAAATATAAGCATCTGTACACATTTGGATGTTCTATGAATATAAAATTAAATATGAAACTTCTTTCTTTTGTGACAGTTTTCTTTCTTTAATTTTTTAACATTGCAGTTGCACATCTGGACAGCAGTGATTTCTTCTTTAATTTAAATGTGTTGCTTTTTTATAGACCGTTTTGAGTAAAGCAATTTGAATTGTGCAACTATTCATTCTGAACATAGAAAAACATCCATTTAATTCAAAGATTATTTCTGAGGGAAAAAGTAAACATATAAAAGAAACTGGTTTGTGTCAGCGCTGGCTTTCCAGGGTTTTTGGCTTTGTGGTACTCAATACTTATCTTACAAAGGTAACATAACCAAGATTTTTCCCTTTTTGTTTAAAGACATATAAATAAGTGGAAGACTTTAGCCCTGGGAAAATCATAATACAAAGTGTTTTAAGAATTATTTATGAAACTTTTAACCCCCTTTTGTCATTTTAGCTTTCAAACATGCACCCTAAATTAGTATTAAAAAGCAGGACTCAGTATCCACTGTCCCGTGATGATTTTAATAGTGAAGTTTACCTGAATCTACTTTTCCTCATCCTTTTACTGTTTTGGTCTGCCTTTTCTGCATCCTGTTGGTCCCCTCCCTTATACATCTTTGTCTAGTGCAGTAATTCTAAACATATTGTCATATTTTTGTTCAGATTACCAGCATCATTTTTAACATTTTCAGCCAAATAAAATTTTATTTCCTTGCAAATCATAAAGCATTTAGTTGTATCAAATTATAATTAAAAGTCATAATTTTAATAGACCTCCTATACAACTGTATAAAACATACAGATTCTTCAGATGCAGTTTTGCTCCATTTTGATAATGGATTTTTAAAATATACAGCTACATATTCTATTGTATATGTTAATGACGAATGTTCAGCAAATGTGGACTATGAAAGAAGAAATATTATGCTTCTAAAAATAGTGTTATCTGCTTATTCTTTGGCTGTAATGTAGCTGGAACGCTGCATTTGGGGCTGTCTACGTGTGTTTTTTCAAATGTCATCTTCATTAGTATTACATTCAAGGAATAGTACCAAGAATCAGTTTCTTTCAAGACCTTCCTCCAGTGTGTGGCATATAAGTCTGTGACGGGCGACATTACAGAAGGTCATGTCACTTTTAACTGCTTGCATTACATCTTTCTGATTTCCCTAGTGCCCTTCTTTTGTTTGATTAATACTACTTGCTTTCAAGCAAGGTATCAGAAAGCATAATTTGGAAAAAGAATTCTAGGGCCAATCTGAGATATTCTCCCGTACAAAAAGAGGAAAAAAACCCCAACTTTGTAAAAATGTATCTTTTCTAACACATGCATTTTTGTCGCTCTTCATTTTTTTTTTTCCTCAAGGAAATCCTACAGATGTGTTGTTATTAAATTATTGCTGACAAATGTTTGGGCAACTGGACTTTGTATACTTGAAAACAAAACTATGTAGTCCTTATTTGGTTTTATTTGAAGAGGAAAGAGCTGGAATTTGAGACTGGGACTCCTTTATTTTATTTGTTTCCTTAGTTAAGTGTTAAACTCCAGCAGTCTTTCTAAATAGCAGGTGTTACTTGAGTTCTCTGGGAAAGGTTGCAATTTTGTGCAATCCTTAAATGCACTTCAGTGATATATACAGTTTGTTTTTAAAAGCTCAGTTTGCAGTTTCTGTATTCATTGCATTTGTCCAGGGCTTATGTCTTAGAGCACAGTCCAGCTTCTGAGACACTGTTGCCTTTAAAGCCATCCATTTCATTGGACCCTTAAAGCCTGAAAATTAGTTGTGAAACCATTATCATTTTAATTGGGAATCTTTATCCACCACTCTACCTGTGCCCCTTTATATGTTCCTTAGTGTCAGTGAAACAACCAGAATTGTGTATGTCATTCAGAACCCTGAATATTTTGCCCAGGAAAAAATATATATATATCATTTAATTTCCAAAAATTAATGTTTAAATATTATTAAATTGATGTTATTTCTACTTTTATTAGTAGCTCACATTTTTTAGTACTTCGGTACAGGAACTGTGCTGAACACTTTAAACACATTGTCTCATTGGACCCCTAATCAACACTGTGGGGAAGGTGCTATTATCATCTCCATTTTCCAAGGCACCTTAAGCTTCATCTGAGCAAACTGTAACAGTGGGATACATTCTGAAGCAGCTTAAAGGCATCGCTAGGAAACCATCTGTATTATAAATCCTCACTTGTAGATGTTTATGTTGTAGCATTAAAAAGTCACTGGAGGAGGGGAAAAGCCCTCACTCGGGTGCTACAACACAACACAAAGGCCTCTCGCTGACTTTTCTGCCAAATGTAAAAGCAAATAGTTGTGTTTGGGTGATTCTGGCTGCGCATTTGTGGGGCAGTTGTGCGTAGCCAATAACCCACTTGTGCAGGGTGGGAACAGTTTGGGTTTTGCAAATGAAGAGCCTGATTCTGTAGACCTTTGGAGTCCTTCTTGAACATAAGATCTGCAACTGATTTGTGAAATGCATAAATTAACTTCTTGGTTTTTTCATGGTTCAATAATATTTTGAATCTTTGAAAATTAACTTAAAGATAGTGGAGATCTCCAAATCTTAAAGTAACGGTTAAATATCCATGCTTTCTATTGCCAGGCACAGTTTGAATATTTGATTCATTAATCTGCATCATTGAGTAGGAGGTATGTCTTTGCAGGTGAGCTAGTTGAGTTCTGTGAGATAAATGATAGGCCCTCTACCAAAATGCATGTTCAAAGATATGAAGCATAGATGAGGTTTTCTTCTGTTCGGTCTATCAACAAATATTTCTTGAATACTTATTATGAACTGCTAGGCACAATCTGAAACCATTCTGCCTTCCTTGCACTGTAGTACGATGGTAAGTACTGAAGAGGAGAGATACATAATACATTCTTTACAATAACCACCTAAAATATTGTTTGATTTTTATGTATAAGAATAAAAGTATAATATTCATTTCATTTTCCATATTTGGTATATGAGTCTACATGAGTAATTTTAGGAAAAAATTACTTAATCTAATATATATCAAATAATCATATTGTATACCTGGAATATATATAATTTTTATTTTTTAAAAATAGATAATGACAACCTTAAAATATTACTTAATATAAATCTAAAATTTATAACACCATTTCATAAGAGATACAAAAGTATGATCATTAAAAAAATCATGTGAGAGGTCAAACATGTTTTTGTTTTGCTTTTCCTTTTTTTTTTTTTTTTGGTTTTAGAACTGGGCAGGGTTTCAGAGCTGGCTGTGCTATCCCACAATCTGGGTCTGAGTTCTAGTTTAGCTACTTGCTGTGTTAGGTGAATTCTTTTGATGCAACACAATGTACTGAAATATTGTGACTACCTCTCCTATTTCAACCTCCATCACAAAGGTCCCAGTTTGGAATAGTCTGGCATACAGCACCCCAGTTATACATTGTCACTATTGTTGTCTATATATTTATGATATGCATGCTTCAAATTTTCAGGAAGTTAAAAGTCAACATGAAAGGCTATCTGATAGCCCCCATTTAAATTCTATTGGATTATAAGTCTCTTGTGGGCTGACATGACTATAGATTAAGTATTTGTGTGTTATTCATCTTTCTATTCCCACAGTCCGTAGTACTGTGTGCCTCGGTCAAGGGCATTTGTAATAAATGCTTATGGAGTATCTGAGTATAGTTAGAATGTCAAGAGTCCTTTCTTGCTGAGGCTGAACTACTTTATATGTCCCCAAAATCAGTGTAAACTCTAACCCGATAAAGGAAACAGAACATTGAGCTACTCTGATTCTTTTGAAATGCTGAGTGTCCAAATGAAAGACCACCAGATTCTACCACTTAATAGAAGATTTAAAGTATGACATTAAATTAAGAACAATTTCCCAGTTTGTCAGATACTTTTAGTTATATATCAGTTCGTGAGAACTAGAAGTTTGTGTTTGGGTTCTTCTTTTAAATCCGTTAATGCTTTTAGAAACTTTGAGAAAAATTATTAGGATAACTGAGCGTCCTGACGTATTATCTCAGTTTATGTAACTCTTTGTTTAGTAAGTCTTAGATACTGAAGTTTTCATTCATAGCATATTCCTGTCTCTATCCTAAAGCCACGTGAAAGAAGAGCTAGCTATCTCTGTCTTCTAAAGTTAGGAGCTTTGGGAGAAAGGTTTAAAAATATTTGATAACCATGATTCTGTCGAGTTTATTCAGAGATAAAGATACTGGATAAAAAAATAGAAGCACCACAAGAAATTATATCAAATGGAGTAAACACAGTTATAAGTTAGCACTTACCTGAATAAGAGCTCCCCCCAGAGTTTTTAAATTTTTGGATTCCATGGAGTGTGTGTGTATAAAAACATGATAAAACACCTGAAATGGGGTGAGGTCTCATTTGTAATGCCTGTAGTTATATATTGATCCAGGCAAGGGGAAATTATTTGGCAAATCCAAAATGACTATACCATTCTGCTGAAGTAGGTTAACCAGGAGCCATTGAAAAATACATGCGTACATATCTATCTACATTGGTTCTATATACATAATATACACATTTGATTATTGAATACATCTTTTCTTTCAGTAGTAATGTTCATTCTCATAACATAATCCATGTGTAAAATCACAGAGAATTAAAATTAGAGTTTCAGGTAATCCACAAAATGAACAAGTCATTCAGAGATGGTCAAGAGTTGACACTATATGTCAGAATTAAAATTGGAGCCCAGAAAGATATTGTTAGCATTATGCCGTAGCTCACCAGCATGAATCCACGAACAGGCATAGATTTTTATCTTAGGGTTTGGTGACAAGTGAATTAGAAATAGCAGAGCTCTTTTCTGCCATCTAGCTCCAAATTTAAAGTGCCTAATTAATATAGACAGTGGAGTAGGTAAAAAAAGAAATCTCCTGATTTAAAGCATCCTTCAAATGAGTGTTAGTTTACCTTATGCATATTTCCAATTCTTTAAATTGTCACAGAACATTTCACACAAATAGGGTTCCCCTGACTGGGATTCAGGTCCCTGGTGTTCATCAATTAAAGGCATAGCATTTTCCTAATCCCTGTCTCTAGATCAGATATTCCCTCTCAGTGCGTCCGTTTCAAATGTTAATAAAGTTTTCACTTCTAAAAGGTTCAAAATGACAGAACAAAATTCTCTCCTTTAAGAGCATGAAAACGACTTCTGTTTCTGTCTGCAGGTAGTGGAGGACATGCTAGAGGACGAGGAAGAAGAAGATGACAAAGATGACAAGGTAATTATCTTTCCCAGCACTTGGGTACCTGGGGATGGGGAAATGTAGACATGACACTGTTTTCACAGACAGTTAAAAAGGAGTTGAAGTGTTTGAGTCCAGAAAATTGGACAGTGCTGTTTATCATCCTAACAATGCCACTGCATGTTGCAAAGAGGGAGAGAGGGCTATAAATCGTCTTCGCTTTTGTCCAGAGCTGGGTCAAATATTTTTCTGCCAGGAACAAAAAAAAATAATTCAGCTTGTCTGGAACTTGATAGCTCTCACGAAGATAACGACAGTGACAACTGTTTTTGAAGGGCAAAAATTTGTCCTATCTTGAGTATTACAAATCAGGCTATACTTGGGGGGAAGAGAGGAGTGAAGAAAAATAGCAGCCTGCATGTGTCAAACATGGATATTGTCATCTGTAATTTTCCAAGAATTGCTCAGCAAAAGAACACGTGTGCGGAGGGCTCCAGAGGGCATTTAAATAATCCCAGTGCTCACTGCCCTGGCTTAGACTTGGAATGGGCCGTGGCTCCTTGGTCAGGAAAGTCTGTTCAGAGGGGCTCGTGTTTCGATTGCTGGTTGGCTTGGGGTTGGTGGCCACAGTAAATAACAGCTAGTTTCTGGGACTGCTTGGATTGGTTGTCCCCTGGGGAGAGTGGACAACTGGAAGGAGGAATCAGAATGGCCTTGCACCACGGCAGCAGTGGCTGAGGTCGGAAGGACAGCTTTCTATGGCAAGGAGGCTAGTGATGCTGGTTTATCATCATCTTTGGGCACTTCTAGATCTAAAATCCAAAAAGTCTTAGGGTGCGATAGAGGGGGGGAGTGACTGAGGGGGGAGTGAAAATATCATTCATTATTTCCACATTGTTCAGCCTATAAAACCAGATTTTGACCTTCATGGAATCTATCTGACTTCTGCTATAGTAAAGCACTGAAATTTTTTAAAGAAAGGAGAAAAACAGTGTATCTTAATTTATGCCCTTGACCTTTGATTCCAGTAGAGATGTACACTTATATCCCAGTATAAGAATTTGAGTGCTGGAAGCAAGCATTGGAAATGTCAAAACAATTCACAATGATTAGTTAACTTCCCAAATGATTTTTTTCCTGACATATTCAATGCTGGAAGGAAAACGGAAACATACACGCACACACACTTTCTCCCTTCTACTGCTATTTCAAACATTTTTAAATTCATAGAGTTTTTATGTGAGATTTTTCTTCTGGACATCATTTAGTCATTAGCAACATCATCAAACATAAAGTAACAAAATCTCCTTTCTGCAAAAACACATATGTGCTTGTTTTTAATGTTGAATAACATGAGCATACACTTCTGGCAATAAATGATATGATTTATTGTTAAGGTCAGTTGTAGAGCTGTAGAGAGCTTGTATTTAAACTCAACATGCCAGCTCTGAATCATCATTTCTCTACTGATAAACGCTGAGCTGCCATCCATTTATGGCCACTTTCCCTTGCTTGTTGCTGCTTTATTATTAAAGCCACCTTAAAGGTCCATTCTGGTAGCAGGCGTTTCCCGAGAAATGTTAATAAGTGGAAACCCTTGGTGAAGTCTAGTACTTCAGTGCTCCTGCTTGAAGTCAACCTATATTTTTTTTAGCCAGTTTGTTGATATTCTATACCACTAATCTCCCTTTTTGGTCATCTTTTAATAGAGAGGGTGTTAGGAGTGGCACATTGTTAGACGTTAGCACAACCTGGTTAACCAGTTCACCAAAACATAGATGTCAAGTAGAACATGCCAGGGTGGAAACAACCCCAGATCTCTGGAGTGGCATCTGTTGTTATCCAGTGTTTGGTTGTCTGAGATCGACACCCTGGTTCTAATGTATTTTCAGGTCTCGTTACCAAAGTTGATTGAAAGCGAGCGCTTAAATGACTGTGTGAATTTAACTGTATTCTTCTGTACAGGATGCCGACAAACAGTGTGTTTTCCATATGAAAGGATTGTGAGCTGATTTTCATAAATCCAGCCCTTTATTTGAGTGATATATAAGAAGGTTTTGCTTTTCTTCACTCATAACGCAATTGATAGTATAAAAATCATATCTGAACAAAAATAAAATTTCAAATGTAATAATTTACAATAGACTTTTAGGGACTTGCATCATAGAGGGAAGAATCTTAGAGTGGAAAGCTTATATTCTGGAAATACAAAGTTTTTAATATAAGAAATGAAAACATGAAAGGATCCTTCAAGTTTCTATTTACCAGTTTCCGTCTCTCGACTGGCTCTCGCAGTGGTAAATCTAAGTCTTGGCTATCAGATGTGTCTGAGTGGGAGAAGGGTAATTTCCTACTTTAAAAAATTCATTGGTTCCTCTATTTAAAGTTTGTGTATAGAGTCATGCGTAATGGAGTTTCATGAGAAAACAAGTGTGTTTTTTGCCATACGAGCAGGTACTGACCTCTAGCTCTCATTATTTCTCTGTTTTCTCATATGGTATAATAGTGGGGTCAGGTCAGTGGGTCCTCTTATAGGATAAAAGTAAAAAAGATTAATAAATGTGCCAAAGCCTCACTTTAATTGAACCTGAAGCATATGTTGCAAGTATGTAAAATACGTCCCAGATGTTTCACCAGGGCTAGTGTCTTGGCTTTCCCTGATTACCACAAGGCAGCTATTAGTCCTGTAACCTTTGGACTTGGGGGTAAATGGGGTATTACGTGGCACAGAATGAGAGCACCTGTTTTCCATTCAGCAAAGACCCCTGGCAGGCTTTGCCTAAGCCCATTCATATGTTTTCACTTAGCAGATTGTTGGGCGATTATGAAAAGTGTCTTTCTTTAGAGCCAGCATTGATATTAGTCACTCACAATGAAAGGACAAGTCATTGGCTACTTGACAAGGTCCGTGTGAGCAGAAACTGAAGTTGTTCACTTCTTTTGAGCTTGGAGTGTTTTCCCTCAACATAATTACATACATGGCATGTATAGACACAGGTATAAGAAGTTGAAGCAAAGATGATAATTACTTAACAGAATAGTTTTGTAATAGCTTTTCTTTAGTACTGACTTTAGCACCTGGGAAGACTTGGTTAAAGTTGATAAAAACAAAGTCATGATTTACCTGGATTCCCAGATCTTGAAGTTTTTCCGCGTTATGGACTATGAGTATTTTTTCGTAAGTTCTTCCTTTTTACTAAAACAGCTAATCGTTAATCAGGTGAGGGTTTGTGATGCTCAGACTTATCCTTTATTCTAAGAATCCATTGTCCACATTTGCTTAAATCTAAAATTAGGCGGCTTCTCTCTTAATCCAATTCCATGGTTTTCACAAAGGCAGAGAACATGGGTCTTAGTTATAAATCATTGACTTGTTAATATTTTCACTTATATCTGCATTATGTAGTAGCTCTAGGTTAAGCTGTGCTGGAGATGAAATTTTTCTTGAATTAAATGTTAGAAAGACATCATATTGCATTCTCATTTGCCTTTGTTGTAAAGCATTCTTTCAGCCATCAACCACAAAGTCACAGTTTGATCTGATTTTTTTACCTGACACCAAATCCTGCCTTTGTGGTTAATACAATATCTTTATAAATAAGGCTTAGATAAATTACCTACGTGGAACTATCAACAAACCATATAATAGTGTTTTTCACCATGTTACATATAATAATACAGTGGTCAATCTGCATAATCTGGACATCTAATTAATGAAGATTAGCTTTTGTTTTGTAGCTTTAAAAGTTTAGGCATGCTTCCCATGTTGTGTCCTACCCTTATAATAGGATCCAGCTGCAGTATCAGGAAGCAGAAGATAGAATGCAGGTTTTCCTCAGGAAAAACATGGATCCAAATGCATGGCATTCTAGTAATGTTTATCGAAAAAGATATTAAAATGTTCAGACATTTATGCTTACATTGCTTCTCTTTTTTCTTCAGCCATTATGTCAAGCTTACTGTGTTTCAAGATAAGTAGCTACAATGAATGAAATATATCTCAGTTACGTCAGAACACAGATTATTTGCCTTACTTCTCAAGATCTGTATTTTCTGGTTTGATCCTCCAGCCCTAAACATGTATATAATATACCCAAGATGCATACATCTCTGCATCTCAAATTAACTGTGAGGGGGGGAAGAAAGAGATAACTCTAATAAGTAAGTGGTATGAGAGGAGCTTTTAATCTGACAAAACAGTATTTTCTAGTTATAGTCAATGAAATAACTACATGGTGGGGAAATGGATTAAAGCTTTGGAGAAAGGCAGGAAAGGAGGAGACAAAAAAAAATCCTAACTTATCTTTAAGTGGAATACCATTGTATTAGCTTATTAGTATTTTATTTTTTGTTTATTATTTTATTATTATTTATTTTATTTTAAAATTTTGTGGTTAGTATTTATTAGTAGTATTATTGGTGTTATTGCTGCATAACAAATTATCACAAACTTAGAGGCTTTTTTAATTTTAAAATATTTATTTGCTAGGACTAGTAATAGTTCATTATAAAATATTAAAATAGGATTTCTTTTTTTCATATTTTAATTTTATTGGAGTATAGTTGATTTACAATGTTGTGTTAGTTTCAGGTGGACAGCAAAGTGATTCAGTTATACATATACATATAGTCATTCTTTTTTAGATTCTTTTCTCATATAGGTTATCACAGAATATTGAGTAGACTTCCCTGTGCTATACAGTAGGTCCTTGTTGGTTAAATCTACCTTATATATAGTAGTGTGTGTATGTTCATCCCAAGCTCCTGATTTATCCCTCCCCCCCCCTCGTTTCCCCTTTGGTAACTGTAAGTTTGCTTTTGGTATCTGTAAATCTATTTCTGTTGTGTAAATATGTTCATTTGTATCTTTTTAAATTAGATTCCACATATGAGTGATATCATATGCTATTTCTCTTTCTCTGTCTGACTTTCTTCACTTAGTATGATAATGTCTAGTTCCATCCATGTTGCTGCAAATAGCATTATTTCATTCTTTTTTATGGCTGAGTAATAATATTCCATCGTATATATGTACCACATCTTCTTTATCCATTCCTCTGTTGATGGACATTTAGGTTGCTTCCATGTCTTGGCTATTGTAAATAGCGCTGCAGTGAGCATTGGCGTGCGTGTATCCTTTCGGATTGTGGTTTTGTCTGGATATATGCCCAGGAGTTGGATTGCCGGATCATATCGTAGCTCTATTTTAAGTTTTTTAAGGAACCTCCATAGTGTTCTCCATAGTGGCTGCACCAGTTTACATTCCCACCAACAGTGTAGGAGGGTTCCCTTTTCTCCACACCCGCTCCAGCATTTGTTATTTGTAGACTTTTTGATGATGGTCATTCTGACTGGTATGAGGTGATACTTCATTGTAGTTTCGACTTGCGTTTCTCTAATAATTAGTGATGTTGAGCATCTTTTCATGTGTTTTTTGGCCATCTGTATCTCTTCTTTGGAAAAATGTCTATTTAGATCTTCTGCCCAGTTTTTGATTGGATTGTTTGTTTTTTTGACATAGAGCTGCATGAGCTGCTTGTATGTTTTGGAAATTAATCCCTTGTCAGTTGCTTCATTTGCAAATATTTTCTCCCATTTTGTAGGTTGTCTTTTCAGTTTGTTGATGGTTTCCTTTGCTCTGCAGAAGCTTTTAAGTTTAATTAGGTCCCATTTGTTTATTTATGTTTTCATTTTCATTATTCTAGGAGGTGGATCAAAAAAGATATTATAGTGATTTATGTCAAAGAGTGTTCTGCCTATATTTTCCTCTAAGAGTTTTATAGTGGCTGACCTTACATTTAGGTCTTTGATCCACTTCGAGTTTATTTTTGCATATGGTGTTTGGGAGTATTCTCATTTCATGCTTTTACATGTAGCTGTCCAGTTTTTCCTGTACCACTCATTGAATAGACTGTCTTTTCTTCATTGTATATTCTTGTCTCCCTTGTCGTAGAATAATTGACCATAGTGTGTGAGTTTATTTCTGGTTTAAAACCATACGCATTTATTAGCTCTCAGTTCAGTAGATCAGAAGTCCAGGTGTGGCTCAACTGGGTTCTCTGCTCAGTCTCACACTCAGGTATCAGTCAAGCTGAGTTCCTGTCTAGAGGCTCTGCAGAAAAATCCACTTTCAAGCTCATTTAGTTTGTTGGTAGAATGAAGTTCCTTGTAGTTGAAGGACTGAAGCCCTTGCTTTCTTGTTGGCTTTCTGCTCTTCGTCTCCACTTTCCATGGCCCCATCCATCTTTATATCCATCAGTGGAGAATCACCCCTGTCTCAAATCTCTTTCATACTTCAAATCTGTTTCTTCAGGAAGAACCCCGTTGTTTTAAGGGCTCGCCTGATTAGGTCAGGCCCACCAAAGATAATCTCCCTTTTTAAAGTGAACTGTGCCGTGTAACATAACCTAATCATAGGAATAACTATCCCATCATATTCCAAAATCCCCCTCACACACAAAGGCAGGGGATTATTCAGGCCATATACACCAAGAGGTAGGAATCTTGGCAGCCATCTTAGAATTCTGCCTGATACAACCATCTAGTCCCACCCGTGCTCTAGAACAAAAATGGAACAGTCTTTCCATTTCTTGTTTTGCTAGACCCTGATATAACTATCCTAAAGTAGAGAAATTAGAAAAGCCTGCCTGCCTAGACACGTCCTTTCAAACATTATAGGAAACATCTCATACCAGAGGTATAAACTGAGATATATTTTATAGTCATAGTACAATATGTTCCACTTGCTTATTATCTAATTCACCTCTGCAGTGAGGGCAGTTGGGCATGCAGAAAGCCCGACGGGCTCTTTACCCTTGTTGCTTCCTTCTGGGGAGAAGAGCAAATAAGAATAAAATTGGCAAAAAGTGGGAAAGGGTCCATTCCTCCTATTGGGAACCTGTTGATGCCTGGGCCCACTGAGCAGACAGCCTACTGACCTCAAGTCAGTAGAAACAATCTCTACTACATCTAGAATCATAGCAAAATTAAAACTGGTGGATACCCAGGACGGGCAAAAGAAGGCTGCCTTGCTGCCCCATGGCCTTCCGTCTCCTGGAAGGCAGGAGGCCTTCTGCCTGCACACACGCAGCTGACTCCCCCCTTTGGCCTCTCAGGAGCTGCCTGTGCACAGCCCTTGGGCCAGAGCCCATCCAGCACACATGGCTGGCCCCTGGAGCCAGGCTCCGTAACACTGTGACCCTGACTGGGGCATCAGGGGATGTGTCCACAATGACTGAGGTTTGCTTGATAGGTGGCATGGACCAGAGTCCTTAGCAGGAGTCTAGGATTAGGGGCCTCTGGCACCAGGGGCACCAGGTGTTTCTCATCCCAGGACCCCCTTATGGGCCAGTGGAACTTCTGCAATTCCATGATTCCTTTCTTTGAGCCCCTGACACTCAGCAGATGCCAGTCCATCCTCTCCCTGCCCCTTCTAGACCTCATTTTAAAATGAGGAAACCATAGTTCATACAACTTAAGTGAATTGCTAGAGGTGATATAGACAATAAGTGGCAGAGCCAGGGCTAAAACTCAGGTTTCCGAGTATAGAATCTTTATACTTCCTTAAGGTTTTCCACTAAAAAAAAAAAAAAAAAAGTAGATGCAAATTATCTCAGGGATGATCTTTAGTAGCACAATCAGAGAACATACTATCCAACCCAGCTAGGGGCTGTTTACATCTAGGTTTCCACTTCTTCTCACTGTTCTCTTATGCTTTCAGCTCTTTCCCATCATCCCAGCTAAGGAGCTATGTGGTAGGCAGAATAATAGCCCCTCAGAGAGGTCCTGTCCTAATCCCTAGAACCTGAGAATATGTTACACTACATGGCAAAGAGGCATTAGGTAGCAGATGGGGTGAAGGTTGCTAAACAGCTCATTTTACAATAGGGAGATTATCCTGGATTATCTGAGTGGGCCCAATATTACAAGTGTCCTTAAAAAGTGGAAGAGACCGGGCTTCCCTGGTGGTGCAGTGGTTGAGAGTCCGCCTGCCGATGCAGGGGACACGGGTTCGTGCCCTGGTCCGGGAAGATCCCACATGCCGCGGAACGGCTGGGCCCGTGAGCCATGGCCGCTGAGCCTGCGCGTCTGGAGCCTGTGCTCCACAACGGGAGAGGCCACAACAGTGAGAGGCCCGCGTACTGCATAAAAAAAAAAAAAAAAAAAAAAAGTGGAAGAGACCATCAGAGTGTGCAGCAATGGCCAAAACAAATGCTCAGAACCTTCCCAGCAAGAAAGAAGAGCTGCTGAAACATCTGGACCACCTGAAGGTGGAGCTCTCCCAGGTGCACATCGCCAAAGTGACAGGTGGCATATGGTCCAAGCTCCCGGAGACCTGAGCTGTCTGCCAGTCTGTCACCCTTGTTCTCACCATCATTAACCAGATTCAGAAGGAGAACCTCAGAAAGTTCATAAGCCCCAGGATCTGCTGCCCAAAAAAGCATGTGCCCTGCACCGCAGGCTCAACAAGTACAAGTACAAGGAGAACCTGGAGATCAAGAAACAGCAGCTGAAGGAGCAGCCATAGAGGACCCACCGTGGGAACCCACAGTCAGGGCCAGAGCATTGGCATTAATAAAACACACACTGACTGGGGGCAGAGCAGGGAGGTGAGCAGCTGTACTGGCTTTGAAGGAAGAGGAAAGGGGCCATAAGCCAAGGAACGTGGGCAGCCTCTAGAAACTGGAAAGGCCCCTAGAGTCTCCAGAAAGAAATGCAGTCTTGTCCACATCTTGACTTTAGGCCAGTGAGATCCATTCTCAACTCCTGAACTGCCAAATTGTAAGATAATAAGTTTGTGTTGTTTAAGCCTAGGTTTATGATAATTTGTTATAGCAGCAATAGGAACTAATACAGGCACCTTCCAACTGCATTTTCTATACTTCTCAGAAAAAATGCTGCATTTTAAAGCACTAGATCTGAGTTCCTAATTTTTCCTTATTATCTTAGTTATACTCTTCTGCAAAAATATGGCTCTACAGTTCTTCATTTAATATGGAAACTAAAAACAGAATCTAACAAAACAAATATTTTTTTCCAAATTGCCTTAGTTTTTATTTCAGAAAAGTTTGTCCAAAAGGAGAGTGGGTTAGAGCCCATCTCTAGTGCAGTTGATTACTTTCCTATTGAGGAACCTCTATTATTCATTGGTGAGTGGAGCACCAAGGCATGGTTAACTTCAGTTTTCAACAGAAGTTCACTTCCTCACAACTTTCATTCCATTCCTTAAAATGTTTCACTCTGCAAAGAACCAGGGCAGACGGTACTAGCCTTATTTGGGTCACAGACCTTTTCAGAATCTAAAGGCAGCTGTAGACATTCTCCCCAGAAGAAAACATATAAACACATATACAAATAACTTTTTTGTACCTTTTTTTTGCAATGGAAATTGAATTATTTTACAGAGACTATAACGTATCTTCCTAAAGTCTTATCTCTGTTGTTCTCACCACATTTTTCTTGACATTAATGCCTATTTTCCTCAAACACCTGAGATAAATGCAAATTTTTCAAGTAAAAATAAAGTTGAATTCAGCTCAAAAGTAAGCTTCTACAAGAAGGCTGATGTTTGGCTTTGATATTAAAATTACGGAGTGGTTTTTTTGACACAGCAATAGACTTATTATTTTTGACATCTGTTTGACTATGACTTTTCAGTATCACAGCAATAAGTGCTTAAAATACTGATTTGGCAAAAGAAAACAGTAACAAACAAAATGGGAGCTGCTGTGGCTTTATTAGATGAGGGTTAGGCATAGTGAGATTCCTAGAGTTCTCCAAAATCCTTGTTGAGATCATGCTTTGAGAAGTCTGCATCATTAATGCTTTGTCATTTTTTTTTTAAAGGATCAAGTATTCATGGTTGCATGTTAAGGTCATCAGAGGCAGGATTAGCTTTCAAAGGGTTATCTAAGGATTCCAGCTGTCTGTGGGTTTCTACCTGTAAACAAATTGGGAAGCTTTGTCGCTCCTTGTTCCAGTTTGCAGAAGCCCTTCTCCAGCCTTGGAATGTTTAGGTAGCTGTCTGCCCGCCATGTGCCCCTCCAGAGTGGCTGTTGAGCTAAAAGAATTTAAATGAAAAGATTGATTACCTAGGTGATTTGGCAAGAATATCCATCAAGTAAAGCTAACTATGATTGGACCATTTCCTTTTGGGTTATTCTAATAGTTGGATTTCCTTTGCCTCAAAAAAGAGGAACTTTCATTTGAAGGTCAACCAAACATTCGAAGACAGGTCCTCTGGAAAGCTAATTAACTTCTGTATTGCAGAAATGAATTGACTCTTCTACTCCCATTTCTTGACAAAACTTCTTGAAATAGAAGTGTGTCAGCCCTGGCTCTCAGGAGGTTGACAACGTTCATAGAAATAGAGACAAGTTTTTCATGATCGCTGGCGGAGTCGTTGACACTGGCTGACACAACTGCATGTTGAGATGAGGAGAATGTTTCTTCACCAAAGCAGCAGAACCAGATGTGTTGCCAAGCATCACAGATGCTCCATCTGAGCGCAGAGTGCCAAGATTTTTATTCTGCCTGGAAGTTTGTTTGGCAAAGAAATTCTTCACCATGTTAAAGACGTTGACTCTGCAGGTTCTAAAAGGAGTTCACGAAGTAGGAATTCTTCCTCGATTGTGATAACTTGCCAACAGGAGTTGGCTATGCAAATGGAGGTATCTATTTTCTCTAAGTTACATGCAGAAAATGAAATATTAAAGAAAGGTCAGAAACTGTAGTGGTGACATCATTTGATGAGAACACAACTTCAAGAAATGTGTGGCTTCACCACAATATTTCAATGGCCTCTGGGTTATTTCTCTTGGTGATATGTTGAACTCAAAAAATGTTTTAATACAAGTGTTTTTTCTTGGGGAAAATCCAAAGCCAGGTAAACCTCCAGTCTGTAAAAATCAAGATATTTTTATATAAAGAAAAAGATCCACAAGGTCTAATAGATTTTTAGAGTACGCAGCCTAAGGTACTCATTCAATTTTATTGGTTCCATGCTTCCATGGGCCAGAATCTTGTCCCACAAGAAATACTTCACTTTTTGTGTTTCATCACACTCCATAATTAGTGTAGAATTAATAGATATAAAAACTTCATGGTACTTTTTTTTTCTTTGAAATTTTCCAACTTTAGCTAGACTCAAAGTAAACGAAGATATATGGCTATAATCATGTTAGCAGGGTGTGTTTTCTTAGATTCCTGTCAACAGGAAACTATTCTAGAGGTCTTAACGTGGTAGTGACAATGTCACCTGTCTCTTTACCTTCCGTAGCATCTATGGCAGATTGCCTTCTGTTCAAAATGTACTTTCCTGCCTACTGATCTCAGACTTGGCCACGTAACTCACTTTGACCCATGCCACTTCCCAACGTGAAGGCTCAAGAGCCATCCTTGGCTCTGCCAGTTCTCTTTGTTTCCCCCTGAAACACAGCTGCAACTGTCCATGTAGGAGGTCTTCAGTCAGCCTGAGGTCTGGAATAAAGAGGACCTGGAGCCAACCCATATGGACAGGTAACGTGAGCAAACAATAAGCCTTTGTTTTTATACGCCTCTATGATTTTGAGGTCTTTTCTCACTGCAACATAATTAGGCTAGGCTGATAGATACAGCATTCTATGCCGTATCCTCTGCATGAATCAATGTCATGATATAATTTGACAAACGTTTTTTTCAAAAGCAATCAAAGTCTCAGATAGGAAGTTTTAAAATGTTATTTTCTTCCTAAATTCACAAACATATTCCCACCCCTTGAAGCCCAATCTCAGGTATAGGTTGAACTATTTTGCCATTGTGTCCTTCTTATTGAAAACGGATACCTTTTTTTTTTTTTTTTTACCATAAACATATATTGAAGGACAAGTCACTGGGTAAACCAAGAGAAATATGACACAATATGGGCCTTTCAGGAGTCACTGTCTGATGGGACCCTTGGTGATGTAAACTAATACTTGTAATACGGTGAGAAAAATGCTATAATAAAGTTGTGAACAGAATCTGGGTGAGAAAAACAGGAGGGTGACCATCTTCATAGGACTGTCTGCAAATGTTGCACGGAGAAAATGGCATTTGGTTTGGGTCTTGAAGGATGAATGAGGATGTATGAGGAAGTGTGGTGTGTAAAGTCAAGGAGTATGTGGGGTAGTAGGGGCAGAAGTGGAGGAAAATGACACTGGACAGGGAAATTTACGGTTGTGAAGGCTTTGGCATCATCTAAGGAATTTGAATTCTATTCTCCAACCAGTGAAGAATAAAAGGCAGTTCTAAAGTAGAGATTTGTCATGATGAAACTTGTACTTTACAAAGGAAACTTTGGCAATGGGGCAGAGGATGGCATGAAAAGAGATGAGATTTGAAGTGGGGAAATAGGCTAGAAAGTTCCACAGTTACTCCGGCCATCAATAATGGCATCTTACACCTAAATGGTAATAATGACAATAGAAAGAAACAAATTTGAGAGATATTTTTAATAATGACTGTAAGAAGATTATTGAAAATTTTTATGTTGGGTAGAGTAAGGGGAAATTGAGGGTTTTGGATGACTGGGAGATGCCTAGCTGAGGCATCCTTATATGTATGTAGCACTTCAGTGTTTCAAAGTGCTTTCCCTTCCTTACCTTATTTAATGTTCTCGATGACTCTGTGTATTGGCTTATCAAGGATCCTTCCCATGCTTCAGTATCAGGAAGATTAACTTGGCTAGTGAGGAAGCAGCTAGAAACCAGATAATGTGACTACATTAGAGAAGTAGTTGAGCCTAGAAACCAGTTAACTTATCTAATAGAGAAGAAGCTAAGACTAGGAATTAAGTAACTTGTCTGACGATGAAGAAACTGAGATCGGAAAAGAAATCCTCTCATTAATTTTCCTTCCCAGCAAAGCCTGTTGACCCACCTAGAGATGACAGCTAGGTCACTTGGGATGCAATTCTGCAGAGCCAGAGCCCGTTCTGTCCAGTACAGACAGAGAAAGTGTCCTATATGCCTGCCCCAGTCCTCTTTTTTCCCTGCGTTCTAGGTCTTGAGAGAGTGTTTGGAAAAATGATGGCAACAGGTCTATGAATAGTGCCTTTTTCCCATTCACCTATTCAGTGTGCTTCCAATAAGTAAACACAGATCCAATGTGGAAGCAAGAAGTATGAATGTAAAAGGAGGCCAAATATTTTTGATGCCTCAAAAGTTGGTTCAGAGTAGAACATATATAGTAACCGTGCTTATTCTGGCCTTGATCTAAGAGTCATTAGGAAAATATGATGCTGGAGGAATATGGGTCAGTTGAGAAGCAGCTACTATTGTCACTATTTTTCTGATGAAGACAGAAACCTCTGAGGCATAAAGTAACTCACTAAAAGTCACAAAAGAAGTAAAACAACCAAACTTCAAACTCTAGTCTGTTGCCTCCAAAGCCTACCACTTTTTGTATAACAGCCTTACCAACCCCCAGAAAACAAAACTTAGTGACCTAAAGCAATAATTTTCCATTTCTCCACTATGCAGTGCATTGACTGGGCTCACCTGGGCAGTTCTTGCCTGAATCTCTCGTATGGTTCCAGCCAGATGTCTGGGGCTGTGGTCATCTAAAGGCTGGACATTCAAGGTGGCTCAGTCAGATGACTAGAGGTTGTTGCTGGTTTCTCCTAACATGGCAACTGGGTCCTGAGAGGGAGAATTCAAAATCGAGTGTTTCAAGAAGTCCAGGTGGAAGCTGCAAGGGTGCTTATGACCTAGCCTTGGAAGGTTCCAGAATGTCACTTCTGTCATATTCTATTAGTCAAGCAAGTCCCTAAAATCAGCCCAGATTCAAGGAGAGGGTGAATTCGACTCTCCCTCTTCATCAGGAGTGTCAAGGTCATATTGCATAAGAACCTAAAGGGTAAGAGATGTTGTGTGGCCATCTTTCAAAAATTAAATCAGCCACAATTTCCAAAGAGCAAAAACTTCTAATAGATGTCCTGTAGCCTTCAGGAATATGGAGCCTATTACCAGGAGACTCTCTCCTAAGGTTTATTTGTCTAAGGTTTATCTGCACATAGTGCTGGATTAGGTTATCTCAAAAATAAACAGAGCACTTTCAAATTGCCAGGTATATCCAAGTTTTATCCTGCTATTTCTTTTTATTTCACTTTTGTTTTTGCTTTACGAAAGGAGAAGCAACAAAGGATTGACTAAGTTGTCATTCTCAACTTCTCCACTGAAAACTTGAAGGGCTCCCTAAATCTCTCCTCTTTTGCTTTGCCCATAGACAAAGATGTAGTCTCCAAATTTCACCTTCTACCTAAGCTCTCCTTTGAAACTAATTGGGGGGTGGGGGTAGGAAGGAGTTGTAAAGAATCCTTTTTAAATTCCTGTTTAAGTTGTAATGGGCATTCATCGTCCTCCACCGATGGAGGACGAAATGCTAGTCCTGTGTTCTGGAAGTACTTATTTACTCTGCGTGGCTGCCAGAAATAAAATGCCAAGTGAGGAAAAGAGGTGGTACAACACTTCCGACCTAAAACGTAAGAGTTTCTACTTTTTAGAAAATGTACTTGGAATTGCCAGCAGTTCACATCTGGTATTTTATTAATTTGTTCAAGGACATTTCTCATAGGATTTCAAAGATCACTTATATCTCTAAAAATTGTGCTGTAAGAACTCTGAGTAACTCGGTCAAGCCTCTTTTCCAGGATCTTTGAAGCTAATGTTTCTCTGCTGTAGTGAGGTGACATTTCGTGGATGTTAAAATCAACATTCAGCACGTTACGCACATGAATTCTGTTTCTTGGTTCTGGTTTCTTAGCCGAGTCTTCTGATCAGCAATGATTTTGGAATGGGGACAGTATCTGTATTCTTTGTGATTCCACACCTGAATATTTTGGAGACACACACGACAATATGATAAACGAATATACAGCTGTTGCAGTCTGATAATGTAAGATTTTATTGATTATCCAACAGAGTAACTACCCTGGGTATTAGATTTGCTTGTCTCAACCTTCAGTGCCTGGGGTACTTGAACAAGTTCTTTTCCATTGAGTTGACCTCAAAGTCACATAGTTTCTGAATCAAGGTGCTCGGATTTCATACTTTGGCAATTTCTTTCCTTTCTGATGGGGTATATTAGAGAAAATGTGTCACCTTTTGCACCATGTAATACCAAATCAGATCAGAATTCACGCACAATTATGTCAGTGGAAATCTAATAGTACAGGCTGGCTTATCTCTAGATAACACATGGAAAAATAAACTTCCACAACTGACAGATTTACTTGATTTTTTTTTTCAGATAAGTTATTTGTAAGTAATGGAGCTAAAGAATGTAACTGGATTATTTTTCATACTATAAAAAAAAAAAGACCCTCAATGGTAAAATGGTTGCTAAGTATTCAAGCTCTGTCATTCTGCCTTTTTCTCCCCGCTTTCTCTTTGAAAAAGTTCCTGGATAATGAATGCAAGGAAAGAACCAAAAAAGAAAAAAAAAAAAAAAGAGAGAGAGACATTTTGCATTAGCTATATTTATTAAGAGAACTAACAACTTTAGGCAAACAAAATTTACATAAAACACTTACGTGAAAATAACATTCGTTGATGGTTAATGGCATTTAAGTAACACAGGTTACGTGGTAGTCTACCTGGGAATGATATTAGGCTGTCTAAAAAGCATTCATCTGTGTTTCTCTTTTATAATCAGGAAAAGTCAAAGCCCATTACTAATCTGAAGTCTTCTTGAAACCAATTAAAATAATTTAGGATAAGTTGTACTGCAAATGTGCTTTTTAAGTGTTTTAGACTTAGGATGTCTTAGGGATGTTGTAACCCCTTTTAATGTTACTATTTATATATAACTACCATGTGTATAGTATTACACCTTTAATGCACTGTATTAGCTGTCACTTGAAATTAAGTGCAGGCGTGTTCTTTTTTGGCCTTCAGTTTCTCCTGCATTAAACGTTTAAATAATGATACTAGTAGTAAAAGGGTAGGTAGCATTCCCAGTGGAAACTCGCTTCTGCATCTGGTTGGGTTGTGTTCAAGTTTCTATGTGAAAGATACTGTAATATCAGAATCTCTTAGTGTTTACACACCTGGTATCCAGAACTCTACCTGATGTCTTTTCTCGGGAAATTAATGGAATCAAAGCTTATGGTAGGTACATTTGATAGATATGCCTTGTCTGTGGAAATCTGGCGATAATTCCATCAAAATTTGTCCCTAGCTGGTCATATATTTATACATTTTTGTATCTTTGTGGTTTTCTTCACCAACTCTGCTTGTATCAGTGCCTTCATTAGAAGGTCAGGTTTTGAGGATTTAGTAATTCACCTTGACACTGTACTAGAAGTTCAATGTGTCAAGCATGAGTTTTCTCCACTCTGCGTGAATTCTGTAGCAAAAAAGGCCAACCCGGGCTTCCCTAGTGGTGCAGTGGTTGAGTCCACCTGCCGATGCAGGGGACACGGGTTCGTGCCCCGGTCTGGGAAGATCCCACGTGCCGCGGAGCGGCTGCGCCCGTGAGCCATGGCTGCTGAGCCTGCGCGTCCGGGGCCTGCGTGTCCGGAGCCTGTGCTCCGCAACGGGAGAGGCCACAACAGTGAGAGGCCCGCGTACCGCAAAAAAAAAAAAAAAAGAAAAAAAGAAAGGCAAACCCATAGCTAAAATATTTTATTGATACCTGTTTTTCATTTAGATGGGGAGAAGTAAATAGATGCTTATTGATTTCAGGTGTTTTTCTGTTTCTGTAAGTCATGTTTGCTTTTTATGGTATAAAGACATGATGTAGACTTTTCTTCATGATGATAAAATTGTGCATTTTCCAAACATGCAAAACAATTAGTTTTAATAAAAGAAACTATCCAGATGTGAGCCACTTGGAGGGGCTATAGCTTATACTAAAACAACTGATATGAAAATTTAAATTCCTTATATTTATTCGTAAATATTCCCCTCCCACAGTCTAATGCAAAGTGATACAACTTTCTGGGTGGGTCTTTTCCCATAACAGCAGGTAAAAAGAGTAATATGTTAGAAAGAGATAAGTGTTTATCTTACAGGTTTTGACCAACTTTGTCACCTACGAGTACATTTGTATCTATTTACATACCCACAGCACAGAAATGAAGGTGAAATGTTTCTGATTAAGAAAAAGAAATCGAGATAGTATTTTTTCCTATTCAATATGAATGATATTCAGTGGTATTCAATATGAGTGATTTCATATTCAATTCATTCATTCTTTCACATATTCATTATGAGTGCACTTAATTATTGGCACACCTATGACAAATGTTTATTCTGTGCAATACATACTGACACATTTTAAGAAAAAAGTGCAGTGAGGGGCAATGAGGTTTCTTCCCCTTCATTCACCATCACCATCTGTTGCCTCCATTTACTCCCCGCTTTTGTTCAACCTTAATTCTTTCCTTTGTGGCTTCCATCTGTAACATTTGACTAAACTTGCTCCCTGAAGACATCAATAACCTCTCTTGGTCTTCCACTTTTTTAGTGCATTTATCCCAGTGCCCCCTTGACCACCATTTAATATCCCCTTCTATCCCTATCTCCCTGTGCATTCATGTTTTTTTACACTAACTCTTCAATTTTTGTCTTTTGTCTCCAGTATTGGAGTAGTCCCAAGTTTGTTCTTCCTTAGAGAACTGATCTGTGCCCACAATTTTAACTATCCCCAAGGAAGATAACAACAAAATGTTTACTTTCATTCATTTATTCATTCATCCATGCAACAAGTGTTAATCTACTTGGAATATTCAAAGCACCATGGTAGGTGCTCTGAGGGATACAAAGAGAAATGAGACCTAACTAATTCTTCTTCTCAAGGAGCTGAAAAATCTCTGGCTATGCCTTTTGTCCCAAGTCTGTTGTCTCTTTCTATCCTCTAGACATTGAAAGTTGTCCCATCATAACCCCAAACAGTGTATTTCAACCTGAACTTGTGTTCTTCCTCTAAAAATGGATTCCTTTCATAGCTGATGGATTTCTACCAGTAGCACAGTTATTTTACTGGTGAAGACTCAAAAACTCAAATCATCTTCGGTGGTTCTCTCTCTGTCTAATCCGTAATATAAGTTCTGTAGATTTTGTGTTTGTACTACTCTTTATTTTGTACCTTCCTCTTAGATTCTCTTGATATGCTCTGCCTTGCTATCTACATGAAATGCCCTTTCTGCTTATTCAAGACCTGTCCATCCTTTAAGACTCAACTGGAATCTGCTTCTCCCACCCCAGCCAGTTACCTCTTTAGCCAATATTGAGCTCCACTTCAGAACATATAATAATATATTTGTTTTCCTCAGTTGACACTCATCTTTTTTGCCCTTCCTTTGTGTGTGTGTGTGTGTGTGTGTGTGTGTGTGTGTGTGTGTGTAATTATGTGCCAGGCACCATGCTGAGCATTATCTTCACATACATCCTCTCATTTCTTCCTCATGGAAAGTATTTAGTAAGTTCTATCGTCTACATTTTACAGATGAGGAAAATGAACTCTGTTTGGCTAAGTGACTTATCCAAGGTCACAAAGAAAGGCTGAAATTAGGACCCAATTCTATCTAGACTTTAAAGCCCATGATTTAAACCACTATGCCACATTGCTTTATGACTTTTACATAGTATTTATTAACTCATGAACTTATTTAATTTTAATGTGTCATACCTCCACAAAAATATTATAAATTCTAGTGACCAGAAGTAAGTAGTATAATACATATTATGCACGCTGGTATACTAATAGCAAGCATTTGGTTAAATACTCAATGAATAGAAAGATTATGTATGAATAGAAAACAGCAAATCAGACATTAGAGTCCCATAACCACTCAAAGTAGCCATGTTGTATGCTGTATATTATTTAGTAAAAGAAAAGTGACTGGGGCTTCCCTGGTGGCGCAGTGGTTGAGAATCCGCCTGCCGATGCAGGGGACACGGGTCTGTGCCCCGGTCCGGGAGGATCCCACATGCAGCAGAGTGGCTGGGCCCGTGAGCCATGGCTGCTGAGCCTGCGCGTCCGGAGCCTGTGCTCCGCAATGGGAGAGGCCACAACAGTGAGAGGCCCATGTGCCACAAAAAAAAAAAGGAAAGTGACTGTCAAATCATCTTCATTTTGCCAGTATCTTTCTGATCTTCTCTCTAACATCTATACTTCCCATAAGGAATCAGAATTCCTTCTACCTTTGCCAGTATGGTAGAAAAAGGAATTTTCTGCTCCCTATGTGTATAATTCACTCCTATCCTCATTCACAGGTTTCTGAGACCCAGCCACTACCCATGGTGCTATAGGTAACTGAGTTGAGTGCGGTTCCTGTCATTAAATATCCCCATGTGTTCCCATCAGTCATTCTCCTTTCCATTCCCATGACCACCACCCAATTTCAACTCCTTCATACCTCGAATGAGCCACTTTCCAGCCACTCTCAGCTATAACACATCTTAAGAATGCTGCCAACAATCACTGAAGATTTCTCGAGGCAGGATAGCATAGTGGTTAAGAGTATTGGCTCTGGAACCAGGCTGTTGTGTGACTATCCCTCAGTTTCCTCGTCTGTAAAATGGGGTTAACAATATAGGGTTGTCATGAGGATTAAATGGGTAAATATGTGGAAAGCTTAGAACAATGTCTGTGATACAGTAAGGATTTCCTAGGTGTAATATTATTAGTAGTGTTATCATTATTGTTTGCAGCAGAAGCAGCTTCACTGGTCATGGGTGCCTGGGAAGATTTTCAAGTCATTAAATGGAACAAAGGATCTGAGTTAAGGATAGATTTTAGAGGGGAGGAAAACTACTTCTGTTTCTCATATGTTGTGTTTGAAATGTCACCAGGCCACCAAACTGAGTATTCTAGCAGACACAGGCATACCTCAGAGATATTGTAGGTTCTGTTCCAGACCACTGCAATAAAGCGAATATCACAATACAGTGAATCACATAAATTTTTTGGTTTCCAAGTGAATATAAAAGTTATGTTTACACTGTATGCAGTGTATTGAGTGCACAATAGCATTTTTAGGTCTTAAAAAACAATGTACATAGCTTAATTGAAAAATACTTTATTGTTAAAAAAATGCTAACCATTATCTGAGCCTTCAGCAAGTCATAGTAGTAACATCAGAGATCACTGATCACAATCACCATAACAAATATAATAATAATAAAAAGTTTGAAATATTAGGAGAATTACCAAAACGTGACACAGAGACACGAAGTGAGCAAATGCTGTTGGAAATATGGTGCCGATAGACTTGCTTGATGCAGGGTTGCCACAAACCTTCAATTTGTAAAAAATGCAATATCTGCAAAGCACAATAAAATAAGGTATGCCTGCACTAGAAATAGAAAACTAAATCTAGAAGAGGTTATGGCCAGAGACCTAAATGTGAGCAGTCCTCATTAGAGATCAAAGTAATTACTGAACCAGAGGCTGCTGAGAGTAAAGAGAAGAGGGCCAAGGACAGTTCTGTGGAGAATGCCTGTATTTACGGGGCCAGGGAAGAGGGGGAACAGAGCGTATGGCTGACAAGGAATCGTCAGAGTGGTAGGAGGGGAGTCAGAGGGTCTCTGTCATGGAAACTAAGAGTTTTGAGAAATATGTCTCTCGAATTAAATATGGCAAATTCTCGTGGAAGACGAGAACTGAAAAAAAAGTCATAAACATTGGTGATTATGTTAGTCATGACCTTGGTGTTCATAGTTTCCCTAGAGTGGTGGGAGCAGAAAGCCAAGGGCATGTTGGAGGCAGCTTGTATGACCTGCCCTTCAGAATAGTTTGACTCTGAAAGGGTAAGAGAAGGAAGGACAAGAACTTAAGGAAGTTGGCAAGAACTTGGGGTTTGCCTTAGTAATGGAGAGCTCATACTGTTTTAGAAGGAACCAGTGGGGAAGGTGGAATTCCAGAGCTAGAAGAGGAGGATCAAGGTCTCAGAAGAGATAGACATGGATGGAAGGAAAAGCACAGGAGAAGGGATGAAGTTCCATGGGGAGCTTCTGGTGAAAGAGTGAGTGTTGAGAAAGCACATGTGACCTCAGTTTTCTCAGGAAAGTGGGAGAAATGGTTGAAAGTTGGGATGGAAGGCTCTGTAAAAAGGAAGAGGATTGAAAGAATACTTGGGAGGAATGTGATAGTCCGTCAACACAAGATGAATGAACAGATCGTCAAGTAACTGCGAAGGCTCACCTGGGGCTACGTGACAGCACAGGAGTCTGTAGTGGCCAAAGCAGAACAGTGCACAGCTCAACAGCCCAGAACAATACAGAAAGGACATAAGGGCAGGTACACTAAAGTCCATTTAGGTTGCAGGGGAAGGAGACAAGTGAAGCTAAAATTGAGTGGATGGGCTGGGAGAATGGTGAGGTGTTAGAAGGAGCAAGTCTCTTAATTAGCAGGATAGAGAAGGCTTCCCCGCCAAACGAAGGTATAAATGACAGAACGAGATAATTATTTTACTCTAGATGCTGAAAATTCTCTCCCTCTCTCCCTCCCTCTCCCTCTCTCTTTGGTTTATAATTTTAAAAAACCCAAAAAACCTCTTTCTGGAAAATAAGAGGATATATTTTAAAGTTAAATATACTTTGACACTCCTGAAAGCATCAGTCAGTTTAGTAAGGAAAGTTGAATTTTGTTCTCCATCTTCTTTTTTTTTTTTTTTAATTTATTTTTTTTTTTTTTCCCATCTTCTTTAACGCTTCACCTATGGCTTTAGATGAAGTCTGCTTTAAAAGAAGAAGAAGTAGAAAAAGATGTCAAAGAGAGTTGTAAATTATAGAATGACATCTACCGTGCAGTTCTTCTGTCACTCTCACTAATATTGCTTAGCATTCTGAGTTTTAAAAATAACGCAGTTATTGAGATTTAAAAGTCTGTGGACGCAGAATACATTTTTTAAAATAAGACTTTTTACTATGCATAGCCAATTATAGTCCACTGAGAAAATGATGTATATTTCCAATACATTTTTATTATGTACTTAACTGACGCACCTTCCCAGCTTCTTCATAGACATTCCACTCTATCAGCCACTGTACATAATATACTTCTTAGAAATCTACTTAAATTTGTATTTACCTGTGAGGCTAGATTGGCTCCAGAGGACACAGTCCTTTTTTCCTTGAGTAAATTATACATATTTTAGAAAACTATCTAAAAACATATTTACCTCATATGGAATTCTGATCTCAAGGGTAATTAAGACCACTTTTTGAAAAGCATAGCCAATACATTTTAACTCTCTCAGGTAAATAAGATATATCATCTAAGAACGAGTTCTCTCTTCCTTTACTTCCCTTTCCCTTCTCCTGTAACTATCACCATGCCTCTTTAATACACATATTTAGTAATTATTTCAATGTTTCCTCAGATACTGCTCTTCTCTTGGGGTCAGCAGGGCAATTTTGCTTCCCTTGCATTCCAGGCACAGGCAACTGTACACGGAAGAGGCATGGTCTACCCTACGTATACTTTCTAAAAGAGAAGTTACTTTATGAAAATTCAGATTCTTCTGCATATATATTTTCTTTGGTCTTCACATTTTAAGACGGGGGTTCCAACTTTAGGGCTAGGAGTAGAGCTAAGAGTAAAGTTCTGTATTCAATGAATACAATATTTTGAGTTTATTTTTTAAATGGAAGTAATATCTGAAAGTAAATAGGCAATTTTTACTTTCATTGTATTTATTTGCAAATCCATTGTAATTATTTGCAAAAGCAACTATATACCACAGTCATTATTAAAACCAAAGAAATAAATGAAATTTCCTAGATAAACATGCTCTCTCATTTAGCTATTTTGTACTTCTAAAACAACCTTTATACACTGATTTCTTTGTATACACTGAATAATGAAAATGCACAACCCATTCTTCCTTTGTCTTACAATAATATTGCAATCGTTCACCCAGGAAGAAAGCAGTAGGAAATCCATGTGACAATAATTGTTAGGTGGTTTGTGCAGACTGTATGAGAATAGAACTAAAAACTTAGGGAAAAGATGCTTCCTAAAAACTGTAAGATGAGTATAGAATAATGCCTGGTTTGTTTCCCCTCTTCTCTGCCTTTGAGGACCAATCATTTACATGTCATGAGACTGCTGAAGTTGCTGTGGGTAAATGTCACTACTGTGCGCATTCTTCCACCGGCATGTCATGGTTTCTACTGGTCTCTTCCTAGGCAGGGTAATGGGACCTAAGAATTCATCCTGCTCTGCCCAAGCCAGTGTGAGCTTCTGAACCAGATCCTCTGGCTTTAGGACCCTCTTAAAGTATTTGCAGTGATTGCTATACTTCGAGACTTGGATGCAGGCTTCTGTGGGGTTAGTGGCCTAAATCTTAATCAAGTCTCCTGCCCAAGTTAGTCTTAGAACTCAGGTAAGCAAGGGCCCTCGTTTGCCTAGCAGAGTCCCAGTTTATGCCTGTTATCCTACTGTAATTATGAATAGCGCCCAATTTCACCTTCAGAAGTGTCTTGGTTTGGATGATAGAGGATATGATTTTTCACTTATATCAGTTCTTTGGATTGAGTTTTTGTTTTCTTAGATACGTTTGTGTTTGTGCTTTTTATATTTATGAAGGGTTATATTTTCCTCTTTCTACTCAAGTAAGTTTGAGAAAATTTTGAAAAAGACTCTAGTTTTTATTGAAGTAATCTAGGAACCATGTTAAAACAGATTCCTTAGCCCCACTTCAAGAGATTCTAATTCAGTAAGGATAAGGTAGGATGTGGGAATTTTTTTTATTAGGTGATTCTTAGGCATCCTAGAGTTGGAGAACTTTAGTTTCACACACCTGCAAACTCAGCCTAGTTCTTTGACCCCTAAACTCTAAACTCAGATACATGCGAAGGGATATAACTGCTCCAAGATCCTCCAGTGAACGTTCGGTCAAGCTGGTAAGCTGCAGCCTGGCTGGGTGATACTGACAGGCTTGAACAACTAATATTTCTCAAGCTAGTCCCAAGGACTTGTCCTCACTACCTTGTCATGGCTGGAACTCAGGTGATCATTTTGGATGAAATTCAATCAGAATTCATCCCCGATTCTCTGGCCAAACACACAAACCCAGCTTCAGCCAGGTGAATTAATCTACATACCTGAGACAGCTATTTTGAATATTTTGCAAGTTGAGTGGTGAGTACGGATTGAAGAGTGGTTTATTTCCAGAAGGTTGATCCTAGAACAAAAGACAAATCATTGAGTGATTCAGCCGCCACCCTTCATTCCTTCACGAGGCTTTGTGTGGAGCCCGATCAAGGACACACGCCATTCAACAGCAGCTGGCTTTGCTGACACTCTCAAAGTCATTCTTTCCTTTGACAGCTGTCAGGGCTCTGCACACTTCATGCATTCCTTCTGGGCACTTGATCCTCACATTCCAGCAGGCAGGAGAAGCTGGCACCTGAACAAAAGGAAGCGAGGACCCGTGGCCTCCCAAAGATCACGGCTATGGGCCTCGCACATATTAACGAAGTGTCGTTTACATTCTCCAGGGCACTTTTATTAGTCTTTCAAGGGCACCTGCATTTGAGGGGTCTTAAACATTTTTTTCTCACTCTCATCTTCGCCCTCTCCCTCCACCCCGCCTTGCCCCTTCTCCCATACACTATCTCGCGTGCCTGGGCTCTGCAGAAGGAAATTAAACTGTGATTTGGTATGCTAAATTACCTGAACTAAAAACTATAATTTGCAATATTATTAAGTCATCACTGTCATGGATTTCAATTTCTTTCTGTTTAAACCCCTAACTCACAGCATCGCTCGTTTCGATGATTACTGAAAAGGAGAAAAGGAGAGAGAAAAGCCCTTGGTTAGTCTACCGTCTGTCAGGAAAGTTAAAATAGTCTGCTTCCGAGTGGTTGCTTCAGCCTGGCCAGTTTTCAGTTAAAAACTCCACACTGCTTTCACGGTGTGTTTGCTCAAGTCCGAGAGCATATGGGAAAGATGTGGGGCCTCTTTGGGGCTTCTGACAGTTTGAGTCAATTGTAGAAACTGGAAATTTCACATTTCTACTTCCAGAGAAATCTTGACCACATTCAGTCCTAGATCATGAGGACTTTTTCTTTCTGTACTGCTGTCTTTAGTCCTTTTGGAAATGCCTGGATATTTCCTGTTAGCTGGCAGCACGGATGGCCTTCACTACAGCCAGAAGCCCAGTCCCCTTCTTCTGCCATATTCACTATGTTGCCGCTTTAGATTAGGCATCAGTATTTTCTGCAAGAGCAGACCAGTCAGGATAGGAGAGGTTTTGCTGCAACAATGACTTCAAGTCTTGATGGATAATTTCTTGCTGATAATGCTTTATTTCTTCCATATAAAATGTATCCATCAGGGGTGGGCAGGGAGCTTTGCTCCACACTTTCACTGTTGTCCTGACCTTGGGCAGCCACTATTTGGAATATTGCCAGTTACTAAGTCTAAAGGATAAACATGGCAAAGCATGCAATGGGTCTTAAAGCTTCCTCCCGGAAGCAACAGAGACCACTTCTGTGCACCTTTCACTGGCCAAAGCAGGTAACTTCCAGAGACTGGAGAAGTGCAATCCTAAAAGAAAAGAGCCAGAATATTTGTGCATGGCCTTAATGATTACTACAGAGTTCCAGTACGTTCCTAAAATAATGAAGGGAGAGAATTACTATAAAAATCAAGTTTTTTCTACCCCCAAAATATGTACCTTGAACCATTAAGAACTTATTGCTTCTCCCTGCACTTCAATAACATTACAAAAGCAAGTGCAGACTTTGGTAACTGTTGGGCGATAGTAATGTTAAGGTCTGAACACAGGTTTCTGTGGTTAGTGTTCTCTTTGTGACTGCCCAGGACACATGTTGTGGACAGTAGCACGAGGTGTGATGTGCTCTGTAATACGTAAGCAGTGATCTGGGGAACAATGGGACTAAAATATACTATCTCTCGTTCATCAAGTCTCTTTGTCTCTCATTCAGCAATTCTCTACTGAAGGATATAGATTTTACCAGGTGATTATACACATTAGAGTAAAGGTGCATTCAGGTTCTGGATGGAGTCAAGATTTCCTCAATTTAGATCCCATCTCCATCATTTACTACTGTGTGACCTTGGGTAAATTGCTTAACCTCTCTGTAGCCTCAGTTTCCTCTTCTGTATAACGGATGTAATAATAGTATTTACTTCACAGCATTGATAAGATGTATTTATACTTCGTGGCCCCAGGCCCCATAAATGTTATCTCTAGCAGAAGATCACTTACAGTTTTCTTACTTACTTTGATACAATACTTATAGATTCTGAAATCGGGGGAAACTAGCTGTTTTTCCTCTGCTTTGATAATATATTTTAAATATTTTCCATTCTTCAGAAGCTGGTTTCAGGGCACAAGGCTGCATATATCTTAAGTGCTAGGAGGTGCCAACTAGTAAGACACTACTGCAGGTGTCTTTTGCTTGGTCATCCACAGCAAATACTTCTGTCTATTCAAAGAATTTTTTTTTCCTTTAGTCTCTTTAATGATAGATTGGGCAAGCAAAAATTATATAGGCGGATGAGAATTCTGAACTTCTTCCAAGGTTGATCTAAGTTTTTAAATATGATGTGCATAACCTAATAAGACATGGACACTCAGAATCAAAATATAACCCCTGGTCATGGCATAAGTCAAGGACAAGAATGCTGTGGAGCCATAATTAGAGCAGAGGCATGAAGGATAACTGTATTTCTTGACCTTCTAGAGTCAGCTCATCTTCCAGCCTCTGGTTGTGTTGAGTGCTCCTGAAGAGGCTGGCCAGTCTTCCAATGGTTAGTCTGCTGTGAACAGTTAAGGTAACAGCATCTTGTCTTTACTTAGGAGAGTAAAGTATATTAGATACAGTTTACTTCTCCTCTCGTTTTCTGATTAGCTTGTGGTTCCAACAGAAATCTTGAAATCCAGTGTTACCATACTTCTGGCTCCAAGAAATTCTTGAAAACTATTTTTTTTCATCAAGGAGTCCTAAGACAAAGATTGAAAAACTGCTGCAAACAGTGCTCAAGAAGTAGATGTGCAAAAGAATGTTAAATATATTTTCCATGACATTCCAAGGCTATTAATAGAAGGAACAAAGGTCACAGAATAACAGCTTTCCCCACAGAAATTCTATTTCCTGTCAAAGATTTGAATCAACAATGCAGAACTAAATTTTTTAGAGCCAGCATGGGGCTAAGGAGGTCAAGCCATCGTGGGTTTTGTCTTATAGCCACGAAGGGCGTTCCTACCCCTTCTAACCATGTCAGAATGTCCCCTGGTAAAATAGGAGGCCAAGTTAAAAAGTTGGCAGGAAGCCATGTGTACTCAGAGCCACTCCAAGGAATCTTGTCAAGGGACTACTGTCCTGACAATGTTTCCATAGTTCCAGAACCACCAAATCCTGCTTTTTAACAAGCACTGAGTCTTAACTATACGTGGAATTGTGGCCTGTGTTTGTCTGGTGTGGGAAATGCTTTCCTCTGTGTGATAAACAAGGAAACTAAATTTAAAAGTCCATTTACCTTTGGAAGATCCAGAAGACAGAATAAAATCCACCTCAAGTTACCTGAATCTAATAATCTAGGTCAAAATTATGTAATTTGTTGGTAGTTTCAGATCTGTCTTATGGTTTCACAAGCTCAATTTATTACAGAATAATTATCCCAGCTCCGTTAGTATGAAAGACCACAACAAGTCGGAAGACCTGGATTCTAGGTCTGCCTCTGGTGCAGTCTGGAGCGAGTGGCTTATAAAATGGGTTATTTGAACTAGAGCAGAGAGGTCAGCAAACAAAAGTCCGTGGACCAAATCTAGCCTGTTGCCTGTTTTTGTAAAGAAAGACTTATTGGAACACAACCACATCCATTTGTTTACTTAATGTCAACAACTGCCTTCATATGACAACGGCAGAGTTGAGTAGTTGCGACAGAGACTGTATGGCTATAAAAGCAAAAATACTTACTATTGAGCCCTTTACAGAAAACGGTTATTGACTCTTGGATTAGAAGCTATTTATTTCCTCTGTTTCCTCATCAGCAAAATGGGAGTAAAAATAGTACCATATAAGATTATAAGGATCAAATGATAATTCTTAATACAGTTCCTATTTAGGAGATGTTAGCTAATATATAATTATATAATTGCTAATTGAATGGTCAGCACAATCACTATCAGAATTCTAGCAATCAGTTTCCCATTACGGAAGAAATCATTGCTGTTGCAGTGCTTTGCTGAGTAGGATGTTGCATGAAAGGAAAGGATGGCAGTTTATACAGGTGCCTCTTGGAAAACTGGAGTAGCAAAACCCAACATAGAAGATATTCCATAGGCATAGAAGATATTCCATAGGCAAACTGTATTTCCAGCCTAAAAAAATGCTAGTGACTCACATTATCTAAATGTCAACTTGATACTTGAGCCAACCTTCATAGGCTAAGTCAGATTCAGTCAAGCCAAGAGAGGATTTGAAGGTATTCAAGGTCAAGGGAAGTAGAAAATGCCCAAGAGCCATTGAGGGGTGTGAGTAGAAAAATTCGGCTGGAGCAAAATATTCTGATACAAGAGTTATGAGTGACAGAGCTATGAGGGTAGGTTGAGGCCAGGTTAGAGCATTTTGAACACTGGAGCAAGGAGGAGTGTGGAAAGATTTTTCTGTGCATTGAGATCCACTGAAGATTTCTGAACCTGAAAGGAACAGTATTTCTAGAATAATTTATCTATCTTTATGTTACAGAACGCATTAGAGGATAAAGAAACAGGAAATTAACTTCATTTTTTAGAGGTGAATTTCAGTTTTGTCTGCACTGTTGTTACAATTATAAGAATGTTTTATGTTTGTTGTTTATATTTGTTCTTATATCTCTTTCTGAAACTTCACTTAAGCCTACTTTACTTAGTGTGTTTAAAATGGAATAGTAGCTAATGCACAAATGTGAAATGAATTCATGTTTTTTTTATAGCTACTTAAAAAGCCTCATTTTACATGTACTCCAAAAAACATTTATAATATTTTCAATTTATTCCACAAAACCTATTGAGGGCCCCCTGTGCAAAAGATAGGGGAAAATGAGTAAAATATGTGTTCTGCCTTCAATCTGAAGGGAAAACAAGTGACAATAAATTAATACAAGGTCATAAGTAATTGGAGTATTCAGAAGGAGTTGGGTGTAGAAGGGCTCTAAAAGTGTGGCAGACGCTGTTAATTGTCTACTCAATGTCCATTTCCCCCTTTTCCCTTGCTAATAGAAGACTGAATTTATATACGATGGCAAAGAATATGGCTAAATACTCATTTTCTAAGGTTATATTACAACTGTGAATGTCCATCTAATATAGGTCAGACCAAAGAGCTAGAAGAGGACGTTTTCTGGGGGTTTCTAGAAAAGCTTTTTTCTTTCTTGATAAAAGAGGACAGCTATTGCTGGCTCCATAATGTGGATGTAATGCCTAGGACAGGGGCAACCATCCTACCACCATGAGGCAATAAATAAGAGGATGATGGAAGGGAAAGATAAAAAGTTCTTGGGCCCCCGATGATATCTTTGAACATCGAATACAACAGCAGTGACTGGCGACTTCTGAGCTTGCTTTTATGTGAAGAAAATTAATTCTATCACCTAAACTACTGTTAGTTGAATACTCTGTTCCATGCAGCTGAATGCTAGAAAATTCATTGAGTAAAGTTGATTCTGTGTTTATTCACTTCTATAAAGAGACACTTATTCTTTTCTACAAATACTTATTACTTCAACACTTTTATTTTTTCATCAACCTACTGTGTGTCAGGCACTGTGTTAGATGCTGGAATTATAAGTATAATAATTATTCTGCACTTAATTTCACTCAGCAAGAATACCTGATAATTTTGCTGAAGCTGGAGAACAATAGAATGCCTCTTTTCTCTCCACCTCTATCTTTCATATCACTCTAATTGCCCTCTGTTCCTACCCCCTGAAAAGAAACAAAGCAAAGGGATTTCCTTGGTGGTCCAGTGGTTAAGACTCTGTGCTTCCAATGCAGGAGGCGTGGGATTCATCCCTGGTCCGGGAACTAAGATCCCACATGCCGTGCAGTGTGGCCAAAGAAAAAGAAACAAAACGAGACACAGTGAAAATGTGGCCAAGGGGATCCAATTTATTGTTATATATACTACTCATGCCTCCTCCCCATTTCTTCAGAAGAAATGGTCACTCTATAAGGAAAGAATAAGAAATCCAGTACAACTCCTTTATTCCACCTTGAATCTTTCTGAGCACTGGTGTAGCTATGGAACCCTCATCTAGAATGTAATCATAGACCTATTTGTGAAAAAGGTTCGTTCACTTGTGGGTATATTGCTCCCAAACAGAAGGCTGGTCATTGAGTGAGTCGTCAAGCCCAAGCCCCTGAACTCCCCCTTGGACCTTACTGTACTCAGGCTGTTGCAGAAAGAAACCCACAAGAATGAGCCGCAGCTGGAGAGCATTTCTATTCGATGTGGGTGGGAGTTTATCATAGGAATGCTCTGGAGTCTCTGCTTGTTTTTCACCACCTTAAAAGCAAATGGTTATCTGACAGGAAATGCTTTGTGTTCAGCCTCTGCCTTTGATACTGTATTTTGGGAAATGAGCTGAACATAGGTTTAGTCTTGGTATCAAATCTCTGGATGTAATCCAATTAAAAAGTACCTTTTGGTAAGAAAACCCAGCAGCTTCAGAAATGATCACTTGACCAAGATGCTGCAGTGGAGCCAGTAACAGACCAGTCTGCTATTTATCAAAACTTTACTGGGGTAGAGTCAACTCATAATTCTTGTCAACAAACTGGTATCTCCTCTCACCTTCTTCGTTTCTGCTGATGCCATCATAACTGCCCTGCCACGCCAGCTCAAAACCCTGAGTCCTACCAACCACTTACATTGCTTCTCTCTCCTTACCATCTCTTGACTCATCTCCTCCATCACCTCCTAGCAATGCCTTAAATCAGACCCTCATTACCTCTCGTTGGAGCTAGCAATGGCCCACCAACTAGTCCCCAGACTCCTACAGTCTAACCCCCATCTGCTTCCTATCGCCTCTAGCATTTAAGTGCCATGGAGCAGTGATCTTGTTTGTTTGCCTCATTCACCACTGCATCCTCAGGACTGAATAGAATGCCTGGCACATAGTAAGCCCTCAGTAAACCCGGGTCGAGTGGACACATCATATAGAACAACCCTGATCTGATTTGGATCCCTTGCTAGAAGACCTTATTGTCTCCTCATTTCCCCTGACATGAAGTCCAGCCCTCCCTAGGGTGGCATTCAAGGAGCTCCAGAGCCTGGGTCACAGTCTGACATTCTGGAGTTCATTCTCTCTACCCTCCGTCATGTATTCTGTTCCAGCCAAATTAGGTGACGTTACATTTTTGCCTCCTTCCAACATCCAAATATTTGCTCCCTCTCCCTAGGATGGTTGGAAAGCCCTCCAGGCCATCTTTGCCAATCCAAATCCTACCTATCCCTTAAGAACCAGCTCTCATCTTTCTTCCTTCATGAAGGCGTTTCTGAAGATAACAATAAACCTGTCATTTGGAGGGACCTTACTATATGCTAGCTCACGTTTTTCCTCTCACAAAAACCCTCCTAGGCTGATCTGCTTATCCCCAGTTTAAAGAGAGTGAAACCAAAACTCAGAGCCATTTTAGGATTTGACCAAGTTTGCACAGCACCGGCAGGGTAGGATTTGAATCCAGCGCTGAAACTCCTGCCCTCTGTTATCTCCTTATCCACCATAATTGCTCCTGGTGAGGTTTGGAGGCACAGAGGCTCCAAATTGGCAGCCAGGGTGTTGAATTCAGTTGTGGACAGCATTTTAAAGCAATCTTCAAAAATCCAGAGATCTCACAGAAAGAATGTGGATCTGAGCTTTTCTTGAAAAATAGGAAGTTCTGGCAACAGCAGGTCTGCGTTCCCACCTGGCCATGATCCAGGGGAGCTGGGTCGTGGGTGCCCCTCTCCATGGGGCCTGTACTCTCACCCTGCCAGGTCTGTGAAGCATTTGAGTTTGTGTCCCTGAGAGCAACTTGTTGGCACCTGTCATAAAGCATTTTTCAAATTCTGCCTTATCTCATTTCACCTTCCTGAGGCTGCAAGCTTTCTACTTTATTTCTGCCTTCTCTGCTGTGTTTTCTCTCTTCCTAGTATGAAATCAGTGCTCGGCATATTATAGGCCCTCAATTATCTTGTTATTGAATTGAATATAAAAGTAAGTTTGCAGGTTTGCTAATAAGCCCAACACTTAATATTTCTCCAAATGGTGATTTGGGGTTAATTTTAGTATAGTCAATTCTTAGTCCTATTTGTTAAAAAATTAGAAGAGACAAAGCGGTGAATAACCCCTCAGATTATTTTTTTTAAACATTGGATTACATTGATGTTTTCATTAGCTGTTTGTTGCTGATTGCTCTCAATGGTAGATGATAAAATCATTTTGCTTTCTCTATGAAGTCTTCCCTGCTTCCACTGGTTAGCCATCTCCCTGCCTCTCTGTGCTTCTGGTATAGAATTGATCAGAGAGGTTCTAAAGACTTGTTTACTAGCCTGTTCTCTTATGGGCAGGGACTAAGTATTATACATCTTTGTATAGCTCACACTCAGCCTACAGCCTGGTGGATAATAGGTGTTCAATACGGTTTCAGTGACCGAATTATTGCCTGAAGCATATGCACAATAGATACAAAGATGATCCAAATTGAAGTTTCTTTAGTCTGACATGAAGGGACATGGCCACTACTTCCTCAAGGTTAATCAGTGGTATTGATAGTTTAATATAGCATTTTTCTTGATATTTCCTTGCAGTTAAGAAGTTAACATTAAATTCAACACCAAAGGGGATAGATATCTTGTTGGTTGCATTTTGGGCAAAACCAAGAGGCTTCAGAAGTTCCTTATTCTTTCTTCCTTTGAAGTGGTTTTAAGAGGCAGTAATTGGGTTCATTAGCCTGTGCATCTCTCTGCCTCTGGAGACCGCCAGGAGACCCTGTGCAGGGCTGGCGTGTTTGATCTGTCAGTAGCCACAGTTCTGGGCTCAACTCTGACTGCATTGACCAAAACAAATGACAGCCATGGTACCCCATTTTCTTAGTATCACCAAACCCAAGAAATTAAAAACCAGTAGAAAGACTTAAAATTAATAATAATAAAAAAGACCTGTCCTTTCTTGTATTTTCTGTTGTTGGGCAATAGTAAAAGTGTGACATAGTCATTTCTTCTTAGTTTTCCACTTTCCAGGAGTTGTACTCTAGTATTTTATTGCCTTAATAACACTCGAGATTTTGTCTTAAACTATGCAGCTTATGGGATGCATTTAAAAACTTCTGGGGGCTTCCCTGGTGGCGCAGTGGTTGAGAGTCCTCCTGCCGATGCAGGGGACACGGGTTCGTGCCCCGGTCCAGGAAGATCCCACATGCCGCGGAGCGGCTGGGCCCGTGAGCCATGGCCGCTGAGCCTGCGCATCCGGAGCCTGTGCTCCGCAATGGGAGAGGCCACAACAGTGAGAGGCCCGTGTACCGCAAAAAAAAAAAAAAAAAAAAAAAAAAATTCTCGAAGTAAAATAAGTGCTAACATCTAACATTTATGGAATATTGCTGTGGGCCAAGCAGTGGGATAAGCATTTTAACCAGATTATTACATGCGATCCTTACAGCAACCCTAAGAAATGGGTATTACTATTAACCCAGATTTTACATGTGAAGAAACTGAGGTTTAGAGAGGTTAAGAAACTCATGAAGAGTCATAACTAGTAAATCACAGAGTGGAATTCTAACTCAAGGCATGCAAGCATTTGCCCCTCTGCTATCTCAGCATTCTGCTCTCATAGGCTTTGTAGAATTTCCCCATTCCCATGCCCATCCCCATAGTGGCATCAGCAGAGCCTCTCAAAGTAGCTGTCCAGATCTGAGTCCTGAGCTTGCATTATATCCCTTTTATCAGCATTGTTTTCATATCGGACACCATCTTGAATTTAACACCATGATTATTAGTACAAGAAGAGAAGTAAAGTCACTTTTTTTTTTTTTTTACTAAAAGCAGATACAAATATTTGAACGTTTGAAACCAGAGTGTCTGTTAGTGTTTTCTTTCATACTTTGGTTTAGGAAGCAAAGTACAGTTAGAAATGCATAAACCAGGGTTCTAGCTTGTATTTCTATTGTGAGGGAGCATTAGTTCTTTTTTTAATTTAAGATTTTCATTTACAAGGGTCACTTGTGTGAGTATATGCAGAAGCCGAGTATTTTCTGTGAAATACCTGAAATTATAAGTTTTGACAACAGAATTATAAATAAGACTCTAATTCATTTGCTTCTCAGGGTTCTGTCACTTTACGTGTAGACTGAAGATGAATAGTGAATATTTCACACTTCAGGGAGGAAAGAGATGGTACCAGGATGGCTGAACAAGAGCCCCTGGTTATTGAGGCTCTGGGCAACTTCCCACCAGCTTCTTGTAACCTCAGTCGGTGCTCCTTGATGTAGATTCTTGGCTTAAGCCATCACATCGTCTCATCCTCATACAGTAACTTGTGTATTTCTGTATCCTATGTCCTCACCTTCTCTAGGAAGTCTTCTTTGATTAATCCCGCCTATCCGATAATCACTCCCCCCCCCCAGAATTAGTGGATTTAGGATTTTCAGGTATTTGAAAGCATTTTCATGTAGGGACTATTCAGCTTCTCAAGGGTACAAAAGTCCAGTGTATCTTCACATGCCTGACTCACAACGCTGCATACAATTGGTACTCAGGAAATATGGACTGACTCATGAGAGCTCAGGCCTCTCTCAGAATGAAGCCCTTTGTACTTTGCATAAGAATTGCTAAGGCTTCTGGAATAATGTCTCCATTTGTATTAAAATTATGAAATCCAACAGACAGATTTTCTACCACTTAAAACCACACTAGATATAATCCCAAGGGGCAGCTATGTTCACTGGGAAAACCTGACTCAGCCGGTTTATTTCTTTTGAATCACTTAACTTCTGAATTTTCTCATTCAGTGGCTTAAACTCGACTTTAAGACTGCATGCACTCAAAACATTTGCATCTAATTGCAGCAGTAGTATGTTTCCCTGTTGCCGTCTGAAACATATTCATTATCAGTGTCAGGCTTACGCTGAGAGGGTTTGGTTATTTATATCTAAAAAATCAAATTCAGAAAGATAACTGAAGGCATGTAAGTCGATTTTTCTACTTTTTTATTGTCAGAATATGCAGGCTGTAGATACACAAATTCAAATCCTTGGCAAATCGTATTTGCAATGAGTGTTTGTCTAGAGATAAATGGATATGAGTAGAGAAAGTTATTTTAGGAATGATAAGTCAACATGAATTTTATTTTTGTAATGTATATATATATATATATATTCAATATGTGTATGATTCAAGAAAATATTGTGTCTGGCAAGTAATTGCTGTAGCAATCCATGTAATGAAGAGATTTGAGCCTTATAAAAATGTATTTAAAACTGTGTTAAACCTTATTCCAAATTAAACATTAAGGTCTTGGTGTATGCTTATAACTACAGGGTTAAAACGGAGGTTTGAGTGGGCTGGGCGTGCATTCCCTGGGTTATCCATTTTATTAAGACCAACACATCTTCCTATTAGAATGCCATGCCCTTGAGGGCACATGTGGCAAAGTTCCATACCTTTTGTTATTCCAGGATATAGTTAAATTAATTTAAGAACAAAGTGTTCCTGTAGATCCATCAGGTGTTGTTGCAGTAGTTTTAATCAGAACCAGAAGCATGCTGGCTGCCTCAGGTGATGTCACGGGAATAAATGTTGATTTCACGAATCCTATGCCCTGTGTGATCCACCACATTCTTGTCTAACATGTTTGTGAAACAGTAAGTTTCTTTCCTCAAAGCGGAAGGTTGCTGCTGAAGATTGATGTATTTTAAGGATGGATAGTGACCTTTGAAAGGTTTTCATAAATCACTTACAACTGACCTGCAAATACAAAGTGAAATGAATAGATGAGACAGATCCTTGCCAATATTAACCCTAACTTTCACCTTAAATGCCCAGGTAATCCAAGAAGAACTGTTCTCTTGGCCTAAATTACTAGGAAACATCATGCCAGTTCTCTTCCTACATGAATATGCAGATGTATTGACATGAAGCTCCTGCTGCTGTTGAAAAGATCATATGTGTTTAACTAGAGAAAAGTGACAGGGTGGTCAGAAGCCACACCTGGGAGTCACCTGCAGGCTTAAAGATCAGAATAATGAAATACTATTAAGGATGGGTGGACACAACCCTCCAGTATTTATTGAGCCTCAATTCTTCATTGAACTGGGTCCAGTGGAGAGGGAATATTTTCAAACACACGCGAACGATTGCTGCCTACAAGGTGTTTCCCTCAGAAGCGGTCTGTTAGTCCACAGACAGACTGGACACTAATGAGAGGGCAGAAAAAAATAAATCCAGGGTGAATCTTGGGCTACAGACCATCATCATTCTTAAAATTCATCACTGGGAGAGATGAATGGACTGCAGTTGTCAAGGAAGTCTTCTGGCAGGCAGTGGGCTTTGAGCTGCGTCTTGAGGAGCGGGTAGCAATCCCCCAGGTGGAGGGGAGGTGAGGAGTTCAACACGGGGACAGGCTAGGCAGCGTGATGCATGTTCAGAGTGGTCACAGTTGAACCTCTCGCTTCTATAGAATTCAGCTTGCTGAGCAAATTCAGAAACAGGCGCTTTGTAACAGCTCCAGGTGCTTCTACTGTATGTGTTGCAAAAAAATTTCTTTCGTATTTCTTACGTGGAGGAATGATACAAATGGCAGTGTTGGAGAGGAACTGGACAATCCAGTCAGGAGGCTAGTACCCCAGTGCCAGGAGAGGTGTGGTTTAGTCTAGACAGCGCAGTGGGACTTGAGGAGGAACAAAAAGAGAGGTGATTCTGCTGAATTGCTAGGGGCTAATACAAGAGAAATTATCTGGAAAATAGGAGTCATCTATAAAGCTTCTGATGTTATCCATGAGTTAAATTAGCAGAATATACTGTTTTAAGTGTAACGTACCTGCTGTTTGCTAAAAGTGCCACTAGGTGGTGAACGTGTATTATTCGTGGCTTTAGCCGTTTGCTTCTCTTCTGGTGAAAGGGATTTAACTCATTTTGAAAATTCCAGTTCTTATTAAATCACATTAGATTTTCAATTAGTGAAATATCGCTTAATAACTTATGGAAATAGTTATTAATAGATATAGGAAACTGAAATATTACTCAGTGGTAGTTATTTCAAACACATAAGAACCTATGTACAAAATTAGAGCTATCTGAATAAAACTCCTATAGGATTCTCTATTTTATTTTAATTTTTCCTACTCAGTACCCACTCAGGAAACTTCCTTATTTTATATTCAAGTAGTGACAAGTATCTTTGGTAATAAATGACATCAAACTGTTTGGGTGCTTAGAGATTTGGAGAACGTGCTACGTTCTAATATCGGAACTGACTGTTCTGGGTGAGAGCCTATTTCTTCTACTTAGCTGTTTGCAGTAGTGTGTTAGATAATACTCTTATCTGGCAGTGCTTCTGCTAGCACCAGGAAGCTCACTGAAAGTGTATCTTACTTGCACTGTCTCCCTCATGGTGTCTTACCTGACTGTAAGCATCAGGAAGTCAAGGCCTGTGTCTGCTGGGCTTAGCAATTCTACTCCAGTACCTGGTACGGTGCCAGACAGAGTAGATCCTCAGTGAGTTAATGAACTTTTTCTGCTAGTCAAAAAAATAATGTAGTGTCCTTTACACCTGATCTCAGTAAATCAGGTACAACTGTATAGTATATTTTTACCTTCTGAGAATGACTCAGAAGAAGTTCATGCAAAATTTTCATGTATTCTTTGTTTCTTGGAATCTTTCATTTAAAATATTTGCATGCATATATATGTGTGTGTGTGTATGTGTGTGTGTAAGAGGCCTGGCACTCTGGTTTTAATCTTTCTAGATTAACTCAGCAAGATTATGATTTGGGTTATGCTAAATTCTCAGGGTCAGCCTATATTTATATTGCTTATATTTATCTATATGAACATGGGAACACATCTTACAATAGGATAGAATATTTGGATTTGAGACAGTGCTTCCATAGCAATATTGTAAGTGTAGTGGTAGTGGTAGCTATTTTATAGAGTAATTAGTATTTGCCATTTAATATTTCCAATAATCAAGTATTGTCAATAATACTGTATAGGTAAAGAAGTTGAAGCCTAGATGGGATAAGTTAGGGTACACAAGGACAAATCGTTACCAAACTATGGTCCAAACCTGGGACTGTTTGGGTGCATAGCCTGGTACTTCACCTGATGCTATACTGCCTATCTCTACTACTATGTTGAATTTTTCTGCTTAAAAACCCATCCAAAGCAGTAAAAGAGAAACATTTATCTAAACATATTTATGGGGTTAGATACCTTGGATATAATGTATAAAGAATATTAAAATCTCTTTCAGAATAGCCATTTTGGAGGAAATTGCCATTAAACAAGAAAAAATCTACTTAATCTAATAGTAGTTTGGAAATTATTCACGACCCTTCTATATTGTAAGATCCTCTACTGGTCTGACCATTTCTATAGCCAGAGGAAAACCATCCTCTTGTCTAATATATATTACATACTCAATAGTCCTATAAATCACAATTATTATTGCTTACTACAAATACAAACATAAGTTTAAGTATTACTTCATACTTAATACAAAACATAATGTAAACAAATACTTGATTAAAAGTGTAAAAACTGACACTATGGAGCTGCCACAGCAACGAGTCTGGGTCTCCAAATATTCTTGAAAACACAAGGGAGAGAAGAGGCACGTCTCTGATACAGCCGGGCAAGGAATCAGGCACCTCCGGGTCTTCCCGGTGAGAGTGGGAAGGGTACAATCTCTTTTGGAAGGCGATTTGGCAGTGGGCATCAACATTACAAAAACACAAATCCTCTGGCCAAAACAATTCCACTTCCAGAAGTTTATCCTACAGATGTACTTACACATGTGTGAAATTATCATATACACAAGGTATTCTTTGCTCCTACTTTTTTGTAGTAGCAAAATGTTGGTAAAGAACCTAAATATCCACTAAGGGAAAGCTGATTTAAAAAATTATAGTCGTCAGTACAATGGACTATTATGCAGTTGTAAGAATGAGGAAGTTTTTTAGCACTGATATGAAACAATCATATCTATATAGATAGATATAGGTATAATCCATAGTTAAGTAAGAAAGAAGGGCATGGCAATGTTTATAATATGGCACTATTTGTGCCTTAAGAAAAGAAGAAAGGAAAGAATAGACATAAACACACACATACACTCATGATTACATATATTTGCTTGACCATGCATAGAATAATCTCTGGGAGAATATGTAAGAAATTGATGACATTAGTTCCTTTCAGAAAGGGAAGCAAATTGGCCAGGAGCCAGGGAGCAAAAGGGAGGCTTTTCCATACATCTGAACATATATTATCTATTTTTTTAAAAAAAAACGTATTTTTTAGTTTAAAAAACATATAGATACATGTACATCCTTCAATCCTGCATTTCAGGTTCTAGGACTTTAGCTTGAGGGTATCATAAAAGACGTATCAGGGCTTCCCTGGTGGCGCAGTGGTTGAGAGTCCGCCTGCCGATGCAGGGGACACGGGTTCGTGCCCCGGTCCGGGAAGATCCCACATGCCGCGGAGCGGCTGGGCCCGCGAGCCATGGCCGCTGAGCCTGCACGTCCGGAGCCTGTGCTCCGCAACGGGAGAGGCCCGTGTACCGCAAAAAAAAAAAAAAAAAAAAAAGAGGTACCAAAGATTTATGCCCAAAGATGTTCGTTGTATGATTATTTTTAATGATAAAATAGGGAAATCAATGAAATGTTCAGCATTTAGCCATTAAAGCCATGAAATATGTGCATAAGTGCACATACTACACATCTCCTTTGTAAAATGCAACAAATTTATATGTTAAATATCAGGGATTCGGCTCAAGACTGTCTTGTTCATTGAATCCTTAGCATCTGACACATAATACACACTTGATTAATAATCAAGAAAGATTAATAAACAGAAAAGAGACTGGAAGAATATTTTCTAAAATGTTAATGGTTACCATAGGTGTTTACTTTCTTCTGTGCTTGTTTTTATTTTCCAAATTTTACACAATAAGCATGTACTCTTTCTATGATTGAAAAGAGGGACACTAAGTGTTGTAAGACTGCATCCTAAAAAAAATTCGTGTTTTTCATGCCATGCTTATCTATAGAAGAATGAATAGCTATTTTAATGAGTACTAGTGAGTGTTTACATTTGATCAGCAGTGCTTACAGAAATTCTGGAAAGGATGGTGGTGGTGTGTAAGTGGCAGCTGGTACATTTAGTGAGTATTGGAGGTACATGAGGGGATAATTTGAATGCTAATTACAGTACCACTCTGCACTTAGGAGGGATCACAGAACGAGGATTAGGGTTATTTGATTGAATGGAGTTATAGTTACATTGAGATCTTTTCTGTAACATTAGACCTGATTCTTGTTTTTTCCTTGTTTTTGACTACAGACAGATCTAGGTTCTGGTCCCCGTGCAGCAACTTACATATTCTGTGATCTTTCTAAGATTATATTTCTCCATCTGCAAAATGAGGCTAATAGTATGATCTTTGCAGGGTTGTTCGTAGAGTATATTTCTAATGCAAGTGAAGAGTTTAGCCCAGGACCTGGCATATAGAAATCACTCAGGATGCCTCCCTCCCCCTTCTGCTTCTCCCACACCCATCACTGTGTCCTGGGTGTGAATGAAGAACTAAAAGTTGGTTTAGAAATAGAGAAAGGACTAATTTTTTAGACAAACATTTTACTTAATCCTACTAATGATCCCTTAAGATATAGATCATCCCATTTTATTAATATGGGCAGGGAGTGCTGCCTGAGGAGCTGTGACCATCCAAAAACCACAATGATTAGCACCTACGATGTGTTGATACAAGGTATACACTGACCCTCTCTGTGACCTCTAGAATTTTGTTCCAAGGGAAGAAGATGGAAATCCTCTATCGATTGTATTGCTGTGCCTGAGGACACTGCAGAACTTATTACATTAGTATGGGTTTTGGATGTTTGCCTAAAGCCACAAACCTTTTGATGTCCACCTTCTGGCCCTGAGAAATTTCTCATCACTCATATAATTCCTGCAAATAAGATAAAGCAGGACTTTTAATGAAAAATTATCTGCTCCTCCTTGTTCTCTGACTTCAATTGCATTAAAAAAATTCTTTTAAATACTAATTTCACAAAATACTTTTCTAATGTGTGTTCCAATTAACTTTTAACACTCTAAATGCAATGAGCTTGTTTAAATAATAAAGTAGATGAGAATGATCATATTTGGAATAGATAAAATTACTCTATAAGTAATTGTGCAAAATTAAGCTTTAAATTTTGAAGATATAAGACTTTAACTTATAAAAACATTTTTTATATATGAATGATATGACTAAATGACTAAAATGTTAATTTCTCAATGAAGCTAATAGGGTACTAAGGTGAAATATACAAACCATTTAGATAGATGAGTATTTTATCCTGGCCAAAATAAAATTCATAGCAATCAGCAATACTAAAACAAATATTTCTTAAACCATGTTTCTTAAATGCAGTCACTGAGGACTAACTTCTCCCCCGTACTGATGAAACTCACAGAATGTGTGCCACTAGGTGTCTCTTCCACAAAATGACCTTACGTTGATACCTGGCATCAGTGTTTTACATTTTCAGTTGATATTGCCCATTATCTCTGCCAAGCTAGAGGAAATAAGTAAATGCCCATATCCTAAAGAAAAGTATTTAAATGATCCTCAGAAATAGAAAAACAAGAATGCAGAAATTAGAAGGAAAACTTTGGCATTTGTACTAATAAAGTGAATAATAAAAATTCTTTTTTTTTAAATGTCAATTTATAATGTGGTCTTTGTTTCCCCCAGCTATCTGTCTGGAGGATGATAATTCTATTTGTGTTTATGCGTAGCAGCAGTTTGGCTCAGATAAAATATCTAATTCATAATACTGGTAGATGTGCCAAAAAGCCACACAAACCAGAAGGTTAAAAATAATTTCTATCAACTCTGCACAGGGTGTTTGAGGAAGAGCAGATTGTTGTAACTTTTATGCTTACAATCAGGGCGCTTTCATAAACAGAGGCATTTGAACATTTGCATATACCTGATATCATAGAAACACCAAAAATTGGGTAGAGAAAGTCGACATTTATTGTAATCTATCTTCCAACCCTCAATGATAGTAACAAAAATAATAGTGATAATATTTAAATGGTAATAAGTAACGTTTTTGAGAACTTACTATATACTGAGAGAAGGCAAAATGCTTTACAAATTCAGGGTTAATTTACCATATTAGACTCAAAATGACCTTAAATCCCTCTAAGTATGTAGTGATTTATTAATCTCTGAGAAGAAGTATACCTAAAATAGTTTTCTTTGTCCTGCTGGAAAGTGTACTCAAAGAAAAGTACTAGAAGTAAATCACATCCTCTTGAGGCAGCACTATTTCCCAACTCCTTGCTATTGGAGGTTTTCTTCATATGTTTTCAAAACAGGTACTTGATTTTATGTTGGTCAGATTCTCATGCAATTTGTGTGTGTGTGTGTGTTTGGCTCGAGTTGCTAACATTAACTGTGATTCAGAACTCAAAGTGTTTATGATTTTACTGTAGAGGTTTCAAATGGTAATAAATATCTATTTCGAATTCCCTTCTGAAACACATGGGAATAGGGGGTTTAGCAGGGAAGAATGGGGTTCACAGGATGAGAGGCATGTAACTTAGAGACAGCAGGTAGGGGGACCTTTGTGAGATGCCCAATGAGATCCTCCTTCTACCTGGTGTGGCTTTGAAACTTGCCTCTGGGTCACCACCTGTGTGCAGGGCCTTCTCTGTCACCAACTCTTTCAGCTTCCATGGAAAACAATTCCTCGTTCTTATTTGATGCTGGTATCTCCGGCACAAACAGGACTGGGGGTAGAAGGTCCAGTCAGAATATAGACTTGAGGGATGTTTATTTCAAGAGCCAGACCGAGTATAACACACTTTACTAAAACTAGAGCAGCTTGTGGTGGGACAGTAGTAACCTTTTTGTTTTTCTTCTTTACTGTGACCAGTGGATGCAAATGCACCTGGAGGTCAACAAAGATCCTTTTCTACTTCTTGGGATCAGCACATAACTCCCTGACAGACAATATAAATCTGATGGGGCTGTTGACATACCTTAGAGACTGATTTCTGCCATCATGCCAGCATAATGAAACAAACCTAAACTACCTGCGACCTGGCCAAATTCTAGATTGTTTATTCAGTTACTTAGCCAAGAACTGTCTTTAGTGCCCTTAGAGATCAAAAGAGCCAGGAAGAAGCAGGAATTGGTGAGAAAGAAAGAGCCATAGAGCCATAGCCACAGCCATTTCTTCTTGTTCTTTGGCACCAGGTTTTGTCTCAAGTGCAGGCTGGATCACCAGTTCTGCTGGGGAGTCTTGATGCAAAAGAAGAGTCTGTTTTTCTCTTTAGAGGAGCAAATCGTGGCTATTAAACAGAATTCGGGTTGAGACATTTTAACAGTACGGTATGTGACATCATTTTAAACGTCATAAAAGGGAGTTTAAAAAAAGACTGGCTAGGCAAGATTGATAAAATTCTTAATTTTATTAAGGCAGTGAAAGAGACTGAAATGCAAAATCAATAGCAAGGAGGACAGGGCAGAGCTCATATACATCACCTGACAAGGCCTGTGAACAGACCTGAGAAAGACAGTGTATTTCCCAGTGAAAAGACAGTTGCATGCCCGCTACCGCTACACCAGCTTCTACCAGCCGCTGCCCCAGCTCGCTCTCAGTGAATGATTTTTCCGCCTGCGTCACTCAGAAAGCAGAAGCAATTAGGAACCCCCTACATGTTCACGTCTTTCTTCCGCCAAATCTCAGACCTACTTCACGTGCACCGCACTCTTACCTTCCCTTTCCTCCCGTCACAGGGAGGAGGTATCCCTGCCTCTTCCTCCACTGGGCTGTGTCCCATCCCTTCCCACACGCGTCACCCCTGCAGTTAGTGCCCCTTTCCTGCAGCATCCCTTTCTCCTCTATACTAGATCATTCCAAGAGCAGGTGACACACAGTAGCAGAGCACTTCTCAAACTTTAACGTGTGTAGGAATCACCCGGGGATATTGTTAAAATGCAGATCAGAATTTGAGTAAGGCTGCATTTCTCATCTTCCAAAAAAAAACAATCCCCTCTTTGACACCATACATATATACTCTCCACTTTCTGAGACAGGTGTTTACAATGTGTCTGCTTTTCACTCACATTTGCTGCTCAGTCTATCCTAAGCTTCTGTCCCCACCACTGAACCAAAATTGCTTTTGTCAATAAACTCCATTTGCCGAATCCATTGGCAGGCACTACTTGACCTTGCTGCAGCGGAGTTTCAGAGACATTACCCCTCCCTCCTTGAAACACTTCCTTTTGACTTCTGAGATGTGACTTCCTAATTTTTCTTCTACTTCAGACTTTTTCAGTCTCCTTTGCTGGCCCCTCCTGATCTGCCCAACAGCTAAGCTTTGTTGTGCCTTGGGGCTCTGTCCTGTTCCTGTCCCTGGGTGACTCCTTCTGTTCCCATGACTCTGTGGGCCTTCTAAATGCCAAGGACTTTCAAATCTGTGTCTCTGGCCCTGACTCATATATCCATCCACCTATTGATATCACCTCCTGAATAGCCAACAGGCATGCTTTTTCATGGCCCAAGCGCAGCTTTTCATCTCCTTTTCTCCTAAGTATGCTCTTCTTCTCCTCTTCTCTAGCTCAATAAAACCAGCCTCATTTACCCAGTCCCTCAACCAAGAATGTAGGCAGTTCTTTGATTTCTCTTTTTCTCACCTCGCAGATCCAATCCAGTAACGTGTCTACAGCGACCTTACTTCTGAAACATCCTGAATAGGCCTACTTTGGCTTAGAGCAAGTAGGCATATTCCCTTGTGGACCACAACTCTAACATCCTATCTTGTTTTTCCTCTACATTATGCCTAAATGGTCTTTTAAAAATGTAAATTAGCTCATGTTATTTCCCTGCTTGAAACACTCTGATGGCTTCCCATCACGCCTAGAATAAAATCTCCATGGCTTACTTTGGTTTACAAGGCCTTCTGTAGCATCACCTGTTTCTCTGCTATCTTCCCATTCCACTCACCGCTTCACCTGGCTACCACGTCTGCGCATCCTTTGTTTCCTAAGACAAGTTCAGTTTGTCTCTCCCTTAGTGCATTTGTATTGCCTGTACTGGTTCCCCTGATCTTTTCCTGGCTAGTCCCCTCCTTGTTCTGGTTATTACCTCTTTCCTTCCACGTTGGTCCCCACCCACCCTTCTCCCTCACACCACATTTTCCGGCTCCCTTGACAATAGCTTTTGGGGGGACTTGGCCAATGGGAGATGCTGGAAGGAGGGAAGAAGGAAAAGAAACAGGAGAATTTCCTTCTCTCTCTCTGTGTCTTTCCTCTTCCCCCACCACTTCTGGAGGCATTTTCCAGAGACAGCCTCTCCTCCACAATCCCAAGTACTGCCAAGCAGCGCCAGCCATGACTCCAGTTCTTGTCATGATTCGTCCACATGGTCTAACATCTGGGCCCCAGTAACATCCCCTCCCTCGGGTAGGCTTCCTGCATTGCCGATGTCTATCACACTGTTATCCTCACTTCTTCCATCAGCAGGGTAACCACTTCTCTGTGTGAAATTCTGGTTGTTTGAAATACCTAAAGGAGTTTCTATTTTCCTAACCAAAACAGGTCTCAACTGTGAAGTTCGTCCTCAGAGCAGCCCTCCCTGACCTCTGGGTCACTGTCCGGCCCATGCACCCAGTTCAAGTCTCTTCATTGCATTTTTCACTTTCTGCTCTTTTCCTTCTTCATTTACTTATATGTTTGTTTGGTGCTGTCTTGTTTATCACTGTATGCCCAGAGCTTTGAATAGTGTCTTATACATAGCTGCAATTCAGGAAGTCTTTATTGAATAGAGGAATAAAGGAGATGGACTGAGATTTGGCTGAACAATACTGCTCAGATGGGGAGGTCATGTGAATGAAGCTAGTGACCGTCAGGCTTCTGAATGCAAATTTCAAAAAGAAAGAAAGAGAGAGAGACAGAGAGAAGGAGGGAGGGAGGAAGGAAGGAAAAGAGAGAAAGGAAGAAAGGAAGGAAAATAAGAGAGAGAGGGAGAAACTAGGCAAAAATAGAAAGTGTTACCCCTTGGGAAGAAAGACAATTAGTGGGGAGAAGGAAACTAATCATTATTTAATATCTACTAATGTGCCAGTTGCTTTATGTACATGATTTCTTTCTGTTCCCATATCAACACTCAGGTAGACATTATGTCCACCTTACTGATGGAGAAACTGAGTACGTGAGAGGTTAAATAACTTATATAAGGTCACACAGCTGTAAAATGCACGAGAGGATTCAAGCCCACAACAGCCATCTGCCTGATTAGGATAAGTACAACGTAGCCTGGATCCATGTCCATCCTACTTTTATTTTAAATACAGAACATTTAAATACAGATACATAAACTACCATTTGTAGAGGACTTATTTTATCCTATTAAGTAAATGGCCCTCTCTAGTGTAAGAATATGAGATACTTTTGCAAATTGATTCTCGTTTTTCTTGCCCTTTCCCACTTCCTTCTCCCCCTCCGCAAATAAACTGAAAGACAGACCATGATCCACACAACTAAGTAAACAACATGTTGCCATCAGCGCAGTAAAGTGGGCCTTTGCTCTTTTCTTCCAGGTTGGCTTCAGGATGAGCCTGTTTTTGTGATTTAGTCTGCAGTAAGGAAGAGGTTTAGGAGATAGGCCCACCCCATATATCAGCAGCATCCCATAGGGCACAGAGTTGGTTTTCAGGTATGTGCTACATATAGCATCAATAGAGAAAGATGGTCTAGTTCCCTCCAAATTCACCAGGCCCTTTATTTGTACTGACATCACCTCTGTTTTGTTGAATTTCATTGAAGAGACCAATTATCCTCTTAAAGGAGACAACTGAGTTCTCAATCTTGTCCTTGATTTGCTACATTATGCCCAGGTCTGAAAATGGTAGATGATATTAGATTATTCAGTGTATGGGGAAACTGAGGGAGAAAAGCCCCAAATGGTAGAACAAATTGTTTTTTCCTAACGCTTATCTCCCTTGTTTGGTGGATTCAAGTTAGGCCATTAACACAACTTTTTTTTTTTTTTTAATTTAATTTAATTTTATTTATTTTTGACTATATTGTGTCTTTGTTGCTGGGCGTGGGCTTTCTCTAGTTGTGGTGTGCGGGGGCTACTCTTCGTTGTGGTGCGCGGGCTTCTCATTGTGGTGGCTTCTCTTGTTGCAGAGCGTGGCCTCTAGGCCCGTGGACTTCAGTAGTTGTGGCTCACAGGCTCAGTGGTTGTGGCTCGTGGGCTCTAGAGCACAGGCTCAGTAGTTGTGGCACATGGGCTTAGTTGCTCCGTGGCCTGTGGGATCTTCCCGGACCAGGGCTCGAACCCATTTCCCCTGCATTGGCAGGCGGATTTTTAACCGTTGCGCCACCAGGGAAGCCCCATTAACACAACTTTGACATTGCTTTTTCCCTGATTTGTTCTTAAGATGTTTCCCTATTCTCAAACATCATGCACTCAGAACACTGAAAACTTACAGCAAACAAGCAAATCACAGAAATTAAATAGCAATAAAACTGTTGTTGGCTTCATGTAAAAAAACAAAGTGTCATCCAATATTTAAATGGCGGTTATTTCCAGAAACTTGGCAATTGTAACCATACAAATGATGAAATTCATTCCACTCTCAGTCCATCTCTGTTTGGAAAGGAAATACCAGCAGTGTTTGAAAAATGGATTATTAAAGACCTTGGTCTGCTGAAGGTGGCTCGTATGTTCTATTTGCTAACACAGCATCTTGTTGGGGAAAAAAAAAATAATAAGTGCAGCTTTTCCCTACCCCAGATTATTTTCACTACTGATCTTTAGAGCAGGAAATAAAAAACAGCTAATGGTTCACAGGGCATGTGGAATTAGTTTAAGCAAAGCCAAGTCCTGGTCCTGCTGACGGCCTCCTCTCTCCTGTGCTGTTTTGTCTATGCCGGCCTTAGAATATGTCAACAAATCTCTTTTAAGCTCAGATGGGAAGAAAGGATGGTGATCCTCTCTCTTTCTGTAAGGGAGTAATTTACAACAGATGTGCTTTTTCAGAAAGGTACAAGTTCGTCTTGTAAAATATTTGTAAAGAAAAATAGCCTCCGGATTTCACAAAGCAATCCTTACTCAGTCTTGGAGATGTCACAAAGAGCATTGCTTTTATAATACTAATACGATTCTGTGCTCAGACAATTTGATTAAACTCAAGATGAGTTTTTGGGAAGAGCCAAGTTTAAACATCTAAAACAATGTAGTGAAGAAATACCATATGTGACTTGATGGCTTTTTGACAATGACCTGAAAGGAGCCCAGTTTCAGTTATGAGACCTGGGTTAAAGTCCCAGGAACTCTTTCTAACTAGAGTAATGAGATCCTAACTTCTCCAAACCTCACTTTCCTTATCCATAAAATGGCGAAACCACCTGACCCTGCCATCCAAGTGGGAAGATAAGTTAAAAATGCTTTATAAGGGCTTCCCTGGTGGCACAGTGTTTGAGAGTCTGCCTGCCGATGCAGGGGACATGGGTTCGTGCCCCGGTCTGGGAAGATCCCACGTGCCGCACAGCGGCTGGGCCCGTGAGCCATGGCCGCTGGGCCTGCGCGTCCGGAGCCTGTGCTCCGCAACGGGAGAGGCCACAATGGTGAGAGACCCGCGTACTGCAAAAAAAAAAAAAAAAAAAGCTTTATAAAGTCCTCTATAAGGTGAATGATTTTCATAACAAATCTATTGAAGAAAACATCCTCGAAGGTTCCACACCTTCGTGTACATGCTTTTTTGTATATGGAGTAAAAGGAATTTTTTTTTAAACTACTTTAGTAAGTAGATTAGCAACAAAGCTCGTGCTGTTTAAGATAAAATAATAAATTCTGGCCTTGATTCAGCCATGTGCCTTGTTGAAGAACAAGTCACTGATTCTAACGGGAAGTGTTACCTGCATAAGCGCTGACAGAAAAATCACGGGAGAAAAAGGTGTGTGCTTTGCATGAGTACGACTAACTTTGGCCTTAGAGAGTGTGCAACTTTCAGGATGCAGGGCATACTGTAAACAGGTGAATTTACTCCTCATTTTTCAAATCCCATATCTCAGATGACAACAGATATGGCTGGAGGCACCAAAGGAGAGTGAGCATAGATTGGGGTAGAAGTTTGAGTTGGGATGCGAGGCGTCTGGTCTTTGGTTTGCTAATTAGGGAATGAGAATAATCCCTTTACCCTTGTGTGACCATTGCAGGGATCATGTAAAATGATACGTGTGAGATAATCTGATTGTATTAGATGTATAATTCTAAGGAATTATATAAACACACTATTCCTTAGATATATCATAAATAATAAGGGAGAAAACTCTGTCATCTTTATAGAGATTTAATAAATTTAGCATTTAAAAGTTTTTCTGTACTTCCTTTTCAGTCTCTTCAAATTGTTGATAACGTTAATGCCTAATACGTACTGAGCACTTCCTATGTTCTAGACATTTGGGGTAAATGCTTTAAATGGATTAAGCTCATTTAATTTTATAACCATCACTGAGGTAGGTTCTGTTATTACCCCCATTTTACAGATGAAGATAAGTAAATTGCTCAAAACCACACAGTTAAGGCAATAATGGAGGTGGGGTCTGAACCAGGTTTAGCCACAGAGCCAGTTAGTCAGAAATCTAGTCATCCTCTAAGACTGTGGTCGTCCAGAAGACTCACAGCCTTCTCTAAACTCAGTTGCCCTCTCAGCTGTGCATTTGAACTCTAATCAGATTTAAAAACCCATTTGGAAACGAAACAAATGATTTCAAAAGAGGGTTTTAAAAACACACGCACAGGGCTTCCCTGGTGGCGCAGTGGTTGAGAGTCCGCCTGCCGATGCAGGGGACACGGGTCCGTGCCCCGGCCCGGGAAGATACCACATGCCACGAAGCGGCTGGGCCCGTGAGCCATGGCTGCTGAGCCTGCACGTCCGGGGCCTGTGCTCCGCAACGGGAGAGGCCACAACAGTGAGAGGCCCGCGTACCGAAATAAATAAATAAATAAAAATATAAGAACACACACACGTACACTCAACTTTTTCATTAGAAATTGAGATAAAGAAGAACTCTCCTGGCTTGCTGTTTGGATTCAGAAACAAGCCAGTGCTTCTCTTCGCTACTGTCACTCAGGCTTACAGTACTGACCCCATAGAAAGGGCAGGAGAAATTCCATCCACCAGCAATGTCCTCAAATAAGCTTTCAAATGGCTACCAGCGGCAGAGGCTATTCCACACCCTTGTTATCTTCTCTGTAAACCTGCTAATTTGTCACCAGAAGGGAGTTTAGGACATACCTTGTTTAACCTTTTTTTTTTTTTTTTCCAAATGGGGTCTAAGCAGAAGCAGTAACTTGTCGTAGGCCACCATAATCCCGAGTGTGCTTTCACATTTTCTAACCCTTTCCACAATGTGTTCATTTTGACTTTACGGAATTTTTTTCTCAACACTTGTATTGTACTGTCCTGGGTGAAAGTATGCTTTGTCACTTATTTTCCTGTCTGGTTATTTGGGACCAGCAGCCTCACAGCTTCTGGTGTGGCTTCGATGAAGGTTAGCCCGGAGCCAGGCCTTCCGGCCCTTGCACTTGAGAGTCCATCTGAAAGCAGAGTTTCTCCTGGGACAGAAAGCCTTGAGAGGGGATCATCTGGAGAACGGCTCTCTGGAAAGTGTATTTCCTGCCTGCTGGCAGGGAGATTAAGTCAAAGGTTTTCATACTGATATATAGTCCTAATCTTGCAAGAACTTTCAAGAACTATCAGGGCAGTTATAAGGCGTTTTCTTAAATCATTAGGAAGAGGGAGATAGGCAAGTCCCTTAGAGTCTACATGATGAGGGCTTTGTCAAGCAAGAAATTTAGCTCCAGGGACCTCTCTCCCCGCTGACAACAGGTACATCTGCATCCCCTGGGTGCTTTCTGTAAGGTTTATATACATTTATATTTAATGGAAATTTAACATTTTATGTATAGCCTTTTTTTTTTTTTTTTTGTGGTACGCGGGCCTCTCACTGCTGTGGCCTCTCCCGTTGCGGAGCACAGGCTCCGGATGCGCAGGCTCAGCGGCCATGGCTCACGGGCCCAGCCGCCTCGCGGCATGTGGGATCTTCCCGGACCGGGGCACGAACCCGTGTCCCCTGCATCGGCAGGCGGACCCTCAACCACTGCGCCACCAGGGAAGCCCTATGTATAGCCTTTTACAAATAATTATTTTTGCTTAATTAGAAATTAATATGAGTAGTCAGCAAGTTTTATTTTTGCCTTGGCTTCAAGTCATTTTCGTTTCTGAGAGAAGATATGTTCCTTCCCTTCCTCATATTCACCTCCCGGACTCTCTCCATCTCCTCCCCCTCCTCCTTCTATCCCATGGGGTGTCTCCTCTTCAGGTTTTCCTCTCCCCTTCCACTTTCTCTTTCCCTCAGTTTCCTCCTCTCCCTTTTTGCTCTTTCTTCCTTTTATCTCCTTCCTTCCTTCCTCTCTTCCCTTCCTTCCCTTCTTTCTTCTTTTCCTTCCCCTTCCTCCCTCCCTTCCTCTTCCTTTCCCTTTCTTTCTTTTTTTCTTTCTTTCTCTCTCTCCCTTCCTTCCTTCCTTCCTTCCTTCCTTCTTTCCTCCCTTTCTTTTCCCTTCCTTTCCTTCCATTCTTTCTTTCCTGGCTTTCATCATAACCTTAAGAGTGCCAACTGCCATTTTTAAATGCCTGTTGTTTACATTGCCTAGCCCAGGGGATACCTCTTTCCAAATTTTTGTTATTTTACAATCACCTTTAAAGTTCCATGCAAAAAGCATAACATTAAATTAATGGGGCAAGGCACAACTAAATGTGATGAAAAATTGTACTGTAGAAAATGAGTACTGAAAAGCTTAGTACCTTGAACAGAGGAAGCAAAAAATTAAGATGAGGTAAATACTCATTCTGGATAAAAAAATGTGTAGAGTCAGGGGAAGGGGAAAAAAAGTCTTCTCAATGTAACATTATAAAGAATCTAATACCATTTTCTAAAATGGAAACTGACAAGTTAACACTAAGACATCTGGGGCAAAACTAAACATGCCTAAAAGGTTTCATATATTTAGGAATTCTCTCTAATATTTCAAAATTTTGTTTTTAATATGAGCAAAAATAAATAAAATAATTTGAATTCTCTTAATAAGGAATTGTATACATAGTTTTATTACTACTACTACTAATAATAGTTATTTGTACCAGGCATTGTACTAAGAGCTCTACATGGCTTATCTTATTTAACTTAGTCCTCTTTATAACCCTGAAATGTAAATGTTTTTGAGAACTGTTTTATTTTTTAAGAGAAAATATACTGTCTTTAAATGGTCTCCATCTGTCTTCTTAACCTTAACCATATCTCAGAATCCTTTAATGTTTCAATGGAGTGTTCCTACTTTCAAGGTTAATATGAGGAAAAGCCAAGGCACCCAGTAACCTGGGTAAGATTTGATATCATAAAAACTGTGTAAGACACTGAGATAAGATTCAGTAGTCAAGAGTCTCTGTGAGTTGTTAAGTTGCTCTCTGGGAGAATTTCAGTGCTCTAGATTTCAGGCTGAAGGGTAGTTTTCTATATCTGAAAAAGAAGGAATATTGGCACAGAGAAAACATTTCACTACTTTGTGTACCTTTATTCAATCTGTACCTCATGTCTACTATTTCCATAGGTTAGAAGCATAGATCTGAGAGGAAGTCTGTATTGCAGGGCATTTTACTGAGTGAAGTAAGAAAGCAGTGCACAAAAACCATCTTTAGCATAAAAGATAAATCCCGTGAACCCTAAACATATTCCAAACACAATGTACACTTCGTGCTCTGTGAGGTTTAGTTTGCTCACAGAAGAGCTGTAGTCAACAGTAAACTAGAACAGTTATGTCTCATAACAGATATCAGTCTGACTGTTCCCCTTTGCCAAAGGTTACACAGCAAGACTTTAAAGGAAAAGCAGAGTTATGATCCAGATTAGCTCTTTGGGGTGCAAATTTGCATGCCTCTTCTGTGAAATCCTCAGTAAGGTGAACATATGCTCTGGTTTCCTGGGACAGTTCCGTTTTATGCTCATCCTGATGTAAGACTTAATAGCTCTCTCCCTTAACACTCTTAAGACACTCTCAACCTAGAAAGAAAGTGAAATAACGTTAATTTTGTAACATCAATATTTTGAGCAAACATGTTCTGTATACCTGCTGTGATCGATACAGCACAGGTGTCCAAGAGATTCATTTTCTATGATGTCAGCAGGGCTGACAGTGACCTCTTTGGCATCAGTGACTGTGGCAGGATGCAGCTGGATGCACGAAGACCCCAACCCCACAGTACACATACCCTGACACCTATCACATTGGCTTCTCGTTCCCATTTGGAACGAATCAGTGAATGGGAGCACTTGTCATTTTGGTTTGAAAGTCAATGAACAGGATTCCCCAAATATGTAAGGAGTGTATATTGATCCTTCACGTCTTTAAGAGTTTCCTAAATATCTCACAGCTAGGAAGTAGATATTTCTTTGGAAAAATCTAGTTAACTTTCTGTTGAGAAACAGGATAGTAAAATAGGTGATATGAAAGAATCACTGTATTTCAAGTGTGCAGTTATTGATATTTTGTGGACTATTTAAAATAACAAGATTTTAAGAAATCATATGGAATTATTAGAAAAACTTGCACAATATAAATCTCACATTTTCAGATTTATAGTTATAGTTCTTTTTTATGGGTAATTTTCTTTTTACATCTTCAAAAGAAACCTTCATAATGCATTAAAAAAAACACTGTCACTACCAAGCCTTTGTATGATTAACTACCCTATGATATTTCTTTCATCCAAGCTGGTTTATAAAGGAAAGCAAAAACGACAATAAAAGAAATGTACCAATTTATTCTCTACTAATAAAGTATTGAACATTAGTGAAAAAAGTGTGAAATATTGGAATGCAACACAGAGCAATTCCACTACCCATTGCAGTTTTGGGTCATATACTGTATATAACGAGTAATTACTTCATTGGTTGGAGACCACAGTGGAGGAATATAGAATTTGATGAAAGAGATGTTAAGATAAAAATTTTATCCCAAAGCACTTGAAAACTTTGCCAGCACTCCAGACTGTTTTATTTTGGACTGTGGTGGCCAGGGGTGAGGGGAGTGGGCGCAGGGTGGGAGTGCAGAAGAAAGAATGAAAATTAAAAGTGAGCAGATTTTTAAAAACTCTTGAGCCAATAATCAACATCAGTACTTGGATTTAAAGAATCTACTAAAAATAGTCTTTGTAGATACCTGAAATGACATGTTACTAATGAAGATCCCATATTTAATATATGCACATGACATTATTAACATTAAATCTGGTGGTTTCTAACACATCTTCCACTTCCCATTTTTGAATCAACTTTCTGGATTTCATTTTCTTGCTGATCATGGTGTTTGCGATAATAAATTTCTAAACGTTCGCAAGTCTTTTCTTCTTGTTTATCTCACAGGGATCCTGGGTAGGAACTGAAATCTTCCTGGGTAGAGTGGGAAGGTCACATAGTATATTGTGCAGAGAACAGACTCGAGTTGGCTGGTTGTAATCCTAATCCAAGCTGTGTCACTTTTCCGTGAGCCTCAGTTTTCTCTCCTGTACAGTGGAGAAAAATATCTGTGTTGTAGGGTGGTTGTGAGGATTGAATGAGCTGTGTGAAAAGAACTTTATGGTGCTTAATGAGTATCTATTTACATTCTACTTCTTTCTAAAGATAATTTAGAATACAAAAACATACATTAAAAAGAAATAGATAAACCGTGTAAAATCATGCCCAGTGAATACTGATTCATTTATGTCTTCTATCCATGTTACTTTAACAATGATATTGGAGAAAATCAGGGGATTATCCTGATTATAAAAGTAAAATATATTAATTGCAAAGAATTTGAATATTACAGGAAGGTATGAGGAAGGTAAACATCCATTATCTTTAAGATTTTGACACATTCCCTTCATCTATTTCCATCCTACTCATTTCAAAAATAAGTTAGAATTATACTCCATATCACATTTACTTCCCATTCTTTTCAGTTTCTATTAGATCATAAGTATTTTCACTGTCTTTAAGCAATATTTTGTGATTTCCTAATAGTCTATCATTTGTATGTAACATAATTAATTCTACCCACCATGTTAGTGATTTGTCTTTTTGTTATTATAAACAAAACTGCAATGAAAATTGTTTCAGATGTTCATTGACTATATTGGTAATCCCATCCCTTCATTTGTCATATTTGTTGCAATTTTTTTCCCACTTAGCCTTTTAAATTTATGATAAATTTTGATATAAGTTTTTAATGTTATTTACCTTTTACTACCAGTTATTTTTCTTTGTGATTTTCTCTACTGCTTGTATGTTCAGAAAGTTCTTTCCTATTCCAAGGTCAGTAAATAAATTACCTATCTTTTTCTGTTTTTATAATTCATTTTTAGCTTTTTGCTTTTAAATTAATATAGTATATATTTGAGGTACCTCAGTTTGAGGTAGATGCTGGGGTAGATTTGAGCTGTCATAAATAAGTTTGAGAATTTATTAAGGCAGAATTTAATATAATTTTCCCCAAATAGTTAAAACAATTACCCAGTAACATAATACTTCCTTCTTTATGATAGATTTATGATGGTGCTTTATCATACAATGATCTCTCTTTCAATGCTTATCTTTCATATTTTAATTACTTAAATATCTGGTACAATAAATGTTTTCTCATTATTTCTCTCTTGCAAACATTACTTGGCTATAGGTATTCATTTATTCTTCCAAATAAATTTTAAAAACACTTGATCAAGTTCTCCCCATTTCACTCCACTCCAAACACATTAGGATTTGCTTGACATTGCATTAAACCTTTGTGTTCAACTGAAAAAAAAAAAAGAATACATTCTTTTAATATTCAGTATTCCAATGAAGAATAGTACCTCTAATTTCTTAATTAGAGTACCTCATAGTACCTTAATTAGAGTACCTCATAGTACCTCTAATTTCTTAATATAGATTCTGTACATTTCTTGTTAAGGTATGGCTGTTTTATATATTTTATTGCTATTGTGAAAGAAACATTTTTCACCTCATAATTTCAAACTGGTACGATATTATTCTCAGTGAACTTTCATTGTATAATCTGCATGCTTTGTCTCCAACTTGATTTATTCTGCATGTAGAAAAATATTTTGTAAGAGCACTTTACTTCATAGACAAAATGAACTTAGCCGGTGCTTGAGAGAGAACATTGAAGGCTGTGGAGATTATTAGAGCAGACCAATTTTGTAATTATGAAAGGAACTAGAAGGAGCCACTGGTTATCCATTTTATTGTAAAATGTACAATTACATAGGTGAAATGAGTGCATTTTATTACTGGGGAGGGAAAAAAGACAAGAAATTGATGCACCCATGTCTGTAATGACATGTGAAGGGCAACTTTTGAAGACAGTGGGGACTCCGAGAGTGTGTAATTGTTCTCTGTACTCTGAGCCTTATGCATTTCATCTACCTCATTGCCTTACAGTCCGTTTTGGTATAAGTGAGATGAATAATGTAGACAATATCTCCCATGGGAATTAAATTTAAAATGAGGGCTCTAAGTAACTGGTATCTAAAGATCATGTTATAAAACTGGCATCCGTGTCCTCAGTCCCACTGTACCCTGTTGTCCTTGGAGGCTGCCCACACACCTGTCATTCGCTTGCCCTCAGTTTCTAAGGTGGCAGGATGCCAGCCCCAGCCAAGTGTTCACAGTGCAAAGTGCTTTAGACTCTTCTAAAATGAAAGTCAGTATGTAAATGTGCAACATGACGACATTATTATTCTAGCTTCCTGGCTGCTTTCAGCAAGCACTGACTGCCACATGAGGTCTCAAGTGTTCTGGCACAGTGTGCAAGTGTTCAAAAGAAGTTAAAGTAATGAAATTGGATCTACATTTCCATAGAGATTCAAGCTGGCATGGAGGAATGGAGTCATGGGTTGGATGGTCTCCACCAAACAGCCTAGGCAAGTGCCTGTGATGCCAGGCTACTAAGCAGAATTTTCTATCGTGAAAGGGCACCACTGTTTCTTCCTCTGGGTCTAAAATTACAAAATGTGCCCATTTCTCCCAGGCTCACACCACTCTCTGGGCGCTTTATGCTCAGTCCTCACCCATCCATTCCCTGGAGCACACACCAGCTTTGCTTAAATCTAGCACAAGTTTTAAAATGAAGAATTAAGTACAAAGTGTGGGGCGGGGGATGTTTAGTTAGAACCCTGACTAATAGAGCATGAAGTATGTGACTATTATTCGTAAGAGGCGGGGCCAGGCTAACTGTGTATCTGATCTACCTAAGGTGCTGTTTAGAGGTGGCCACTTACTGGATTTCAGTTGACCTTGTTATTTTTTTTATTTAACATTTTTTTTGCAGTTTTCATTGCTCACAGGTCTTCTCATTTGCACCCAGCATTCCCTTCTATTAAAATATCTGGAGCCAAGACCAAACTTAGGTGTATGGGTGCTGGGGCCAAGAAACTGGGTTTGCTGAGTATCGCGTCATGGTAGGTCCAGGGTCAGCACAGATTCCGCATTTGGTCATTCTGAGACCTGATCTCTTTATACCTCCCCTCCCCCTGGCTGGAATGTTTCTGTTCGCCAGGGCAAGAGCAACAGAATCTGAGTCTTGTGCTTTGCAGCCACCCTTATACTAGCACAGCTCCATAATGCTGAGTACTCTTCCTCCTCTACCTCCTTTCATATCCTAAACATTTCATGGGCTTCACGTATCCATTTATATATATGCAAAAATGAAGTTCATTTAAGTTTAAAAATGTAAGAGTGGGACAATTAAAAGAATTCAAGCCCTCAAGGATACCTTTACTCATATAGAATCTCTCTCTCTTTTTTATTGTGTTTTAGGACAGCGAAAAAAAGGGATTTATAAATAAAATCTATGCCATCCAGGAAGTATGTATCAGTGTCCAGAACATCCTAGATGAAGTTGCTTCCTTTGGCGAAAGGATAAAGAAGTGAGTGATGCTGACATGTGAGCCCTGGTGTTCTGTGGGACAGTGTCCATTTGTTTCTCAGAGGGTGAACTGCCACATTCTTTCTGGCAGGGGACACTCCTGGGTGATCTATTGTTCCGTTTTATCATTATTTACTTTGTTTCTGCCTGTCTTTGGTTTTATGAAAGTTCTGTCAATTTCCTCCTTGAAATTTAGAACATATTGGTTGGAAAGAAGTCATACTTGTAGCTTTGAAGAAATAACACCGTCCTAAATTTTAGCACATTTTCACAGTGAGACTTTGTTCTTACACAGAATATGAAATTGTGATCGAAAAAAAATAAACCAAGTTAAATGAGGATTTCAGGTAATCAAGACACACCTGCAGTTTATTATTGGTCGAGTTATAATTTCATCAATAAAGTTAAATTAAAAAAATCATACTATATATAGCACCCTGCAAAAATATGCTTTCAATTTTGTATATTTAAATAGCTGAGATCATAATTATAGATGAAATAAACTAATGCTTTGTCATTTAGAAAATATACATAATTTTTATAATTTAAAAAACAATTTTTTAAACAAGGAAATAGATCTTCATTGAGAGCTGATGTAAAATTAAGAAACATATTACTTGCATTTTACTTCAAACAGTTTTATTTATTAATATATTTTTTAAACCAACTGTTTAATTATAAAAATGGTAAGGTGGATTTATAATTAGATATTAGTAAAAAATATTCTAAGGCCCCGTACCGACTAAACTATGTGAAAATTGGCCTACATAATGATTTCTAAATGATCTATTCAAGAAGGGGTGCTGTATATCTGGATAAGCCTACATTTTCCTAGCTTTATATATCTATTCACTGTTTATTATTCATAACCAAAAGTGTTCTGCAGATTTGGATCCTTGGGCATACATAGAAATTGAAAGGAGTAAATTATTTAAACTAAAGGTGTGAGTCATTCATCTGGTGCCTTTCATGTTTCAAGGCATAATGCATTTTATTTTGTATAATTTTTTGTTTAACACATTTCCACATATGCATAGGTGCTGAGTTTCCACTTTCTCGTATCATATTAGACAGAACAGCCTCCTTCTCACTCCCAAATGTGCCTCTAAGCAACATTCAGTATCAGACTTCTAAAGACTGATTTCCACATCTTTTCTCTTTTCTTCTTCTCCATGTTATTTACACCTCTAAGCATGTTTCCTTGTTCTCCACAACCTATCTGCAGAAGCAGAGTGTGAAGTCCTAAATGGGGCATTTCCCTATTGAGTATTGTCCTTTCTCTGAGGTACACTGTGTATTGATTACCTGACAGAAACATCTCATTTATATCAGAAGACCCTGGGTCAACTCTAAGGTCAGGATTGTGAATGCCTGAAGGGGAGAGGCTTCTTTGTAACTCTGGGTGTTAGGAGACTCAGACAGGTGCTTGGCTGGAAAAGACCATGGCCAGTTGAAGGAAATGACCAGATCCTGGCTGTGGACCAGGCTTGGGGAAAACTGGATTTTGTGAACTTTCCAAGGTATAGACAGAGGTGCAGGTATAGGCTGAGGTACAGGAACACCGCATAGGATCTAGTGAGTCTTGTAGGAGCTATCTTTTCGGCACAGTAATCTTTCCAATACTATAAGAGAGAAGCTCCCCTGGGGTCACACGGGATAAAATGGATCTATCCAGAAAGCAGATACAGAAGCAATCTTTAAGTACAAAATGAAAGCCTCCATAATTACCACATCTTGTTACTAAATCATTCCAGAACTTTCTTGAATTGCATCTCTTAAGATCATATTCTAGATATAGATTCCACAATGCACTGTGGAAAAAGAAAAGGGCAGTCTTTTTTCCCCCTGGGAAAAAAGCTACACTGGTATTCCTTGCCATTTTTCCTTCCAAGAGGAGTAAGAACACAGGGTGTTCTTCAGTGAGGGTGCCCAGAGGGAGGGTTTTCTGCGTGAAGAGCCAGTGCCCTCACACATGGAGTGGTGTGATAGATGGCTCGGAGCTGAGCCACAGGAGAGCAAACAGACCCTCAGCCTTCTGTTCTCTCCACAAGCGGGCAGAAGCAAGGGAACTACAGGTGTCAGTGAAGGAGGGAAGGCATGATTCTTTGCCTGGTGACAGTTATAGGACTCACTCTGGCCATAGGAGATAAAAAAACACGACAGCAAAGCCAGACCCCAGGAGTTACTAAAAACAAGACAACCAGATTGATCCAACTTTGGCTTTCTTACTAGAAAAAAAACATTTTTAAGAATTTGACCTAGAGAAAGACAAAAAGCAAGCCATATGCCACAAAGCTAAGGAATAACTCTTAAGTGTTAGGCTGAAGGGCAGTACATGAGAAAATCTCTTGAGAAACATCCTTTATTGGATCAAAAACTTCCCTGGAAAAACCCAGCCCAAGTGAGCATAGCATCCATTACTGGGAAATTAGAAGAAAGAAAAAACACTGACATTTATCCATATCATGTACAATTTCATATTTTCTTGAAGTGTCTTGGGGCCCTTCTCACTGCTTGATAAGAAGAAATGCCATACTTTATAGACTCCTAGAGTTGAATGGCTCTAATAACTTCATCTTGATTCACATAAACATGTTGCCATCACTACCAGTCTTCCTGGATACAATGAAAGCTGTCCCCATTTTATAACCGGGAAGGTTGACGCTTAGAGAGGTTTACCACCTAAAGTCACATAGCAGAATCTAGGCTTTGAACACGGATTTGCTACCTTCTTTGGTTTTTTTTTTTTTATTAAATTATGCTAAAGAGTCACTCAGCAAGATATTTTAGTTCCTCTTTGGAGGCTGAACTTCAAGGCAATGGTATGCTTATAAATGGAGATATGATTATATACCCAACCTCGAAGGCTCCGTGGAATGGTTCTGTTTACTTTATAATTTTGTCACTCTCTCTTAGAAACTACCAGACTCACAATAGATGTTCTACACAAAAAGCCTAAAAATATCCCAGTTTTTCCACGTTCCATTTGCCTTCTGTCTTGATCTTTCTTTTTGTCTCATTAAAGTCCTTCCCATCTTAGTACTGTCTCTTTTGTAACTTCCTGTCCTTCTGTTCATTGATCCCATTTTTGTTCTTTGTTCCGATGTTATATCATTGTCAGTACTCCGTCTTGCTTCCTTCCCTGACCCTCTACATTATTAGTCACCAGCAGTGTGGAAACACTGCAGAGCCATCAGCCAGGCCCTGTTATAACCCACCCTTTTCCAGCTTATACTCCCTTTTTGGTCTTCCCAACAAATCTATCATGTGCCATGTTCTCCTTTGCTATCAACAAGGTAGGGAGAATAGTAGGTAATGTTGACTTTATTTCTTAATTATGTATTTCTGGGAAGAGGGCTATGATGGCAGGTGAATTTTTACAAAATTCCCTCTTCCTGACTTCTAATTCCATTTGAAACATAACTGAAGTGGGAAGTGAGTATTCCTCTAAGGATTTCTAAAGTTCTGAAGATTTACACAACCGTGTAAGATTTAGATCTATGGACAATCGTTGGCAACATTTTATTTCCAATGTGGTTAATCCTGTGTGAGAGTTCATAGAAGAAAGAATGGTAGGCCCAGGGGCATTCTCCTCTATGAAAATTTGGAGAAAACAAGATTCAGTACTAGTTTTAGAAGTAGAAAAAGATTTTTAAATCATGGGGAGTCACCCAAGTAGTGTGATGACCTTAGACCCTTAAGTCACCTGGGACAATCTGGAGAGGTTGGTGTCAACATCCTTTACCTGGGCCCTGGGTTCATGAAGTTGAGCAGATTATGACTAACCTGTATCTTCTGATAGCCTATTACAATTGGAATCTATTCCAGTGAGAAATACAGTCTTTACTAGATCCTTAGTCCAGATTTTGAATCAGAATCACATTTATTTTCATCTTTGTTTGAAAAAAGTATGAAGTGCTCAGATTGCTGATGTATTAATTTCTCATTCAGTACTTTCAACTGGACCATCCCATTCTTAAGCTGGCTGGCCATTGTAGCCCTCTGTGCGTTCACAGTCATCCTGTACTTCATTCCGCTGAGATACATTGTCCTTGTCTGGGGTAAGTAAAGCCTTTTTTTTCTTTTTTTTTAACTGTCACAGCTGCTAAGAACAAACTATTTTTAAGGGATGAGTTATACTGTCAGTAGTTCCCTATATTTATGGTCATGAAGCTACTCCATGATGAAAAGAGACAGGTCAGTTAAAAATCACAAGAGTATAAAGATTTAGGTCTATCTGCAAATGCATTTTTCTTATCTGGCACCATAGGCTCCATCATACTATAAACATGTAGTTGTGCAGATTCTTCATATATCAAAGTGTAGCTTTGTCTAGATATCACTCTGATTTATTTCCACCATTTATACATAAACAGAGGCATTTTGATCCATATGGTGCATTTAGGACAATATGCTTTTGTGCTGTGTACTTTATCTTACGGAAATGTCCGTAAACATGGTACTATATATGGCTGCCTGTTTAAGAGGTCACCTTTAAGGAAGCAGGAAGAGGGTCCTTGGCATTGGCAGGCTGCTTGGGAACAAAAAACCCTGCTTTATGTGTACTAAACAAGAATGCTTCTGTAAAAACCCACTTTAAAGGTGATATTTGGGGGTCCTAATTTCTAATGCAATTATGCTTCATGCTAACAGTTCCCATGTACCTAGACTATACTTAGGTGGTACTTTCAGCATTCTTCATAGTTTGGGGTTTTTTTGGGTTTTTTTCTTTCTCTTATCTGACACAATTCTTTGGAAAACTTAATTTTCAGTCTCCAAGATCAACTAACATATAAAACTACATTAATGATATATATTTTATATATATATATATATATATATATATATATATATATATATATATATATATATATATATATATATATATATATATATAAACAAGACTGGGTAGAATTCTCTACTTGCCCCTGGACTGCATACACCCGAGATTGCTAAACTTATACAAAATGCAAAGAACCAAAATGGGTTTTAATTTCAGAACACATGTGCTTACACTGAAAGCAAAAAGATGAAAAGGAATGTTTTGTTCTCTTAAGGCTTTTAAAGAAATATCCTGGAATAAAATGAAAAAGGGTCTGATGTCTCCAAGCCCTCCAGTTTACAAATCCTTACCTCGCTATTCTTTTTGGCATATCTTGTCATATCTTCAGCAAGCCCTCTTGCCCCTATCATCACTATCATTACCTTTACATCTTGGGTAGGGAGTGGAGGGTGAAGGGAAGGGTGATTATGTTTTCCTGCCTTAATTTCTATAATTTAAAGAAGCAGTTTCAACTAAGACAGTGCTTTCACTATACAAGGGAAGAGGCATTTCCACCATGTTCTTGCGTCGCTATTGTATGCTCTTTCATTCCTTCCTCTGATATTTAAAACGGCTGCTGTTTTATTGAAGGAATTAAGGTAGGGCGTTAGGTGTGGCAGTTTATTACTCTAACCTACTTAGGGTCAGACCTGCCATCTCAGTTGTGATAGGTGGGGAACTTCGGGTTTCCTTTCCCCAGGTTCTCAGAAACTGGAGCCCACGGCAGACATCTGGCTGTGTAATCTGGGTTGGCCTCACTGGCAAGCTGTCTTAAACCTAATTTGCAGAGAATGTGTTTGGGTCTCTTGTTTCATCAAATAAAATAAAACAAAACAGTATTCCTTTAGTGGTAGGTGATTGCTGAAATATTAAATAGAAATTTAAGACATGAGTCTCACATGGGGAGACAGGGACCAAATCATAATTGCATTGGTTTATTCTGCTCAGCTCCCTGAAGAGCCAAGATGCTCCAGTTTGTGACCCAGTTTTTACCACTCTGATTTCATAAAAAGCTGTTTATTTATGTATTTTTATGTGAATATGCTTGGTAATTTATTAAGTGCAATATAAATTTAAAACAGTAGACTTATCCAATTGAAATTCTACATTATTCCATAGAATATGTAGAATAGGTACTTCTAGTTTTATACATTATTTTGACATTTCTACCTCATTAAATTTGGGTTTTTTTTTTTTTTTTTGTATAATAGCTCCAAATTCATCTGTATTTGCCCCTCATCCACATTTGCTCTTCAGGTAGCACAGAGGATTCACTGTTGAATAATTTAGCATGGGTAGGTTTGGCTCATTTTTAATGGTTCTTGGCCATTTTAATCCAAGAAGTGATCCAAGTCAATCACAGTAGCATCTTTTGCAAGCCTTAAATTTAAATTTCTTATAATTTAAAAGGAAAATTGGTTTCTATAAATCTCAATGCCAGAAATACAGAAATGGAAACATTCTTTCTTGTGATGAGAACTTTTAAGATCTACTCTTTTAGCCACTTTCAAATGTGCAATACAGTATTATTAACTATAGTCACCATGCTGTACATTAGATCCCCATGACATTTTATTGCTGGAAATTTGTACCTTTTGACTCCCTTACCCACCTCCCACTCCTCCGCCTCTGGTAACCACCAGGCTGTTCTCTGTATCTATGAGCTTGATTTTTGTTTTTATTTAAGGAGTCCACATATAAGTGAAATCATATGCAGTATGTGTCTTTCTCTGTCTGACGTATTTCACTTAGTATAATGAATGCCCTTGAGGTCAATGCATGTTATCACAAATGGGAAGATTTCAAACTTTTTTATGGCTGAATAATATTCCACTGTGCATATGTATACCACAACATTTTTACCCATTCACCCGTCAACGGACACTTAGGTTGGTTCCATGTCTTTGCTATTATAAATAATGCTGAATGAACATGGGGGTGCACATGTATTTTTGAATTAGTGTTTTTGTTTTCTTCAGATAAATACCCAGAAGTGAAATTACAGGAACATAGTGGTAGTTTTATTTTTAATTTTTTGAGGAACCTCCATACCTTTTTCTGTAGTGGTTGTACCGACTTACATTCCCACCAGCAGTTCACAAGGGGTCCCTTTTCTCCACACCCTCCCCAACATTTGTTATTTATAGACTTTTTGATGATACAGCTATTCTGACAGGTGTGAGGTGATATCTTATGGTGGTTTGGATTTGCATTTCCCTGATGATTAGTGATATTGAGCATCTTTTCATGTATCCGTTGGCCATCTGTCTTCTTTGGAAAAATGTCTATTCAGATCCTCTGCCCATTTTTTAATTGTTTTTGACAGTTGAGTTGTATAAGTTTTTAATATATTTTGGATATTAGCCCCTTATCAGATATGATTTGCAAATATTTTCTCCCATTCTGTAGGTTGCCTTTTCATTTTGTTGATGGTTTTCTTTGCTGTGCAGAAGCTTTTTAGTTTGACGCAGTCCCACTTATTTTTACTTTTGTTATCACCTATAGTTTCTTTTAGGAGTTTCGTGGTTTCAGGTCTTAACATTCAAGATTTAGTCTGTTTTGAGTAATAATTTTTGTAAGCGGTATAAGATAATGGTCCAGCTTCATTCTTTTGCTTGTGCCAGTCCAATTTTCCCAACATCATTTCATGAGGAGACCGTCCTTTCCCCATTGTATATGCTTGGCTCCTTTGTTGTAAATTAATTGACCAGGGACTTCCCTGGTGGTGCAGTGGTTAAGAATCCGCCTGCCAATGCAGGAGACACAGGTTTGAGCCCTGGTCCGGGATGATCCCACATGCCGCAGAGCAACTAAGCCTGTGTGCCACAACCACTGAGCCTGTACTCTAGAGCCCACGCGCCTAGAGCCTGTGCTCCGCAACAAGAAAAGCCACTGCAATGAGAAGCCCACACACTGTAATAAAAGTAGCCCCTGCTCACCACAAATGCACAGCAACAAAGAAAGCCATGCACAGCAACAAAGACCCAATGCAGCCAAAAATAAATTTATAAAAAAAAAATTAATTGACCATATATACATGGGCTTATTTCTGGGCTCTCTATTCTCTTCTATTGATCTATGTCATCTGTTTTTATGCCAATACCATACTGTTTTAATAACTATAGGTTTGTAATATAGTTTGAAATTAGGGAGCATGATGTCTCCAGGTTTGTTCTTCTGTTTTAGTATTGCTTTGCAATTCAGGGTCTTTTGTGGTTCCATACAAATTTTGGGATTTTTTTCTATTTCTGTTAAAAATGCCATTGGAATTTTGAAAGGGATTGTATTGAAACTGAAGATGGCTGTGGGTAGTATGAACATTTTAACAATATCAATTCTTTTAATCCTTGAGCAGGGAATACCTTTCCATTTATTTGTCTTCTTCAATTTCTTTCCTCAGTGTCTTACAGTTTTCAGTGTACAGGTCTTTCATCTTCTGGGTTAAATTTGTTACTAAGTATTTTATTCTTTTTGATGGGATTGTTTTAATTTCTCTTTCTGATACTACATTGTTAGTGTATAGAAATGCAACAGATTTTTGTGTATTGATTTTGTATCCTGCAACTTTACTGAATTCATTTATTAGTTCTAACAGTTTTTTGGTGGAGTCTTTAGAATTTTCTATATATAAAAAACCATGTCATCTGCAAATAGTGAGTTTTACTTCTTCCTTTCCAATTTGCATTGTTTTAAAATCTATTTGTCTTATATAAGTATAGCTTCCCCTGCATTCTTTCAGTTCCATTTGCATGGAATATCTTTTTCTATCCCTTCATGTTTAGTCTGTGTGTGTCCTTACACCTGACTTAATCTCTCATAGGCAGCAATACAGAAGGGTCTTGCTTTTTTTTTTTTTTAATCCATTCAGCCACTTTATGTATTTTGACTGGAAAATTTAGTTCATTTACATTAAAGTAATTATTGATAGGTATGTACTTACTGCCATTTTGTTAATTGTTTTCTGGCTGTTTTGTAGTTCCTCTGTTCTTTTCTTCTTCTCTTGCTTTCTTATTTTGTGGTTACCACGAGGCTTATGTACAAGAACTTAATTTTTAAAAAAAATTTTTTTTTTTAGCTGCATTGGGTCTTCGTTGCTGCACGTGGGCTTTCTCTCTAGTTGTGGCAAGCGGGGGCTACTCTTCGTTGCAGCGCATGGGCTTCTCATTGTGGTGGCTTCTCTTTGTTGTGGAGCATGGGCTCTAGGCACATGGGCTTAGCTGCTCCGTGGCATGTGGGATCTTCCTGGACCAGGGCTTGAACCCATGTCCCCTGCATTGGCAGGAGGATTCTTAACCACTGTGCCACCAGGGAAGTCCCAAGAACTTAAGTTTGAATGCATTTGAAAGTTCTAAATTTTTACTCTATTTCCCTGTTTTATATGTTACATTTTACACCTTTTTATTGTTGTGTATCCCTTAACTAAATATTGTAGTTATAGTTATTTTTACTATATTTGTTGTATAATCTTCATACTAGCTTTATAAATGATTAAGCCACTATGTTTAGTATATATTTACCTTTACTAGTGACATTTGTACTTGCATGTGTTTTCTTTCTACTTACAGCACACTTTCTTTTGGCTTAAAGAAGTCCCTTTAACATTTGTCATAAGGCAGTTTAGTAATGATAAACTCTTTTAGCTTTTGCTTGTCTGGAAAATTCTCTTTTTCAGTTCTGAAGGATAACTTAGCTGAGTAGAGTATTCTTGCTTGGAAGTCTTTTTTCTTTTAGCACTTTGAATATATTATGCCATTCCTTTCTAGTCTTCAAAGTTTCTCCTCAAAAATCTGCTTATAGTCTTTTGGGGGTTCTCTTGTACATAACAAGTTGTTAATCTCTTGATGCTTTTATGACTCTTGTCCTTAACTTTTCACATTTTAATTATATGTCTTGATGTGGGTTTCTTTGGGTTTCTCTTATTTGGAACTCCCTGGGCTTTCTGGATCTGTTTTCTTCCCCAGATTAAGGAAGTTTTCAGCCATTATTTCTTAAAATACATTTTCTGCCCCTTTCTCTCTCTCTTCCCCTGCTGGGACTCCCTATAATGCAAATGTTAGTTCGCTTGATGTTGTCCCCATGAGTCCCTTAAGCCATCTTCACTTTTTGTCATTTTTTTCTTTTTGCTCCTCTGATTTTCTATGATCCTTTCTTCTTCTTCATCTAGTCTGCTGTTGCATTCCTCTAGTGTATTTTTCAGTTCAATTATTTTATTCTTCAGCTCTGTGACTTCTATTTGGTACTTATATGTTCTATCTCTTGGTTGAACTTCTCACTTTGTTCATCCATACCCTCCTGAGTTTGGTGAGCATATTTATGAGCATGACTTTGAACTCCTTATCAGGGAAATAACATCTCCATTTCATTAAGGTTTTTTTCTCTGAGGTTTATCTTGTTCTTTCATTTGAAACATTTTCCTCATTTTGCTTGAATCTGTTGGTTTCTATGCATTAGATGAAAGAGCCACCTCTCCCAGTCTTGAAGTAGTGCTCTTGCATAGGAGATGAACCTTATCATTCAACCTTGCCTTAGCTCTTAGTTGTCTCCCAAACCTTTGTGATTGTCCAAGCAGCCTATTCTATTTTTTATTTATTTTTGGCTGTGTTGGGTCTTCGTTGCTGCGTGCAGGCTTTCTCTAGTTGCAGAGAGCAGTGGCTTCTCTTGTTGCAGAACACAGGCTCTAGGGCGTGCGGGCTTCAATAGTTGTGGCACACGGGCTCAATAGTTGTGGCTCATGGGCTCTAGAGTGCAGGCTCAGTAGTTGTGGCGCACAGGCTTAGTTGCCCTGTGGCATGTGGGATCTTCCCGGACTAGGGCTCGAACCCATGTCCCCTGCATTGGCAGGCGGATTCTTAACCACTGTGCCACCAGGGAAGTCCAAGCCTATTTTATTTTTAATAGCCCTCATAGTTGAGGATGTGTGAAGACCTGTCAGTGTCTCAAACAGGAGGATCTCAGGCAGCACCTAGATTCAGGCTAATTGAAAATCATTCCCTTAGGCAGCAGCTTTTAAATTATGCAGATATATACAGTGGGAATGCAAGTGTAAGCCCAGCTGGCCACCAGAGACAGATGATCTGGAGGTGTCCCCTGGGTGACAGTCACAAAAATCAGGGCTTTGGATGAGTTTATAAGCTCCTTTCTGGGAGATACTGATGAGCTGTGGTGAAGCAGAGGGAGAGTGCAAAGATAGCATTCCCTGGCCTGTGTCCCCTGAGAGCACCTGCATACGTCCCTAGATGTGTGCCAAACCTGAAAGCTGCCCCTGAGGCCAAAGCTCCAGGACAAGCAAATAGGCCTCTTTCATAGAAAGACTGGGGTGTGTTTCAGTCTCCTGTTTGTGCAGTGCCCTGCCTGGTGGTGGTACCTTGCAGAGAACTATCTCTTGATTGTTACAGTCCTGTGAGACTCAGGAACACCAGCTCCCCTGACCACCAGAGTCAGGCAGTCAAGGGGCATCCCCTGGATGGCAGCTGCAATAACTGGGGCACCAGCCATGTGTAAGAGCTCCCCTCTGAGGTGTCCGGAAGGGTTTACAGTCAGCCCTTAGATGTGTGTTTAATTAGAAGCCTGCCATGATAAAATTATAGGCCCATTTCACAGAGAGATTGAGCTCCTTGGTCTGTTACTTCTTGCTGTGCCCTGAGGGTGTTAGCTGTTTAAGACCTCTTTCTCTATTGTTTACAGTCCTTTGGGACCTGCAAACATAAGCCCCTCTGGCCACCAGAACTAGGTAATGTAGAGGTGTCTCCTGAGAGCAGTTGCAAAAATTGGGGCACCAGCCGAGGTTCTGGGAGATACTGGCAAGCTAGAGCAAGGCAGAGAGAGAATGCAAAGATTGCATCCATCAGCCTCCGTTGGCCTCTGTTCCCTGAGAACACTTCCATAGGCTCCTAGAAGTGTGCCAGAGCAGATTCCTGCCCCTCAGGCCAAAGCTCCTGGACAAGCAAATTGGGCTCTTTCTTGGAAAGACTGGGGTGTGTTTCAGTCTGCTGTCTGTCCAGTGCCCTGGGGGGTGGTAGCCTGCCAAGAACTGTCTCTCGAATGTTATAGCTCCAGGGGACCCAGAAGCACCAGTCCCCTGGCCTCCAGAGCCAAGCAATCAAGGGGTACCCCCTGGTGGCAGCCACAAAACCCAGAACATGAGACGTGGGTAAAAGCTTCCCTCCAGGAGACACTGGTGCTCTGAAGCGCAGTAGAGGGAGAGCTCAAAAATGGGGCCCACCAGCTTCTGTCCCCAGATAGTATCCCAGCAGGCCCCTGCCTCTCTGGCCAACTTTTTAAGATTAGGAAATGAATTTTCTTCACTTAAAACCTGGGCACCTTTCAAACAGCTGCCTCTGTGCTGGGCCCTGGGGTGAGTGAGTGCTCACGAGCTCTTTAAGAGCCATTCTCCTTTCACCACAGCACGTTGGGTCTCATGGATGCAAGCCCATTGACTTTCAAAGCCAGATGCCTTGAGGGCTCAACTCTCAGGTGCAGGTCTTAAAAGCTGAGGTGCCTTACGTGGTGTACAAACTCTTGGCTACTCAGGGAGAAGCTCCGGGTTTGTGAGTTTCCTCCTGATGGTGGGTAGCTGCACTGGGGGTGGGGTTTATGGTGAGATTCTCAGCATCTCCTATCCACTTGAATATAGCCTTTTTCTCATTTGCCCCACGTGAAGGAGGTGCTCAGCTAGTTTTCAGGGGGTGTTTTTTGTGTTTTTTTTTTACCGGAAATTGTTCCATATGTAGCTGTAGAGTCGGTGTGTCCATGGGAAGAGGTGAGTTCACGATCGTCCTAGGTCACCATCTTGAACTGCCTCATAGATGTAAAACCTCAGGCACCAGATGTGTGTGAAAGCTCCTTTCGGGGAGATACTGGTGCTCTGGAACATGGCAGAGGGAGAGCATGAAGATGGTACCAAATGGCTGGACTGAGGCAGTCGGGGAGAGATGGTTCCTGCCAGAAAAGAAAAAAAAGATGGTGGTTGCCAGTCTCTGTCCCTGAAGAGTACCCAGGTAGGCCCCTGAATATGTTTCACATCAGATGCCTTCCCCTCATGACAAGCAAATGATCCTTTCCCACACAAAATCGGGTTGCCCCTGGATCAGCTGCATCCATGCTGGGCCCTGGGGAGGGTGAGTCTGAACACACAAGTTGGTTTCTGAAGCTAGATGTTTTGAGACAAATAGACTAATAGAACAGAATTGAGAGCCCAGAAATAAATCCAAGCATATATGGTAAATTAATATTTGACCAGGGAGCCGAGAATACTCAATGAGAAAAGATAGTCTTTTCAATAAATGGTGCTAGGAAAACTGGATAGTCACATGCAAAAGAATGAAACTTGACCCCTATGTTACACCAGTCACAAAAAATAACTTGAAATGGATTGTAAGACCTGAAACCATGAAACTTGTAGAAGAAAACATTTTTTAGAAAGTTCTTTGACATGGGTCTTGGTAATGATTTCTTGAAAATCACACCTAAAACACAACAACAAAATAAACGAGTGGGACTGTATCAAGCCAAAAAGCTTCTGCATAGCAAAAAAAAAAAAAAAAAAAATTAACAAAGTGAAAAGACAATCTACAGAATGGGAAAAAATATTTGCAAACCATATATCTGATAAGGGGCTAATATCCAACATATATAAAGAACTCATACAATAACAAAAAAAAATAAAAATGGGCAAGGGACCTGAATAGACATTTTTCCAAAGATATACGAATAGCCAACAGATCCATGAAAAGATGCTCAATAACCCTAGTCACTAGGGAAATGCAAATTAAAACCACAATGAGATAGCACCTCATGCTTGTTAGAGTGGCTATCATCAAAAAGATAACAAATGCTGGTATGGATGCAGAGGAAAGGGAACCCTTGTACACTGTTGGTGGGAATGTAAATTGGTACAGCCACTATGGAGAACAGTATGGAGAGGCCTTAAAAAAATTAAATAAATATAGAACTACCATATGATCCAGCAATTACACTTCTGGGAATTTATCCAAGGGAAACAAAAAGACTAACTCCAAAAGATATCTGCACCCCCATGTTCATAGCAGCATTATTTACAATAACCAAGACATGGAAACAATCTAAGTGTCCACTGATGGATGAATGGATAAAGAAGTGGTATACAATGAAATATTATTCAGCCATAAAAAAACAAGGAAATCCTGCCATTTACAACAACATGAATGGCCCTTGAAGGTGTTATGTTAGTGAAATAAGTCAGAGAAAAACAAACACTGTATGATTTCACTTATATGTGGAATTGGAAAAAAAAAAAAAGCAAAAATAAAAGCCCAAACTCACAGAAAAAGAGAAAAAAAATTTTTCTTTTATCTATACAAGATGATGGATATTAGCTAAACCTACTGTGGTAATCATTTCACTATATGTGTACATCAAACCATCATGCTGTATACCTTAAACTTGTATGTCAATTATTTCTCAAACCTAGAAGAAGAAAAAAAATCTTGATGTTTTGGGGGCTCATCTCTCCAGGTGCAATTCTTAAAAGTTGGGGAAGCCTGATTTGGGGTTCAAACCCTCACTGCTCAGAGAGAAGTCCCTCCTGATTGTGGGTTCTCAGGCTAGGGGTGGGGTTTATGGTGTGGTTGTGTCCCTGCCTCTCTTACCTGCTTCGATGTGGGCCTTCTCACGATGGCCAGTGTGTAGACTCACTCAGCCAATTTGTAGGTTATTTTCAGAGGTAGCTGTTCCATATGTAGCTGTAGATCCAGCATGTTGGTGGGAAGAGATGTGTTTGGGATCCTTATATGTCGCCATCTTCAAAGCTTTTTAGTTTTTTAAAGCTGGTGGTAAACGCTTCCAAATTCCAGGTCATTTTGAAATTAAAACAGAAAAAGCAAAAACCCCAGTTAGTTTGCATAATAACAACACCTCCCCACCACTGAAAAAAAAAAGTATCTTTTGAAATGGGGGAACCAGTAAGTCAGATTTCTTGCCTTAAAAACAATCCCAATCCAAAATGTAGGGAGACAAGTTTCATCATAGTTGAAACATTAAAGCAAAGCTTCTAAGTACTGTAACACTGAGGGGAAAGGCAAGATAGGCCAGGTGCCTTTTGTTTCCCAAATAGAAAGCCTTTCCTGCTGGGAAGAAGCCACTGAAGTACAAAGAGAAAAACAGAGCAGCCATGGAGTTGGGAAGGTGGAAAGGAGGGAAAGAGGGAAAGAGGGAGGGAGGGAGGGAGGGAGGGAGGGAGGGAGGAAGGAAGGAAGGAAGGAAGGAAGGAAGGAAGGAAGGAAGGAAGGAAGGAAGGAAGGAAGGAAGGAAGGAAGGAAACTGGGTTTACTGGTTCATTCAGTCAAGGCTGAAATAAAGGCAGCTTAATCTGGATCTTTAAATCACCACAACACTTTTGCCAGAAATGTGTATTTGAACTCCAAACTTTATAGATTTCAATAATGTTTGATCTGTCACTTTTTCAGGCATCAATAAATTTACAAAAAAGCTGCGGAGTCCATATGCAATTGATAATAATGAACTACTTGACTTCCTTTCCAGAGTCCCTTCAGATGTGCAAGTGGTATGTAGGTTTCATTATTATAACTACAGGCATAGCTCATTTTATCGTGCTTCACTGATATTTCTTTTTATTTTTCTTTACACGTTGAAGGTTTGTGGCAACCCTGCATTGAGCAAGTCTATTGGAACAATTTTTCCAACAGCATTTGCTCACTCTGGGTCTCTGTGTCACATTTTGGTAATTCTTGAAACGTTCTGAACTTTTTCATTATTATTATATTTGTTATGGTGGCCTATGATCATTGATCATTCATGTTACTATTGTAAAAAGATTAATACTTGCTGAAGGCTCAGATGATGTTTAGCATTTTTTAGCAATAAAGCACTTTTAAATTAAGGTATTACTGTTTTAGATATAATGCTATTGCACACTTAATAGACTTCAGTATACCATAAACAGAACTTTCATATGCACTGGGAAACCAAAATATTCATGTGACTTGAAACATTTGCTTCACTGCAGTGGCCTGGAAACAAACATGCAATATCTCTAAGGTATGCCTGTATCATTTTAATGTAGTGTGGCATTAGGTTTTAACTTTTATATCCATTTAATTTTGAAGGATTTAGAAGAGCTAAGTAAAGCTAATAAAGCCTGTAGAAGATTTTGCCATTCAGGAATTAGCCCAGTTGGGGTGTTATCCAAGAAGAACTTACAGAGAAGATTGGGGAATGAGAGGGCATTGCATAGAGAACCTACCAGGGTGTCAGGGGGACAATCCTCCCCCAAGGTTCAGCTGGAGTTTGTGAAGGGAAGTCACCATCACCTGAAGGAGGAATTAGGAATATTAGATGGTGAAAGCAAAGTATGCCAGCAGATATTGAGAAAAAGATTCCTTAAATAAATTGCATGAATTAAGTGAGTTTTAAAGATGTCTGTTTTAGAGATCAGTGAAGGGGGAAAGAGTAACTGATTTTTGAGAACCGGGGTATATCTCAATCCTTTGAAAACCTTGGAGGTTAATTAATGCCCATTGATCATTAAATATTTTCAGAGTAAAATGAGAAATGTTTTTATCAAACTATTGAAGCTGGGTTGCAGCAATACCTTTTTCCTTTGTTTCAGCTGAGTTTTTGATTTGGTATCAGACATGAGAGTGGGCTGGATGGAGATGAAGCTTATATTAAACAAGCACACAGTAAATAATTATAGAGAACCATTATTCGGCCCTTCAAAATAGATGGAGATGGTTCTGCTTTTAATGTTACTTGGGTATAGGCAATAGAGACCTCAGCCTGTTACCAAAGTTCACATCAGGGCTCTCATGTAGATTCTGGCAAGATTTCCCTTTTCTGCATCCCAGCTGCAGATCGCATACAGCTTCCAGAGCGAGCACTTTCTTTTTCCCCAAGCATAGTCTCCTCTCAATTCCTTTGCTTTTCCTTCCTTTGCCAGAAAGTGGCCACCTGACCAGCCTTTCTCTGAACTCTGTTTAAACAGGTGCAGTACCAAGAACTGAAACCAGATCCTTCCCATAGCCCATGTAAAAGGAAGAAAAACAATCTTGGCTAGCCAGCTCCCAGCACTGAGGAGACCAGCATCTGTTTGGGAAGATAAAAGGAAAAGCCTTCAGCCTGAGCCGCATTTCCTTTCTTTCTGTTTTTTATTTATTTTGCCATTTTACCATGATTGAGAGAATTTGTAAATAGTGTACAAAGGCATATGTCTTTGAAAATATACTTCCATTGTACAGAATCAATTTGATAAAGGTTTAGCTATTGCTGCGTGAAAGCCTTGTTAGCTGTGGATAATAATATAACACATTGGAACAACAAATGTAAGAATGGTAACATTGGGAGATACACATTTCTCTAATTACAAGTGTAAGAACTAGAATATTAAATGCTCAGCTGTGCTCTGATTAAATCTACATAAAATGTAAATGTCAATTTGATTTTAAAGTTTTTTTTTAATGTGACTATTTTTTATCTAAAAAGTAATCCATTACGGTTTTCTATGTTTTATACATTTCAAAAGGGAGGAGGGATCCCAGAACCTAAATAATGGAACAGATGCATTACAACTTAACATAGATTCGGATCCTGATATTCATTCCTGTGCAAATTATTTAGATATGACTAGGCTGACTTTAAGCTAATGAGTGAAGGTATATTCACCTCCTCAAGAGAATCTTCCACACACTGAAATCCTACAAAGAAAATTTCCGAATCTTCTATCATTCCATCTAAAACCTTAAAATCTCTACAGGACTACACAAAAAAATACTGCCAGGTTTATAAATGATGATTGCCTGTAAGGATTTTTATACCAATCACTATTAATTTGTGCCAAATTAGCAAATTAGCAACCCAGTTCAGTTGTCAAAAATCTAGCAAATTAAATCCACATTGCTTTTGGTGTCAGATTATGCCTCTGTGCATCTAAAAATATTTAATACTCAAGTGTTCTCACAGAAAAAAAAATGTATCTACTTTCTTATTAGGTTACTGAACTGCTTTAATATGCATATTATGATTTTTGTTATTAGTGTGAATTTTAACATAGAGGAGAATGCAGTGTGCTAAGTGATATGCCAGTGTTTCATTACATTCATTTATAGAAAATAAAATCATTCTTGAAAATATGAATGCATGAAAACCTATTTTGTAAAATAAACTGCTTATGGGGAGGGGGTTTGCCTTTGAAAACGTTTCACTACTTACCATAGCATCTATACTTAAAAATTGCATTCCCGACTCTCATGTAGTTTTTGTACCTAACTTCCTGGTATATCAAGGGAGTATACCTCTAGAGAGAGAGAATCTGGTGAGAATGTCTTACTTCCCTGACTTGGTAGGGGACTAAGCTTGGTTGAAATTGCTGCAGTGTTCTGCACTACTTTATTAACAATGGACTGGGATAGGGTGAAGGTGGGGGGTCATGCTGGAAAAATATAGAAAAGCCAGAAGCGAGAAATATATATTTCATTCTATAGGAAGATTCTTTAAAAATAAATTTAATCTCATCAAAGTTGATTTTTAAAGTATTTTTATTTTAAAGCTATGTTGTTAAATACTGTTTCTTATGATAAAACTATTTTGATCTGTTTATACACTATGCTTGAAAGAATGTCAATTAAATTCCCTTTCTACAGAAAGGCTTTGACCTCAATATGCTCTATTTAGCGCATCATGTTTATAATGACATGCTTACATCCGCATACCATCATCGTTTAAGACAGACGTAATACTTCATGAAGTTGATGTTGCTACAGGAAGTTTACTGATGGAATAATTTGTTTGAAATAACTTTTGATTATACTTTGTGTGAGATTTGTGTTCTGTGCTGACATTGTCTACTCAAATGTCTACAAGCCTGATATTCTAACACCTCCGATGTACCTAGTGGATAGCAACCATTAACAGATGACTAATTTCTGTTTCATGCTATCAAATTTCAGATGTTTAGTTCAATGGTAAGGTTGACTATTCACTGCATTAAATAAAAAAATAATCTTTTCTAAAAATAATCAGTACTTTTTTTTTGGTCTCATATAAATAATATTTTACTTAAAGAAACCAAGGTTTGGTTTGGAAGAAAAAAGGCTTTCCCTGAAACCTTGCGTGCTGTATAAAACGCAGCACCTTGCAGGGGTGAGTATCCGGTGACACTCCTAGAGAAGTAAGAACTATCTTGAGGCATGAAAGTGATATTCAGGGGAAGCTTCATTGCTTTTACAAACTACTGCACTCACAGACTGAAAACAAGAGACTGAATAATAGAACTTTAACCAGTTCCTTCTCCTTCTCACGAAGGCACGATTTTGCCTTTTGAAAGCTGCTTAACTTGATTTGTTTCTGAGAGGTTTGTAAACACATAAATATTTTAAGATATCTTAAGAGACTGGATGTCACTCTAACACCTATTTGGACTGCTATATACAGTAGTCATATGAACTATGAAATATATTCCTCAATATCCTTTAGTGAGTAAATTCACTGAAGGTCATTCATTATCCAAACTACTATTATTGCCACTAATTGTGGTAATTTATAAGAAATGCATATTTAAAACTATTTCCATTTATAAAAAGAACATGGTACTTCTTGTTTATTTTGGTACTGGTTCCACAGACTCAAATTGATAGGTGCTGTCAGGATTCCAAATTAATTTTGAATCATTCTATACACTAGGATAATCTGAATCGAAAGATTCTTTAAGTGACTTTGCTCTGTGATATATTTATTGAGTACCAACTATACGACTTGCCCTGTCATAGGCAATGGTCAAACCAATGATAGCATATTAAAATCAAATCTGGAGTTAAAGTATAGTAAGAGCAAATTTTAATATGTTTCTGAAAGTATCTTTTATAGAATTTTATTGTGTTATTTAGAAGTGAAGAAAAATTTAGTAGTAAGTTCTCTTATCCAGGGACCATATTCCCATTTTGATCTCAATATCCAAATGTCTCTAATGCTGAAAGGAATCTACTTCTGTATTAACAGGTCTTATTCAAAGGCTTTAATTTCAGTTTATACAGTAGTTAAATATACCTAAATGTTTATTTTTGAGTTTTGTAATCAGCATTAAAAACAAATCAAAATATAAAAGGCAGTTGCTGTTCCAGAAATGCAAGTAAAGAGAGCCACCATTATACTCCTTGCAAAAGCCTGTTTATTATTAAATTAATGCTTAAATTCTGGGGCTTTAAATGTCAAGCGTGAGTGTGTGTGTGTATTTGTGTACAGATGCCTATTCATTTGTTTGATTAGTGTGTCTAGAATCAGCCTTTTCTAATTGCTTGGTCAAGTATGAATTAAAACCACATAAAAAATAATGAAAAGAATACTTACAATAGTGTCATTCCTTTGGATTATAATTCTCCTTCCCAGGATGACTGGTGTAACTCACTGAAAGAAAAAAATATAAAACATCCTTTTTTTCTGGTGAAACTGTTACCTCTTCTGCCTCAGTTTCTACATTTGTACAGTGGCAGTCACATCATGACTTATTCCAGCTGAATCGCTGATTTAAGAAATACCAAGGAAAATTTCTCATCATGTAAGAATACTATGCAGATAAAAACCATTAAATGTCCAAAATGGTCATATGCTATAGAAACTAACAACACTGTGAAAGGTTTGCTGGAATTTAATGTTTCTATCTGTGCTTTTCCAAAGGGATCTGAGGTTAAGAACCAAAAACCAAAAAAGGTCAGGGGAGATGAATCAAATAATTCAAATTGGTTTCAAATGAGTTTCAGTTTATTGGGCTATTCCTTTGCATTCTGAACTGGTAACAACAAAAAAAAGTGTTCTGTTGCATGCACAAGCAGTTATTTTTGTAGACAGTTTTTTTTTTTTTTTAATGTATATGATGGTTTCGTCTCCAAACGTCACTGAAAAATTATATGACTCCATTTTAAAAAAAGGTAACGAAATGGCACTGCTCTTCTGCTCTACTCAATTAATGGTGTTACTAGATTAAGCTGAAAGCTCTATTTGTATTAAGAAAAACAGAAATAGGTAAGTAGCTCTGCCAAAGTTTTTTCAGTTTGTAGCAAAAATAAAATTGCAACGTAATTCTCCCCTGCTGTAGATTCTTCAATGGTCTTTCAAAAAGAGAAAAGGAATGACCAACCTGAGAGTCAATGAGCGAACCTACAAACCACCTCTCATTTTCTCGGGAATAAATAAATGCATCTGAGGAGACCTGGCTGAGTGAGGTTGTTACTGCTACTAGTGAGGCAAGATGGTAATATAGGCTTAGTTCCCCATTTTGGTCAAAGACAAGCTTCAAAATGACATGAGTCAACATGAGGCATTTTATCTTGCCAGAGTTCAAATGGTAAGTTAGGAAATGCTAACTGCATAGAGAAAGGTGCGCCCCTGGCCCCAACCACTTTTAATTGTCTCTTGATGACTGAAGACACATCTGAGACAACAGTCAAGAGTAATTACAAAGACAGCTGGACAACAGCGGAGAGGTGAGGGGGAAGGAAATGCCAAGATCTGTCCCAAGTTCAGAGATGTTCTTTTAATAAAGCTACTCAGAATACTGGAAACCTTAAAACGAAACTCTACATTATTTCCGCAAAACATTTTTCCTACAGTACTGATTATAACAATTACAAATCAAAATCTGTGTATAACTTGTAATATTGAAACCATGGAAAACAATTTATTGATGTCAAGAACTAATAAACTCTGCCACCTTACACAATGGTATACCTACCCCTTCCCTTTGTCCTGGAACTCTTACAAAGTTCAGATTTCACTAACACAGAGACCTAGCAAACTATAGGAAGGTCTCTGAAGCACATGGTAACCCACCCAGAAAAGTAAAATACTATGTATGTTTTTAGAAGTAGTTTTAAAACAGATCAATGTAGTATTCGGTCTTATTTGAAGTTGCTGAACATTACCTTTTAAATTTCCCTGTAGGATGAAAAAAAGCATTTTCAGATATAATAGATAAAAACTTTTGGGGGGCATATCATGAAACATCCAGCATTTGATAATTTAACCAAGAATCAGGCATACTAACTCTTATAGGGTGGGTTACCAGGTACACACCATCCATCCTTCTGGCACTATGATGCTAATACAAAGAACACACATGTACTTGGATTTCTCAGTGACTGACAACAACACTGACAAGCAAGTGAGAAATCTACCCAAAAAGACACAGTGATGTGATAGTCACCAGTGTACTGTAGTTATGATGTAGGTATCCAGTGTATTTATATAAAACAATTGTTAAAATATTGTATTTTGAATTGTACTACTTAAAACTAACTTACAAGAAGCCATTTTCCTCACCTTCACAGAAGAGGTGCAAAATAATATGCTCTGGAAAACAGTGGCAAGACACTTTCGCTCAGAATTCTCTCAGTAGACGACTGACTGCTTACATGTGAATTAATGCTGTAAATAGTAATATTTAGAAGGGAATTTTTTCCAGGTGTATTATAATAAAAGAAAACAATTCTCAATTTAATCACACAGTAGTGAACTCCCTTTAAAGGAATTTAAGATACAGCCTTTGATAAATGTAGTCATCATTTAATCTTACAGTTTCTCCCTGATTTGGGGTGTTGAATCTGGAAAAAAAAAAAAAAAAATCAGAACAAGTAATTCTTCAGGTTCCCTGAAAGCTTCTAAAATCAGAAAAGGCTAATAGTGAAGATATGGTATCATGACTCCACAAGGTGTCTACATGAAGTTTAAACTTTAGCAATTTAGGAATCCTACTAAACAGTAATGACCCTGCCCAATATGGTAGGGCACTGCTTTGAAGAGGCTTAAACAGAAGACAGAAGCAGCATATCAGTAAAATAAGCCAGATTTACTTTCAAAGGAAGGGCATATAGTCCAAGAGTATTATTTGAGACCTGCATTAGATGATACTAGGCTTAATTACATCCTTACCTTGAAGAAAAATGGCATATTTTAAAAATGCACTTTATATTTTAAAAAGTCCAGTAGATGCCAGTTTAAATAAGACAACTTTAGAAAAATTTCAAAACTGATTCTTATTTATATTAGGAGCATTACTTTAAAAAAATAAATTGGCTACTGGTGTTATACACAAATATAAATCATGTTGCAGAGAAACTTGGAGAAGTGAAAAACAAATATTCAAAATTCTATCAGAAATACACCACTATTAGCAATGGATTTGCTTACAATCTTTTCCCCTCTGTAATTTTACTTAGATAAAATAATTTTTAATTACATTTAAATAGTTTCTATTTTTTAAAAAGGACTAAAATTAATCCAGGAAAAAGGAATTAAGGGAACAAGTTCAACCCCTTTTTATAAATGGCTTTCAACCTCTCTTTAAGTCAATTTCCTCCAATAACATGACTGAGTATGAACTTAAAAGTATTTTGAAAAAAAGAGTAAAAGAACTAAAATCATGGGAAAACAAGAAATGAGAAATCTAGATTTGCATCACTTTTAAGAAAGGACTGAGTATCACTAGTCGAAATAGCCTATTTCTGATGATACCATTAAAAGTGGTATTTTTATGCTTTATTTTGAGTGAATTTTAACTAAAAGAATCTTCCACCAAACACTTATCTTGACCCTTGGTTTACTGAACATTGTTCAAAATTTTCAAAGACAGTTTGTTCCTGAGATGAGGAGATCTGTCTGCCTTTTTTCTGATTTTATACCTTCACTACCTCCTCAGTATATTAAACAGCATCTAGAAATCTTTACCCTCTTTAAACCACAATGATTCCTAACCATTTTCCCTCATCCCTTTGCCAAGTTTTCATCTTTACAATTCTGCTTTTAAGTTTTCATGGAAAGCTCTTTAAAATGCATATTTTAACACCACATATTACTTACTGCTCTATAATTTTGTCTCTGTTATAAAATAGAAACAATGCAAAGTAGAAAAAAATGCATCTTTAGGATGAAGTCAGATAACCAAGATATATATTCCTTAAAACCAAAACAAAAAGCTATTACAAATCAAACCATTCTGGTCATTAGAAAAATTTATCAGTGTCATGACATAAACCATGGCTGACCTAACCTTTAAGTTGAGAAGTACTGACAACAAACTAAATTCTTTTTATCTGTCACCACTTTAAGATTAATGATTTTTTCAGCATGACTATTTCATCTGAGGACAGAAGAATGGAAAATCATTGGAAATTTTAGTTCATCTCTTATTAAGATAAATGATAGTATAATAGGTGTAAATTCAAAGCTGGATTCCAGACTTTCAGTTCAGTGCAATTTACCTGTTGGAAGTGCTAAGCACATTTTTAAAAAATTCCACTCTTTGGTAGCAATAACATTCCAACGTAGTCATTCTCTATTAATGTTTAACACCCATTATGCATTAATGTTCACTTGATCTAATTTAGATACTTTTGAAAGGAAGAGGATTAGATTTACCAAATCTGGGTTCAACTGTCTGAAAAGATTTGGGGACCACAGTAAAAAGACAAAAATTTGGAGAAAATGTTTCATCTTTAACTGGAGACAGCTCTTTATAGATGCTTGAATAAGGAACTTAATTTTTTTGGTCTATGTTAAGGGTAATATTACATATTACAAATTAAATATATAAAAATAACATTATATACTTGTTAGGAATATTATTTTTATATAACTAATCACTGGTTACACTTTGTTGATTTAATACTGTTGGATCTTAATTCAGCAAGTAGTTTAAAAACAGAATAATTCACTATGTTTGTTCTAAAAAAGAAAAAAAATATATATATATTCAACAGTACAAATACAATATTACAAAAAAAATCAATCACTTGTGTCTAGTGCTAAGGGTTATATTTCAAGATTACAAAAATATATAGTGTAAGTGTATTTGAACTATATGCCTACACCAAAAAACAAACAAAACCCAAACCATATGGTAATGAATTCAAATACATAAAATATTAGAAAATATTTTGTACATCAAATATAAATACAAAATGTAATTTTGATTAACACAAAAGTACTAATTAGCAAATTCCTCTGTGATAAAAAGCTAATCACTTGGATTTGTGATTGGAAAATGTCCTTTTTAAAATAATTTAATAGAATGTTCCCCACCCCCAGCAATTCACGTAAATTCATGTGTCTAAGAAAGAAAGTTGCTTGGTACTTCCATAAACTGGGAAGCATGAGTTAAAGTATAACATTTTGGATGTTCTCAAAGATTAGCATTTACTTAAGAGAGAAAACTTTTTTGACTGTCTAACAATCAATAATGTTAAAACTATCTTGTTCGTTTCCTCTGAAAAAGTCTTCTTTTAGTGCGATTTGCAGTACTCTAAAAGATGTATGCTTAAAACCTAAAAAAACAATACCACAACCTTTTCTAATTAACTTATAGTCTAATAATCTCTGATTCTGTATCAGAGCAAATAACCACCAAAGTACATCATCCTACCATAATTCATCTTAACCTACAAGGTGAATTTTTTGATAACATAATTTGATTTATAAGAAATAGTTAACTATTCCATGTCTTCAGTTTTGACATCACCAGGCACAGCGTAATTCCAAAAATGCCATCACTGACCTTTCTAACTCAATCCACATTTGTTATAAAAACAATTATCATTCTGAATTTTGCAAGCTCCACGTCAGCAAGAGGTGCGACTGGTGTGGAAGCTACGTGATAAACGCCTGAGGGAAAGAGTGCCTCATGTCACTCAAAAATGACCCCTTTCTACTGATTAAGGGGCAACAGTGACAGGCTCTCATCAAGTTCATCACTTAACTGGAAAGGTGTGTAAATGCATATGGATTGCACATTCCATCAAAAATTTTCTCCTGTGAAGGTACTAATTTAACTTTCTATAACAGAATAAGCAAAAATGGCAAACATTTCCTAGTGTTTATATAAAGGATCCTAGCATTAATGCATTTGTGTTTATCTAGGAATGAGTACTGGGGTTCACTAAGATTGCAAAAGCACACACCACACTCTATTCACTCTAAAATTGCTAGTCGCACTGATCAAATGATTAAACTATCAAACCCTTCACATTTAAAATGAAACGAGAACACCAATTATTACTGTAAATTTAAGAAACACCCAAACTGAAATTAATTTTCTTCAACAGCCTATACAGAAGACAATAAAACTAGACTTACCTTCCTAGAATGTAAGATTTTCCTCTTTTACTGTAGTCAGCCCCTGTCAAGCATACCACCTGGTACATAATAGGTGTTCAAGAAACGATGAATTCAAAACACTGATTAATTTAGCATTTAATTTATATGAGGACAAATGTTTTTCTGGTTATCTTGGACTTAATGAAATGACAAAAATTGTATATACTTGGACCACTTTATTATGTGTAGGGAAATTAAGAACTAGTAAGCTCGAAAACTTCATAGAGACCCTTCCTAAAAAGCTGCCAGGAAACATTCTAAAATCTTTTATATTCCAAATGTTTGTGGGGATTACGCATGGAGAAAGCTGAATCTTAACAGCTCAGAAATCTCCTTCCAAGCTTTATTTTCTATTGTAATAAGGGCTTTCATAGGCCTTTTTTTCTTTTTTTTTTAAAAAAACAACTCCATTGAACTATGATATGAAATCTGGCAGAGTACAATGATAAATAGCATTACTCAGCCTTCGCTTCTCTTCAGTGGCTGCAACTTTGAGATGCCTACAGCTAAAATGCCAGGGGTCAGAAAGTCTGAATTTTATCTATTAAAATTTCCCCTTTCTCTACATCTAAAATAAATTTGAGGCAATTATTATGTTTTTCTAAAATAAAATGTAAGTAATATGGGAAATAAAGTTTCTTATTGCAGGTTTAAATTCATATATATTTATTGGTATTTTTAACTAGGCCACAAAGCAGTAATCTGTTTGCCAAGTTATACTTTTGAAGAAGTACAAACTGCAATGACACCTTCTTGAGGTAGAGACTTCAATGGCATTTGAGTGTTTAATATTTCATGTCAGCATGGCTTGTAGAAATTGGCAGACAGAACAGTTATGAATTATTAATACTAATTGCAACTAAATGAATATTTCTTGCGAACATTTAATTTAGAAAACTACTTTTTCTTAGCAGTTAATTATCTACTTTTTCTTAGCAGTTAATTATCTCATTAACTTAGAATTATTAGCAACTTAAGAAATTACTATCTAAATGATTCGTTATAACTAAAAAGAGGAGTTAAGAATGCAAAAGGAAGTAACATTTATTAAGTGCCACATAAGGTGAATGGCTAATAACTTAATTCTATCATGACCAAGATACCTGGTGTTATTTCCACTTGACAGGTAAGAAAACCAAAGCTAGAAAGAAACCTGCTTTGTAATTCAGTTAGTAAGAAATTACACAAGGATTTGAAACTATGTCTGTCTGATGTCAAAGTCTATGTTTTTATTAGTTTACCAAGCAAATGTTATTCCACATGCCTTCACAAGTGACGTAAAGTGGCTACTCTTTGGAATAAAAATGTTCCTACACATCATCTGGGGAAGCACTTTACTCTCTATGAGCATTATAATGTTCCTTAGTCATGTTTTCTCTGATATTTTGGCAAGTAACAATAAACATCAAAAGAGAGTTGTATGATGTCACATTTGAAGGCTAACTAGAAACAGCTAATACTTCTTACAGTATGTGTAAAAAATTACTGATTTAAAAATGTAGGAAAAAAACTTGACTTTTATTCAGAGCTGATAAAGTAATGTAGCAATTTTTAGTTTAGACTGTAAACCCAGTAATAAGACTCTCAGCATTTGTATCCTGCTAAAAGATCTATTTCCAAAATAAAACTAAAGTGTGCTTCTTTAGCAGATTAATTGCTGTGAGATCATCACTTAAGTTACATAAAATCGAAATGGAAGTTCTAATGTTTCTTTTCTAGCTGTATCACAATGTAACTTATTCCCATTAGTAAAGCAACTCCAGTTTCAAAAGTAATTATTATCCATATCCTTTCTTTTAGTTTTACTACAAATTACTATTAGGAAAAACTGCAAATTGAAATGTTACTACTCTGTAAATACATACTGTACATTAAGATTTTAGATAATCTCAAATTCTTTACTTTGTTGCCATTTATAATCTTAATATTTAATAAAACATTATGAAGCAAAATGTTTTCACTTACAGAATAGTGGTTACATGGAGTAGAAATACACTTTCTATAGGAACTGCTAAAATAAAATAGATCAAGGGATCAAACTATTAGCACATTTACTAAATTTAAAAACCAAAAGAATATATTATTGTGAATTTTGAAATGTTTATTTTAGAAACATGTAAAACTGAGTATTTTATTCCAACAGCCTACAGAGAAGAAACAGGGCTACACGTTTATAGGTGCACATTTGCATGAATATTCTTGCCATGATGCTAAGACCCAGAACACCAAGAAGAGAGGACATTACATTTTGATTTGAAAAAATATTTAAATTAAAAAATTTTACATGTACAATATAAATAAATAATACTTTTAGAACAAAAAATAATAAAGACTAATAAATGCAATGTGTATCAAACAAAACTATTTTTTACTTTTGAGTTAAATCCTACACACTGGAAAAAGAAGCCTATACTATGCTTTGGATAAGTTCTTTAAGTGCTTTAAAGATTTAGCAAGGCTGCAAATTCTGTCAATAAATAAATGAAATTATTTATTGTTTATAAGCTATGAAGTCCATAATAAATGACAAAGCAAGCTGAGCAGGTTTAGAAAGCTGACGCATATTTTCTGTTATCATCATGAAAACTCAGTGACCGACCGACACATCATTTCCAATGTCACCAATAAGGCCTCAGTGTGTACTCCAGGACACGCTTTTAAATTCTCAGGGAGTTCCTTAAGAATATTTGGGAGTTTCTGCAATGTCTTTATATTTCTAGCATAAAGATCCAATAACCAGTCAGTACGAGCACTAGTGGTTTCCTTATAATTCTGACAAACTATAAGCAGGTCATTTAGATGAGTTAATCCTCTGAAAGCTAAGAAGAGCTCTGAAGACAAACCAAAAACTGAACAAAAATTTAGCAACATCCTACTAAGTAAAAATGAGCCAAATTCAAGTTGCTGGTGGTAAAAATGTTTCTCTGCTTGTGCATGAAAGTTCTCCACTGTATCTTCTATTTTTGTGATAGCAAATAGTTCTTCCTTGACTTGAGATGATACCACATAATCCAAGGGCAATTCCCCCTTAGAGTTCCTCTGCTGCAGAAGCACTGGGCCTGTGAAAAAGAACATGCAAAACGTTAAGAGTTAAACATTCTTATTTTGGCAGTGTAACAGCCATTTTCTATCTCCTTTTTTCCCCAAAGCATCCAGGGCTCACTTTACAGTCATATTTTGTAGTAATTCATATTGACATAATTAACTGGTTCTATATACTAACTAATAAAGGTGCATTAGAAAAAAATAATCTAGTCAATTGCCTAATCAGGTTTGCCTAAAAGCACATGCCTTAGTTCAATAAATAACATATATGGTTATAAATTAAAAAAAAAACTTTGATAAAACTTTATAAGTTGTCATCTTCAAATAAGAATATCAGTGTTCCTGGAGAAAATTTAAAAAAAATACATTTATCTTAAATTCTGTATAAGAGCCTTAAAGGTATTTCATAATATCACCAAGCGGAAAAAGTACTGACCCCTTCCATTGCTAATAGGCAATGGTAGCAGTGCAGACTGCAAAACTTTGCCCAGACACAGAACACGTTTTTCATTATCCTTGCTTATGTTCAATTTTTAATATAGGTAACTGATTCACAAAAAGTAAATATTAACTGCTCTGGGAAAAACTCAGATTTCATCCATCTATGCTAGCTACACCGATCTAACCATCTACTAAGAAAGTTTTGAAGGTACAGTTTATCCCCTGGGTTGTTAAGGATGATATGAGAGGGGCAAAATAACAATGACTCAGTATTTGGTCACACAGCAAAGTACAGGAGTACTTCGCACCTCTGCCAGTCAAGTCCTATAATTATTTATGTACTTTGCCATAAAAATGTTACAAGGGATATAAAAGTTTGAGTACTAGCAGACATAATCAGAAGATTCTACCATACAACACAGATCTTATTGTCAGAGATTACAGATCATAGCTGCTAAAACTCTTAATGATGAATCTGATGAGACACATGTAGTGGCCTAGATATAAAATGTACTTAATGTAAAAGATCAACCAGTAATGACATACGATTAATGTATAATTTACGGAAAACATTCTAAATCAAAATTAGATGTTTTCATTATGTTGATATTTCAAAAAAAATGTTTCAAGTTATTCCTGTTTAAAAGAGAAAATACAACAAAATTATGAACACAAGATACCAAAAGTAAACAAAGGTTTTAGAAACATAATTTAAATTATTGCTCTCAATACCGAGCGACTCACAATGAAGAGATAATATAGTTTCTACAATGATGGTGTCAAACCATTTGACAGGTCCAAACTCAGATTATACCTAAGGCAAAGAGAAATCTCTATGATTGCTGAAGGACCTTGATAAATGCAAATACAAGTATATTTCCTCTCTTGGGACAAAGAACTCATCAATTTACTATTCTTCACCAGAGGTCCTAAAACAATTCACATTGGTTAGTATAATGCCTTCTTCTTCTGAAAAGTTGGACTTAATACCTTAATACAATAATGGCTTTTACATCACTTAGACCAATTGAAGCAAAGCCAAATATTGGCTTGGAATGTCACATACATAGTTAAGTAGAAAACTAAAACACTTAGGAGATATAACAGTATGGTTTTGTAAACACAGAATACTAAAAAAAGTATAAAAACTGAAAAATACATCGATTATGAAATGGTATAAGTAAAACAGACACACTAAGGCCTTTAGGGGGCAGGAGAAGACTATAAATAACCAAACATGTTAAACTACCATGATATAGAGCCTTCCTCAGATAGATGACAGATAGATATAGATATATAGTAAAGAGATAGCTAAGGAAAATATGCTGTTTATTTTCATGCAGAATCAAATAGCTTTAATGACTGGATAAATAGTACAACAGTATTTTTAGTACAAATAAAAGTAATAGGAAATTTATACAAATCTTTGTGTATTATAAGCTAGTCATCACTTTTCCTTTGTTTTTCCTTTTAAAACGCAAATTAGTTTTGAACACTTTGATATAAAATTTATATTATTCAGTTCAGATATAAGAAGAATATCACTGAGTTAGGGGGTGGAAAAAAGGGTTCTGAAAGCAGAGATCAGATAAGAAATCAGCAGAAAAAGCAGTAGATGAATATTAAGCTCAAGTTACTTCCATCACATACCCTCTACACAACAGTTATTATCATTTGGAAGTCCTCCTACTTAACTTATTGACTACAAAATGTGAATGAAGAAAAGATATTATTCTAGGATGTCTTTTGTAGTCTATAAAGAAAAGACTCATTAAAGAAAAGAATAATCGTTAGCAGTTATATATAGGAAATGAAACAAGAATGAAAAACCCAAGTACTCACAATTGAACATTTACATCCATTTATTAATAAGCTTCCAGAAATGGCTGGTTTACAGACATTACACACTTTAAGTAAAAGGATTAATAGTAAAAACCAACACACTCAATTCAAAATACACTCTCATAACAAAGGTAAAAAGGCTTAATAATACAATAAATAAATACATTTTATGAAAAGGTTTTTATCCTCAGTAAATAAAAGGTGCTTACATTCTAGCAGACTTTTCATCTTTACTTTTTCATTAAAATGTAATAAAGGCATCTTTCCTTATAGAGCTTAAAATATAAAATACTTTCTACCTCTGAGGGATTCATCAAAAAACTGGATAATTTATCATAACCCGTTTAGCATAAATGCACTCACCCCCATGCTGGAGTAGCAGCTTGCCAATTTCTACATGTCCGTTTGACAGTGCATCATGCAAAGGAGTCACCCCGTCCACTTGAGTGAGCAGATCTACCTCTGGACAACGTTGCAAAATTTCCTGGACACATACTGTGTTGCCATAGTTACAGGCTTCATGCAAAGGCGTCCAGCCAGCATTGTCTAAATTAGAAATCAAGGCAAATTTTAAAACGGCGAAAGTAGGACTTTGGTAGTGAAGTACTGATATTCTACTTCCCTTCTCAGTGTGACTTTCTAAGTGCCTCATATACAAATAGAACTCTTTGATAAAAATGCCTAGGGTGTAATCATATTTCTAATTGTAAAAAATAAATTAAAAACTATTTTAAAATATTGATGTTGGGATCTGATCAAAATATAGATGTCAAAAAATGGTTGTGCACTATTATACATCAATATGTGATGAATTTCTTGGTTTTGCTACTAGCAATACTTTAAAGATATGTTAGGTAAATATACTTAAATGATTTTTCTTAATGTTGAAATTAAACTATTTAATATCACAAATATTAAGACATTGAATTAGACAACAAAGATTTAGAACTTACCTTTAACATTGATGTCTATTCCTGGCATAGAGAGAAGAAGAATCAATTTCTCCACTTGGTTATTTATGCAAGCCCTATGGAGGGCTGTTTCTCCTGCCATAAAAAATTAATAGATTATTCCAGAGAAGACAAGATATCAACTAAAGAAAATAATCAAAGGGCATGAACTAGGAGATCTGGCCCCATGCCAGAAAATTATTTATTGAGTTTTCCTTTTGACTGGTTTAAACATCTCTCACATTAAAAAAAAGAGGGGGGAGGGAACCCCACCAATCCATAGAGCCTCTCTGTTCTATCAGCAATTCAGCAATGAAATTCTACTAAAGGTTTAATATAGGCATTGTCTCCCCCTAGTTCAAGGTTTGAAGTTTCAATCCTGCTATAAAACCCTCAAATGATCAGAGAACACCAAATATACTGGGTTTTGCAGCAATAAAAGTTTAAAGTGCAATTGCCCTCTCTTAAATTTATTCATGAACCTACGTTAAATGTATGGCTCTTTTTTATACAGCATTTATAGCTTAATTCAAATGAATGTTTCTGGCTAAGCATGAGTGCCTCTACACACTCAAGTGTAATTCAGAACTTCAAATCCATTAACAGATGGTTTGCTGCTTCTCAATAGGCTGTCTGGCTTGGCTACAGCAGCACAGAGAAGGAGAAATGGGGGAATCTTAATATAAACACACACACACGCACACGCACATGCACACACACGAAAAAAATCCCTAGTACCATTTAAAGCTGAACAAGAATGACAAATAGAATGGCAAAGTCTTTTCTAGGAGGGGTGCAGTTAGTGCCTGCTGCCTAAAATTGACTACACCCCTCTCTGCTGTAAGCAAGATTAATAAGATATAAGTGATAATTTGATGTAAGGGGAATTTAAAAAAACATAATAACTGCTTTGAAAACAAATGAAATACATATTGAATCAAACTTTCTTGCTATAAAATACTAAGTAGCACATTTTTCCAGTGTTCAGTTTTACAGATTATCTCTGTAACTTCTACCAAAACATTTCTTTAACAAGCATTGAAAAGCTTTCGAAGTTTTTCTCTACTATTTCTCAATTCTCTTCCTCCCTCCAGTTCCTTCTGCTGTTCAGCTTAAAGCCATTCATATTCATTTTACTTTCTGACACAATAAACAAAGAAAAAGGACACTGTTTTGTGACGTTAATATCTGAGTTCACATTTAATACATTTTTCATATTTTGAGCCAAATGGGCAGTTATTTTGAATTTGTGATATGCTATTATGAACTCATCTCATGTTGAAAGATGATGAAAGCTTGGTGCCATAATGATAATATTTGTATTAAAAACACGATATAGCTCATAAACAAGAGACTTGGCAATTTACTTTGGCCAGATACAGACTCTTGGTAGTAATTTATAATTTTGAGTTAAGGGGTACCTAAGTAAAAGAAGTGCCGGAGTGAATTATTACAACGGTATTCTTGTTACTCCATCCCTTTAGGTACTTAGGTTCCAGTATAGTTAGAACCAAAAGCCAAGCACATTTCATAGTCTGGGCTCAATGCCTGGAAGAAAAGAGTCCATATGCTTAACACAGCTATGTAACATAGCCTACTTCTCATTCTTTGTTCACAAAACGTCTAGGACTGAAAGAGATGAAGACTGAATTATACTTTCAAATCACAAGACACTGATCCTAAGCAGCACAGGTTGAGGTGGAATAGAAAAGTAAGGCAGGCAAGTCTGGAATGAGCTCAACATGAGTTACACAGTGTTTAATATTTGAAAAGGCAGGTGGAGAAAAGAAGGGAGGAATACTCTATTACACCAGGTATTAAACACTTTTTTTTTTTTGGTATAAATCCCTGTTCACAAAAATAATATGCTCTCCAGGAAGGTATTTCCTGGACCTAGTCCAATATTTAAGTTCAAGCATTCATCAGGGCCAGTGTGTAAAACTTGCAAATACTGACTATAACCACGAAAAGTTCCTAGCATAAATTAATTTAGATACTTGGAATACCTTTTAAATTAGTCTTGTGAAAATTTATCTTTGTAACCAAAGAGGGGCAATTCTCCTTGGAACACGACAATTCTCCTTCTGACTTCTTTTTCAATCTTTTTAATGATGAGGAACATTTAGCAAGATTCAGCTCTCTGAAAAGAAAGTAAGACATAATGAAAGCTTGTTTTTCACCAAGGCGTAGAAGCACAAATTATATGGTGAGTTAAAAAAAAAAAAAAATCTAGCCTTCTTTTAATTTAAACCCCCTTATTCATTCAAATCTTTACTGCTTTCTATTTTTATATTTATTTCAACTGTACAGAAACAAATTTTATGCATTAATTTTCATTTTATTACCCTTGCACCCCCAACAGCCCACCGAAAAGTTTATGAATATTGAATGTCCAGTAAAGCAGACGAGACCAAGTAAACCATATTTGGCAGAGAGACTAAAGCAAACTGCTAAGATCAAAATGCAGGCCCCTACTCCCTATTCCTACGTTCATATTCTAATCCTATCCTCTTCTTCCTAAAAAGATTTCAGGTTTTCTGAATTTTATATAGCATACTTTTAGAGGAGGTTTCTCATTTGGGGAAAGTTATTGTAACAACTCAGAGTATCTCACATGGCGATGCATTCTGAAATCCCATCTATATTATATACAAGTAGTACTTTAAAAATCACAAGGCAAAAATTGTGTGGAACAATAATTTGATGAAGAGTTTTATTTCTTTTGAAAAAGACTTAATAGAAAGTGTGTACCTTGAATTAAAGAAAGTGAAAATGTTGATCATGTGCATTTATAGGTATAAAACTGAGTTTTCTGCTATCAGTATAATTCAGACAACATCTCAGATAAAGATACAGTTCAAGAAATGCCTAAGAAGAAGAGCTGTACTCGAAAACAAAGCATAGCTGGTATATAAGCATCACTTACGGTAACTCTGGCAGCCCTTCAACTTGTTTCTGTTTAGCACCATTCAGCATAATTAAAGCCCTCTGAGATTCAAAGCAAGGCCGCTGTCCTATTTTCTTTGGTATCTGCATCTTTCCAGTCCCATGCACACCAGTTTTCCCCAAAGCTGGCAAATAGGAATATACCTGTTGCAAAATAATATTACATTGTTTTCTCAACTACAAAAACCTGGAAACAGTAAAAAGAAAATACTTGATTCATTTCACCATTATATTTAGTTATAATTTCTTGGTTTCATCACTATGGTTGCCACCCTATCTCATATGAACATGCTAAAATATTAAGAAAGCTGCTAGTTCCATGTCATTAAGTCAATATGACATACACAAGAAAAATGCCTTCTTCAAAATAATTGTTTTTTTGAATTCAAATTTGACACTCATTTAGGAAAGTTCTTTTGATGAGTCTTATGCCCAACTTGTTATAATTAGCCTATTTTTAGTATTTATGGTTTAAGTACAACTGGTATTTTGTCATTTCCATTTTGGTAATGTCTTCCTTCAACAGAAAAGAAGTCTGGAATAAACGGAATGAGGAGCGCAAGTCACTGAAGACAAGGATTGTTGCAAACAGTATTTGCCCAATCTGACCAATTATTAACAAGCATATTTCTCATTTGTTGAAGAAACTGCTGGAGATATTAGATATCAATAATAGCTAAAGATAGCCAAGATAAAACTGGAAAACCTTGGATCAAATCAAGTTTATATGTGTATATACATAGGATAACTGGAATAACCTTTGGCATCATTTGCAAATTTTGCTTTTTAAATACCATTAAATACTATGTAGAATGTTTCTGGATCAAGGTCTTTCCAAAATAATAATCTTACATACTGTGGCAAGTGATATAAAGATTCTTGTATAATTTTTCTGTTACCAATTCTTCATTACTCTCAAGTAATTAAAATTTCTATTCACTAATTATTCCATTTTGAGGAAGAAAACGACCTGCTTTTATATATGTTTGAAAGATTTATGATTAATATGCTCTGTCCAATTATTAGAATAACCAAGAATATTTAAAAATTGAATTTATAAACTTACTTCTTAAAAATTAAAAGAACTAAAATAGAGTGGTGCTTACCATTTTCTGAAGAGAGAGTGGCTCAGAAGAAATACTAATGGAACTCTGTAAACACAACTTTTTAAAGACTGCCTCTGCAACAAACATTTGAAGCCAGGAGGAGGAAAAGGAACAAATAAAAATCTCTAATTCCTGTGAAGAAAAGTCTGTAGAAAACAAGAGAAGTAAACATAGTTATTGCTACACCTTATAAAATTTCTTTCTACAGACAATTTTCTTCATGGACTTTATTCATTCAGATGATGATTCCTATACCAGTAAGATTCACCCACATAATTTTAAACCACAAAAAATAGATAATATTCCTATTCCTTGCCCTTCAAGAGAAATTCTTATGGCACATGTTCTCACATTTGAAACAATCACTACTTTTTATTATTTTAAATAAAAGGCTTGAAATTTTATATATACGTATATATACATACATGAATGGATAGATGATATATGAATAGATAGACAGACATGGACTTTTATCACTATACTTTCCAATTAATGTTAAAGATCTCTTGCCACAATAGGGCTGTGTCTTTGGAAAACTGGTACTTGGTTTTTAAATGGGCACACATGTATTTAATTTGCACTGATTAGTCTTGAGCTGATAGGAAGACATTTTTCCCCCGACAACATCCATGAATCCTATCACTGCAGAGAAGGAGGAAAGGTAAAGAAGAGGGATAAGGTAAGACAAGAGAATGCATAAGAATTTCCTTAGAAGTCTGCACCCACTGTACTATACCAAGTGCGGGAGAGGAGTATAATTTTAAATGACAAAACAAACAAACAACAAAAACACCAAGAGTCTCAAATCTCTTCATTCTAAAATCCTCAAGTTCTCCAATAATATGGAAATACATAAATATATACATGAATTGAAAGTGATAAAGGACTGAAGTGACTATTTCCCTTGTAAATTTAATGTTATGAATTCTCTATTAATACTCTCTGCTTAAGTAATAGAATGGATAATACACTGGAATGGTAAAGAATAATCAATCAATAGGATACTAAGAAAACTAAAATTAAGCAAAACAGGATGAAAAAAGTTGATATACAATAAGGCAGATTAAAATTAACTACAAATAATGGAAGAATAAAGAATTAGAAAAGTCAATAAAGTTAGCAACATAACAGGTCAAAATACATTTTAAAAATTGGACAGAATAATAAACTTAATAGCAATATAAAGCTTAAAATTTGAAGTCTCTACTCAGGAGCTGAGTTCCCTTGGCTGAGCAGACTTCGCAGACACCCAGTGAAATCCTGTCCTTCTCAGAGGCCTTCCCGAAAGGCTAGGGCCTCTGGTGTCCTTGCAGTCCTTGCCTGACTTTCAATGAGGGAAGGAGAGTTGGGGTGGGATGGGGGTGGGGTGTGGAGAAGAACAACAGTTTAAGGAGGAATTTTGCCCCTGGGAACATTTGGCAATTTGTGGTTGTCACAACTGGGGAGAGAAATATACTGGCAACGTAGTAGGCAAAGGCCAGGCATGCCAGCAACTGTCCTACAATTCACAGTTCACAGGACAGCCCCTCACAATAAAGAATTATCTGGCCCCAAACATAAACAGTGGCCAGGCTCAGAAAGAAACTGCCTGGACTAAAGAGATCTGAGGTTCTTGCTTGTGGCAGACTGCCATATGGGCAAATGGCTCCAGTCAGATGTTAAATAGATCCACCTAGCCCCACACAGACATATGGTTGCTGAATTCAAACAATCCTGTCCAAATATGGCCTCAGAGATATAATTTATAAGAACTGGAAACAAGAAAGGAGTTATTTACAACTTTTTGTTACAACAGACTACTTACAACCTACGAGGCTGCTAGTATTATCTGAAACTATGCAAGCAATGAACTGAAGGATGAGCAGCAAAAGATCTTTTCAATATTAAATCTCTAGTTATACACATTAAAAAAAAAGCACATCTATCATCACAGACTTTACTACAACCAACTGATCTTACGTATCAACTCTAAGCAGAGGCAAAAGCAAAGCAGAAATAACTTGTACTGTACAGTTCAAAAGCAACGATCCCACAGTGGAACTTCTAAATGGAGTTATTCACCTAGAAATAACATTTGGTAGCTTTAAAGATATAGCAAATACAAACTATAATGGATCCACATATGACCAGGTAACACACACTTGAAGGGAATGATCAATAAGAGATGAACAAGAGAACTTAAGAAACTTAACCCCTGACTGACATGTACACACTGCTCTATTTAAAATGGATAACCAGCAAGGACCTAGTGTATAGCACAGGGAACTATGCTCAATATTAGGTAACAACCTAAATGGGAAAAGAATTTGAAAAAGAATAGATACATGTACATGTAAAACTGAATCACTTTGCTGTACACCTGAAACTAATACAACATTGTTACTCAACTGGACTCCAACATAAAATAAAAAGTTAAACAAAAAAAAAAAAGAAAGAAAGAAAGAAAGAAACTTAATCCCTGGACTTTAAGACCTTCAATGGCAGGATCATTTTTATTGCCCTCACAGCTAGTAGGTTAGTAGCTTGCACAGAATAAACATTTAGTACTTAATAGATAAATGAATGAATGACTGGCAGATAGCAATAACTGGAGAGCCAAGCAAGGATGATCTTTAAAAAAGTTACTTAGATCATGCCACTCCCTTTGAAAAATGGTTTCTAACCCGTAAATAGGGCTTGGAAGTTCCTACTCAAGCTCCTCTATTACTTTTTTGGCTTTACTGTGGCCACTCTTCTCCTTTCTGCTTGTCATCAGCCAGGCATCAAAAGATTTTAAACAGGCCCAACTCTTTCCTATCTCCGAGTTTTAGTAAATGTTGTGTCTTCTGAATGGAATACACTTCCCTGACTCTGCCAAACTCCTACTTATCCTTCAGGTTTTGCTCTCCATGACCACTCTACATAAAATAAGTTTATCCAGCTCAAAACCTAGTTTTTCTTATTTGGAGCACTTAGCACTTTAAAATGATGTATTTACATTAACTTAATTACAGTCTGCCTCTCCCACCGAAAGCTCCAAAAAGGCAAGGATCATATTTTGTTTCCCTCTTCCACTGTATATGAAGTGTTTACCTCAATGCCTGGTAGAATGCCAATAAAAATCTGTTGAACAAATGCAGGCAACAGAAACATTTTGATTGAGATGGTTAGTCAAATTATAAAAATGTATATTTTTGGAAAAGGTCTGAAGCATGGAGAGGGATTAAAATAGAGAGTAAAAAAAAAAAGCCAATAAAGGTTTGGAAAAACTCTCAGGAAAAGATAATGACGTAGCCTGAGAAAGGCAAAGGAAGCTTTATTAAAGTTCTCTAAAGATGTGAAAAATATTATAGTAAATTCTGATGACATGTTTTCTTCCCAGTGAAAACAGGAGAAGAAATAAACTGAAGTTAAGGATTGACAAACTATGTCTTGCTGCCTATTTTTATGAATAAAGTTTTACTGGAACACAGCTATGTTGATTTATGTACTGTGTATCACTGCTTTCTTAGAGTAGAGTTGAGTGGTTGGGACAGAGATGGTAGAGCTGAAAAGCCAAAAATATTTACTATCTTATATTTTATCAAAAACAGTTTGTCAACCCTAGTTTAAGCCAATACATCAGGAATTTCAATTAGGCACAAAAAAGAAATTTCAGATCTTGATGCTAAAATATAGAAAGGGATATAAGAAAACTCTTTCTGTTCAAAGTGTTTCGGAACAAGAGAGAATGGCATCTATGTGGGACTGCTGGACATGAGCTCTGATGGAAAGAAGAAAGAATTTTACTTATCTACTGAAATATCTTCTGCCATAATTTTCTACAAAACAATTAACAACTAACAACAATTTTACTAAACTAAAATTAATTCAATAGATCTGAATCTGAGTAGTACCATAGTATGTATTTTATACTTTTGGACTAGAAAAAAAACAAAACATCGTTTGTCATAAATGAGAAAGATGGACCAGTATCTTCAACTGGAAGCTATATAACAGCCAAATTATAAAATCTTTACTAATGACTTAGGAAAAGCAAATAATAATTTAACTGAGCTGAAGAATAATACAAAGACATGGTCAAACAAACAAACATACAAACTTCGGAGTATCTACAGAGAAAAAGAAATGGTTCTCTATCCAAAGAGCAAAATATTGACCAAAAGGACATTATTAGAACACCTGGTTCACTTGTAGGGATGAGTGTATTATTCTACAAGCTCTGTATTATACAGTTTAACTTTGCATATTAGCTGTAGAAAAGCTACTGCTCTCTTAAGGATAAACTATTCACTTGATTTCTATCTCTTGACAAAGGCTAAAAATCAAGATGTACTAACAAAAATTTAGGAAGATTAATTTGAACCATTTTTAGATATGTATGTTGAATTTTTAAAACTGCCTATCTATGGTTTAATTGGAAGTCTAAGAAACCAATTGTGTGGTACCTTGAGAAGAGAAAGGAAAGGCTTAAACACACAGTTCAAATGGGGATATAGTTTAAATCTCTTGTAGTTTTAAATATCAGTGATCAAACATATTGAGAGCAAAGTAATCAGTCTGTTGACAGGATTACAATGGTAACATTAAAGTCAGTCAGCTTAAGTCAGTCACAGGCTCAAATTTGTTGAGTTTAAACTTGTGAAAACTGGGAGTAACAGTGGATAACAATGCCTTGCTTTAAAGTGAAGGGACATTCGATTATGAGCAAAGAAAGCATTAAAGCTGATGCATAACATGTAGTAGAACCTTGTTAACACAAGGCTCATTATTTCATGCATTTGGCTAAGATAAGTTATATTTCCCTAGAGGTAACCAATACACACTGGAAACAACACATATAAATACACTGATAGTCTGTAAAGGCACTGCTAATTCTATCCTGGGGTCCCCAAACTCAAAGAAGTTTCATTATGGAATGAAAACAGGGAATCCTTTTAGCTGAATGTTTAGTTCCCATGCTAGCAAATAATGCCAGAATTCTGCTGTTTCTAAAATGGAAAAAAAGAAAAAAAAAAAAGATCTAGTAGGAATGGTGGGAAAGAAATGAAAAGAAAGGGTTCTGAAGGAAGATTGAATTTGAGCTAAGAAATGTTAAAAAGTCATGCAACAAAGGACAGCTACTTCACAAAAGGAACAGTAATCACCCCTCAGCTCAATGAAAAAGAAAGAGGAAAAAAAGAAGATAAAATGCTTTAGATAAAAATCTTCTAACTTCAGTAGTATAAAAAGAGACCTCTCTTTGCAGAGGGCATCATCGAATAAATCCTGAACCCAGTTAGAGCCTGGATTTCTATTCTAGAATCTCTCTTCAAAGTATTAAAGTGATTGACAGCATATTCAAGAACTTTTTCTTTTATATAAAACCAAGATGCAATGAAACACATGTGTAACAAAACAGAATACTTACTTAGCAATCTAAAATATTTTTAAGTATATAAAAATCACCTTTTATATTTGAGAGGCACAGAAGTTCACTTACTTTAAAATATGTTCATTTTAGAAATTTAGAAAGGAAGGAAAGTAAAGAAGGAAGGGAAGAAGGAAATGGTTCATAGGGCCCTAAACTGGCTTTGAAGTGTAAGAATGAACATAAATGTTAATAACACTGTAATAACTTTGTATGTGGACAGATGGTTACTAGACGTATGGTGGTGATCATTTCCTAATGTATGAAAATGTCAAACATGTAGTACACCTGAAACATAATATTGTACATCAACTATATTAAAAATAAGAATTTACACATAAAATCTTATAGAAGCCTGGAGACCCAAAAGAGTTAGGTAGAACCTTTCATAAGGTAAGCATGTGAAGATGAGTTCTGTCATCATATTGCTTAAGTAATATTCCTATTACTTTAGAGGAAACTTTAAAATTAGATAATGCGGGGAGGAGGAAGAGTGAGAAAATTATACATATGTATTACTTTTATTTGCTTCATCCATGCTAATTTGTTAGATCGTCAGACTCAATGGAAAAGAAATATGGCAGCTTTTTGTTATAAGAAAAATTACACAGCAACAGGTACATGGGGAAAATGTTTTAGCCAGTGATATAGCTCAAGTTAATCCAAGTGGCTTTATAACATAGTAAGTATTCTGATCCAAAGATTTTCATTTTTTAATACTGTTAAGTATTTATGCAGGAAGAGACCTGGAAACTGTTCATAGGGCACAGACAACATTACAGACAGATAATGCTTTCTAGGTGAACAATTAGAAGTATTAAAGGTACTGAAAATAGTTTCTACCATGTGAGATTCTAAAATACCAAACATTAAAAAGCAAATCTATCTCTTCAATGAAAAGAGAATAAATTGATTTTAAATTTGTCTAAATATTTACTTTCACAGAACGGTTTAATTTTAATATTTTGTTGTAGGATTAAGGAAAACATTAATAACATTATATATAAATATATAATAATTTATTTCCATGTACTATTTTCCATGCTATATTAAATTTTTATGAAAGCATCAAAATACTATTTTTGAATAATAAATGATATGTGTGGGGAAGAAGGCTCATGTAACATAGACACACTTACCATCACATGAAAGGGAAACGTAACTTCCTAAGTCATCAGACATGTGTCGCATCACGTTTCTACCCATCTTAAGACCAAGGACAATCCAATAATCTATTGCTGCTCCAAGAATTCCAGTCAATAAGTAAGCTAGTTCATGTTTGAAGACCTAACATTGAGATCGGAAAAATATCACTAAAACATACTGAAATGTATTATTTCTATTATTTTGAATACTTGTTGAGGCAAAACATAGCTATTTAAAAAAACAGGTTATGCTAATGCCAAAAGGTATTCTTAAGAAACCTAGCAAACTAATTCCCTCTTTCCATTCTCTCCATCTCCTTCCTTCCCTCCTTCCTCCCCTGATCTATATCTACATCTAAATCTGTATCTGTATGACAAAACAGTTAATAAAACAAATTTTCCAGGACTTATATATGGATAGCTTGTAACAATCTTTTAAGATAACTTTATCCAGTGGTGTCAAGTGCTTTAGTCAGGCAATAATTCCATTAAAACAATGAGGAAGTACTTGGCTTCTGTGGATTTCTGTTAACAAGAATATATGACTATAAAAAAAGAGACTTAGCCACTCCTACTGTTTATGTACAAAATTAACCTTTACATTCCCCTAAATGGCATTCGCCAGAAAAAGACTTGAAAAACACAATGCATACAAGCTTTAACAAGCAAGACTGTACTTTGTTGTAAAAAATAAAAAAAATCGGCTCATCAAATTTTAATTATTAAATTATATCATATACCATTACCTAACTTAGAGGTATAGATATCAGTTTTAAAAGTATACATATTCTTTTATATCATCATTTATATATTAACGATATTAAACTACTGTAAGAAATACAGCAAGGCACACAAACCTTACTTACAATAAGCATGCTTCACACTGTGTTTAAAAATATCTTTCTAATCCATAAACTATGAAGATGAAGAGGTGTGAAAATAATATTTTTAAACACCTTTGATTTAAACATAAACACTTTTCCACAATGACAGTAAAACTAGTTGAAATTCCTGTATTTTTGGTATTTGTTGTCTAGGCGTGTTGGATGTGTGAAAAAAATCACTAAATTAACAGTTGGGGAGAAGCCATGTGAAAGGGTTTTAATAAATGTTATATCTAAATAGATAACTGCTATGTTCTACCCCATACTATACCTGATATGAGATTACTGACAGAGAAATCTCCAGCACTTTGAACCCTCAGTGACTATAGGATTTATTTCTTCTGCCCTCAGCAGACAAGGTTCTTACAGGCATGTACAGCATTTCATTAAGGCATCATTCCTAGCGCAAGAAGCTATTAAATGATTTCAGAACTGAAGTGCTGTTTTTGGGATGTTGCACAAACAAGGACAAATGGTCAAGCAGCACATACATCAGACCCGCTGAAACAGTGTTTATTGAGGGAAAACCCACAGAGACAGGATCTTCAGCAGGTGCCTAGGTCCCCTTTTGCCCTACCACACTGTTGGGTAGCAGATGGTATTCTGGCAAGGCTGGATATCAGAATGTGGGAGAGAGACTCTGAAGAATGGGACGAAGGGGATTTTAAGCTGCATGATTAGGGAAGCACTGCCCTTCTGATACAATCAGGGGCCAAGATATGGAATCTTGACCACAGCCTGATCCTGTCAGGTCAGGATTCGTGAGTGGGCATCAGCAGGACCCCTTCTCCGGCCTTGATCAGAGGGCTGAGTTTAAGCCTTGCAGTTGTAGTTGTGTGCCATGGGAAGTGAGCAGCAGGACAGGCCATATCAGCAGGCTGGGGAAATACCCACACCTCCCTTGGACCCTGACAGGTGTCAAGCCTTGCAGCTGACCAGAAATAACTCCTTTAAGTATGGGTCTTAGCCAGTCTTCAACGAACTTTGCAGGAAGCCAACTCCATTCTTTGCAAAGCCAAAATGTAGATGATCACTCTGAGCGATTTTGCCTCTCATGGTTCAACTTATCAAGAGAACATAAAACAGGACAATGAAAATCTCTGTTTAAACTAGCAAATGATCATGTCAATATCCATGCCACAGAATGTTCCTTCCAACATAATGTATATCTGAATATCAGCAATGACACTTCTCAGGAAGAAAGCAAGAGACTACTACATTTTGATTTCTCAAAGTATTCCATCTCAATCAGGGTTACTTCAGCTCCCTGGTCCTAAGACTCTGGATAGGGAAGATGAGGTTAGCACATAGAGCTAAGCATCATATAAACAACAATCTAGCACTCTATCAAGTAAAAATAACATAAAACCAACCAGGTAAGACTCTCTCTCTTTCCTGATGCAAATATATGTACATGTGTACCTGACACCACAAATGAGTATCAATATTGCTTACGACTTCCGGGAAGATGGCGGAAGGGTAAGACGCAGAGATCACCTTCCTCCCCACAGATACACCAGAAATACATCTACGCGTGGAACAACTCCTACAGAGGACCTACTGAACGCTGGCAGAAGACCTCACACCTCCCAAAAGGCAAGGAACCCCCCCACGTACCTGGTTAGGGCAAAAGAAAAAACTAAACAGAGACAAAAGGATAGGGACCAGTCCTGCACCAGCGGGAGAGAGCTGTGAAGGAGGAAAAGTGTCCACACACTAGGAAGCCCCTTCGCGGGCGGAGACTTCGGGTGGCGGAGTGGGGGAGCTTGGGAGCCGCGGAGGAGAGCACAGCAACAGGGGTGCGGAGGGCAAAGCAGAGAGATTCCCACACAGAAGATCGGGCCGACCGGCACTCACCACCAGAGAGGCTTGTCTGCTCGCCCGCCAGGGCGGGCGAGGCTGGGAGCTGAGGCTCCGGCTTCTGTCGGAGCGCCAGGAGAGGACTGGGGTTGACGGCGTGAACACAGCCTGCAGGGCGTTAGTGCACCGTGGAGAGCCGGGAGGGAGCCCGGGGAAAAGTCTGGACCTGCCGAAGAGGCAAGAGACTTTTTCTTCCCTCTTTGTTTCCTGGTGCACGAGGAGAGGGGATTAAGAGCACTGCTTAAAGGAGCTCCAGAGACAGGCGCGAGCCGCGGCTAAAAGCGCGGACCCCAGAGACGGGCATGAGACGCTAAGGCGGCTGCTGCCGCCACCAAGAAGCCTGTGTGCGAACACAGGTCACTATCCACACCCCCTTCCGGGGAGCCTGTGCAGCCCGCCACTGCCAGGGTCCCGGGATCCAGGGACAACTCCCCCGGGAGAACGCACGGCGCGCCTCAGGCTGGTGCAACATCACACTGGCCTCTGCCGCCGCAGGCCCGCCCCGCACTCCATGCCCCTCCCTCCCCGCCGGCCTGAGTGAGCCAGAGCCTCCGAATCAGCGGCTCCTTTAACCTCATCCTGTCTGACCGAAGAACAGACGCCCTCCGGTGACCTACACGCACAGGCGGGGCCAAATCCAAAGCTGAGCCCCTGGGAGCTGTGAGAACAAAGAAGAGAAAGGGAAATCTCTCCCAGCAGCCTCAGAAGCAGCAGATTAAAGCTCCACAATCAACTTGATGTACCCTGCATCTGTGGAATACATGAATAGACAACGAATCATCCCAAATTAAGGAGCCGTGTGGCTGAAAGGCTCTTGGTGCTGCAGCCAGGAGTTAGTGCTGTGCCTCTGAGGTGGGAGAGTCATCTTCAAGACACTGGTCCACAAGAGACCTCCCAGCTCCACATAATATCAAACGGTGAAAATCTCCCAGAGATCTCCATCTCAACGCCAGCACCCAGCTTCACTCAACGACCAGCAAGCTACAGTGCTGGACATCCTATGCCAAACAACGAGCAAGACAGGAACACAACCCCACCCATTAGCAGAGAGACTGCCCCAAATCATAATAAGTCTATAGACACCCCAAAACACACCACCAGACGTGGACCTGCCCACCAGAAAGACAAGATGCAGCCTCATCCACCAGAACACAGGCACTAGTACCCTCAACCAGGAAGCCTACACAACCCACTGAACCAATCTTAGCCACTGGTGACAGACACAAAAAACAACAGGAACTACGAACCTTCAGCCTGCAAAAAAGGAGACCCCAAACACAGTAAGATAAGCAAAATGAAAAGACAGAAAAACACACAGCAGATGAAGGAGCAAGATAAAAACCCACCAGACCTAACAAATGAAGAGGAAATAGGCAGTCTACCTGAAAAAGAATTCAGAATAATGATAGTAAAGATGATCCAAAATCTTGGAAATAGAATAGACAAAATGCAAGAAACAGTTAACAAGGACCTAGAAGAACTAAAGATGAAACACACAATGATGAACAACACAATAAATGAAATGAAAAATACTCTAGATGGGATCAATAGCAGAATAACTGAGGCAGAAGAACGGATAAGTGACCTGGAAGATAAAATAGTGGAAATAACTACTGCAGAGCAGAATAAAGACAAAAGAATGAAAAGAACTGAGGACAGTCTCAGAGACCACTGGGACAACATTAAACGCACCAACATTCGAATTATAGGGGTTCCAGAAGAAGAAGAGAAAAAGAAAGGGACTGAGAAAATATTTGAAGAGATTATAGTTGAAAACTTCCCTAATATGGGAAAGGAAATAGTTAATCAAGTCCAGGAAGCACAGAGAGTCCCATACAGGATAAATCCAAGGAGAAATACTCCAAGACACATATTAATCAAACTGTCAAAAATTAAATACAAAGAAAACATATTAAAAGCAGCAAGGGAAAAACAAATAACACACAAGGGAATCCCCATAAGGTTAACAGCTGATCTTTCAGCAGAAACTTTGCAAGCCAGAAGGGAGTGCCAGGACATATTGAAAGTGTTGAAGGAGAAAAACCTGCAACCAAGATTACTCTACCCAGCAAGGATCTCATTCAGATTTGATGGAGAAATTAAAACCTTTACAGACAAGCAAAAGCTGAGAGAGTTCAGCACCACCAAACCAGCTCTACAACAACTGCTAAAGGAACTTCTCTAGGCAAGAAACACAAAAGAAGGAAAAGACCTACAATAACGAACCCAAAACAATTAAGAAAATGGGAATGGGAACACACATATCGAAAATTACCTTAAATGTAAATGGACTAAATGCTCCCACCAAAAGACACAGATTGGCTGAATGGATACAAAAACAAGACGCATATATTTGCTGTCTACAAGAGACCCACTTCAGACCTAGAGACACATACAGACTGAAAATAAGGGGATGGAAAAAGGTATTTCATGCAAATGGAAACCAAAAGAAATCTGTAGTAGCAATTCTCATATCAGACAAAATAGACTTTAAAATAAAGACTATTAGAAGAGACAAAGAAGGACACTACATAATGATCAAGGGATCGATCCAAGAAGAAGATATAACAATTGTAAATATTTATGCACCCAACATTGGAGCACCTCAATACATAAGGCAAATACTGACAGCCATAAAAGGGGAAATAGACAGTAACACATTCATAGTAGGAGACTTTAACACCCCACTTTCACCCATGGACAGATCATCCAAAATGAAAATAAATAAGGAAACACAAGCTTTAAATGATACATTAAACGAGATGGACTTAATTGATATTTATAGGACATTCCATCCAAAAACAACAGAATACACATTTTTCTCAAGTGCTCATGGAACATTCTCCAGGATAGATCATATCTTGGGTCACAAATCAAGCCTTGGTAAATTTAAGAAAATTGAAATTGTATCAAGTATCTTTTCCGACCACAACGCTATGAGACTCGATATCAATTACAGGAAAAGATCTGTAAAAAATACAAACACATGGAGGCTAAACAATACACTACTTAATAACGAAGTGATGACTGAAGAAATCAAAGAGGAAATCAAAAAATACCTAGAAACAAATGACAATGGAGACACGACGACTCAAAATCTATGGGATGCAGCAAAAGCAGTTCTAAGAGGGAAGTTTATAGCAATACAATCCTACCTTAAGAAACAGGAAACATCTCGAATAAACAACCTAACCTTGCACCTAAAGCAATTAGAGAAAGAACAAAAAAACCCCAAAGTTAGCAGAAGGAAAGAAATCATAAAAATCAGATCAGAAATAAATGAAAAAGAAATGAAGGAAATGATAGCAAAGATCAATAAAACTAAAAGCTGGTTCTTTGAAAGGATAAACAAAATTGATAAACCATTAGCCAGACTCATCAAGAAAAAAAGGGAAGACTCAAATCAATAGAATTAGAAATGAAAAAGGAGAAGTAACAACTGACACTGCAGAAATACAAAAGATCATGAGAGATTACTACAAGCAACTCTATGCCAATAAAATGGACAACCTGGAAGAAATGGACAAATTCTTAGAAAGGCACAACCTGCCAAGACTGAATCAGGAAGAAAAAGAAAATATGAACAGACCAATCACAAGCACTGAAATTGAAACTGTGATTAAAAATCTTCCAACAAGCAAAAGCCCAGGACCAGATGGCTTCACAGGCGAATTCTATCAAACATTTAGAGAAGAGCTATCACCTATCCTTCTCAGACTCTTCCAAAATATAGCAGAGGGAGGAACCCTTCCCAACTCATTCTACGAGGCCACCATCACCCTGATACCAAAACCAGACAAGGATGCCACAAAGAAAGAAAACTACAGGCCAATATCACTGATGAACATAGACGCAAAAATCCTCAACAAAATACTAGCAAACAGAATCCAACAGCACATTAAACGGATCATACACCATGGTCAAGTGGGGTTTATTCCAGGAATGCAAGGATTCTTCAATATACGCAAATCAATCAACGTGATACACCATATTAACAAATTGAAGGAGAAAAACCATATGATCATCTCAATAGATGCAGAGAAAGCTTTTGACAAAATTCAACACCCATTTATGATAAAAACCCTGCAGAAAGTAGGCATAGAGGGAACTTTCCTCAACATAATAAAGGCCATATATGACAAACCCACAGCCAACATCGTCCTCGATGGTGAAAAACTGAAAGCATTTCCACTAAGATCAGGAACAAGACAAGGTTGCCCACTCTCACCACTATTATTCAACATAGTTTTGGAAGTTTTAGCCACAGCAATCAGAGAAGAAAAGGAAATAAAAGGAATCCAAATCAGAAAAGAAGAAGTAAAGCTGTCACTGTTTGCAGATGACATGATAGTATACATAGAGAATCCTAAAGATGCTACCAGAAAACTACTAGAGCTAATCAATGAATTTGGTAAAGTAGCAGGATACAAAATTAATGCACAGAAATCTCTGGCATTCCTATACACTAAGGATGAAAAATCTGAATGTGAAATCAAGAAAACACTCCCATTTACCACTGCAACAAAAAGAATAAAATATCTAGGAGTAAACCTACCTAAGGAGACAAAAGACCTGTATGCAGGAAATTATAAGACACTGATGAAAGAAATTAAAGATGATACAAATAGATGGAGAGATATACCATGTTCTTGGATTGGAAGAATCAACATTGTGAAAATGGCTCTACTACCAAAAGCAATCTACAGATTCAATGCAATCCCTATCAAACTACCACTGGCATTTTTCACAGAACTAGAACAAAAGATTTCACAATTTGTATGGAAACACAAAAGACCCCGAATAGCCAAAGCAATCTTGAGAATGAAAAACGGAGCTGGAGGAATCAGGCTTCCTGACTTCAGACTATACTACAAAGCTACAGTAATCAAGACAGTAGGGTACTGGCACAAAAACAGAAATATAGATCAATGGAACAGGATAGAAAGCCCAGAGATAAACTCACGCACATATGGTCACCTTATCTTTGATAAAGGAGGCAGGAATGTACAGTGGAGAAAGGACAGCCTATTCAATAAGTGGTGCTGGGAGAACTGGACAGCTACATGTAAAAGTATGAGATTAGATCACTCTCTAACACCATACACAAAAATAAGCTCAAAATGGATTAAAGACCTAAATGTAAGGCCAGAAACTATCAAACTCTTAGAGGAAAACATAGGCAGGACACTCTATGACATAAATCACAGCAAGGTCCTTTTTGACCCACCTCCTAGAGAAATGGAAATAAAAACAAAAGTAAACAAATGGGACCTAATGAAACTTAAAAGCTTTTGCACAGCAAAGGAAACCATAAAGAAGACCAAAAGACAACCCTCAGAATGGGAGAAAATATTTGCAAATGAAGCAACTGACAAAGGATTAATCTCCAAAATTTATAAGCAGTTCATGCAGCTTAATAACAAAAAAACAAACAACCCAATCCAAAAACGGGCAGAAGACCTAAATAGACATTTCTCCAAAGAAGATATACAGAGTGCCAACAAACACATGAAAGAATGCTCAACATCACTAATCATTAGAGAAATGCAAATCAAAACTACAATGAGATATCATCTCACACAGGTCAGAATGGCCATCATCAAAAAATCTAGAAACAATACATGCTGGAGAGGGTGTGGAGAAAAGGGAACCCTCTTACACTGTTGGTGGGAATGTAAATTGATATAGCCACTGTGGAGAACAGTATGGAGGTTCCTTAAAAAACTACAAATAGAACTACCATATGACCCAGCAATCCCACTACTGGGCATATACCCTGAGAAAACCATAATTCAAAAAGAGTCATGTACCAAAATGTTCATTGCAGCTCTATTTACAATAGCCCAGGGATGGAAACAACCTAAGTGTCCATCATCGGATGAATGGATAAAGAAGATGTGGCACATATATACAATGGAATATTACTCAGCCATAAAAAGAAACAAAATTGAGCTATTTGTAATGAGGTGGATAGACCTAGAGTCTGTCATACAGAGTGAAGTAAGTCAGAAAGAGACAGACAAATACCGTATGCTAACACATATATATGGAATTTAAGAAAAAAAAATGTCATGAAAAACCTAGGGGTGAAACAGGAATAAAGACACAGACTTACTAGAGAATGGACTTGAGGCTATGGCGAGGGGGAAGGGTAAACGGTGACAAAGCGAGAAAGAGGCATGGACATATATACACTACCAAACGTAAGGTAGCTAGCTAGTGAGAAGCAGCCGCATAGCACAGGGAGATCAGCTCGGTGCTTTGTGACCGCCTGGAGGGGTGGGATAGGGAGGGTGAGAGGGAGGGAGACGCAAGCGGGAAGAGATATGGGAACATATGTATATATATAACTGATTCATTTTGTTGTGAAGCTGAAACTAACATACCATTGTCAAGCAATTATACTGCAATAAAGATGTTAAAATGAAAAAATAAATAAATAAAATAAAATATATCTCTTGGGGGAAAAAAAAATAAAGCCTTTGGAGTGTGGGCAATCTCATACCATCTATATTGGAAGAGAGCTGATGAGCAGACCATCCTAAGAAGCAGAAAGTCTAAATATATTTGATGATTGGCTGTGGAATGTGTTATTAGAAAGGCAATTTTACCTTGTAAATTGGTTTTAGCTAATAATGAAATGATTTTGCATTTTCCACGTGTATGCTGACTCCAAATGGGTAAAGGATCAGAGAGATATTTGCTGGGTAGCAAAAACAAGCCCATATGGGGGTTTGTTCAAAACCCCACCAGGACTTGGCTCCCATAACATAATTTGTCACAGTATATTATAGTTTCCTGTAGACTTGTCTTTATCCTCCACTAGATCAGGAATTTCAGGAAGTCATGGATTTACATCTGGGATACCGTAGTATCCCCAGGGCCTTACAATAATTGGCATTTGGTGGGCATTCCGAAAATTTGTTAAAAGGAAGCAAACAAGTGAGAAAAGTAGCTATAGACAATAAAAAAATATATATATATATATTGCTTACTGTTCAATTCACCTTGAAATTATTGTTATTAAGCAGTTAGAGATAGGTATGTCGTACAGTACCTGCAAGGAAAGACTGTAGTTCCTTTACCATGGTAAGAAAAAATTTGCCAGAGTTATTCTACCTGTGTGTCATTGGCTAAACATACCTACCACATACCACATATACATCATAGAAAATTTTTATATAAAAAGATACTTTCAAATCAGGTTCTTGGATCCTTTTACACTACTTTCTTAACTATGACACTCACTATAACCATAGGAACAAGACACTGTGCTATGGACTGTACTCACTGTAACGTAACAATGCTACTATTTCTAGCACCATGGATATATATGCTTTGGAAGTGGATTAGTGGGAAAATGGCAAAAAAAAAAAAAAAGATCAAAAGAGAAGAGCTTTCTTGGAATACCAAAATGTTTGCTAAAGCTGAAAGAACAGAACATAAATACCCTAAGTATTAACAAAGAAATGAAAGATAGATATGATTTGCACATATGACATATATTTACCTTAGATCTCCCTTCTAATAGGGAAAGGCTACTAGAAGACATTCTGTCAATACAGTACTCTATTATCTACCAGGACTAGTAATCTTCAGTTTACAAACTTGGCAATCTTCCAAAAATTGACCAGTATATAATGCAGAACAAACTTGATTCTTGGCCTCTGACTCTCAGGTTAGGGCTTTCCACAATATCCCACAGCAATAGATGACAAACTGCTCCTCTAGTACCTCTGGCAGAAAGATGCAAACATAATGTACATACTGTGCCTCTTCCTATTTTAAACAGTGACATGTGAAGTAAGAGAAAGTATGTTGCAGTGGAGACTTGGCCACTTGTCAAGGTTTTGCCCTAAGAAGCTGTGATACCTTGAATAAGTTACTTATATTCTTTAGCCTCAATTTCCTTATCTTTCAACAGAAACTAGCTTCCATTTCTACCAATAATTGTAGGGTTATGGTTAAACAGTATTTAAGGACATCCACAAAGAAAAGCAGAAATAACCACCAAGCTTAGTAAAATGTGTACCTCCTCCATAACCTTGACACATCCCACCTCTGCTCTTTGCCAAGGAAAGCCCAAAGCTTTCTCAGATTATGACAATGAAATTCATTGCCACTGTGTCACTCTGCAATACATTCTGATTGACATTATGACAAAACAATATTAGCATAAACTGAGGACTTCTGTTTAGCTAATGACTTAAATTGAATGCTTCAACTAAGCAAATCAAGATACAAATGCTTTACAGTACAGAAAATGATGTCTGGGAACATGCATGGAATTCTTGAAATTGGAAACTGCCAGAAAGATTTAATTAAGTACAATAATGAATTCTAACACATAAAGTACCACAATAAAAAAACAGTTTATATGAATTTAAGCAATTCAAATGTTAAATAAAATATTAATTTGCAAAGTTTAAAACCAGTTCTCGTATTACAACTGATGGTACAATTTATGGTACATTGCTTCACAAATATGTTACATTTATTTATAAATCTGAACAAAAATCTTCAAGTTAAATATGTATGAATTTGTTACTATTTACATTAGTATTCCCTAAGTAGATTCTTATCTGTGGTAGTCCTTTGGTGATTTAGTAAAACTGTGAAAACATCCGTTTTATTATTGTTTTCAATTATAAAAGAGCAATTTCATTTATATAATCAAATGGATAAAAAAGAAATGCTCCTTAAGGAGGAAATATTTTCTATCCTTAATGATTCTATTGTCTAAACAGTAGAAAAAAGGCAGATGATAATCAGGATTTTATCAGTTTTAGCTTAGACATCTAGTTATACCCAGAAACAATCCTCCCTTTTTAATGCCAATTAAAAAAAAAAAAAAAAAAGCCCTGAAAAGAATGTTTTCTTTAAAGAATGCCTCACACACTCCCTAAATAGAATTTTTAAAAATCAGTAAGGGGTTCTGTTTCTAATAATGGAGGCCTAGGTAATTCAGATAAACCATCTTATAGAAGAAAACTTAAAATGTTGAATAAAATATGTAAAATATCTTCAGTAAAGTTAAGAGGAATTGCTCAGCCAAGATCTAGGAGAAGGTAAAAACCAAGTGAGGCATTCAAAGCTAGCTGACTTTGCCCTAAGGACATTTGCTGACCCCAGAGAAAGAGCTGATACACAGTTTGGAGCCTAGGGGAAAAAGGAGTATAAAAGTCATAGCCCAAGGCCTAATGCCCAATACGCTGACACCCTGCAGGGCTTCAGTCTCAAAGCAAGCATGAATCAGAAGCAAAACAACATGTATCTGTGGCCCTGTACTTTTACTTTGACTATCCAGGAACCCTTGAACCACACAACAAAAATTTTCGCTAGAGGGAGATATTCTGTGTCTTTGCCACAAACTATTTCTACAAATAATTTTTCAAATGCAATTTACGGCACACAGTCAAACATAACTAGCTTGCAAGAGAATATAAAAGACATGAAAGAAGGAAACAGCAGAAACAACAAATACAAACTGACTCACAAAAACGTCAAATATGGAATAATCAGATGTAGACTGTAAAATAACTATTATTGCCATGTTCAAAGACAAAAGAAAACCTTGAAAACTTCGTAGGGAACCAGAAACCATAAAAATATATCATAGTAATTTGGAAGGAAAAAGTCTAAAACTGGGAAAAATACAAAAAATAAAAAATGCAATAGCCAGGTTTATCATATTAGATACAGCTGAAAAGAGACTAGTGAACTAGAAATTGGATGAAAACACTATCTAGAATGCTCCGAGTACAGAAAAAAATGGAAAATATAGATAAGAGGGTAAAACACACAGAGGATACAAAGAGGAGGTGTGACATAAGTTCATTTGGAACTTAAAAAGTAGAGGAGCGAAAAAGGATCAGAGGAAATAAATTAGAAGAGAAACTATGTAAGAATTTTCCTTAAGCTAGAAGGGACTTCATGGCTATTTAACACCAGAGGTCTCCACTCCATCTACTATGTTTTCTATCCCCAAAGAAAATATTACCTAGCTAGCAATTATGATGATACATCAGTCATGAATAACAAGAAGGCATCACTGTATATAAAGCCGACACTGTTAAAAAAAAAAAAAGAATAAATTCCCAAGGTAGAGTCAGAGGAGTTGAATAAAACATTTAAGCTTGACCTAATAGGTGATAGAGAAAAATGTAGAATAACAGAGAAAACACATTTTGGCCTCTAATCTTATATGAGGTCAAAAAGAAAAGTTGAGTTAATTTCAGAAAGCGGAAATCATATAGGGCTCATTTTTTAACTATAATTTACTATTAGATATTAATAACAAAAGCACAGACAAACAAAATCTGACAACTAAAAGCCATCCATTTAGAAGTTTTAAAACACTCTTTTAAAATATTTCTTGGATCAAAGGGGAATTTGTAATTGACAATAAAAAACACTTTGAAAAAAACAATAAGAGCACCTGAGATTAAAGTATCAAAACTTGCAGAATGAATCTCAAGTTCCACTCAAAAGGCAATTTATATTAAGTGTACATATTAGAAATAAAGACTAAATAGAAAAAAGATTCAAATATTCAAGATAGAAGAGAAAAAGAAAGGAATTTTTAAAAATGAGCAGAAATTAATGATATAAAAATGTAAATAATAAAGTCCCCAAAAGCTCATTTTGAAAGGAAAGGTGACTAACACTTATTATGCACCTAAAATGTGGGGCAGTATGTTGCTATGCACTTTACATATTTTCTGCATTTAATTTTCCCAGTTTCCCTTCATATAGATAATATACTAAAATCACTGCATGCTGATTTTCTAACAACAAGCAAAACCTACTTATGAAGAAATGGTTCAGGAAATAACTCTTAACATCCAGAAAGGTGTTTTAAAAAACAAGTAGAACTTTTTACTAGTAGTACCAAAAAGTTGTATGGATTCACTCAATTTTTATAATCACAAGTTCCTTAAAAATTGAAATGTACAAAAATAAAAAAATCTAGAGTGATAAGTAACTATAGATTTCTTAACAGTAATGGTCAAGTAACTGTCCAAATGTGGATGTAGCACTACAGCCAAGTGTGAGACGACAAAACCAGCCTCCAAGAATCTTTACCTTAAAATTAGATAAACAAAGTAGAAAACGATGTATTTGGGTGGATGTTAATTTGTCTCAAGTAATTCAAAGAATAAAGGGAAGAAAAAAGACACATACTTCAAAGAAGTACTTTTTTCCACAGGCCAATATTCATTTGTAAATTAATCCTACTTACATCACTAGACTTGCATTTTTCCTTGTGAGAATATATAGTCCACTCCAAAAGCATATTTATTGGTTTGGTTAAAAGCCCAGATGTCTCGCTTCCTGACCAAAAGATTTCAAGAAGAACTGCCTTTCCTGTTATTTTCAGACTCTGAGAATCTGACCAGTCATACAACCTAATAAAAATATGAATGAAAAGTATATCTTTATGCCAATTTGACCACTACAGTTATTAGGCATAATATCTGCTAATTTGATCATTATGGTTATTAGGCATAATATTTTGTCATAAAACAAAAAATTCTAGCAATTTCTGAATATAGAAGTCTATTAATATATAAGGATTATAATATCTAGTTATAATAAACAAAATTTTTTAAATGGCTTCATTTCAACATAATCATCAACAAGTACACACTAATGCAACTGCAGGGTTTAGAACATAGGCAGAACTTACAGATATTATAGATTCAGTATTAAACCTAGTATAGCTCTTTACTTAAGCATTCAATTACTAAAGAATTCAAAAATATACAAATTCTGAAAAATAAAAACAGTCTTACCTATCCAAATGTGTAAGTTAGTGAAAAATAAAAATGTGAAGTAAGGAAACATGAAAAAAGCATACAAACCTTTACGGCTACTGAAGGACTGAATCTAGACATATGTTTTTAAAATAAATCTATATACTTGAAACTAGAAAACAAGGTGTTTTTTTTAGAAATATGTAGATAAATAATTAGAAAAATGGTACATAAGACAATATATAGAAAAAATGTTTTTTGGTGATTAAAACTTACTTTTGACTCAGATGTCGGACTTCACTTTTAACTAAATTAAAGAAAAATTTGAGCAGTGTCAGGTGGAGCAACTTAGAGCCAATAATATTTTCTGAAATTTGATGACAAAAACTTTCACTGAAAAGGCAAGACCTGGAAAACATGAACCCAACAATCATATAACATGTAACAACTCATTGAGTAATTTGTGAGCAAAGTATTTCTTTCTTCAGAAAATCATTGGAATTTTAATAAAGCTTGCTCTAACAAAATATAAAGCAAATTCAACAAAATTTTATTAATAATATATTTTCTTCCTTTAAAAATTAAACCCTGTCAAATACCCCATGACAGTTAATTTTCTAATAATAGAGATCTAATTTCTCTATTTTTCAATGATTGTTAATGGTTAACAACCATCTGGTACTCTCCCCTTGTATTCCTTATTTCACTGAAAAAGAAAAAAAAACTATGAATTTCATTAAACCCTTTTGATTCAGATGACCAGTTACACTTTCAATTTATAATACTCTCTATAATCCTCCTCTTACTCAAAATTATTTCATTTTTCATTATTTAGTAAAATGAAGGTCATTTAGAGCTATTTTTTTTGAAGTTTTAAAAATTCAGGATTTATTTTCTTTCCATCTTCTGCAGCAGTCCTATCCAACAGAACTTTCCATGATGATGGATATGTTCTACTGAACACCTGAAATGTGGCTTGTGCAAAACTGAGGTGTTGAATTTTTAATTATTTAATCTTAATTAAATTTAAATATAGTCACATGTGGCTAGTGGCTATGGGGTTGGACAGCACAGTTCTATAGTATTTGTTTGTTTGTTTGTTTTTTTGCGGTATGCAGGTCTCTCACTGCCGTGGTCTCTCCCGTTGCGGAGCACAGGCTCCGGACACGCAGGCTCAGCGGCCACGGCTCGCGGGCCTAGCCGCTACACGGCAGGTGGGATCTTCCCGGACCGGGGCACGAACCCGTGTCCCCTGCATCGGCAGGCGGACTCTCAACCACTGCGCCACCAGGGAAGCCCTATAGTATTTTTTAAAAGAGAACATAAAATTACTCAGAACTCCAGGACTAAGAGAGATAGTCCAGGCAACAACATTTATTACAATTTTCTTCCAACTTCATTATCAATTATACCAACAATGTACTTATAACTCTGTACCTCTGTCTCCATCTTCCCCATCTATTTTGAATACCACACTCACAGATTAGGAGGGCCCTTAACAGCTATTAAATGTAACAATCCATTTAATTCTCAAATCTGTTCTAAAAGATCCTCCTTGACCATATAGTTATTCAGTCTATCTGAAAACTGCCAGAGATGGATACCATAGTATCTTTTCTCTTTTTCTAAAAACACACATTATGAAATATTTCAAAAATACACTCAGGGACTTCCTTGGTGGTGCAGTGGTTAAGAATCCGCCTGCCCACGCAGGTCCGGGAAGATTCCACATGCCGCAGAGCAACTAAGCCCGTGTGCCACAACTACTGAGCCAGCGCTCTAGAGCCCACGAGCCAGAACTGCTGAGCTCATGTGCCACAACTCCTGAAACCCGTGTGCCTAGAGCCTGTGCTCTGCAACAAGAGAAGCCCCCACTCGCTGCAACAAGAGAAAAAGCATGTGTGCAGCAACGAAGACCCACTGCAGCCAAAAATAAATAAATAAATTTATAAAAACAAAAATATGGGGCTTCCCTGGTGGCGCAGTGGTTGAGGGTCCGCCTGCCGATGCAGGGGACACGGGTTCGTGCCCCGGTCTGGGAGGATCCCACATGCCGTGGAGCGGTTGGGCCCGTGAGCCATGGCTGCTGGGCCTGCGCATCCGGAGCCTGTGCTCCGCAACGGGAGAGGCCACAACAGTGAGGGGCCCGTGTACCGCAAAAACAAACAAAAACAAACAAACAAACAAAAAACAAAAATACCCTCAGAAGTAGACGAGTATCACCCAGCTCATCTGTATTCCTACCACTTTCCTGGGAACCTTCCCCGAGACTCCCAACAGACCCAATTATTTTGTAATTAAACCTGGGTATCTGTTTATTAAAAAGTCTACTTTTAAGCTGCCTGAATTCCATTTCCTGTAGCATCAATTAATTCATTCAAGCATTTATAAGGCACTTATTATGTTCCAGACATTATAAGCACTGAGGAGGTAGATGTTTAACACTGAGCATCTACTCTTCTGAAAGTCAGAGGCTGCATACACTGTTGGTGGGAATGTAAACTGGTGTAGCCACTATGGAAAACAGTATGGAGATCCCTCAAAAAATTAAGAGCAGGACTACCATAAGATCCAGCTATCCCACTTCTGGGCATTTATCCAAGAATATGAAAACACTAATCTGAAAAGATATATGTACTCTTCTGTTTATTGCAGCATTATTTACACTAGCCAAAATATGGAAACAATCTTAAGTGCCCATCAACAGATGAATAAATCACAATGTGATACATACACACACACACACACACACACACACAAAAGAATACTATTCAGACATAAGAAAGAAAAAAATCTTGCCATTTGTGACAACATGGATAGATCTTGAGAGTATTATGTTAAGTGAAACAAGTCAGACTGAGAAAGACACATACCCTACGATTTCACTCATGTGGTATATAAAAAACAAACAAATGGACAAAATAATTGAGCAAACCAGACCAAACCAAAACAAACACAGATATGAATAGAGTAGTGGTTACCAGAGGGGAAGGGGTAGGGGGGTGGGTGGAGAGAAGGGGATCAACTGTATGGTGACAAATGGAAACTCAATTTTTGCTGATGAGCACACTGTAGGTATACAGAAATAGAAATATAATGTTGTACACATGCAACAAATATATTACAAACCAATGTTACCACAATAAACTAAAAAAAAAGTCAGAGGCTGATTTAAGTGAAAAACTTTACTCAAAGGAAAGGGCAAGAGATAGGAAGTGACATTTGACTTGCATTTTAAAGGATAATTAGGTGAGGCCAGGTATTTATAGGGTGGCAAGAATGGAGGTTTATATAGACAGATAAAACATAAGTGCAAAGGGATAAGAAATGAAAATAGTTCAGTCATTGGGCATGCCTGGGAAAATGATGAAGAATGGAGACATACATAGGGCTAAATCATGAAGGGTCTTACATGTTTTGCTAAGGAATTTAAAATGTTTCCTACAGGTGATATGTGTGTTGAAGGACTTTTATCTGGGAAATGAAAAGACCACTTTGGAAAGAGCATACTGGTGTACTTTGGAAGATAAAGGGAAAAAGTAGGATCAAGATCAATAAAGTGGATATTGCAACAGTTTACATAAGAAGCAATGAAGGCTTTTTAAATAAACGTGATGACAGCGAAGGAAGAAACAGATTTGTAAATTAGGAAGAATGGCAAATATGTAAACCATATATGCTCACATCCTACACCTATGCTGGAACAGTACTGTGTTAGAATTGTGCTTACATCTTCAAAAGTGTGGGAACTGTTATTTTATCTTTTTACCCCTGAAACATAGCACAATGCCTGGCTCCCAGTAACTACTCAATAACATTTTTTGAAAGAATAAGTAAATGCATGTAGCTAGCTGATTAGCCTCCTTCAAATACAACACAACCAATAAAGGTAAATCCCTATGATCTCAAAGAGGTAACCAAAGATCTAGCTTTTGCCTGGCTAGTCAAGTATCCTTTCTCTTACTACTATGGACCGCCCTAAAACTGAACATTTGGATAAAAATAAAGTACTTCCCAGACAAAGGAAGGCTATCAGATACAGAGAGCTATCAGAGAAGACATAGAAAAATGACTACTTCTGTTTGAGAGAAAGCAGCAGAAATAGGAGGGATTTCTGAAGAGATTAACATATGGAAGACAAAGGAAGGATCTAGGCAGATGACAGCATGTGCAGAGGCATGAAAGAGATGACATATTTAGGAAACATTAAGTTCAGTTTCAAAATTCAAATTTCTAGCTGAAAAAATATAACAGAAACACTAAAACAGATATTGTATACAGTTACAAATGTTTATACTGTTGATAACCAAAATTTTATGATATTCATATCCAATAAATTCATTTTCTTAATTTTTAAAATATGCAAACTTATTTTGTTAAAAAATAAAATAAATAATGATTTGGCATTCCTGTGAGCCACTTCACGTATTTATTAAACATTTTTTAAAAATAAAATGATTGACAAACATGACCAACTTAGACTTGGCCTTTGCAATAAATACAACACAGACATTACACACACAAAAAAATTTTTTCTAAAAAGAAATGTACTTCTTTTATCAGTATCTAAAAAATACATAGCAGAACACTAACTATATGAAATTTAACATCCTCATTTGTGAAATTCCTTACCTGATAAGCACTTCTATTAGAGACCATGCCCCTTTCATACAAGTTGGACACTGAAACAATTCTAAGTAATATCTTGACATGGCTGGGGACTTCCAAGGAGGGTGAAGGTGAAGAAGAGCTGACAATATATGAAAGTATCGACCAGAAAACGTATCTATGTTATCCTATTATTTAAAAATAAACAAACAAATAAAACACAATAGCTAAAAGTACAGTTTTACCAGCTAATTTAGTTTAAAACTATAATAACCCAGACCTAACTTTCTTGGCAAAAATATGTGTTTGGACAAAGGAGAACAGATGGAAGCATGATGTTTAGCTAATTAAATACTGCAACTGAGAGAGGCACACTCTAAATATGTACCTACATATTAGATAATCCTAGCTATTGGGACTAATCTATATCATATGTCCATTTTACTTCTCATGATTATAGTGTGATTAAAAGAGTTCCCAAATGTGACCTGAAATGAAATGAAGAAACTTTACATGTAACATTCTGACTTATCACCAACATTAGTCTGACATAGCTTAAACCTGTTGTTTCTTCAAATTGTCACCTAGATGAAGAATATGACTAGAAATCTACCTTTGAAAAGCTGTTCCTATTGATTTTCACAATAGGAACAAGGAGTAAGTTCAGTGTCCACATATACTATGAATAAAAATCATTACCAGTGTACTAAATGAGTAATTTACTAAATGACATTCTAGATCCTTATAATTTGATTTTTACATTAGATACTTTACTGCCACAGAAAAAAATTCTGAGAAAATATTAAGTTAAAACACTCAGAGTAATACCTAGCATACAGTTTAAAAACAGAAAAGAAATGGTAATAAATAGGTACTGCATTTATTATTAAAATGAGGAAAATAAATTATGAAGAGAGAAAATAAACTATAAACTTACAAAAACCGAGAAAGTGTTCATAGTTTAACATTCTTTGAAAGACTATAAAACCCGTAAGACTGCTCTTACCTGTAGAATGTTCTCTAGAAGAGCGTGAAGAAGGCAAACAGGAGGGACATAATGTGACTGCAAAGAGGAAAGTTCCTCAATTGCTTCTTTAAAAAACTGTCCTTCTATGAGGCTTTCAATTAAATTTAATACACCTCTGGGAAATTCAGCATTTTTAACCTAAGAAAGGAAAGATTCTATGACTCAAAGAAAAGAAGGGGAAAATTCTGAGATGAAATTTTGTACTAGCAAGGAGCCTGAATTTCCTCATCTGTAAAATGAACAATCCCTGCCCTCACTACTTCACTATGTTGTTATGTGGTTCCAAAAAAATGATTTGTATGAATGTGTCTTACAACAATAAAATTGCACTGCAAAACATATACATTATTGTTTTATTTATTATTCTCTGTCACCTTGAATAGTAAGAGGAAACACTACCTCTAAAGGAAAACTTTAAAAGGCATTTGCAAAGTCTGGCTGATAATGAGACTTCAGTTGGAGGTACAACCACACATAGTTTTAATTTAGATGCAAAATTATTTTTTGGTGTTCTTTTAAACATATAAGCAAACTATGCCTATTAAGATATGCTACATATAATAAGATGTCATCAAGCAGAATCAATATTTGCAAAAAGTGACAACTGCTACAGTATCATAAAATTACTCTGAACATGCACATTAATATAACTCTTAAGAGTTCCACAAAATACAGCCCCCTTGGTCAAAATATTTTTAACAATAAAAGTGACTCATTTGACCTAGTTGAGAATCAAGAATACTCTGACTAAATACTCAGGGACTAAAACAATCAATTTTAAAGGAATGAATAATGATATAAAGAAAATAATATACTCATAAGTATTACACTGAAAATTTAATCTAGAAGTAGTAATTATGAAACCTATGAAATGTATGAATAGGGATACATAACTCACCTGTGATGAGCACAATGTAAGTTTTTAATTCCTCATCAATTTTTATTACTGTATAGAATTTTTTTTGGAGCTTTGATAGAATACTATTTTTCTTTTTCACTTCTGATTAGAGAAACTACATTTCAAATTTGATAAGAAGCTTTGTCTTGCTGACAACACATACCTTTATATCAAAACAACTAATAATAAAACATAAAGCTTCTTTTTGCCCCCCATCAGCACCCTACTCCAAATTTCTTACCTCAACATTGTATGCCGGTTGTTTATCTATTCTAATGCAGCTGTATCTTATAGCCTACAAAACAGAAACCATTAATTAAAATTAAACATTTTTAGGTCAAAAAATACAGTTCAGCTTACAAAGCATAAAACCTTGGCCAAATTTACAAATCAGATTCAGGAAGACATTAATAGATATAATTGATCTGATTCTCCTGTTTAACTAGGGACCTCCATCATTTTAGGGTAATGGCACTCTCATGACTATGAACAGTCTCTATTTTCCCCTTCTAAATTAAAATAATGTAAAAGGTAAAGTCATATTTATTTGAAGACCTGAATAGGTCCATTGTCCTCAGTATTTTAATAATTAGAAATATAAATGGAGAGAGCATTTATAAAATGCTCCTCTGGACTTTTGTATAAAACTCCATAGGAGAAAAAATTTAGTCATGTTTTGTATATAATCACATGTAAAATCTTCCTCTATTGTAAAATACCTGTAAGTTTGTATTTGTTTAAAAGATTATACTGGAGAAATATTTGCAAACATAACAAGAGATAATATCCTGATTATATAAAGAGTTCTAGAAGCAGTGGTATAAAATAATCTACTGAAAAAATAGAGAAAAGAGTACCAACAAGCAGTTGGCAGAGGAAGAAATACACAAATGGCAAGTGAAGGCATAAAATATGCTCAAACTTGCTACTAACAGAAGAAATACAAATTAAAACAATGATAGAGGCTTGGCTTCCACTTAGGATATAGAAAGCTGAAAAGAGAGGCCTTCCCACATTACGAACAATAAAAATGGAAAATCTACGAAATGATAACTTCACCTGAACCCTTAGGACAGCAGAGGTCTTAGTGCAACAAACTAAACAGAGATATGAAGAAAGAGAGGAGCCTCCAAGGACATGGGACATGAGCACCGATTTATCTGAGAGAGTTTAGCAGGAATAGGAGGACTCCACTATAGTGGGTAAGATTTCAGCTTAAATTTTTCACCACTTACTAAAGGCCAAGTGTGGGCCAGCATGAGAAAACGGAACCCCTGGGAATCAACAAAATGCGGGGAGTTTGCACTCAATGGCGTGGTTTTCTCCACGGACCTCACTGGGTGCTCACGCAAACGAAAAGAGACAGGGTGGGAGACCAAAGAAAGTCTCCCTAGTGGTGGAGGCTGAGGCTTGAACAGCGGCTGCTGTGGGAAGGGTAGCAAATGTGGTTACCCTCTGGGCACACATGCAAACCCATAACCTGCTGGATAAGGAAATAGGAAAAAAATCCTTTACCCCCAGAGAGAGGCAGGAAGAGATGGTGATCCCAGATCATCCCCTATTACTTGAGGCAGGGCAAGAACACTGAAAAAGTCCTTCCCCAAAACCCAGGGAGCCTCAAAGCCTTTCTCAGACTGAGGCTGAACGAGGACAACAGAAATGGGGATCCTCTAGCCCTCATTCTCCAATAGCAGGTTAACAAGCAACAAGTTACAGCAGTTTATAAAACACATAACTTATCCGTGATATCACTGAGGTATAAATGGCAGAGAATTCAGCAATTTACTAAATGTCCACAGACAATAATTACTATTAACAAAAATTAATGAATAAAATTATTTTAAGACATATTAAACATAATAAAATGACTCATTATTATTATTATACTTGGTTACACTACAGAATGAGAGAAAACTATACAAAATTTTTAGTACGTCAAGTTCTACCTGAGCTCTGTATATGTGTTTCCTTAAGGCATTTTTTATGTCAGCAATATCCACATCTGTCCTGATATCCTTGGTTTTTGATTCTTTGGCATGATCAGCAAAAACAGAATTCTTCATTTCTTTCTGTATACACAAAAAAGTACTTTACACAATGTACTAAAGAGTGTCAACACAAATGCTAAGTATCACAATAGACAACACAAGAACACATTCATGCAGTGTTTACTACAGCAAAGATCCTTACAATTATATTACATAAAGATTACAGATTGAAATTAAAAAAATTAAAAACCAAATGCTTTAATTGCAAAGTTTTACCTGATATTTACATGTGCACTTTCTTAAGTACTTTTTATTTTAACCTGTTCCAAACCTTTCCTGGAACCTCTCTCTCTCCCTTGTTTTGTTTTTTATTTTTTGGTTGCCATGTTCCCACAAAACATGATTATTTACCTTTATCATTCTCCTGAAGATCCTTCTGAATACATATAAACACTCTGTCTAGACTGTAAAATAGTTATACTCTAGAAAAATTAACACAAGAAGAATCCTGTTTAAAAGACAAGCTATTGGGCTCCCCTGGTGGCGCAATGGTTGAGAGTCCGCCTGCTGTTGCAGGGGACACGGGTTCGTGCCCTGGTCCGGGAGGATCCCACATGCCGCGGAGCGGCTGGGCCCGTGAGCCATGGCCGAGCCTGCGCATCCGGAGCCTGTGTTCCGCAACGGGAGAGGCCACGGCGGTAAGAGGCCCGCGTACCGCGGAAAAAAAAGAAAAAAAAAAAAAACCAACCCCTAAAATTTAGATTATTTAGATTAGAATGTATTAGCCAAACTACATACACGTGTATTTTTCATTTTAAGAATTTTAGCCTCTTTTGTCAGAACCTTTCTTTTTTGTTTTAGTCAGGCAAAATAAAATATATTTGAATATCCTGATTATTAACTCAAATTCTTTCTGTACACATGTAAAAATATTTTCATTGTGAACCAAAGCTAATTATAACATTAATTATGAATATTACACCAGATCAAATCAAGAAGATTCTTTTCATAAGATGTACAAGTTATATTTAACACAGCACGCAATCACAAAAATCAGATTATATGTGTAGGTGATATTAGGGAAGAGCCAAAAGAAATTAAAACTGTTCTTTGTTTTTTTTCAGCTTAGCTTACAAAGTTTTACCTGATCTCTATAAATGTGCTTTCTTAAGGTAATTTCGTCATGTTCATTGTCCTTCCTGGAATCTCTTTCTTTCTCTCTTTTGTGTTTTTTCCTCAAAGTATAATTCCTTTGAATATCTTCATCCTTTTTCTTAATTCCCTTCTAAACATATTTAGACCACAATTAAACAAATGTAAACATGAATGATGTATGTTACAAAATCCATATAAATTCAAGACGAGTCTGAATTATGACACATTAAAAAAAAAAGTTATATACAATACAAAATCTCATTCACTGTTGGAGTGGGTATACATTAGTAAAATATTTTGGAAAACAGGTGCTCATTATCTAGTAGACTTGAACATGCACAGTCCTTATAACCCAGAATTCTCTTAGGGATATATGCTAAGCTAGAGGAACTCTTGAACATGTGCACCAAAAGTAATGTAAGAAAAGGTTCATACTATTCATGGCAGAAATGCTCACAGTTACAAAAACCAATCAATCCATCAAAAACAAACCAGTAAAAAGACACCAAAATATTTATCAATAGTAAAATGGATAAAAGGTATAACTGTGAAACAATGAAACATATACACCTGCAAAAAAGCAAGTCACAGAAGATTATAAATACCACAAACTAGAAAAGTTCATTAACAGGCAAAACTAAACAATGTATTGGTAGGGATACATATGTAGGTGGTAAAACTATAATGAAAAACAAGAAAATATTAAAACAAATTCCAAAACAGAGGTTACCTATCATGGGTAAGAGGAAGAAAAAGGGATGCAGTTTGGAAATGACACAGCAGAATCTTAAAAAGCTGGTTATGCTCTATTTCTTAACCTAGCTGGTAGGTACATAGCACTCATTTTTGTACTCTTTCAAAAATTATACACAAATGCTTTATAAACACATATAACATATACATAATTCAGAAGAAACAACTTCATAACTGGCATTATTAGAAAAGAGTGTAAAATATAAATAAATTACTTTTAATTTGGAAGGTCTTACCTGATTTCCATATGTGTGCCTTCCTAAGGCATTTCTCATTTTAACAAATTTCAAATCTTTACTAGAATCTCTGTATTTTTCTTTTCTGTGATGTTCAGTTAAAATAGAACTAATATTAACATCTTCATCATGATTTTTCACTTCTTTCTGCATGTTTATAAAAATACTTTAGTTAGACTATGGATTAGTCATAGCCTCAACACAACCAATGCAAGTCACAACAAAAAAAACCCTCAGGAATGTAGGTTTTATGAAACATACACATGAGATTAAATACAGTAAAGAGCATTATGAATTATATTACATTTTAGTTATACTAAGATGAAACAGAAAAATAAATATTTTTAGTTCTTAAAGTATATACTGTGTTTACAAACACATTTAATTTAGGTATTTTGTTAACTTACTCTTTCCTGGAATCTCTGCCTTTTACAAAATTTGTCATATGATTAGTCAAAACAGATTTGGTTATCTTCATTATTTTCTTTTATTTTTCCAAATGTTTGTGAAAACAATTTAGGCTCTACATCAAATAGAGTCTTGCCATTATTAGGCATATCAAATGAAACATCTCAGAAAACATCTTTGTATAGGAAATAGGTATAATAACATTCAAATGGATAAGAAGTATTGCA